>NC_134850.1:71050461-71707128 GCF_965363235.1 Mytilus galloprovincialis | reverse complement strand
CAATGGTGTTGCCTTCCACTGTGGAATGATAAATAAACCACTTGTCTCCATGTTCTTCTTTGATCTGATATTCAAAAAGAAGAAAAGGGTCATTGTATTGATGAAGACATTTCTCCTGCAGTTTTGATAATTTTTCTGACAGAGGATCTTTATTGAAAATTTGATTTTTCAAATTTCTAGTTTTCCTTGGATCCGATAAACTTTCGGCAATGTCCTCTACCTCTTCTCTGGAAGTTGATGTCTCTATGGTTTTCATAATGAGTCTGTTTGTCAGTTCTCTGGGTTTTAAATTTGGCATAATATCAAAAGTTTCTTTTATTTTTTCTTTAGGTAGTTTTGGTCTTTAAATTTCATTGGGAAGCATGTATGAGATCCATGGTGATGAACAGTAACATACTCAGCACACTTTTTAAATTCCCATATCTTGACAGCTTTGCAAGGGATGAAATCCATTAAGTTATTACACTCCTCACAAAAGACTTTCCCATCTCGGTTAACTACATGGATACTATTTGGCTTTCCAAAATACTCTTTAAATGGACACTTTCTATATTGACATTGGAAAGAACCTTTACAATTTGATCTCAGTCTTAAACCTATTGTTTTAGGGAATTCTTTGGTGAACGATTTGTTGTAACGTGTCCAATTTCTTCCATCTTTTGTTGACTTCATTCTTTGACCTTCATTTTTACTGTAGTAAACTCTATACGTGCAATTCCCATCAATGTTCCATGGAATATCTTCCTCTATTTCAATTTCGCTGTCTGACGAATCCAACATCCTGGAGTAAGGTCGTTTTCTTTTTCCCAAAGAATATGTTCTCTTTCCATTTTCAGAAGTATCTTGTGTACTTGAATCGCTTAATTCAATAAATTTTCTTCTCCTTTTTGTTGTCAAGACAGGCATGTGATCTTGGTCATCATCAGAGGAGCTAGATATACATCTGTATTTATCTGGGGGTGAATGTAGTGGACTGGATGTTATTTCAATGACATTGCTGCTGATTTTTTCTGGAGAATCCGATATGACAATAGGGTTTAATCAGAGCTTATCTCTTTTGGGATGGAGTTTTCAGTTTCTTCAAGTTCAGGCAAATCATACTCAACTATATTCAGGTTGACAATTATAGATGAATTTTTATAAACATCTTCCAATTTTCTATTGGCAACTTCAAATGATAAGGATACAAACTTGCTTTCTAGACAAATGTCATCTCTCCCAATGAATTCAAAAAGGGCCGTTGCCTTAGTTTTCTTCTGAAAGTAGGAACCATCTATAACTTTTCCATTTTCGAAAAACTTCACAAATATCAGTGTATCCCTGAAACAAAATAACAGAATATTAAATATTGTTTTTTTATGTGTGCATATTTTGTCCTTTTGTTCGTAAGTCTATCAGTTGTCAGGACTATTTTGGTGGTTCGTGATTTAGTTGATTATTCGTTTGAAGATAACTTCTGCAAGTTTCTAAAATTTAGTCTTTACTATTTTTATTCATTATCCCAAAATGTAGTAGTTGAACCTCCTTATTTAAGTTCAAAGAGATCCATTCACCATGTTCACGTAAACTAAAGTTATTGTCCAGACACCAAATGTGTCTTCGGACGACGCAGACGACGACATCATACCATTATATATATACGATAAAAAAAAAAAATTGCGGTCGTTTAAAAAGATGTGGTATAATTGCAAATGAGACAACTCTCCACAAGAGACCAAATGACACAGAAATTAACAACTATAGATCACGGTGTGGCCTTCAACAATGAGCAAAGCTCATACCGCATAGTCCAACTATGAACGGTTCCAAAATAACAAATTTGAAATGATTCAAATCAGAAAACTAATGACCTAAAAACATTTACAAAAAATATTTTTAAACAAAAATCTAATACATCAACAACTGACTCCTGTCTTGGTACAGGCACATACATACAGAATGTGGCAGGGTTAAACATGTTAGCGGGATCCTAACCCTCCCAATTAAATGGGACAGTGATGAAAACTTATAATTTAAGAACGAAATGTTCATACATGTATAGTTTAATTTTGGACCCTTTTGACCTCAATGTAGACAAGCCAATTTTAAAATGGGGTCCAATATTCAACAAGATTTCTTGTTATTGTACAATACTATGCTCATCACCTACACCCCCTTTCCCTCTTGGTGTAATTACCCCATACATAAGTTATCGTCTGGAAACTACAAAAATGCTCATATTTCCTGAACATTTATGGCAATTACTCCCAAACTTAATACGTGGCTTTCTCTTGTGATATGGAACCTTTTGGTACAAATTTAAGTGAGATCCATACACTTTCATACAAGATACTGAAATTACAATAAACAGCTATGCCTGTCGCTTTTTCAATGACTTCTCAATGTCATTTCCGAAATGCAGGAAATACTAAAGGAAGGTTTTCTTAATACTTGAAAATCAACCTTTTTTTATGAAAATATTCCCAAAACTCGGAAACATAACAACCTTAAATTAAAAAAAAAATGAAAGGGAGCTTACATCAATAGATATGATCAATTCATCATAGTTTTATGAAAACTGCTGAAATCATTTTTGACTTAGTATGGACCGAAAACTAGAATAATTATAATACCCCTTTTTTAATGCAAAAAACCATGATATTAAACCTAAAAACTTACAATCTGAAATTTATGAAAGATGAAAGGGAGCTCACATCAATAGCTATTAACAATTCACTGAAGTTTGTCCAACATGTTGACAACGGACTGACGGACAGGCTTTTTTAATGCCCCTATTCTGCCTCGAATTCCTAAACTATTGATACCATAATGTATCAATTATAGAGTTACATAATACCATTACCCCCAAAACTCAATCCCAACCGTTCTTTTTATTGTATTGAACCTTCTGGTAAAATTTCTTAGAGATCCATTCACTTAATCTTAAAGTTATCGTCTGGAAACAAATGTGTCCTGGCATCTTGAAACTTCAGGCCAGTTTAAGTTTGGACTAACTAATAAGGCTAGCGATATATAAACAACGGAAGCAAGTGCGGAGATTTAATTTTAATTGGTTCACAAAAAGAAGAGGTTCCAAAAAGATTTTAACCAAAGGCAAAGACTTTTGATTTTATTTTAAAAAAAATCGAGATGAAAAAAACATTAAATGAAATTCTTACCTTTCAGAAGTCATTTTCTTTTCTTTC
This sequence comes from Mytilus galloprovincialis, assembly GCF_965363235.1. Taxonomy (NCBI): domain Eukaryota; kingdom Metazoa; phylum Mollusca; class Bivalvia; order Mytilida; family Mytilidae; genus Mytilus; species Mytilus galloprovincialis. Next base: position 71,703,943 of record NC_134850.1, on the reverse strand, counting down.
AAATCTTTTTAATAATTCTAAGTACTACTTTTATCCTAAATCTGTACAAATAAAAAATGAAAACAGAATGTAAGCAGTGTAAAGGCAAATGATTGGTCGAAGTTTAGTAATTATATTTTTACATGGTAATATTCCTTTTTCATCTTTTGAATACGTTTTCAAATTTTTAACTTATATTTGATAATTTTTAATTGCAATCTTATTTTAGACTTTTTTGGCTATTTTATTTTACCAGCTTTATTCAGTATAATTTTATTTTGATTCATTGATATATATATTCCACATTATTAATCCTTTTATCTAGAAAAGTTTTAACACTTAAATATTTATTTTGTGTGTTCATGTTCTATATTTTTATCACTGTCTGTGTGTATATTTCGTTTAACATGTGATGTAAAGCGCTTTGAGTAATATTGTTTTAGATTTAGCGCTATAGAAAAATTGTAATAATAATAATAATAATAATAATAATAATAATAATAATAGTTGTGACGATCACTTTTCTTGTTTTTTTTCTCTGAATTTTCCTATTGTGATGTCATAAAATAGGGACCCTGTCTGATGACGTCACTTAAAAGGTACAAAACTTTCGTCAAATCTTTAAAAAGGAAGGACAAAAATCATTAGAGAAACAGATTTCACCACTATAACTCGTGTATTACAATATTTCCCAACTCTCAACAATTAAATTTTAAGTATTTAAATATTAAAAAAATAACTGTCGGGAGTGGAGAAATATCGTAACACACTTGCTGCATTTGTGGAATCTATATTTCTTAATATTTAAATGTAAGTTGTAGTTTATGATAGTTCATTACATATATAAAGGTTGAGAGTGATCACGTATGTGGCTACTTTTGTTTTTTACAAAAAAAAAACATCTGAAAAGTGACATAGTATGGCATATTTGATCGATTTTTCCGATTGCAGCTTGAATTTGAGGATCTTAATTCACTCAATCTGTTCAAATCTTTCACATGAAATTTTAGGCCAAAATCAGCCTTAACCATACATACATGTACACCTTTATATATACTTAAAGGATCTTTTGAAAATAATAAATACTTTTTTTACTTTTTACTTTCAATCATTGGTCAAATTGTAAATGGACAATTGTAGTCAAACTGGCTCAAGTACCCCCCCCCCCCCCCCCCCAAAAAAAAAAAAGATAGTAAAAAAAGCAGAAATAAGAAAACTTACCCTTCTCACTTATTTTGGCTGGGTCTGCAAACTTATGTTGACTCTCAAGCGTCTCTGTAATGTCTAAATTTTTATTTTGCGTCTTTACATAATAAAACTGACTGCCAAAGGAAGCAAGTTATTTTGTTTGCTTCTTGCACTAACTTATGTTTATGCAAGAAAGGGCATATACAATTATTTAAACCTAATAATTTCATAATATTAGCCTCAAAGATGTTAAATGTCCACTGAAAGGAATTTAATTGTTTATGTAACTAGATAAAGACAGATTAATGTGTTCTATGATAGAACCTGTTCAGCCCATGTAAATAAGTTTTCATTGCTTTTACTTTAATTAGAATCAATGTTTAGAACTATTAATAGCAATTGAGCAGTATGATAAGCATCAAACGATACATGTATGTGTACTAAAATTATGATTAGTGAATTTAATTATAATGAAATGACAAAATCAAATACTGACAACTGATAACTGATAACTGACCAAAACTTCTACCCTACTTTTAAGCTTTATTACTACAGGATGAGTGATTTTAAATTTATTAGTCATGGGGTAGATTTTATATATGTATTTTCACAATCCAATTAAAAACCTGCATGCAACCTGCAACCCGCAACCTGCAACCTGCAACCCGCAACCCGCAACCCGCAACCTGCAAAATAGCACTTCCCACACTGTACATAAAAATAAGAAGAAGAGGTTATATATCCAATGAGACCACTCTATGCAAAAGACCAATAATGACACAGAAATTAACCACTTGAGATCACTATGTGCCTTAAACAATGAATAAAACCCATACCACAATAACGACATAGTCAGCTATAAAAGTATAATAGAATACTGAAGGAAATTTCCTTTTGAAGGACGATTTATCTCCATTTCAAACTTCTTTAAAAAAATTTAGTCCTGATAAAACACCAGGCTGTCTGTAAAATTTCAATGAAAAAACATTTAAATACTTTAAGCATAATAACTGATGTATTATTGATTTAAGTTAAAAGATAAGCATTGGGAAAGAGAACTAAACATCTATTATTTTCAAATGTCCTATCTTAGAATATGTTCAATATTAAGTATGCATAAAGGAGATGATTGGTATGTAACTTCATTGGTACAACAACAAAAATAACCAAAATGTTCATCATTTGAATGTTATAATAACACTGAACGTGATGTTTAATGTTTAACTTTCAGAGGAATATTTAAAAGACAAATAAATGCAAGTTTGATGAATGAGCAATAAAGGGTTGTTAAGTATGATATGGCTGTGTGTTTTACTTCTATAAAAAAAAAAAAGAAGATGTGGTATGATTGCCAATGAGACAGCTCTCCACAAGAGACCAAAATGACACAGAAATTAACAACTATAAGTAACCGTACGGCCTTCAACAATGAGCAAAGCCCATACTACTATTCAGTTTGGGTTTTACTCTTTGTTGACGGCAGTATGGTGACCTATAATTGCTTACATATCTCTGGTGGATTATTAGGTCTTATACCTAAACATTGTCAGGGAAATTTACGAAAACTAAAAACATGAAGGTTTGCAAGTCTAAGAGTTGATTCAGGCAGTGTTCTGATAAATATGTAGGAAGTAAATTTGCTACCTAGTTATTAAAAATTATAAATGACAAATAGAGATCAGTATTTAAACATGATACATACCTTGTATATAATATGTCCTTGACTTTTAAACTTAAGAAAATTGTACAAATATCTTGATTACAATTTATTGAATGGGATATATTATTAAAGGAATGTTTTAACTTTTTAAATAGAATACAAATGATGTATTTAAGATTTATTAAAGTTTCGTACAACAAACATTGTTTTAGAATTTGAGTTATCTCCCATTATATGCATCAGATAGAATTTCTGGTATATCTTGAAATAATTATTCTGACAAAATTACTCTATTTTGTAATATGAATTAATCGTGTTGATGTTTTAAAAATGTAAGTTCTTGTTATGTGTTTCTGTTAATACTCTACTTATGTCCATAAAATTAAAACAAACAATCAATCTTTTAAAATATCTGTTTTACTAAATACTCAAAGTTTGACTACATATCTATTTGCTGTTGCCTAAGGACAATTGGTCCATTTATTATTGTCTTTTATTATCTGGTTTCTGTCTCATTGCTATACAGCTTTTATTAGCTCACCTGGCACACAGGGCTAAGTGAACGTTTCTCATCATCTTAACTTTTTACATTTTGAACTTCTTCTAGAGAACCACTGAATGGAATGGAACCAAACATGGCATGAATGTTCCTTATGATGTGCTGACAAAGTGCTGTTACTTTGTTGCAGATCCATCATCCAAGATGGCCCCAGAGAGGGACTTAGTTTATCATAGGACCCTATGGGAAATACATAAATACGTCTTCTTTGAGAGAACCACTGAATTGAATGAAACCAAACATTGCATGAATATTCCTTATGAGTTGCTGACCAAGTGTTGTTACTTTGTAGTCAATCCATCATCCAAGATGGCTGCCAGTAGGGGATTTTGTTAAACATAGGACCCTATGGGAAATACATACAAATGTCTTCTTTTATAAGAGAACCACTGAATGGAATGAAGCCAAGCATAGCATGAATGTTCCTTATGAGTTGCTGACCAGGTGTTGTTACTTTGTAGTCAATCCATCATCCAAGATGGCTGCCAGCTAGGCACTTGGTTTGACATAGGACCGCCCACGAAATACAGGAAATCATTTGTTTACAAACATCTAAATGGATTTTCTTGCAGTAGAGCCAAAATTCCTCCTGCCCTCATGTTATACAAATGGTGGTCCTCTCAATTGTATATATTACAAATGTATGAACTCTTTTAAGCTCAGCTGTCAGTTTATAAGAATACTATACATAATCTTAATAGGAAGGTATGTCAATCCTTTAATAATTAGAGATTAAAATAGCTGGATTAGAATAAAACAAATTAAAATAGATTGATTAGAATAAAAAAAATAAAAAAAATTGAAAACAATAGAAACTTTAATTTATGCATTGAGATTTGATTAGATTTTAATTCATGATGAAACTATGTGGTTTTCCTAATCCTTTTATGGTGTGTTAAATTAATTAAGTGGTTTTATGGGTATGTTCCTAATCTGAAAAAGTGAAATAATTTGATTTTATAAGATGTCGTTCAAACATTCTCTCAGAGATCTAAAGTGTCTTGTGAGGTAAGTTCAGTGTTCAGGGGCGGATCCAGCTATTTAAAAAAGGAGGGGTTCTCAACCCAGAGTAAAGGGGGAAAGGGGGGGGGGATTCCAACTATAATTCTCCAATTCAAATGCATTGATTGTCCAAAAAAGGGGGTTCCAACCCCCAGAACATCCCCTCTGGTGTTGTTATCTAAGGTAGTCAATATTACTTATTAGCAGTAATTCAAAATTAGTTTGCAAGTCCAGGAGTGTGTGAAAGGTGACCCCACCAAGACAACATTAAAGGTGGATTTTAAAAGAAGGGACAGTGTGACTACCCTCTATCCTTTTGGAGCTACTTTTATGGTTAAGTCAGACTTTTTACCTATTCCACTCCAAGTTATGTCTTGAACATACAGGACATTTTATGTTTGACTATGCGGTATAGGCTTTGCTCATTATTGAAGGCCATGTGATGACCTGATGACCAGCAGATGTTAATTTGGTCTCTTGGGAAGAGTGGTCTCATTAAGAATTAAACCACATCTTCTGTTTTATATGACAAATTTTGACAGTCTCTTAGTTAAAATTTCCATTGAAAACCATACGTAGGTAAAGGAGTTGCTGATGCAAAATAATGAAAAATAAACCTATTAATGAATAAAACAAGATGACTGCTGAAGATTCCTGGTTTCATTCACAACAGCTTGAAAGGCTATTTTGATTTTGTGTTGTGATGCCTTCATGCAACCTTTCAAGTCCTAATAAATTTTTGGACTGTTATAGTTTCATCTAGGGGATTCCTTAAGAAATAAAATATCATCTTTTAGAATGCTGTTAAATTTTGTCCATTTAGATAAGTCAGAGTTATCTCCCATTGTCCATGCAGATGTGTCAGAGTTATCTCCCATTGTCCATGCAGATGTGTCAGAGTTATCTCCCATTGTCCATGCAGATGTGTCAGAGTTATCTCCCATTGTCCATGCAGATGTGTCAGAGTTATCTCCCATTGTCCATTTCAGATTAGTCAGAGTTATCTCCCATTGTACATGCAGATTAGTCAGAGTTCTGATTGAAGCTTTTGTAAATATTACTTTCTTGATAACTTACTTCAATCAGGAACATATATATTGACTGTTCCCTGCTTCAATCCAGTGTTAAATCATATTTAATTATACTTGAATTCAAATTCTACTAAGTTGATGGATAGTAAAACTGTTGTAATGAAATTAATACGATTTTTAAAATAAAGATTCAGCTCCAGTTGGTCTTCAGTACATATGTTTTCTTTTATATATTCTGACAAACTATAATAAAAACTGACTGTGACGAAAAAGCCTATAGTGCTGAAAGTGAGGTTAAACACCAATCAATCTATCATCTTCATTTATCAAGGTATAAAAGATGTAGGACATATAAATTACTCATTAATAGAGGTCTGTCATTTAAAAACTTATCAACCGTATCATATAAACGTTAACATATACCCATTGCAGATATACCAAAAAATATTATGTGATTAAGAATATTATAAAAAGTAAAAATCACAAAAATACTGAACTCAGAGGAAAATCCAATCCGAAAGTCTATAATCACATGGCAAAATCAAATAACAAAACACATCAAAAACGAATGGACAAGAACTGACATATTCCTGACTCGGTAAATTTTCCCTCTTTCACTATGGTATCTTAGCTGCTCTTTTCAGACAATTAATTCAGCTACACAATCAAATACTAACATTAGAAATTAATCAGTTGCCCACCTGCATTATTGAAAGTATCAATTAAAGTTCTGGATCACATAATGATTTGTAAATCTGCAGAGGTGTATACATCAATGTATATGATATGGTTGATACATTAAATGACTGACCTCTAATACCAGTTCTATATCTTAAGTTATAATTACCTTTTTATCAAATTTTACACTACTCAGATTTAAATAAAACTTTATAGAATTATATTAAGAAAATAGAAAATAGAAAAAGTAAATGGTCCAAGCATCAGTTTTACAAACAAATCTAAATGACTAAAATGTGTTGTAAATCTTGAATAAGTTGAGTATACATAGGATTAATTTTAGAAGATGTTTTTTTTTTAAATGCAGACCAGAATTATTTTAAAACAGAATAATTTTTAATTTAATTCCTTCCTTTTAGTCCATATATATTGTAGAGTCATTCGTCACTGATTCAGACGTACTTATAAATAATATAATCATTTCTGCAACTGCATCTTGCATTTAAATCATGTTAATTTGTAGGATCATTTATAATAGAAAACTGACAAGAAAAGGTATTTCTCCAGGCCGCCGAAATCTTTATTTTGAAGCCTAGGTGGTCGAGTGGTCTAGTGCATCCGATACAGTGCAGGCCATTTGATGCCACAATATCTTAGTAGCATGAGTTCAAATCTCAGCGAGGGAAGGACAAAAAAAATTGAAAGCAAATTTACAGATCTAACTTTGTTGTGCTGATGTTAAGACAAATTTTATATATATATATATATGGGGGTGATAATTTGCCATACCATCATTATACCTGAATACACATTCCCTTTGATCATTGGGTTTACAAATTACATTGTCAATGTTTTATTACAGATGATAATCTTATTGACTTTTAAATACTTAGTTAATATACTTTGGATTGAAATGTTATAATGTATAGAAATGGATTAAAAGTTACATCTTAATTTAACTGAAATCAATAAGTCACTGAGATATATTGGTGATTATCACCAAAGTTAGGTCATATGTTAAAAGGGGGGTCATTATAATATTCTGGCTCAGATTAATCAACTTATAGCTAATCTTGTTGACTTTTTACTTTGATGTATGGACATTCTGCCAAAAAATAGGTAAATAAAAGTGAAATAGAAATCAGATGTAATTCACAGTGGAATCATAGAGTGCTTTTAACTTCATTTCATTTAGAGTATTAACCAGTAATGAATTTACTAGGGATAAAATTTACCATAGCTAGGGATAAGATAGCTGTATACAACTTGTGATGGTGTTTATCTGTGTTTATTTCATTTTGATTGTTTGAAATCATTTTTTTTTTTAAACATTTGGAAATTATAACTATGAGAAATGTTACATTGTTGAGAGTATAATGAAGGGGGTGTGAAGATAATATCAGGATATTGTTGTTTATTCATAAATGCATTATGGCAGCTGGAATATCAGGGAAAATTAAACATAAAAACAGGTAGGCTTATAAACAAATATTCTAGTTTTAACTCAAATAAATTAAAATTACTCATTCAGATTATGCCCGGAAGAAGCAGGAAATTATAAGGACATCAAAACCATAAATGTATGACTACCCCACCCAAGCCCCCGATCCTTCTGGGAGATCCAGCTATGGCTGACCATGGTTGGTGATTAGATATGACAACCTTTGGCTTCCTCATGTTGTGACCCTTATTCATTACATCACAGATGTTTTCTGTGGGTACCATTTCTCATTAATATATTATTCTGGAAAGAAAACCTCCATATTTGATCTTAAAAAATCCTTGCAGTATGTATAATATACCCTCAATATATAAAATTTGGATACCTTTAGTTTTAGAGCTTTACAAAGTCAAAACAGTAGTTTTAAATGAATATCGATATACTAGCATATTGTTCTTTGAAGAAAACTTAAGCAACACGACGGATGCCACATGTGGAGCAGCATCTGCTTACCCTTTCAGAGCACTAGTTTTTGGTGGGATTTGTGTTGCTTATTCTTTAGTTTTCTATGTTGTGTCATGTGTTTTATTGTTTGTCTGTTTGTCTTTTTTTCATTTTTAGCCAGGCGTTGTCAGTTTATTTTCGATTTATGAGTTTGATTATCCCTCTGGTATCTTTCGTCCCTCTTTCATATTTAATCTTAGAGATCGGACTTTACAGTGTATTTACCCTTAATAAATATAATTAAGATAATTGTGATGAGGTCATGTTATATCTCTACACATTAAAAAAAAAAAAAAGTAGATTTGAATAGATATTGATATATAGAGAGATAACAGGACACAGGAGTAACAAAGAACCACATCTTTAAATTTTGAAATGGCGTTCGCAAGTTCAATACAAAAAGGTCAAATTCCAGTTGGATGTCAGTTATGTGAAGATGGAAATAAGATTCAATGGAAATGTAGCACATGTGACTTGCTCATGTGTGACAAGTGTAAGGATGGAGTCCATCTAAAGATTGGGAAAGATCATAAAATTCTGAATATAAATGACATAGGAAAACAAGAGGTGTCAAAGGACACTCTCCTATTCAGAGAAGTCAAATGTGAGGAACATTCTAACCAAGCTTGCTGTTTATTCTGTAATACGTGTAATAAGTTTATATGTCTCAAGTGTACCACTTAAATCCATAATGGACATGAGTTAATTGAAGAAGAAGACTATAACAAAGGCAAAGTAGAACTGAAGCCTAAACAAAAGAGTGAAATTAAGTTAGAAATATCCAAAGATTATACAACAGATCTTACTTATATTCACTATATAGCAGTATGTTATGATGGTTCTATGTGGATGGGGGATGGTACCAGATCAAAGTTACAACATGTCCAACTTATGGAGAATAGAACTGAAGTAATAACAAGTCTTAACACTGATATTTGGGGAATGGCAAAAACTGATTCAAATAACATTCTTGTTATAACAGATGAGACTAAACTCAAACTAATCAACACCATGACAGAGGAGATAACTGAAATTTCCAGGTATGATGTAAAACCATTGACACCAACCTGTATCCATGTGACCAGTGATCACAGAGTCATCATAGGAGCCTATTCTGGAGGTAAAGCATTCCCTGTCACAGGAAGACGTGTAGTGGTGGTAATGGATCAGGAAGGAAAACAACTCAAGGAATATGAAAATGACAATCATAAGAAACAATTTTTTAGTTTGCCCAGATTTCTAACCAGTACCAAAAGATTATTTACCTACCCTGTACGTGTCATCTGTACCAGTAATGGTTACATATGTGCGGTTGACTTGTTAGATAATGATCTCAGAGGTAGAGTGGTAGTGTTATCACCTGGAGGAGATATACTAGGAACTTACACCGGGCATCCTGAGGTCAACACTGAGGAGAAACCATTTAAACCTCGTTGAATACTAACAACACCATCAGATAAAATCATTGTTACAGATATGAACAATCATACATTACATATACTGACTGACCAAGGACAAAGTATTACCTACTACAATCTCAGTGACATGGGAATCTTAGGTCCATACTCCCTTGCTCTGTCTACACCAGGAAATATCTTTATAGGGTGTGTTAATAAGAAAAAAAGTCCAGACACTCGAAAGGCCAAACTTTATGAGTTGAACTATTTTGGATTCTAAAGATTTTCCTTGCTCTTTTCTATTATATAGGATTTGTAAGTGAGATAGGAAGTTGAGACATTACAAAGGCCAAACTTTAAAAGTTAAACTATTTTTGATTCTAAAAATTTCAGTTGTTCACTCTACAACAGGAATTATATATATATAGCCTGATAGGATGTGCAGAAGAAACTAAAATGACCAAAATTAATGATTTGAACAAAATTTAGGATTCTAGTGATTTCCTTTGTACATAAGGAACTATCTATACATGTATATCTATGTGTTATTGAGGAAGAAAGTAAAAAGACCAAACTTTTTAACTTAATTCTGGATTCTAGTGATTTCCCTCGTACATTACAGGAACTATTTGTAATTAATGTGTTAATGATAGCATGAACTTGATGTCTAATGATTCTAGAATTTGATTTAGAAATAAATTTAATAATGGAATATTTTGAAACAATAGTTAGAATAACATAAAAATAGCCATAGTCACTGTGTATCATCGCCACTGGAAATTGGGTACTAACGAAGCTGAGAGAAATAAAAAAAAAATGTAAACAAGTTAAAAATTCATTCAATTTATAGCATTTTCATTCATTTGATGAGGGTGCCGCTTAAGAAATGATTTTCTGATTTATAATTCTTTACATTATTAGGCCGATAAGTACATAATTAATACAAGATTTTGTGTAATACTCCAAAACTTGCCACTTAGTACTGGAAAATTTTGATGTCGATCGTCCTCTGTCGCCCCATTCTCAAGAATTTGAACTGTTTTTCATTATTTTTTCAGACACATTTTTAGATTAATATAGTGTGGCATTATATTTACTGAAATTTGTTGTCAAAAACATGTTTTTAAAAGAATATGGACAAAAACAGTGTTTGTTTGTTGTACGGCGAATTGCAAAATAACAACTTTTGCCTGTACGGTGTCTTACAATTTATCATAATGTTAAGAGGAAATTAATCACTGTTTAAATAAAATCAAGTGACGATATTTTGTTGATATCAAAGCTTTACAGGCTTACAAATATACAAATTGGAAAAATAAATGGAAATGCTTTAAATTGAATGAATTCTTATCTAGTTTACTTTTTTAGCTCACCTGACCTGAAAGGTCAAGTGAGCTTTTCTCATCACTTGGCGTCCGTCGTCCGTAAACTTTTACAAAAATCTTCTCCTCTGAAACTACTGGGCCAAATTTAACCAAACTTGGCCACAATCATCCTTGGGGTGTCTTGTTTTAAAAATGTGTCCGGTGACCTGGCCATCCAACCAAGATGGCCACCATGGCTAAAAATAGAACACAGGGGTAAAATGTATATTTTGGCTTATATCTTTGGACCAAAACATTTAGAGCAAATCTGACATGGGGTAAAATTGTTGATCAGGTCAAGATCTATCTGCCCTGAAATTTTCAGACGAATCGGACAACCTGTTGTTGGGTTGCTGCCCCTGAATTGGTTATTTTAAGGAAATTTTGCAGTTTTTGGCTAGTATCTTGAATACTATAATAGATAGAGATAAAATGTAAACAGCAATTATGTTCAGCAAAGTAAGACCTACAAATAAGTCATCATGACCAAAATTGTCAGTCAACCCCTTAAGGAGTTATTGCCCCTTATAGTCAATTTTTAACAACTTTTCGTCATTTTTTGTAACTTGTACAAAAATCTTCTTCTCTGAAACTACATCGCCAAATTTAACCAAACTTTACCACAATTATCATTGTGGTATAAAGTTTAAGAAATGTGTCCGATGACCCAGCCTACCAAACAAAATGGCTGACATGGCTAAAATTAGAACATAGTGGTAAAATGCAGTTTTTGATTTATATCTTTGAAACTAAGACATTTAGGGCAAATCTTTCAAGATTTAAATGTCCATCAGAATAAGATCTATCCCCTCACAAATTTTCAGATGAATCCGACAACTCGTTGTTGGGTTGCTGCCCTAAAATTGTTAATTTTAAGGAAATTTTGCAGTTTTTGGTTATTATCTTGAATACTTTTATAGATAGAGATAAACTGTAAACAGCAATACTGTTCAGCAAAGTAAGATCTACAAATAAGTCAACATGACAGAAATGGTCAGTTGACCCCTTTAGGAGTTATTGCCCTTTATGGTCAATATTGAACAACTTTTCATCATTTTTGTAACTTGTACAAAAATCTTCTTTTCTAAAACTATGGGCCAAATTTAAACAAACTTGGCCACAATCATTACTAGGGTATCTATTTAAAAAAAGTGTCTAATGGCCCCACCTACAAACCAAGATGACCGACATCAGTAAATACAGTAACAGGTGAGCGACACAGGCTCTTGAGAGCCTCTAGTTTAATTTCTCTCCGCTTCGTTAGTACCCAATTTCCGGTGGCGATGATACACAGTGATAGTATACACATAAAAATAAGAAGATGTGGTATGATAGCTAATGACACAACTCTATTCAAAAGACCAATAATGACACAGAAATGTACCACTATAGATCACTATGTGCCTTCAACAATGAATAAAACCCATACCACAATAACTGCACTATAAGTCAGCTATTATAAAAGTATAATAGAATACAAAAGGAAATTTCCTTTTGAATAAAATTGAGAATGGAAATGGGGAATGTGTCAAAGAGACAACAACCCGACCAAATAAAAAAACAACAGCAGAAGGTCACCAACAGGTCTTCAATGTAGCGAGAAATTCCCGCACCCGAAGGCGTCCTTCAGCTGGCCCCTAAACAAATATATACTAGTTCAGTGATAATGAACGCCATACTAATTTCCAAATTGTACACAAGAAACTAAAATTAAAATAATACAAGACTAACAAAGGCCAGAGGCTCCCGACTTGGGACAGGCGCAAAAATGCGGCGGGGTTAAACATGTTTGTGAGATCTCAACCCTCCCCCTATACCTCTAACCAATGTAGAAAAGTAAAAGTATAACAATACGCACATTAAAATTCAGTTCAAGAGAAGTCCGAGTCTGATGTCAGAAGATGTAACCAAAGAAAATAAACAAAATGACAATAATATAGATAACAACAGACTACTAGCAGTTAATTGACATGCCAGCTCCAGACTTCAATTAAACTGACTGAAAGATTATGATTTCATCATATGAACATCAGGCACAATTAGGGGTTTAGTATCATACCATCATAACATATATGAAAAGAACATAACCCGTGTCATGCCAACAACTGTTTTTAGAATAAATGTGTTTAGTTCCGACGCAAAGACCTTATCAGTGACTCAATATTAACGCCGAAATATGCAATCTTTAATGACTTGACAACAGTATCGTAATTATATCCCTTCTTAATAAGTCTATTCAAAGGTTTTGTAAGTTTATGAGGTGAATACTGACACCTTTGTGCTTTATAAAGAATATTTCCATAAAAAATTGGATGTGAAATACCTGAACGTATATGAAGTCTGCATGTTGAGCTATATTTACGAATGATGTCTTTATACCGATGATAAAATTTAGTAAATGTTTTGATTAGTTTGTGATATCGAAGGATGACTGAATCTGCATTTCAAACTTTTATTTAAATTTTTAGTCCTGATAAAACACCTTTCTGTAAAATGTCAATGAAAAAAATATTTGAAATTATTTCTAGTTCAATGTGAAATTATGTCTTATTTCACTTTTTTTTTGTGCAAGCACCCCCCTTTTACCCCCCTCTTTAAGGAAGTACACCACTAATTCATGGTCCCATTGCTTTCTATGTTAAATTCCTCCGTTTCAAGTAGGCACACCTCTTTTGTTTTAAGTTCAAATAAAGTGGCAATCATTGCATTTCAAAGCAACACTTTATGGTGTCTTGTACTGAAAAAATCAACATACCTTTAATTGCATATAAGAAAGAACTGGTTCCCGGAACTTTGGATGTACCAAAACAGGTACTTCAGATCTGACAAACAGACAAAATGTACCCTCTTTTTAAAATTTGGTGCATTTTTTTTAATATCCAAAATCAAAAGTCCAAAAGTGTTCTACAATGATCACCAGTCCTTCAGCTTTCATTTGATACCAAAAATACCTAAATATTCTACATATTTTGAAAGTTACACTCATGCGTAGGAACTATTTTGTGTTAAATATGTACTACTTTCTGGTATGTGCTTTCTGGCTGGGCCTGAATTAGTGGTGTTACACCTTAAGCATAATAACTGATGTATTATTGATTTAATTAAGTTAAAAGATAATCATTGGGAAAGAGAACTTAACTTTATTATTTTCAAATGTCCTATCTTAGAATATGTTCAATATTAAGTATGCATAATGGAGATGATTTGTATGTACTTCATTGGTACAGCAATCCAACAACAAAAATAACCAAAATGTTTATCAAGAATATTGTGACTGTTATAATAACACTGTGGAGCAGGATCTGCTTACCCTTCCAGAGCACCTGAGATCACCCCTAGTTTTTGGTGGGGTTCGTGTTGTTTATTCTTTAGTTTTCTATGTTGTGCCATGTGTACTATTGTTTCTGTTTGTCTTTTTCATTTTTAGCCATGGCGTTGTCAGTTTGTTTTAGATTTACAAGTTTGACTGTCCCTTTGGTATCTTTCGTTCCTCTTTTATAATAACACTGAACGTGTTTAAAATGTTTAACTTTCAGAGGAATATTTAAAGGACAAAGAAATGCAAGTTTAATGAATGAGCAATAAAGGGTTTATATTTTGTATGATATGGCTGTGTGTTTTACTTCTATAAAATAAAAAAAAGAAGATGTGGTATGATTGCCAATGAGACAACTCTCCACAAAAGACCAAAATGACAGAAATTAACAACTATAGGTAACTGTACAGCCTTCAACAATGAGCAAATCCCTTACCGCATAGTCAGCTATAAAAGGCCCAGAAATAACTAAAACAATTCAAACGAGAAAACTACTAGTCTCATATATGAAAAAAAATGTACTAGGATTAGTATAATACTGATTGTGGTAAGATAGACCCAGTGAGTACAAGGACTTTGAGGAATTCACATTGAAAACTACAAAAACCCTAAAAAAAGTATAGATTTATAATAACTGATGGGCTTTTGAATAGATAACTTTAAACATAATGGTTTTTGTTCGTTGTTGAAGGCAGTTGTGTAACTGATTATACAGTATGGGCTTTGTTTGTTGTTGAAGGCAGTTATGTAACTGATTATACAGTATGGGTTTTGTTCATTGTGGAAGGCAGTTATGTAACTGATTATACAGTATGGGTTTTGTTCATTGTGGAAGGCAGTAACATAGCTGATTATACAGTATGGGTTTTGTTCATTGTTAGAGGCAGAAATGTCACTGGATTATTGGTTCAAGAAAGTAGATGGGAAAACAACAGAGACTTTTAAAACATTAAGGTCTAAGAGTTGATTCAGGCAGGTTTCTTAAAAATATCCATTTAGAAAAGCGCTATCTAGTTATTAAAATTATGAATGGAAAATTAAGATTTAAACACGTTAGGATACCTTGTATACAATTTGTCCTTCACTTTATGATACAGTCAAGAAAATAATATATCTTTTTAAAGGTTTAATTGAATGGGGTTCATTACTAATGGAATGTCTTAGCTATTAAAATGAATTAAAATGAAGTATTTACAATTTATTTAAGTTTTCTATGGGCTACATCAAGCTTTTGTCTATATATTGAGTTATCGCCAATTATATTCGTTAAATTGAAATTTAAATTATTTTGTAAGAAGAATTGATCATGTTGAACAAAGTTACTGAAAAATTGTATGCCCAAGACTACTCTAGTTATCTCCCTTTATACATGCAGATTTGTCAGAGTTATCTCCCATTGTACATCCAAGACTACTCCAGTTATCTCCCTTTATACATACAGATTTGTCAGAGTTATCTCCCATTGTACATCCAAGACTACTCCAGTTATCTCCCTTTATACATGCAGATTTGTCAGAGTTATCTCCCATTGTACATCCAAGACTACTCCAGTTATGTCCCTTTATACATGTAGATATGTCTTATAATGAAATTCTGATTGGTGTTGATGTCTTTCTTGGAATTTATAAATATTACTTACCTCAAATTATATAGAAGAGTTGTTTTTCAACATTTTTCTTGTGGAATTCTTTTTGTTATCTGTTGAGTTAATAACAGTTTTTATAGTCAAATTTCTACTATTAATTTGACTGTGCTATGATGCATAGTTTAAATCGCTGCTGTAATGAATAGGAATAAAATTCTAAAAGGTTGGCTTCAGTATTTGTAAAGAAGAATTGGTGTTCAGTACAAATTTATTTTCATTTATTTGTATTTTTTTTAAAACTGAACTTTAAAAAAAAATGACTGCCTCTAAATGGCACAAAGAAATAAAAAGGGGCATTAAACACCAATCAATCAATCAAACTTTCTAATTTTTAATGAGTTTTATTTTATATTTATATCTATTAAATTATTATTGTTGTCATGTTGGTATACGCAATACCATAAATATACCAATTTTATTGTCATGTTGGTACACCCAATTACATTGATATACCATTCTCAATTTTACTCTTTGATGTATGTGTTTACAAATTACATTGTCAATGTTTTATTACAGATAATAATCTTATTGACTTTTAAATACTTAGTTAATATACTTTGGATTAAAATGATATAATGTATAGAAATGGATTAAAAGTTACATCTTAATTTAACTAAAATCAATTAGTCACTGGGATATATTGGTGATAATCACCTAAGTTAGAGCATATGTTAAAAAGGGGGGTCATGATAATATTCTTGCACAGGTTAATCAACTTATAGCTAATCTTGTTGACTTTTTACTTTGATGAATGAACATTCTGCCAAAAAATAGGTAAATAAAAGTGAAATAGAAATCAGATGTTCAAAAAAGTTGAATGGTAGAGTGCTTTTAAGTTCATTTCATTTAGAGTATTAACAAGTAATGAATTAACAAGGGATAAGATAGCTGTATACAATTTGTGATTGTGTTTATCTGTGTTCATTTCCTTTTGATTGTTTGAATTCATTATTTTTTTTAAAACAATTGGAAATTCCAACTATGAGAAATTTTACATTGTTGAGAGTTATGAAGGGGATGTGAAGGGTGATATCCGGATCTTGTTCATTATTCATTAACTCATTATGGCAGCTGGAATATCAGGGAAAAACAGGTAGGCTTGTTTTAAAATATTCGAGTTAATTACTTAATAAGAGAAAGAAGGGAAGTAGCAGGAAATTATAAGGACATCAAAACCATAAATGTATGACTACCCCCCCCCCCCCCCCACCCAACCTTCTGGGAGATATGGCCATTGCTGACCATAGTTGGTGGTTCGGTATGAATACCATCAGCTTCCACAGGTATCATTACATCACAGATGTTTGCATGGGGTACCTGAGGGGGTACCATTCTTTATTAATATACATTATTCTTTGAAAAGAAATTTCAATTCAATCTTAAAAATTTAAACAAAGTGTATTAATCCCTCAATAACTAAAATTTAAATACCCTTGATATGGTCATGTTATAGCTCTACACATGTCAAAATAGTAGATTTAAATAGATATTTAAATATATATATAGAGACAAGGAAGTTTATATAAAGTCAGACATCTTTAAATTTTGAAATGGCCTTTTCAAGTTCAATACAAAAAGGTCAAATTCCAGTTGGATGTCAGTTATGTGAAGGTGGAAATAAAATTCAATGGAAATGTATTACATGTAAATCGCTCATGTGTGACAAGTGTAAGAATGGGGTCCATCTAAAGATTGGGAAAGATCATAAAATTCTTAATATAAATGAAATAGGCAAATCTGAAGGGTCAAAGGACACAATAAAATTCAGTGAAGTCAAATGTGATGAACATTCTAACCAAGCTTGCTGTCTATTCTGTAAAACTTGTAATAAGTTTATCTGTCCAAAGTGTATCACCACTAAAGTACATAATGGACATGAGTTAATTGAAGAAGAAGACTATAATAAAGGCACAGTACAATTGACTCAAAAACAGAAGAGTAAAATTAAGTTAGAAATATCCAAAGTTTATAAAACAGATCTTAACAATATTCACTTTATAGCCGTATGTTCTGATGGTTCTCTGTGGATAGGGGATAATGTCAAATCAAAGTTACAACATGTCAAACTAAGGGAGAATAGAACTAAAGTAATAACAAGTCTAAACACTCAGATTTATGGAATGGCAAAAACTCATTCAAATAACATTCTTATAACAACAGATGAGACTAAACTCAAACTAATCAACACCATGACAGGGGAGATAACTAATTCTAGGTTTGATGTTAAACCATTGTATCCAATCAGTGTCCATGTGACCAGTGATCACAGAGTCATCATAGGAGCCAATCATGTGGAAGAGTTATTACCTATCACAAGACAAGGTGTAGTTATTGTGATGGATCAGGAAGGAAAACAACTGAAGGAATATGAACATGTCCATCATAAGAAACAATTATTTAGTTTGCCAAGATTTCGAAAAAGTTCCATTACAAAACCATTATTTTCCTTCCCTATATGTGTGACTTGTACCAGTAATGGTAACATCTGTGTGGTGGATATGTTAGATTATGATCGAAGAGGTAGAGTGGTAGTATTATCACCAGGAGGAGACATTCTAGGGACTTATACTGGTCACCCTGATGTCAACACTGAGGAGAATCAATTTACACCTGTAAGAATACTAACCACACCATTAGATAATATCATTGTTACAGATGTTGACAATCATTTATTACATATTCTGACTGACCAAGGACAAAGCATTACCTACTACAACCTCCGTGACATAGGGATCTTAGGTCCATACTCCCTTGCTCTATCTACATCAGGAACTATATTTATAGGATGTGTTAGTCCAAAAGAAAGTCCAGACACTTCTAAGGCCAAACTTTATGAGTTAAACTATTCTAGATTCTAAAGATTTCCCTTGCTCTGTATACCTAAGGAACTATATTTATAGGATGTGTTAGTCCAAAAGAAAGTCCAGACACTTTTAAGGCCAAACTTTATGAGTTAAACTATTCTTGATTCTAAAGATTTCCCTTGCTCTGTATACCTAAGGAACTATATCTATATAGGATGTGTTAGTGAAGAACGAAGTAGAAAACAAACTATATGAGTTTAACTTAATTCTGGATTCTAATGATTTCCCTTACACATAAGGATAAAATATGATATAATATAATATAAAAAAATCAGCTTATGCTAGGACCTTTCTATACATTTATTTAATGTGTTAATGATAACACATACATGTGATGGACTGTAAAATTCAGATCAGGAGATTTGGAAATTTTGCTCAGGAGTTTGAACCTCAAATCAGGAGGTTTTTTATCGACATATTTTTTCAACGTAAAACTAACCATATGATGCAAAAATCTGTGTTTTTTGTGTTTTTTTCTTCGATTTTCCTTCTGAATGGCAAAAGTTAAAGTCTGCATATATTAAGGAATAATTGAGAAGAATCTTTTTTTCTTTTTTTTCACCTTGTTGATTGCTGATGAGAATCTTTTTTTCTTTTGTTTCACCTTGTTGATTGCTGATGAGAATCTTTTTTTCTTTTTTTTCACCTTGTTGATTGCTGATGAGAATCTTTTTTTCTTTTTTTTCACCTTGTTGATTGCTGATGAGAATCTTTTTTTCTTTTGTTTCACCTTGTTGATTGCTGATGAGAATCTTTTTTTCTTTTTTTTCACCTTGTTGATTGCTGATGAGAATCTTTTTTTCTTTTGTTTCACCTTGTTGATTGCTGATGATGATTTTTTTTAATTTTTTGTCGAGCCTGCAACTTTTGTTGCAGAAAGCTCGACATAGGGATAGTGATCCGGCGGCGGCGGCGGCGGCTACGGCGGCGGCTACGGCGGCGGCGTTAGCTAACTTCTTAAAAGCTTTATATTTTAGAAGATGGAAGACCTGGATGCTTCATACTTTGTATATAGATGCCTCATGTTACGAAGTTTCCGTCAGTCACATGTCCAATGTCCTTGACCTCATTTTCATGGTTCAGTGACCACTTGAAAAAAAAGTTCAAATTTTTTGTAATGTTGAATTCTCTCTTATTATAAGTAATAGGATAACTATATTTGATATGTGCGTACCTTGCAAGGTCCTCATGTCTGTCAGACAGTTTTCACTTGACCTCGACCTCATTTCATGGATCAGTGAACAAGGTTAAGTTTTGGTGGTCAAGTCCATATCTCAGATACTATGAGCAATAGGGCTAGTATATTCGGTGTATGGAAGGACTGTAAGGTGTACATGTCTAACTGGCAGGTGTCATCTGACCTTGACCTCATTTTCATGGTTCAGTGGTTATAGTTCAATTTTTGTGTTTTGGTCTGTTGTTCTCATACTATATGCAATAGGTCTACTATATTTGTTGTATGGAATGATTGTAAGGTGTACATGTCTAGCGGGCAGATGTCATGTGACCTTGACCTCATTTTCATGGTTCAGTGGTCAAAGTTAAGTTTTTGAGTTTTGGTCTTTTTATCTAATACTCTATGCCATAGGTCAACTATATTTGGTGTATGGAAATATTTAATGATCTTTATGTCAGTCGCGCAGGTTTTATTTGACCGTGACCTCATTTTCACGGTTCATTGCACAGTGTTAAGTTTTTGTGTTTTGGTCTATTTTTCCAAACTATAAGTAATAGGTCAACTATATATGTTGTATAGAAGCATTGTTAGCTGTACATGTCTGCCTGGCATGGTTCATCTGACCTTGACCTCATTTTCAAGGTTCATTGGTCTTTGTTTAGTTATCTTGGTTAATGTTAAGTTTATGGTACAGTTGTTTTAAAGCTTAGCTTTTTACTTAGGACTATCAACATAATATCAATGATTAGTATAGAAGGCGAGACATTTCAGCGTGTGCACTCTTGTTTTTTCATTGGCATTGGCTTGAGATATAAGAGAGATATATGCTATGCATTTATTTCATAATAAATTAATCAAAAAATAACAATTAATAACAATGGGTATGCATGGTTAAAAGCATTAATATGATGACAGAAAACTGATCATTGTCATTGTTTAAACTCTAAGTCTCTTTCACATAAATAAGTTAAAGCACTGTCTATTTTACATTATTTCACACTAATGTCTCAAAGCACCATTTGAAGTCAGCTTTCCAGGCATTGTTGAACTTTGTCAAATATTTCTGTTGTTTTGAAACTGGTGTCTTTGAAGACGGAGATAACTGTCGTTTTGGCATTTTGAACACAAAATGGTGTAAAAAATAATCATTTCGCTTATAAAATTTTTCAGTCAGCTTGTGTTGCAAACAGCTCTCATTGAGCTGAAACCATTCCTGTTTCCATTATTTTCATATAAAATAAATGTTTTTCTCGGCATCAAAAAACTTCCGATAAATGTTTAGACAACAACATTCCATTTTCTATCAGTGCCGGTATTTATCGGTATTTACCTTTAATCATCCTTGGCGTGTGCCATAAACAGAAGCCACATAGAGTAATTGATAATCCAACACCTTATGATTGTTCAATCAAATTATTATCACTGTTAATTAGCCTTAAGCAAGGATTAAAATGTTGCGTAATCAGGTTACACCGGATACGTTCGATAAACCTCGTGTTTTTACGACTTAAAAAATCTCTGGTTTTTACGATCTCAATAATAAATTTTGTAAACAAAATAGTAAAAATGGCGACTGAAAATTTTCATTCATAAAATTTTTTCTGCACAGGAGATTTTCCTCTTCAACGGGAGGACGGGAGGGGACCCCTGAAAACGGGAGTTTTGTTCTCCCGTCGGGAGGTTCACATGTATGATAACATGAGTTTGAATTATACGGCTGTATTCTATTGATTTTAGAATTTGATTTGAAAATTAATTTTTGAAAAAATAGTAAAACTGTTATCAGTAAATATCTGTTTGATTGATTGTTGGTTGCTTAATTTCCAGTGGCAAATATGTCATGCATATTCAGGACAACAGTACCTATAGACAATCTTTACAGATTTCAATAACTTTAATGATTTTTTTCATATTCATTCAATTATATTTTCATTTCTAAGACTAATTCTTTGTTATCCCAAAATTTCATATGCACAAAGTTCAAATTAAGTTTTTAACTGTGTTCTAAACTTGTTGAAACTGGTAAAGGCTGCAGCATGTTGTTAATAATAGCCATATTATAATTAAATAAGAAGATGTGGTTTGATTGCCAATGAGAAAACTCCACAAGATACCAAATTGACTCAGAAATTAACAACTATAGATCCCCACACTGCCTTCAACAATGTGATAAACCAATACAGCATAGTCAAGTATAAAGGATGATATATAAAGTACTGAAGAAATTTTCCTTTAAAAGATGACAATAGTGATTGAATATCTGTCATGTTGTTTGAATATGGAGTTCAATCTTTCTTTAATTTGCTCATTGTTGAAGTCAGTTATAGCTGAATATACAGTTTGGGTTTTACTCTTTGTTGAAGGCAGTAAGGTGACCTATTATTGCTTACATATCTCTGGTGGATTGTTAGGTCTTACCTAGAAATTATCAGGGAAGATTACAAAGACTTAATTGAAACCCTTAGGTTTGCAATTAAGTCTTAGAGTTGATTTAGGCAGAGTTCTGATAAATATCTAGTAAGGAAATTTGCTACCTTAAGTTATTAAAAATTATAAATGACAAATAGAGATCAGTATTTAAACATGATAGATACCTTGTAATGTCCTTGACTTTTAAACTGAAGAAAATTGTACAATAATCTTGATTAAAATATATTGAATGGGATATATTATTAAAGGAATGTCTTAACTTTTTAAATATAATACAAATGACGTATTTAAGATTTATTGAAGTTTTCTATGGACTATGTACAACAAACATTGTTTTAGAATTTGAGTTATCTCCCATTATATGCATCAGATAGCATTTCTGTTATAT
This sequence comes from Mytilus galloprovincialis, assembly GCF_965363235.1. Lineage (NCBI taxonomy): Eukaryota > Metazoa > Mollusca > Bivalvia > Mytilida > Mytilidae > Mytilus > Mytilus galloprovincialis. Next base: position 71,681,320 of record NC_134850.1, on the reverse strand, counting down.
CTTGAAATATTTGTTTGGACAAAATTACTCTATTTTGTAATATGAATTAATCATGCTGATGTTTTGAAAAGGTGAGTTCTTGTTATGTGTTTCTGTTAAAACTCTACTTATGTCCATAAAATTAAAACAAAAAAAAATATCTTTTAAAATATCTGTTTTATTCAATACTCCAAGTTTGACTACATATCTAGTTGCTGTTGCCTAAGGACAATTGGTCCATTTATAACTGTCTTTTATTATCTGGTTTCTGTCTCATTGCTATACAGCTTTTACTAGCTCACCTGGCACACAGGGCCAAGTGAACTTTTCCCCATACTTGGCGTATGTCGTCTTAACTTTTTATATTTTGAACTTCTTCTAGAGAACCACTGAATGGAATGAAACCAAACATATGGTTCCTTATGAGGTGCTGACCAAATGTTGTTACTTTGAAGCCAATCCATAATCCAAGATGGCCACCAGCGAGGGGCTTAGTTTATCATAGGACCCTATGGGAAATATATACAAATGTCTACTTTTAGAGAACTACTGATGGAATGAAACCAAATATAGCATGAATGTTCCTTATGAGGTTTTGACCAAGCGTTGTTACTTTTAAGCCAATCTATCATCCAATATGGCTGCCAGCGGGATACTTAGTTTAACATAGGACCCTAAGGGAAATACATACAAAGGTCTTCTTTATGAAAACCTGACTGAATGGAATGAAATCAAACGTTGCATGAATGTTCCTTATGAGGTGCTAACCAAGTGTTGTTACTCTGTAGCCGATCCATCATCCAAGAGGGCTGCCAGCAAGGGACTTAGTTTAACATAGGACCACCCACGAAATACAGGAAACCATTTGTTTTAACAAACAACTAAATGAATTTTTGTGTAGAAGAGCCAAAATTCCTCCTGCCCCAATGATATACAAATGGTGGTCCTCTCAATTGTATATAACAAATGTATGAACTCTTTTAAGCTCAGCTCTCAGTTCATAAGAATACTATACACAATCTAAATAGGAAGGTATGTCAATCCTTTAATAAGAGATTAAAATAGCTGGATTAGAATAAAACAAATTAAAATAGTTGGATTAGAATAAAACAAATTAAAAAAACTGCATACAATAGATACTTTTAATTCATGCATTGAGATTTGATTAAATTTTAATTTATTATGAAACTATGTGGTTTTCCTAATCCTTTTGTGGTGTGTTAAATTAATTAAGTGGTTTTATGGGTATGTTCCTAATCTGAAAAAGTGAAATAATTTGATTTTATAAGATGTCATTCAAACATTCTCTTAGAGATCTCAAGTGTCTTGTCAGGTAAGTTCGGTGTTCAGGGGCGGATCCAGCTATTTAAAAAAGGAGGGGTTCCCAACCTAGAGTAAAGGGGGAGGGGGTTCCAACTATAATTCTCCAATTCAAATGCATTGATTGTCCAAAAAAGGGGGTTCCAACCCCCAGAACATCCCCCCCCCCTGGATCCCCTCTGGTGTTGATTTTGTGCTGTGATGCCTTCCTGCGACCTTTCAACTCCTCATAAATTTTTGGACTGTTGAAGTTTCATCACAGGAGATTCGTAAGAAATAGAATATCATCTTTTAGAGTGCTGTGAAATAATGTACCTGTGCAAGAAGTTTCCTTGCTTTGTTATTAAAAGTATAAATACAATTTTTTAATCACTGAAGTGAAAAATGATCTAATTATAGATATTTTATATATAATATCCTGTGTACAAAGAGAACATGATTTACAGACTCTTATAAATCGGTGGGAGTCAGATGGCCATATGGATGAGATGGACAAAGCAATTAGTCATCTCAATTAGTTAAAGATGAAAAAAATCATCTACCTATTATAGATAGACAACAGCTGATGGCCATTATAGTTTACCATGCCTGTGGTTATAATGCTTAATTAAGTTGTTACAAGTTGGTGCCAAAGTAAGGTCAACTATAATGCCTCCAGAATCTTCATTCATTATAGAATTAGTTAGTAGTGGTTAAGAAGTGTAAACTTAAGATTGAAAAGAGAATATAAACATAAAGAAAAGAGAAATGTCCTTATATTTAGTATTAACCCTGACAGCCTTTGTCATTCTTGTCACTCTTGTCACTCTAAAGAATTTAGGTATATTTTTTTATTTCAATGTGAGGAAAGGTCTAGATTGAAGCTGCTGAAGATCTGATGCCAACATCAAATTTCTAACATCCCTTTTCTCAAACTAAGAAAATGTTTAGATTCCCCCCCTTTTTTTCTAAATTAAGGAAATGTTTAGAGATATACGAATCACATTTAACGCCAAAATCAAATTTCTAAGCCCAATTTGATGTTAGTGTTAGATCTTCATTAGGTCTGTCTTTTATAAATTCGTCAGCACTACCTTAATTAGGAATGTACTTGCCAATTTCTGTAAAATGTAAAGGGTAAATTAAAAGTGGTAAACAACTTACAATATTTAGCTTTTTCAAACATTTTTTTAAAAACAATTTGTCATCCAGAAAGAAACCCAAATAAAAAATAAATGAGTAATATTTTTAAGCTATACATAAAGAACAAATATTAACCATTGGTTGATCTGGTTTATACATATAAAAAAGAAGATGTGGTATGATTGCCAATGAGACAACTGTCCACAAGAGACCAAAATGACACAAACATTAACAACTATAGGTCACCGTACAGCCTTCAACAATGAGCAAAGCCCATACTGCATAGTCAGCTATAAAAGGCCCCGATAAGACAATGTAAAACAATTCAAACAAGATTAATGGCCTTATTTATATAAAAAATTAATGAAAAACAAATATGTCAGTTTGTTCATATGTTGTCCTGTAACATCTCTGCTCCATGGTTAGGGGAGGATTGTCAGCTGCTTACAGGTTTAGATCTGTTACATTCTGTATGTGTTTGTCCCAAATCAAGGGACAGTATTTCAGTGATTGTTATTTGTTGCTGTATATCATACTTGTATTTTGTTTATTGTTTCTTACATTAATCAAGTGGTTAGTTTTTCGTTTGAATTCTTATGCCTTAACCATTGTCAATTTTTAGGGCATTATAATAGCAGTGTATGCTGTATGGGTTTTGCTAATGTTGAAGGCTGTACGCTGATATATAGTTGTTATAATCTCTATGTCATTTGGTCTCTGGTTGAAAGTTGTCTCATTGGCAATTATACCACATTGTGACCTTTTGTTTCTTGTCCTTGACCTTTGATATCTGGTGGATAGTCCTGAGGGATAGTCACATTTGTAATCAAACCACATCTCCACATTTACTATGAGTCAAAAAGCATGAGACAACAAATAATGGATTGGACTTGTCTGAAATACAAGAGAGCATATATTGCATGATACTAAGTAGCTGTTCTTTGATTATTACAGGTTAATGGAATAATTGTTGTTTTTCCTTCATAATCTCTGAATTATCAGATAATGTTGTATATCAATATAAGCTTAATGGAATGTTAGGATGTCTTTGGGAATAATAAATTGCTATTGGAGGGATAATGCTTTATTTATCCTTCAAGATGCTTTCCAAAGTAAATTGATGGAAAGTTTTAACTATTTTTTAAGAATCTTCAGTGATCTTAACTTTACCACATCTGAGGTTCTTAGTGGGTGAAATTGGTGAAATTTCTTGTGAAAAATATAGTAATAATTTGTGACATTACTTTTGGTGGCAGGAGTCAGAACATTATAGCACATTGTTTTCATGCAAATATGATCAAGATTTGCTTTGCAGATGACTTACATGGACCTACATTTTAAACTTGCTTCATTCTAGGTTGAAGTTTGTTGGAAGACTAAATAACTTATTGCCTCTCTGTCAATCTTTGATGGTATTTCAGAGTCATTACAATTTGATTTAGAAAAGAAGTTAGTCCAAAATAGTAAATTTTGAGTTCTTTGTTAATTTCTCAAGATTGAATGCAATTAAATTAAAGGAAACCATTTATTGCAGAATTCTCTTAATAAAAATTATCTGGTGGTCAAATAAGAAAATCTGCTGGTCCTCTGATTAGCCGTAGGATGACTTATCATTGCTGAAATTCCTTTTATTTTGACTCTGTGGGATAAATGTTGGAATAGGAGATTCATACCCATTATAACTTGCTGTTCTGTGTGAGCCAAAGCTCTGTGTTGAAGACCGAACTTTGACCTATAATTGTTTACTTTTTCAAATTGTGACTAGGATAGCTGAGAGTTGTCTCATTGGCACTCTTACCACATCTTCTTATATCTATATAGATTTCAACAATCTTATATCACAATTTATATTTGATATTGCCCATCTAATTCACACTGCACTTTTAATTCTCCCTTTTAAGAAACTTATAAAGCCATTGCTACTAATATGTAAAGCTTACATGAAAGTTATTTTGTCTAGGGCCATGTATACATGACTGCCGTCATTACACCAACAGAACTGTGAGTTGCTGCTTTCATATACATAGATATAATTGGCATAGTCTTTAAATTTTTGTTCAAAATCAAGCAGCTGAAACCAAATTGATTTAATTGATAAATTCACCTTTTAAACTACTTGAGTTAAGTACAAAATATTTATCTGTCTATTGATGCTTCTCTTCCGGAAATAATTCAGATGGCACAAAAAATGGTAAAAATCCTGGAAGAACCCTATTAAAAGAATTACAAAGTCCTTGATAAAAGTGTGTCTTCCTTCAGTAGTTCAGTGGTGTTTCTTTACATCAAAGTGGCCTCTTAATTGCTATAATGTGCATAACTGATATATAACCCTGCAAATTTATAAACATCAAAGTTTAGCCTGTTTCTGGCAGATTGTAAAGTAAGACTCCATCTGAGACGGAATTAAGTAGAAATTTTGATGAGAAACAAGACTATTAGGAATACCTTTATGCAAGGTAAGATGATTTATTAACAAGAATGAAATTGTTCTAAATTTAAAAAAAGGTACATAATTGTCAGGTACTGTATTAAATTCAGAAATTATTGCGTGCATTTATTATTGCGATTTAATCATTTTAGACTTAAATGTGATTGTAATTGTTATGATTTTGAGAAATCCTGGTTAAATCAAATAAAATATTTCAAGATGCAAGTTTAAATTGTGACTGTTAAAGTCGATTTCAATAGTCCAAATAACCCCCCGCCCCTTGGAAATTCCTGGCTACGGGCCTGATTTACAACTATGTCGCAAACTTTCGCAATAATTGCTGAGTTTACAGTAACTGAAATAATGGTTTTTAAGTAAAATTTTGATAATTGGTTAGTACCTGTTGCATATTTAGGATAACTCCATTCAATGGGTCTGGAAATATTATTTTGTTGGTAAATTGAAAGTCATTGCTCATCCTTGAGGGACAGGAACCCTAAAACGCAATAAGACAAAAGCTTCAAGATAATCTAAAAGTCAATGTGTTTTGTTTATTATTAATTTTGCATTTGCCAATCAATGGGTCTGGAAATATAATTTCATAGGTAAATTGAAATTAAGTCACTGCTCATCTTTGAAGGACAGGAAACCTACATCGCAATAAGACAAAAGCTTGATCTGAATGTCAAATGTGTTTTGTTTATTATTAATTTTGCATTTGCCGAATTAAAGCTTAATGCTGCATACAGTATTTACTGTAGAAAAATCAATGTCATTAGCAAGTTAAGTGATTAACCCACAAATCTAGTACACATGTAGGAGTTTTATAAATATAAAAGGCATCATTATACAATTATAATCTAAATTATTCACAAGCAAAATTATTGTATTTAATCTTTGAATGTCAAGTTAGTTATTAAATGTCTAAAATAGACCAGGAAATATAAAAAATTATACAATTTTAAAATTATTGTTATAAGGTGCTCTGGACGTTTAGTGTACTGCATATTGGTGGTCATTGGTAAGCTTATACTGTTTTAAATCCTGCCACATTCTGTATGTATGTGCCTGTCCCAAGTCGGGAGCCTGTAATTCAGTGGTTGTTAATTGTTACATTTGATGTGTTACATATTTGTTTTTCGTTTATTTTTGGTACATAAATTAGGCTTTTTGTTTTCTCGTTTGAATTGTTTTACATTTGTCATTTTGGAGCCTTAATAAATTATAGCTGAATTTGTGGTATGGGCTTTACTCATTGTTGTTTAAAGGCATATAGTTGAATGACCTATAGTTGTTAATTTCTGTGTCATTTTGGTCTCTTGTGGAGAGTTGTCTCATTGGCAATCATATCACATCTTCTTCTTTATATTAGATTAAATTAATGAATGTTTGTCTAGCTTTGGTTTGAGCACAATTGTATAATTTTATAAACTGCAATAGTTAAAAAAAGACAATTTGAATACAGTATGAAAAAATATTATTTGTAAAAAAAAAATCATTAAAATTTATAACTATGTAAAGTTCTGTAATGGACAACATATAATACTATGAATATAGAAATATATCAACGACACCTTTCAACATTTGTTTATACTGCTAGTAAAAATCAATTTCCTAAGAAAGGCAGTTATCAAAACTTGATGTGGTAAAAAATATAAGTGTTTCTCCTTTCTCATTTTTTATATAGATTATATAGATTAGACCATAGGTTTTCCTGTTTGAATGGTTTTAGTATTTGGTGTATGGAAATATATTATGATCTATATGTCAGTCCCGCAGGTTTATTTTACCATGACCTCAATTGCACAGTTCATTGCACAGTGTTAAGTTTTTGTGTTTTGGTCCATTTTTCTTAAACTATAAGTAATAGGTCAAATATATTTGTTGTATGGAAGCTTTGTTAGCTGTACATGTCTGCCTGGCATGATTCATCTGACCTTGAACTCATTTTCATGGTTCATTGGTCTTTGTGTAGCTATCTTGGTTGATGTTAAGTTTATGTGACAGTTGTAATAAAGCTTTATACTTAGGACTATCAACATAATATCAATGATTTGTAAAGAAGGCGAGACATTTCAGTGTGTGCACTCTTGTTCTTTTAAAAATTGTGACTTAGATGAAAATTGTCTCATTGAGACTCATACCACATCTTCTTATATCTATAGATTGCAACAATCTATTTTAAGACAAACTGATAATGATGGAAACGGATCTATATTGAATCTTATTAAATTGATTCTTGATGAAAGTAACATGACTAAAGATCTGAAGATATCCCTCTTATCCTGAAGATGTTCATAACAATCCCACGTGATGGCCTTGGAATGGACAATTTGATATAAACAATTTCCAACCTCGGCATCGGAAACAATGTAATTTGTTATTTTAAATATGATTTTGCTTTAGGGGTCATCCAAATTGTCAACCATTTTCCAAAGTGTACAAAACAAACACCAATTAAACTTTATACAGGCAAAATTATTTCTTTGGACATTATGTAAAAGTACATGGCCACGTCCACTTGTATTTGTAATATTTGTATTTTTATACGACCACAAAAATTAAAAAATTTTTGGTCGTATATTGGTATCGCGTTGGCGTCATTGTCCTCCGTAGTCTTCGTCGTCCGAAGATATTTGGTTTTCGCACTCTTAACTTTAGTAAAAGAAAATAGAAATCTATGAAAATTAAACACAAGGTTTATGACCATAAAAGGAAGGTTGGGATTGATTTTTGGTGTTTTGGTCCCAACTGTTTAGGAATTAGGGGCCAAAAAGGGCCCAAATAAGCATTTTTCTTGGTTTTTGCACAATAACTTTAGAATAAGTAAACATAAGTTAATAGATATCTATGAAATTTTAACACAAGGTTTATGACCACAAAAGGAAGGTTGGATTGATTTTGGGAGTTTTGTTCCCAACAAATTAGGGGACAAAAGGGTCCAAAATTAAACTTTGTTTGATTTCATCAAAAATTGAACTATTCAGGTTCTTTGATATACCGAATCTAACCGTGTATTAAGATTATTAATTTTTGGTCCCGTTTTCAAATTGGTCTACATTAAGGTCCAAAGGGTCCAAAATTAAACTTACTTTGATTTTTTTACAAAAATTGAATTCTTGGGGGTCTTTGATATGCTGAATCTATACATGTACTCAGTTTTTCGATTATGGGCCCAGTTTTCAAGTTGGTCCAAATTGGGGTCCAAAATTAAACTTTGTTTTCAAAAATTGAATACTTGGGTTCTTTGATATGATGAATCTAACCATGTATTTAGATTTTGGATATTGGAATACCACAAAGGGATGGTAAGAATTGTCTTTGGGAGTTATGGCTCAAACCATTAAGGAATAAGGTGCAAAAAAGGTGGGAAAAGGGTTTCCAGGTTAATGGACAATTACTTAAGTACAAAACATAATTTAAAAGCAGTGTAAGGTTGGTAATTGCAACTCATTTTAATAGCTCACCTAAACTGCTCTTAAATTATGTATATTGGAAATTTGCAAAAACTTTGTTATTTATAAATTCCATTGGAAATTTGCCAAAATCTTTAGTTTAATGATCTTCATTGGAAATTTGCCAATATAAAATGTTGCATTGGAGTTATCTTTCTTTGTCCAGAATAGTAGTCAAATCAACTTAAATCATGACTGTATGACATTTTATATTTTATGATGTATTTAAATGAGTAGTTATTGTTGAAAACTCCATTAGAAATTTGAATTGAGATCATTTTTGGAATAAGGGAAAGGGGGAGGTGAAAACAAATAGGTGAGGTTCAATTTTTCTTATTTCAGATTTCAGAAATGAAAAAGAAAATTTCTTCAAATATCAAAGGATTAATATTCAACAGCATAGTGAATTGCTCAAATGCAAAAAAAAACATTTTAAGTTCATTAGACCACATTCATTCTGTGTCAGAAACCTATGCTGTGTCAACTATTTAATCACAATCCAAATTCAGAGCTGTATCCAGTTTGAATGTTGTGTCCATACTAGCCCCAACCGTTCAGGGTTTGACCTCTGCAGTCATATAAAGCTGCGCCCTGCGAAGCATCTGGTTATTCATCTGATGAGCTAAGTCTTTTTAATGATCAACTGATTATCATAGTTGGTTCTTATGTTGTACTGTTTCCACATAAATTATAGGCCGTTACGTTTTCTATTTTGATTTGTTTAACATTGAAATTTTGGGGCCTTTTATAGCTGACAATACGGTATGGGCTTTGCTCATTGTTGAAAGCCATAGGGAGACCTATAGTTGTTAATTTCTGTAGTCATTTGATCTCTAGTGGAGAATTGTCTCATTGGCAGTGACTCAAACCACATCTTCATTTTTAAATTAGTATTTTTATGTAGGTAGTTTAATTGTAAAGTCTTTCAGAGGATAACAAAATATAATGTCTTTTGAAATTGAAGATGTTTATAGAAAATTCTGTAATCATGAAGATAAATAAGGATTGGTTATATAATGAAACTGTAATTAACAAGAAGAAGGGATCGTCTCTTAAACCTTTGAATTTATTTATTATTATTAATTACTGTGTCAGATTTTGAAAAACCATAATAACAAAAAATTCGCTCTCTTTTACATATTCACCAGAAATTGAGTTCTGGAAATCTATGGCAGGGGTTCGACGACTTACAGAAAAGAGCGACGATTTACAGAAAAGAACCGAAAAGGACCAAAAAGGACCGAAAAGAACCGAAAAGGACCGAAAAGAACCGAAAAGGAGATCAACGTTTTTTGTAATTGAAGAAAATTAGCAAACTTTTTCACACCCTTTAATCTATACCTATAAAAGAGTAAACAGTTATCAATTATACCGAAAGCGGGTGCGATATTCATTTATCTATATTTCCTGAAAGACGAAATGAAATGACTGTGATGTGCACAACATTTATAATATGTAGATAAGGCCACCCTTAAAAAATTGTTTGTTTGGCATTGCCGACTCACACCAGCAGCAGGTGGGTAGGTAGGCAGGGATTTTTTTTTTTTTTAACATTTAAAAACTTTATATATCACAACCATGATGACTCTAGATCACAGCCAAAAGCAGTGCAGCATTGTTGTGTGTACAAACTTATGATTTCTTTGATAGGGGTTAATGTCACATTCTACAACACATGGATAATTTCAAGTCAAACATTCAGTTTTTTTGGAGGAGTAAACCAAAGTACCCAGCAGAAACATATCTGTGGTAGGGAACTGACATTAACCATGTAACATGTTAGACATGAAAATTGAATGCTTAATGTCGCATCTTGAAATTGCCTTCAGTTTGGTAAACTTATCATATTTAAATCAGTTCGACCACTACAGTTCCTTATACAAATAGATGATTTAAAGCTTTGATTGTTTGCTTGTTTGATGGGATTAAAAAGTACACCATATGGGGAAGTTCATTATAGTGTCAGTTTTATTGGTGGACGAAAGCGTAGTGCACAGAGGAATCTTATTATAAATGTCATGACAATCTAACCTTAATTTTGTGAATGCATACATGTACATTTTTTGTACTTATCCCTAGAGGTGATAAGACTAGCTTTGATACGTGCAAATTTTGCGGAACTACCAAATGGTCAAAGCCACTACAGCCCTGATCAGCTTTGAGAATAGCAAAATATTACAAATTTAGAAGGTTGACACAACAAGAACAGTCATGAATGCCTCACCCTGGCAGGGTGTAATGTGTATACTGCATTTGTAATAACCACAATAAAAGTATGATAATTTCAAAATATAAATATGCTGTAGGACAGACAATTTTTACAGATAATTTAAAATAAATTTTAGGTTGTTATGATTGTTTAATTGACAGGATTCTGGACATGCATGACATAAATACAGTTAAATTCTTGAGCCCTTGGTTTGCTTAAAACAATGGAACACTACCAGTATAGATATATCTATAAATATGTTGCTGTCGGATATCTTTTCTGTTTTAAGAATTATCTTATTCATATTAAAAAGAAAGAGAGGCTTTGGATTCATAAATTCTTGACACACAAAAGCGGGCTAGTCTTTGAAATATGTATGTTTTGTACCAGGCTAACCTCTACTGGTACAAAACTACTATAAACCTGTAAATCTGGGACCATATTGGTCTTTTAGCTTTGGTGCTTTTATGCAGGTACACCTTTCAGCCATCAAGCCAATGCATCATCATCTTGAATAGATATAAGAAGATGTGGTATGAGTGTCAAGGAGACAACTCTCCATCCAAGTCACAACTTGTAAAAGTAAACAATTATAGGTCAAAGAATACATTGTTTTGGAATTTACATGGCAACATGCTTTGTTATCTGGTTTAAGGAAAATTTGTCAATGATGGATTTCACATCTTTAAGAGATCTTTCAGAGGTTAAAGCCACAGATGTTTGTTCTGTCATGTCTGGGTGAAAAGCTTCTATCTCATGATGTGAGGATGCAAAGCAGACATCAACAAACAATTTTACAGTGTCACTGTCTGCTTTACCAAAGACGACATTTGAGTTCTCTACAAGGCCTTTCAGAACATCAACCCATGTTACATCTAAAGAATAGGTGAACATCTTATTTTTAATAAAAATGTTCCTCTCCCTTGACTAGAGCATAAGTGGATGACACTTTTTTTTTTGGACATTTTTGGCAGACTTTTATCGAATCTATGTCATTCAAACGCTTGCTCTGAATACAGTGTACAACAAGCACTTTAAAGATCATGATTTGTAATAAGTAAAGCCCGGAAACAAACTCCGCGGATATGATCAAAATTCCGGCGGTTTTCCGATTTTTTTAATATAAAAAAAATACAAATTTTGAAACACCAATAAAATTATTCGGGCGGCAAGTTTTTTAGTGGGTCGGGCGGCAATGCCAAACAAATGAAATTTTATTTTAGGCCTAATGATGTATTTTTTTTATTGATTTATCTCCTTTTATTCACATGTAGCCCAACGTTTTATACCGTAAATTGAATTAAGAAATTGAAACGAACCAGGAACATCTTAAAGTTTGCCATGGTTTACATGTAGCAGGAATTGAAATTTTCTTCAAATGTTTTTTACAATTCTATTTTCTAAAGCAAGGAATTGACACTTTGATTTTTTTTTTAAATATTTATATGCCTTAATCTAATACAGGGAAATCTAACTTTTTTTGTAAGTCTACATATCCCTATAAATGTTCAAAATAAATTTGAACTATTCATTCCTTTATTACGACGGGGGAAAATTGGTTTATATATTAAATAATAATTTATATGTATGCTCTTTTCGGTTCTTTTCGGTCCTTTTCGGTTCTTTTTGGTCCTTTTCGGTTCTTTTCGGTTCTTTTCTGTAAATCGTCGCTCTTTTCTGTAAATCGTTGGACCGCTATGGCAGTAATTAGCTGACTTTGGTGCATCCAAATTAATGTGTTGGCATAATTTAGCTTTTACAATGAGCAGAAAATTGAAAATGAGGCAAAAACATTCAAATTAAACATGAAACTCCGATTTAATCAAATTTTTTTTCATTTAGAAAAGCATGAAAAGATCAAAATATGATAATGTTTCAACTATGTTTAAACATGAAAAGATTACATTAAACATGTAATGATTGCAATTATTCAGCACCACAGTGTGGCCATCATAATCCATAACAAGCAGATAATTAATTAATTAGTTGCAGGAATGGAAAAGTGAAGTAAGGTTAATTAAAATATAATATATGGCTTAACTCTCACAGTTTTAATACTTTGTGTTTCACCCTCTGTCTTGCCTGGACAAAGTCACTGATTTTGGGTGCTGTTGTTGGCACTGCATGGTCAATGTCCATCACCATGACCAGGCATCAATAATTAACTCAATTTTGTGATTTAAAGTCAATTTTAGGGGAATCCCACCTATGATAGCTAGGTCATTGATATTTTGGGAATTTATTAATAAAAGCGATAAAAAAAAATTGTGTTCAAGAGTACCCAAAAAACATATAGAGGGAAACTTAAAGCAGTCTTGAATTACAATAGATGTTATTTTACAGGTGTGGACTGAAACTTAAGTGTACACAAAATAGGTTTTGAAAAGGCAGTGTGAATTCAGCCTTCATTTTTATCCTTAGTCCATGGGAGAACCACTGCTGGCCTGAACAAAAGGAGAGTTTCATAATGTTCAACACCAAAGTATGCTGAATGCATAGTTGTGTTTCACCTGCTTCAATATAAAAATTCAGCATAATAATATTCTAATTAAGGGAATAATAATTCTACTACTATAGTTGCAGTAAACATTAGTGCTAATTTAGTGTTGGTTTCAAATCTGTGTCGTTTAATTGATTTGTATGTAGGTGTAATGAACGGTAGACACATCCACAACAGTCATCCCCGATTGTATCTCCAAGTTTATCAATATTGCGTTAGTATACAGACTGCTCTCAGTTCTACTCTGGTCGGTAAGAAAGATTTTGATTTAATATTCTATATTGAATGTTACATTTTGATTTTAATAATTTGTCTGGAAATGTTTCATAAGTTTTCAATGGTAAATATTACGATCCATATTTGGTTTGAACTTGAGACATTCAGTTTATGATTTTAAGTTTGATATTTTTTCTGAAATTATTTTTATGATATGTTTTTTAAACAAACATTTCAATTTTTAAATCTATCAACTATTTAAACAGTATTTAAATTACCTATAGAATGTGATGTACTTCATGTGAATAAAACCCTCTGCTGTCGTTGTGTACTTATTCAAATGTGATTTTCAAGAATAGTTAATAGTGTGTGTCCAGATGCACATATATGTGTCAAACTCATATCTAAAAATGTTTGAAAATTTAAACAATAGGTTTAAATTGTATAAAAATTTTGGATTTACAAATATCGTAGCAGAGCATTAATAGTTTGATTGAAAAAAATGATCAAACTGGATCTTAATTTCAGTCAGATTGTTGAATTATCAAATTTTATATATTCACAAGATGAAGGACAGCAATAAAAGTGTTGTGATTTTAGATATACAAGTTATTTGTAAAGACATTCACCCCTTATGTTTTTAATCATTTGAAAAGTCATAACCATTAATTATATATTGCATACCACATACTTCATAAAAAACCTTGACTGCAGTTAATTTGGTGTAAACTGATGGTATAATAAGATAATCTATGGCTGAATGTCCCTATGATCACGAAATAACAAGCCAATGTAAAATATCAGCCATTAATTGGATGTTGTTTATAATGTACTGTTCATTCTAGAGGTTACTGGCCGATCTTGGTAGCTGTTTTCATCATTAAATATTCTCCATATAGCAGAGTTTGAGAAAAATATTTTATAAGGCAGTTTTTGCATGAGAAAGATGTTGTACATTGGGCATTCTTGTATGTTTCATATTACAAAGCTTCTGTATAAATAAAGATTATTTGTTATTTAAAGTCCTCATGGTTTTGATCTGTATTATTATGATGATTTGATTGATTTGATTTTTGGTGTTTTAACGCCACTTTTAAGCACCGCATTTAGGCTATTTCGTGGTGGCCAGTTATTATTGATGGAGTTTAAGACAGATTGCCTGGAAAAACCATGACCTTTGATAGGAAAACTGGCAATCCTAGTCAATAAAAATTAAAGTCTTGTGCACCGGCACTAGCAGGGTTATAAGAAGTCACAACCTCAGTGTTGAGACTGACTTAATAGTGACTAAAGTAGTAACTACTGAGACCACTCAGCCACCGATGCCCAATTATTATGTTGAACTGTACATATGAGTGTTTTTCTCATATACCAGGCAATCACTTCCTGTTTTGCTTAACAATGATTTTTTATACCCCAAGCAACGAAGTTGCGGAGGGTATAATGGTTTTGACCCGTCAGTCCGTCCGTCCGTCCGTCAGTCCGTCCGTCCGTCCGTCCGTCCGTCAGTCCGTCAGTCCTGTTTCTTGTCATCGCAACTCCTCTCAAACCACACAACAGAATTTCACGAAACCTTTTCAGATGAAAAGGACATACTATGTAGTTGTGCATATCGACGGGAAATTGCGATTCAATTTTTTTTCTAGGAGTTACGCCCCTTTGAACTTATTTACTTTAATGTATTACTGCAACAGTTTGTCATCGCAACTCCTCTCAAACCACACAACAGAATTTCACGAAACCTTTTCAGATAATAAGGACATACTATGTAGTTGTGCATATCGACGGGAAATTGCGATTCAATTTTTTTTTGTAGGAGTAACGCCCCTTTGAACTTATTTACTTTAATGTACTACTGCAACAGTTTGTCATCGCAACTTCTCTCAAACCACACAACAGAATTTCATGAAACTTTGTAGATAATAAGGACATACTATGTAGATGTGCATATCAACGGGAAATTACGGTTCAATTTTTTTTCTAGGAGTTATGCCCCTTTGAACTTATTTGCTTCAATGTACTTCTGCAACAGTTTGTCATCTCAACTCCTCTGAAAATACACAACAGAATTTCATGAAATTTTGTAGATAATAGGACATACTATGTATATTGACAGGAAATTATTATTCAATATTTTTTCTGATACAATTTTTTTTTCTTATACTTATTTAATTTCTCCAATGACAATGTGGGGACGTGGGGTATGTGAGCGTGCTCACTAAGGTTCTTTAATTATTTTACATAAGGTAAGACCACCCGCTCTTACAATAAGGGGTCTTGCAGGTTCTTGTTGTTACCTTGCTGTCACTTCTACATTTCTTTTGGTTGTTGTTGATAGCTTGCTGTCTCATTTTAATTATATTTTAAAATATTTGCATATATTGATATGTGTCTGAGATGCCTCTTGCAAAGAGAGTTTGATACAATTAGGAGATAACTGTATTGTATTTTAAGCTCCGACGGCATCAATTGGGGATTTGATGGTCGCAAATTAAGTTTACTGGCGACGCGTTAGCAACCATCAAATCCCCAATTGATGCCGTCGGAGCTTAAAATACAATATTGTTATCTCCATTCTAATGAAACTGACAGAAAACAACGTTAAAACATGTATTTAAAATCTGTCATATGCCGTCTGCGCTTGCGCGTACGTCCCATAGCATCAATTGTCAATTGATGCTATGTAAGAAAGTGACGTTATCCAATCAAAATGAATGTTACAAACGTTGTTGCATTAGAATTTAGATTTAAAGGGACAAATTTTAAACACCTAAGGGAGTAAACTCTTTATAAATCAGCTAATCGTTTTAATCGAATTCTAATAGTAAAGAGAAATCATCAATATAAATCAGCTAATCGTTTTAATCGAATACTAATAGTAAAGAGAAATCATCAATATAAGTGTTTGTCTCTATCCAATATATTACAATGAAATTAATTCTGTAAATTGTATGGTTCAAATTTTTTAACATTTTATATTTTATTATTTTTGTCAATAATTCAAAGTAAATATTTTATTAAATCAATCCAATATGACCTTGACCTTGAGATCCTGATTATATAACTTCCTGAGTAGTAAGTGTCAAGGTCATTTGTCTTTATTATAAGCTCTTTATATACCAGTGATAGGTTAAATAGAATTGTCAATTATATCTTAAAATCAGTAGCACTTCTTGTCAAATTGATCCTTACCTAGATTATACTGACTTTTAAGTGATCTTTCTTGGAATGTCGTCTTTACATCACAGTTTATGACCATAGAAAATGTCTAGATCGATATACAGTAACTGGACTCCTGGATATTTGTTCTGTAGAAAAGAACCCAATTTATCCTTAATTGAATGACTGACAGACAGAAGCTGGGGGTCACATTGTGACTCACAGAAAGTGCATCCTTGTCCTTAATTAATAGACCATTATGCTAGGGGGCTTTGGCTCATGGAAATGTTTTCCTTGGCTTTAATAGATAGACCCATGCTTGTGGCTTTTGGCTCATGGAAAGATTTCCATTATTTTTAATTGATAAATCCATGCTCAGGGATCTTTAGGCTCATTGGAAAGTGTTCCTAAGAATTGTATTTAATTGATAGACTGACAGACCAATGCTGGGGGTCCTTTGACTCATGAAAAATACACCCTTGTCTGTATCTGATAAGACTGTTGAAATATGCTAAGGGCTTTTTTTATTCCTGGAGAGTGCTTCCTTATCTGTCATTGATTGACTGTCAAACCTTAATTCCTGGGGTCTTTTTTTACTCACAAAAGAGTTCCTTTAAAGTAATAGGATATCACATGGCAATATTTTAATGGTAATGATGTTTATAAAGCCTGTGAATATAGATATGAACAAGGTAAACTCATTGATTCTTTGAATAAAAATATTTCTTCTGAAAGGATATCAAAATAAAGAGTTTTAGAGATATTCAGTATGTTTTGTTGTATTTTATAATATTTAAGAGTCAAATCTGTGACAAGTCTCTAGTTTGTGTCATTCTCTCAGTTCACTTGAAGTTGATATTGAGACTACGGGACATAATTTTGACTCTTACGCATGTAAAAGGTTTCAGCACCTCTGTCTGGACATGCCAGCCCAATCATCTTCAAAAGTTCAAAATTGTTTTCAAGAGATGACTGAAAAATCAAATCTGTGTGTATTATAGTGGAACTTACTTTAACATTGATGGGTTAATCTATTATGCTTTGAAATTTAGTCACTGTGTGTCTCAATGACAATGGTAGACTCCCATAGCATAAATATGTCATCTTTTACAGTTGTAGGTTTTTATAAGTGGATAAATACTAGTTTACTCAGCCAGGAAATTATACCACTTGTGAAACAATATAATCACAGTTAAACACATATTACATTGTGTTATTTATTGAGTTGAGATTTCCTATTTGATAAATATAGCAAATAATAACAAAATAAATCTGAGTATTGTTTGTAAAATTCATGAAAATAAACTTGATTGAATATTATCATTATATTTAAAATAGTATGTTTTCCTGTCTATATACTTTACATAAGAATTGCACTGCATATTCAACTGGTCCCTTAGTCTTTTTTCACCTATTTGATGAGCTCCTACTATAAACAAAGAACTTCGTTTAATTGCTTCCTAATAATAAGAAAATCTTGCAAATTTCATCTTCTATTGCAGCTGGTTTGAACTCATAAGCTGAATTTGAATATTTCTGTAAATCACTGAGGAAGTTATCTATATTTTGATTTCTTTTTCAGATGTGACACTGCTCTGAGTTTAAGAAGTTACAAGTAAGTTCTTGTTTCTATTTTTATTAGTTAGTTATATGTTAAAAATCCTACACTCCTTTTTCAGTGAAGCAGATTGTTTGGTCTTTATTTGTTGACGTCTAACTAACAAATAGAGACAGAAGACTAAGTAAGAACATAGCCTGACCATAAATATTTAGATTACTGTCATATGTATTACAACTAATTAACTTTTTTATAAGATTTCAAAATGTATTTTTTTTAGTGTTTTTTGACAAATTCAACCAATTCCTCGAAATCTAAAACCAACAAGGGGTGTCAGGTGGCATGGAAATATTAAAAATGTCTGAGTTAATTTAAGATGATAGACCAGAAATGTTTAGAAGGAAGGTCCATCTATTAAGTCAATATAACTCCCAATCAAGTTTATAATGTTATGTTGCAAGGTTTGTAGACATTTAACTTACAGTAGTGTGATTTTATGAGTGCATGAGTGAAAGACTTAAAATTGGATTAGAAAATGGACTTGAAAAATAACTTTTTTCTTGAACTATTCATTAAATGTAGGCTTAAATGTGATTTTACTACAAATAATCCAAGATCATCCAAAGGTTATTTGTTTCTTCTATTAATTATAGTTGGTTTGAAATTGTATGGCAGTATAACCTTTTAATTTCTACATTTGCAATATGAAGATATAGATTGAAGCTGAATACATTTTGTAGAAATATTAAAGGTGTTTATTCAAATTACAATTTGTTCACAAAAAAAACCTATATAATGATGAACCCCTTAATCTCTCAAACCCCCACCTCTATGAAGTAAAATTATTAGAAAAATTTCATTTTACATAAGCCATTATCATGGTGAATTATCTTAAATTATAATAACCTTGACTTTTAAGTGGTCAAGTGGTCAGTTCTGGTTATCATTCCTTCAACTAGACATTCTCTTTCTTTAAATTTCCTAGAAAATAAATCACAATACTTTCTTGTTTGACGTGTGTTAAATCACAATACTTTCTTGTTTGACGTGTGTTAAATCACAATACTTTCTTGTTTTGACGTGTGTGTATGAATGACTTGTCTTTGATTGTCACTGATTCCACATAACCTGGTCGTTAGGAAAGGAGATTTACAAAGTAGCTTATTTCAGACTGCTATGATACAAGGTTTATTAGTAGGGATTGTTAGACTGGATAATTCTGTATTATTTCAGACTGCTATGATACAAGGTTTATTAGTAGGGATTGTTAGACTGGATAATTCTGTATGATTATTGTATTGTTGTTCGCTCTCAAGCTTTTGATTTCATTCTCTCAGATTCCTTGACAAATTCTGCTAAATTAAATGTAATACACGATATTTCTAAGGGAACCAAATCAATGGTTTCAAGAAAAATTGACAAGCAATTTCTGTGAATGTATTGACCCTTTGAATAACGGTATAATAACCCGTCTGAAGACGGCTATTGAGCATGGGAAATTGTGAGTAATGACTGGAATCGTATCGCAGTACATGTTTGGAGGCTACAATTAATATACTAAACACGCAGTACACTATCCAAGGCTACAATTAATATACTAAACACAGTACTGTGTAAAACTATGTGACACAACATCAACAGCTGGGACTTACTCTTTATGTTTAGATCCGCTGATTTTACCAGGATATATTTCATATTCTGACAAAATCAATCAGCTATCTTACGTTGTCTGTTTTGTTGTAATTTAAATGATGCTGCTGCTGAAATACAAGTTTGACAGTATATTATGGGTATAATATGGTAGTGTGTCATTTGGAAAGCTGATACATTTAATGGGAGATGTAGTGTTAATTGGGGATCATAAACAGTTAAAAAAAAAAAGGATCTAAGCTATTCAATTAGTTGGTTTAACATAATTAAGTGTAAAAAGTGTGATGAATATTTGTGGATAACATGCAGTAATTCAATGTTTAAATACTGAACCTGTTAATACTATGTGTAGGTGTAAACATATTATAATCAGTGATAATTGGATAGTGAATTAAGGACATTTGCTGCGATCATGATTGTTATGGCATTTCATGTTTTATGTCATGGCAAGAAAAACAAAAAGAATGATTTGCAATCTTAATGCTTATGTATATATATATACATATGTGGTTATTGAAGATGAATTTACACAACAAATCCTTGACTTAAACCGAAAAATAAGATCCCAGAAGACAGGTCCTGTTTGAGTTTTAGATTAACACAGTAAGATGATGGTAGATAAGAGTACACAACAAAGTTAAATGGCTAAAAATGACCAGAACATTTAATATAGAATTTCCTTGTTAGACTTCATTTCATTTAAAATCTGTGTATTCATCAAAGCTGACATCTAAGTTAGGTAAAAAACCAATATCAATGATATATTGTAATCTTGTAACGATAACAAAAAATGTGGAATCCTGCAGAAGACATTATCGCAATTAATTGAATCGGATAACTCTACAGTGAAGATGAAATTCTTCCAATCATTAAATTGACAAACTGGAATAAAACACATTAGGGATGTGATAAAGTCTGTGTTATGAAAATGTTTTCAAGAAGTAAAAAAGAAAGGTAAGAGATAGATAGTAAGTTATGGCATTGAACTTAAAGATCATGTGATGTGAAGGTTAAAGGTCAGGTGATGGGAGGGTTAGAGGGTCAGTTAATTAGAGGAGTTATATAGGTTTTGAATATCTGTAGTTTAATATTAGAGCATTGAGGGATTTTAGACAATCAATATCTAATTTATTATATTAAATCACTTCAAGGTCGTACTAAAATCTTTCGTTTATTAGTACTATAACCATGACAACTGTTTGAATACTATAATCATTACATTTATCTAACAAGAAGCCTGCAGATAATTGTTTGTTTTTGGGGTGGTTTTTTTCGGGGGCGAGGGGGGCTTTTGGGACTGCGTCAAGCCAACCCCACCCTTATGATGATAGTGCTAGTGGGGCATCCGTGTACTATGGATACATTCTTGTTTTGTTAATTAAATCTTTGACTTTTTCTTTATATCTGAGTTAATTGTTGTGAATAAGTATCAGATACTGAACTGATTAAGAAAGATCGAAGTATTGAATAATCACTTTGTGACATTTTAGTATTTTTAGAAAACTGACCTTTTTGACGACACGTCTTTTCCTCTATCGATCATCGATAACTTTGTTATGTCCGTCACTTTCCCGTTAATTCTTATAGAACCGAGACATATTGAATTTCTGTTACCACGTTCTAATACAAATTGACACTAAAAGCTTTCAAACCATTTTCTACTTTGTTTTTCGTTAAATGATTTTTATGGTACAATTTCAGATGCTTATTTAATTATAATTGTTTGAAATTTTTAGAATGTTGTCATGTGGTTAAAGTTCAGAAATTGCTTAATGTTGTACTTAGCATTTTATATTTTTTTTATGGACACTTGGTTTATTTTTATTTATTAGTTAAATATTTGACTTTACAGTTATTTTAGGAACCATACAGTACTCAAACATTTCTGAGTGTCAATATAAAAAGAAGATGTGATATGATTGCCAATGACACAATTCTCCACAATAGACTAAATAACACAAAAATTAACAACAAAGTCACTGAACAACCTTGAACAATGAGGAAAGCAGATACATATAAAAAAAGTAGATGAGGTATGATTGCCAATGAGACAACTCTCCACATTGAATATGACATAGAAATTAACAACGTAACTGTATGGCCTTCAACAGCAAAGTCAGCTATAAAATACATGTACCTGGAAATTACAAATGTAAAAGAATTCAAATGCGAAAAGTTAAAACGGCCTAATTTATGTACAAAATATTAAAGAAGAAAAGGCCATCATGTAATTAAAGCCGCTACAAGGCAGCACTCGCACCCGCAAAGTGGAAAGGGATTAATATAAGTTGCAAAACTTGTTTCCCAATCCACTATAAATAAATATGTTTAAATTAAATTAAATGTAAGATCAAATGCATATTTTTTTTATGTGGATACCTTCATTCATAAGAAATGATTAAAATAGAAGAAACTTTCTTAAAATCAATGTAAGACTGTACTCTATCCTAGCCAAATAGTCACCCATTAAACTGAGAATGAATCGTGAGCAAGATGTATAATTATCTCCCTTTGAGTTTGTTATTTTGTTATAATTATCTCCCCTTGTGAGTAAGATGTGTAATTATCTCCCTTTGAGTTTGTTATTTTGTTATAATTCTTGGAAGGTTGATTTTTCCAATAATAAACAAGAATAACCCTCTCCTTGGCATTCTATGTGATTGATTATAAAGGTAGATTATGTGTTTCTTTATCAATCTCCATTACCAGACTTTACTTTTGACTTGGTAAAAAAGCTCTACAGAGCTTATGTTTGTAGTATTTCATGTAACCCGACTTAAAATAAATTGTCAATGTCAATGGTGTAGGTCTAAAACTTATTAGTTCTGTCTTTAAACAGATTGAATCAGATTTATCTCAGAAAATTGTACAGAAAATAAGGTCAGAGATGATACAATGACTTAACTTCTGTGATGAAGAAATTTTTCAGTATCTGATAAAACGTATGACATTAAAATTGATGTTGAAATAGAATAGAACAGCAGAGTTGAATTAAAAAACATATAAGCCAATTGATTATTTTTTACATCAAAACCATAAATAAATATGAGATTGATATCATATTGATTTTAACTGGGAAATAGTATTAAGTAATTGTACCAGTTTATATGTAAATGAGATTTAAATTTAAAAAAAAAGGTGCATTTATTTATAGGCTCAGGGGAGAAGGGTAACTCTAAATGTTGTAGAATTGTACTATTTATTATATTAGCTCAATAATTGGGGTTTGGCCTAGGTTCCCAACCCCGGATAAAGGGGTATCCTAACCATATGTTGCCATTCAAATGCATTGATATTCAAAAAAGGGGGGGTCCATCCAGAAGCCCACACCTGGATCTACCACCGGACCCTCTGCCCTACCTGAATATGCCTCTGATCACAGTGCTCCAGGAATATCTAGGAATAATTGTGATGATAATGGGTGTCCCCCCTTCTACCCTACCTAAATCTGCCCATCCAGAAGCCCACCCTTGGATCCGCCACTGGTCCCAGTCTGCCCTACCTAAATCTGACCCTTATCTAAGTGCTCCAGGAATATCTAGGAATAATTGTTGAACCCCCCCCTTTTTCTGCATTACTTAAATCTGACTCTGAACATAGCTCTAGCAATTTCTAGGAATAATCCTTATGATGAAAGGAGTGATATATTCTTTATCCCATGAAAGGTCATTAAAGGTCATGTACTGTACCATAAATTACAATAATATTTCATTTCCTTTTTCTGCAAAAGCTTTATTATTTTGATTAATCAGTGCTTGCGTTAATATTTCATTTGTAGGAAATTAATTTGACTGTAATGTTTGATGACATTAGATTAGTACATCTGGAGTTCAATGACACTCTGAGGTCGTATATAAAGCTGCCCTTAAAGGATGTACTGTAATGTTTGATGACATTAGATTAGTACATCTGGAGTTCAATGACACTCTGAGGTCGTATATAAAGCTGCCCTTAAAGGATGTACTGTAATGTTTGATGACATTAGATTAGTACATCTGGAGTTCAATGACACTCTGAGGTCGTATATAAAGCTGCCCTTAAAGGATGTACTGTAATGTTTGATGACATCAGATTAGTACATCTGGAGTTCAATGACACTCTGAGGTCGTATATAAAGCTGCCCTTAAAGGATGTACTGTAATGTTTGATGACATCAGATTAGTACATCTGGAGTTCAATGACACTCTGAGGTCGTATATAAAGCTGCCCTTAAAGGATGTACTGTAATGTTTGATGACATTAGATTAGTACATCTGGAGTTCAATGACACTCTGAGGTCGTATATAAAGCTGCCCTTAAAGGATGTACTGTAATGTTTGATGACATTAGATTAGTACATCTGGAGTTCAATGACACTCTGAGGTCGTATATAAAGCTGCCCTTAAAGGATGTACTGTAATGTTTGATGACATTAGATTAGTACATCTGGAGTTCAATGACACTCTGAGGTCGTATATAAAGCTGCCCTTAAAGGATGTACTGTAATGTTTGATGACATTAGATTAGTACATCTGGAGTTCAATGACACTCTGAGGTCGTATATAAAGCTGCCCTTAAAGGATGTACTGTAATGTTTGATGACATTAGATTAGTACATCTGGAGTTCAATGACACTCTGAGGTCGTATATAAAGCTGCCCTTAAAGGATGTACTGTAATGTTTGATGACATCAGATTAGTACATCTGGAGTTCAATGACACTCTGAGGTCGTATATAAAGCTGCCCTTAAAGGATGTACTGTAATGTTTGATGACATCAGATTAGTACATCTGGAGTTCAATGACACTCTGAGGTCGTATATAAAGCTGCCTTCAGGATGTACTGTAATGTTTGATGACATCAGATTAGTACATCTGGAGTTCAATGACACTCTGAGGTCGTATATAAAGCTGCTCTTAAAGGATGTACTGTAATGTTTGATGACATTAGATTAGTACATCTGGAGTTCAATGACACTCTGAGGTCGTATATAAAGCTGCCCTTAAAGGATGTACTGTAATGTTTGATGACATCAGATTAGTACATCTGGAGTTCAATGACACTCTGAGGTCATATATAAAGCTGCCCTTAAAGGATGTACTGTAATGTTTGATGACATCAGATTAGTACATCTGGAGTTCAATGACACTCTGAGGTCGTATATAAAGCTGCCCTTAAAGGATGTACTGTAATGTTTGATGACATCAGATTAGTACATCTGGAGTTCAATGACACTCTGAGGTCGTATATAAAGCTGCCCTTAAAGGATGTACTGTAATGTTTGATGACATTAGATTAGTACATCTGGAGTTCAATGACACTCTGAGGTCGTATATAAAGCTGCCCTTAAAGGATGTACTGTAATGTTTGATGACATCAGATTAGTACATCTGGAGTTCAATGACACTCTGAGGTCGTATATAAAGCTGCCCTTAAAGGATGTACTGTAATGTTTGATGACATTAGATTAGTACATCTGGAGTTCAATGACACTCTGAGGTCGTATATAAAGCTGCCTTTAAAGGATGTACTGTAATGTTTGATGACATCAGATTAGTACATCTGGAGTTCAATGACACTCTGAGGTCGTATATAAAGCTGCCCTTAAAGGATGTACTGTAATGTTTGATGACATCAGATTAGTACATCTGGAGTTCAATGACACTCTGAGGTCGTATATAAAGCTGCCCTTAAAGGATGTACTGTAATGTTTGATGACATCAGATTAGTACATCTGGAGTTCAATGACACTCTGAGGTCGTATATAAAGCTGCCCTTAAAGGATGTACTGTAATGTTTGATGACATCAGATTAGTACATCTGGAGTTCAATGACACTCTGAGGTCGTATATAAAGCTGCCTTTAAAGGATGTACTGTAATGTTTGATGACATCAGATTAGTACATCTGGAGTTCAATGACACTCTGAGGTCGTATATAAAGCTGCCCTTAAAGGATGTACTGTAATGTTTGATGACATCAGATTAGTACATCTGGAGTTCAATGACACTCTGAGGTCGTATATAAAGCTGCCCTTAAAGGATGTACTGTAATGTTTGATGACATCAGATTAGTACATCTGGAGTTCAATGACACTCTGAGGTCGTATATAAAGCTGCCTTCAGGATGTACTGTAATGTTTGATGACATCAGATTAGTACATCTGGAGTTCAATGACACTCTGAGGTCGTATATAAAGCTGCCCTTAAAGGATGTACTGTAATGTTTGATGACATTAGATTAGTACATCTGGAGTTCAATGACACTCTGAGGTCGTATATAAAGCTGCCCTTAAAGGATGTACTGTAATGTTTGATGACATCAGATTAGTACATCTGGAGTTCAATGACACTCTGAGGTCGTATATAAAGCTGCCCTTTAAGGATGTACTGTAATGTTTGATGACATCAGATTAGTACATCTGGAGTTCAATGACACTCTGAGGTCGTATATAAAGCTGCCCTTAAAGGATGTACTGTAATGTTTGATGACATCAGATTAGTACATCTGGAGTTCAATGACACTCTGAGGTCGTATATAAAGCTGCCTTTAAAGGATGTACTGTAATGTTTGATGACATCAGATTAGTACATCTGGAGTTCAATGACACTCTGAGGTCGTATATAAAGCTGCTCTTAAAGGATGTACTGTAATGTTTGATGACATTAGATTAGTACATCTGGAGTTCAATGACACTCTGAGGTCGTATATAAAGCTGCCCTTAAAGGATGTACTGTAATGTTTGATGACATCAGATTAGTACATCTGGAGTTCAATGACACTCTGAGGTCATATATAAAGCTGCCCTTAAAGGATGTACTGTAATGTTTGATGACATCAGATTAGTACATCTGGAGTTCAATGACACTCTGAGGTCGTATATAAAGCTGCCCTTAAAGGATGTACTGTAATGTTTGATGACATCAGATTAGTACATCTGGAGTTCAATGACACTCTGAGGTCGTATATAAAGCTGCCCTTAAAGGATGTACTGTAATGTTTGATGACATTAGATTAGTACATCTGGAGTTCAATGACACTCTGAGGTCGTATATAAAGCTGCCCTTAAAGGATGTACTGTAATGTTTGATGACATCAGATTAGTACATCTGGAGTTCAATGACACTCTGAGGTCGTATATAAAGCTGCCCTTAAAGGATGTACTGTAATGTTTGATGACATTAGATTAGTACATCTGGAGTTCAATGACACTCTGAGGTCGTATATAAAGCTGCCTTTAAAGGATGTACTGTAATGTTTGATGACATCAGATTAGTACATCTGGAGTTCAATGACACTCTGAGGTCGTATATAAAGCTGCCCTTAAAGGATGTACTGTAATGTTTGATGACATCAGATTAGTACATCTGGAGTTCAATGACACTCTGAGGTCGTATATAAAGCTGCCCTTAAAGGATGTACTGTAATGTTTGATGACATCAGATTAGTACATCTGGAGTTCAATGACACTCTGAGGTCGTATATAAAGCTGCCCTTAAAGGATGTACTGTAATGTTTGATGACATCAGATTAGTACATCTGGAGTTCAATGACACTCTGAGGTCGTATATAAAGCTGCCTTTAAAGGATGTACTGTAATGTTTGATGACATCAGATTAGTACATCTGGAGTTCAATGACACTCTGAGGTCGTATATAAAGCTGCCCTTAAAGGATGTACTGTAATGTTTGATGACATCAGATTAGTACATCTGGAGTTCAATGACACTCTGAGGTCGTATATAAAGCTGCCCTTAAAGGATGTACTGTAATGTTTGATGACATCAGATTAGTACATCTGGAGTTCAATGACACTCTGAGGTCGTATATAAAGCTGCCTTCAGGATGTACTGTAATGTTTGATGACATCAGATTAGTACATCTGGAGTTCAATGACACTCTGAGGTCGTATATAAAGCTGCCCTTAAAGGATGTACTGTAATGTTTGATGACATTAGATTAGTACATCTGGAGTTCAATGACACTCTGAGGTCGTATATAAAGCTGCCCTTAAAGGATGTACTGTAATGTTTGATGACATCAGATTAGTACATCTGGAGTTCAATGACACTCTGAGGTCGTATATAAAGCTGCCCTTTAAGGATGTACTGTAATGTTTGATGACATCAGATTAGTACATCTGGAGTTCAATGACACTCTGAGGTCGTATATAAAGCTGCCCTTAAAGGATGTACTGTAATGTTTGATGACATCAGATTAGTACATCTGGAGTTCAATGACACTCTGAGGTCGTATATAAAGCTGCCTTTAAAGGATGTACTGTAATGTTTGATGACATCAGATTAGTACATCTGGAGTTCAATGACACTCTGAGGTCGTATATAAAGCTGCCTTTAAAGGATGTACTGTAATGTTTGATGACATCAGATTAGTACATCTGGAGTTCAATGACACTCTGAGGTCGTATATAAAGCTGCCCTTAAAGGATGTACTGTAATGTTTGATGACATCAGATTAGTACATCTGGAGTTCAATGACACTCTGAGGTCGTATATAAAGCTGCCTTTAAAGGATGTACTGTAATGTTTGATGACATCAGATTAGTACATCTGGAGTTCAATGACACTCTGAGGTCGTATATAAAGCTGCCTTAAGGATGTACTGTAATGTTTGATGACATCAGATTAGTACATCTGGAGTTCAATGACACTCTGAGGTCGTATATAAAGCTGCCCTTAAAGGATGTACTGTAATGTTTGATGACATTAGATTAGTACATCTGGAGTTCAATGACACTCTGAGGTCGTATATAAAGCTGCCCTTAAAGGATGTACTGTAATGTTTGATGACATCAGATTAGTACATCTGGAGTTCAATGACACTCTGAGGTCGTATATAAAGCTGCCCTTAAAGGATGTACTGTAATGTTTGATGACATCAGATTAGTACATCTGGAGTTCAATGACACTCTGAGGTCGTATATAAAGCTGCCCTTAAAGGATGTACTGTAATGTTTGATGACATTAGATTAGTACATCTGGAGTTCAATGACACTCTGAGGTCGTATATAAAGCTGCCCTTAAAGGATGTACTGTAATGTTTGATGACATCAGATTAGTACATCTGGAGTTCAATGACACTCTGAGGTCGTATATAAAGCTGCCCTTAAAGGATGTACTGTAATGTTTGATGACATCAGATTAGTACATCTGGAGTTCAATGACACTCTGAGGTCGTATATAAAGCTGCCCTTAAAGGATGTACTGTAATGTTTGATGACATCAGATTAGTACATCTGGAGTTCAATGACACTCTGAGGTCGTATATAAAGCTGCCCTTAAAGGATGTACTGTAATGTTTGATGACATCAGATTAGTACATCTGGAGTTCAATGACACTCTGAGGTCGTATATAAAGCTGCCCTTAAAGGATGTACTGTAATGTTTGATGACATCAGATTAGTACATCTGGAGTTCAATGACACTCTGAGGTCGTATATAAAGCTGCCCTTAAAGGATGTACTGTAATGTTTGATGACATCAGATTAGTACATCTGGAGTTCAATGACACTCTGAGGTCGTATATAAAGCTGCCCTTAAAGGATGTACTGTAATGTTTGATGACATCAGATTAGTACATCTGGAGTTCAATGACACTCTGAGGTCGTATATAAAGCTGCCCTTAAAGGATGTACTGTAATGTTTGATGACATCAGATTAGTACATCTGGAGTTCAATGACACTCTGAGGTCGTATATAAAGCTGCCCTTAAAGGATGTACTGTAATGTTTGATGACATTAGATTAGTACATCTGGAGTTCAATGACACTCTGAGGTCGTATATAAAGCTGCCCTTAAAGGATGTACTGTAATGTTTGATGACATCAGATTAGTACATCTGGAGTTCAATGACACTCTGAGGTCGTATATAAAGCTGCCCTTTAAGGATGTACTGTAATGTTTGATGACATCAGATTAGTACATCTGGAGTTCAATGACACTCTGAGGTCGTATATAAAGCTGCCCTTAAAGGATGTACTGTAATGTTTGATGACATCAGATTAGTACATCTGGAGTTCAATGACACTCTGAGGTCGTATATAAAGCTGCCTTTAAAGGATGTACTGTAATGTTTGATGACATCAGATTAGTACATCTGGAGTTCAATGACACTCTGAGGTCGTATATAAAGCTGCCTTTAAAGGATGTACTGTAATGTTTGATGACATCAGATTAGTACATCTGGAGTTCAATGACACTCTGAGGTCGTATATAAAGCTGCCCTTAAAGGATGTACTGTAATGTTTGATGACATCAGATTAGTACATCTGGAGTTCAATGACACTCTGAGGTCGTATATAAAGCTGCCCTTAAAGGATGTACTGTAATGTTTGATGACATCAGATTAGTACATCTGGAGTTCAATGACACTCTGAGGTCGTATATAAAGCTGCCTTAAGGATGTACTGTAATGTTTGATGACATCAGATTAGTACATCTGGAGTTCAATGACACTCTGAGGTCGTATATAAAGCTGCCCTTAAAGGATGTACTGTAATGTTTGATGACATTAGATTAGTACATCTGGAGTTCAATGACACTCTGAGGTCGTATATAAAGCTGCCCTTAAAGGATGTACTGTAATGTTTGATGACATCAGATTAGTACATCTGGAGTTCAATGACACTCTGAGGTCGTATATAAAGCTGCCCTTAAAGGATGTACTGTAATGTTTGATGACATCAGATTAGTACATCTGGAGTTCAATGACACTCTGAGGTCGTATATAAAGCTGCCCTTAAAGGATGTACTGTAATGTTTGATGACATCAGATTAGTACATCTGGAGTTCAATGACACTCTGAGGTCGTATATAAAGCTGCCCTTAAAGGATGTACTGTAATGTTTGATGACATCAGATTAGTACATCTGGAGTTCAATGACACTCTGAGGTCGTATATAAAGCTGCCCTTAAAGGATGTACTGTAATGTTTGATGACATCAGATTAGTACATCTGGAGTTCAATGACACTCTGAGGTCGTATATAAAGCTGCCCTTAAAGGATGTACTGTAATGTTTGATGACATCAGATTAGTACATCTGGAGTTCAATGACACTCTGAGGTCGTATATAAAGCTGCCCTTAAAGGATGTACTGTAATGTTTGATGACATCAGATTAGTACATCTGGAGTTCAATGACACTCTGAGGTCGTATATAAAGCTGCCCTTAAAGGATGTACTGTAATGTTTGATGACATCAGATTAGTACATCTGGAGTTCAATGACACTCTGAGGTCGTATATAAAGCTGCCCTTAAAGGATGTACTGTAATGTTTGATGACATCAGATTAGTACATCTGGAGTTCAATGACACTCTGAGGTCGTATATAAAGCTGCCCTTAAAGGATGTACTGTAATGTTTGATGACATCAGATTAGTACATCTGGAGTTCAATGACACTCTGAGGTCGTATATAAAGCTGCCCTTAAAGGATGTACTGTAATGTTTGATGACATTAGATTAGTACATCTGGAGTTCAATGACACTCTGAGGTCGTATATAAAGCTGCCCTTAAAGGATGTACTGTAATGTTTGATGACATCAGATTAGTACATCTGGAGTTCAATGACACTCTGAGGTCGTATATAAAGCTGCCCTTAAAGGATGTACTGTAATGTTTGATGACATCAGATTAGTACATCTGGAGTTCAATGACACTCTGAGGTCGTATATAAAGCTGCCTTTAAAGGATGTACTGTAATGTTTGATGACATCAGATTAGTACATCTGGAGTTCAATGACACTCTGAGGTCGTATATAAAGCTGCCCTTAAAGGATGTACTGTAATGTTTGATGACATCAGATTAGTACATCTGGAGTTCAATGACACTCTGAGGTCGTATATAAAGCTGCCCTTAAAGGATGTACTGTAATGTTTGATGACATCAGATTAGTACATCTGGAGTTCAATGACACTCTGAGGTCATATATAAAGCTGCCTTTAAAGGATGTACTGTAATGTTTGATGACATCAGATTAGTACATCTGGAGTTCAATGACACTCTGAGGTCGTATATAAAGCTGCCTTAAGGATGTACTGTAATGTTTGATGACATCAGATTAGTACATCTGGAGTTCAATGACACTCTGAGGTCGTATATAAAGCTGCCCTTAAAGGATGTACTGTAATGTTTGATGACATCAGATTAGTACATCTGGAGTTCAATGACACTCTGAGGTCGTATATAAAGCTGCCTTCAGGATGTACTGTAATGTTTGATGACATCAGATTAGTACATCTGGAGTTCAATGACACTCTGAGGTCGTATATAAAGCTGCCCTTAAAGGATGTACTGTAATGTTTGATGACATTAGATTAGTACATCTGGAGTTCAATGACACTCTGAGGTCGTATATAAAGCTGCCCTTAAAGGATGTACTGTAATGTTTGATGACATTAGATTAGTACATCTGGAGTTCAATGACACTCTGAGGTCGTATATAAAGCTGCCCTTAAAGGATGTACTGTAATGTTTGATGACATCAGATTAGTACATCTGGAGTTCAATGACACTCTGAGGTCGTATATAAAGCTGCCCTTAAAGGATGTACTGTAATGTTTGATGACATCAGATTAGTACATCTGGAGTTCAATGACACTCTGAGGTCATATATAAAGCTGCCCTTAAAGGATGTACTGTAATGTTTGATGACATTAGATTAGTACATCTGGAGTTCAATGACACTCTGAGGTCGTATATAAAGCTGCCTTAAGGATGTACTGTAATGTTTGATGACATCAGATTAGTACATCTGGAGTTCAATGACACTCTGAGGTCGTATATAAAGCTGCCTTTAAAGGATGTACTGTAATGTTTGATGACATCAGATTAGTACATCTGGAGTTCAATGACACTCTGAGGTCGTATATAAAGCTGCCCTTAAAGGATGTACTGTAATGTTTGATGACATCAGATTAGTACATCTGGAGTTCAATGACACTCTGAGGTCGTATATAAAGCTGCCCTTAAAGGATGTACTGTAATGTTTGATGACATTAGATTAGTACATCTGGAGTTCAATGACACTCTGAGGTCGTATATAAAGCTGCCCTTAAGGATGTACTGTAATGTTTGATGACATCAGATTAGTACATCTGGAGTTCAATGACACTCTGAGGTCGTATATAAAGCTGCCCTTAAAGGATGTACTGTAATGTTTGATGACATTAGATTAGTACATCTGGAGTTCAATGACACTCTGAGGTCGTATATAAAGCTGCCCTTAAAGGATGTACTGTAATGTTTGATGACATTAGATTAGTACATCTGGAGTTCAATGACACTCTGAGGTCGTATATAAAGCTGCCCTTAAAGGATGTACTGTAATGTTTGATGACATCAGATTAGTACATCTGGAGTTCAATGACACTCTGAGGTCGTATATAAAGCTGCCCTTAAAGGATGTACTGTAATGTTTGATGACATCAGATTAGTACATCTGGAGTTCAATGACACTCTGAGGTCGTATATAAAGCTGCCCTTAAAGGATGTACTGTAATGTTTGATGACATTAGATTAGTACATCTGGAGTTCAATGACACTCTGAGGTCGTATATAAAGCTGCCCTTAAAGGATGTACTGTAATGTTTGATGACATCAGATTAGTACATCTGGAGTTCAATGACACTCTGAGGTCATATATAAAGCTGCCCTTAAAGGATGTACTGTAATGTTTGATGACATCAGATTAGTACATCTGGAGTTCAATGACACTCTGAGGTCGTATATAAAGCTGCCCTTAAAGGATGTACTGTAATGTTTGATGACATTAGATTAGTACATCTGGAGTTCAATGACACTCTGAGGTCGTATATAAAGCTGCCTTAAGGATGTACTGTAATGTTTGATGACATCAGATTAGTACATCTGGAGTTCAATGACACTCTGAGGTCGTATATAAAGCTGCCTTAAGGATGTACTGTAATGTTTGATGACATCAGATTAGTACATCTGGAGTTCAATGACACTCTGAGGTCGTATATAAAGCTGCCTTTAAAGGATGTACTGTAATGTTTGATGACATCAGATTAGTACATCTGGAGTTCAATGACACTCTGAGGTCGTATATAAAGCTGCCTTTAAAGGATGTACTGTAATGTTTGATGACATCAGATTAGTACATCTGGAGTTCAATGACACTCTGAGGTCATATATAAAGCTGCCTTTAAAGGATGTACTGTAAATTCACAAAGTATTGCATGCATTTATTATTGCGATTTTGTCTTCTTAGACAAAAATGCAATGTTTATTTTTTGTGATTGAGAAAAATTTTTTTTTAAAAATACGAGTTTAAAAGAGGGACGAAAGATACCAAAGGGACAGTCAAACTCATAAATCTAAAACAAACTGACAACGCCATGGCTAAAAATGAAAAAGACAAACAGAAAAACAATAGTACTTAATTTATTAATTGCTATTATATCCCTTTCTATTATGTTTTTAAAAACATTGCAATAATTTCTAAATTTACAGTACTTTGGTCAGGTCTAGAAAATGTGTGTGTGCCATTCCTTTAGTTATTTCCTACATTATAGGGTAAAATATTTGATAAACCAATTTATCTTTTTATATAAGACTTCAATAGTTAATACAAGGTCATTTACCAACATTTCATCAGATTGTAGATATCTTCTCTTTTGATTTCTACATCTACATTGTCGAAATGCAAAGGATATATGGCCATCTGAGGCAAGTACTAGTTATAAGTTATTCAATATAGTCATGTATTTCTATATGACCATGATTACTAAATAACTTCTGGTTGACAATTGTGTTCTTTATCCATTTTCTAGAATTCAGAATTATTCCAGATTCTAATAATTTTATGATTATTGTTGACTTCCATATGTATTTCATGGTAAAAGAAAAAAACATTAAAAACTATAAAGGTCTAAGCAACAGATTTCAAATCTCTCTAAAAAATATCAATGGATTCGTTGTCTTCACACATAGAATATTGAATATTGTTTGTTATAAATCAATTCTACTTGACTGTGATATTGAGCTGACATTTTAACCATACTGTGAAATTTGATTAAATTGTTACATTTTAATTTGATGAGAATTATGCCAATAACTGAGAAACCTACAGAGGCATCAGTCATTATAGCTGATATCAACGCAGATAATGGAAGTTGGGGGAGGAGTGTGATTTATAGCCTAGGGAGGGGGGAATCAGATTATACAACCTTCATTCTTTTAATATTGAACTTTTGTGGTTTTAAAAGCAACATCATACAGAGATTGGTATAGGATTAAAACAATGAATATGTCGCAAGGAAAAATCAAATGTTATCAAAATTATGGCAAATGTAATAATTGGAGATCATTCCGATTAAGACAAAAAAAATAGTAAACCATTCACTGGTTCAGAATTTAAAATTAAATAGTATAACTGACTATAAAAAAAAATTAATGGAGTCTAAAACATGCTAAAATTTGGAAAATTATGAGGTTTTGTTACTTCCAATATTTTATTATTTATTCCTTTTTGGTTTTTCGTCCAGAAAATATTAAGATCATGATTTTGTTTGTCTCCGATAAGCAGTTGAGTTGAGATGACCAATGATAATCTGTTTATCGCTATTATATTTCGATATTTTTCCATCTCAAGCGAGTAGCATGATATGAAAAATTATGACAAAAAAAAAGATCAAAGGAAAATGCACAAATTAGCGATAATAGGACATACAGTTGTCAAACCCCTATGCACATCCTATTCAGTACTGAGAAGAAAATTAGGACACCAACACTCATGAAAAATGACAACCTTGACCGTTAAATGACGGGAACTATGATTCAAGAGGAAGTTTCAAGTGCAGATTATAATATTACATGTCAGAAAACACATTCCTGATCCATATTGCCTTAGGTTATAGGGCAAACGTACTTACATCTCCGAGAGTGGTGACAGATTTTACTTTCCTTCAGTTATAGGATGAAATATACATCACTCTTTGAACTTATAGCATGCACTGTCCTAGAAATTTACATCATGTTGTTTAACCAGAACTTTTCATAAGGGGAGGGGCAGCTGACTGACCTAAGGGGGACCTCCAGTCATGTTTCAGTGATTCCCTATATACTCAACTAATTTTGTCACACGAAAGTGTTGGCCTGGGACCCTCAGGGACCCCTGGATCTGCCTATGACTTGAATCTTATTGCTGACATTATAATTCAACAAGTTTATATTGAGAATGTATCCAATATCACCTTTTTTATAGAAAAGTTTTTTTTATCCATTTTCAAAATGGTTCAAATTATTTAGTTCTGTTATAAAAAGGTGTTGTGTAGAACTTGAAGGATTTTTGTAGAAAATGTCTGTTGATTTGATATAATATCCATAATTGTATTTTTTTTACTTTTAAGTAATGTTGAAACTGTTATATAATATAACATACAAAATTTGTGCTGGAATCAATAAATCTTGTAGTTTGATTGGTTGATTTCTGACTCTGAATATGATTATCATGCTCGAAAGTTTTATGACCATATATATGGCCATAAAACTTAGCTCAGTTAACTTGGATTACAAAATCTTTGCTTGAAACAACAAATCCAGTATTATGATTGGTTGATTTATGTCAGTACTAGGAGTATAATAATCGTGTAAAAATTGTTATGACTGCAAGGCCAGGTCTTAGCACAAATAATGTACTCTGAGAACTTAGTAAAGATTTATGGCTGAAATTCCATATCTTTTTTTATCTTTCACCAGGTAAATTTCGACCGAGTCTGTTACGACTGCGTCCCGATTCTACCGAATGTAATCCGACAGAGATCAGACTGTGACCAGACAGTGAACCGATGCTGACGGCAGTTATCCGTTCGAAAATTGTCGGCATAATTGGGATCAGCAGGTACTGTCGGAACGTAAACCTATCACAGTCCGCTCTATCGCATTGCAAACGGCTTTGTCTGGTCTCAGTCGTATTGTATTTTGTAATAGTCGGGACTCTGACGTGGGTATTATTGATGAATTTCGTATTAATAACGGGACTGTTCCGGAACGGTTTTGGCAAAAACGGTTCGCAATCGACAAGATCTGGATGCAATCTGGACTCAAACGGCAGAAAACCAACAATGAAAAATTTCTCAAGATCATTCCCGTTCCACAGGACAACGTCCAGAATACACAGAACATTGTTAGGATTGTGATCCGATACAGCAGAATCTGTCACGACATAGGCACGATTGTAATCCGACTAGACTAAATTGGCTGAGTTTCCCCGAATGTTACGGGACGCACCTAGCTGTCAGGGTGCTTCGCCGAACTATTCGGACCCTTCCCGACCAGTAGGAATCTGTTACGAACTTAAACGACTGCGTTCAGACAATGATAGGACATTCCAGATAATTGAGGATAGTAATCCGACTTTTTCACTTTTCGTTTCGTATCGCTGTCTGATCTCAAACGGGAGCAATAATCGGCAATGTGTGAACCCCGCATAAAGTGTGATTTAATATACAAAAAAAAACGGTGAATTAGGTTCCTGTTTAACCTTAATAAGCAGAGTAAATTAATGTGATAAGTTTGTGTCTTGTAGAACATCTGGGTCATATAAGTTAACATATTAGGAAAATTAGGATCACAAATAGTACTTTGTCATTTGTCCAACAATCAATCAAAGAGGGCAATCACTGTTCTATCTATACCTATTTGATAATCATAGGTTATAATACCATTTAGAGTGCAAAGCTGTCAATTACCTCGATCATTTACATGAAAAAGTCACAAGAAAATTGCAATAAAGTTTAAACACCAAGAAATTTTAACTTTTTATTTGTAACAAATGAAAATGACCATGATATCTTTGAGTAAAGAATCTTGTTTTTTTGCAACTACAAATTTTTATAGTGGATAAAATTTTAAAAAAATGGTTGTTTTAATAACTGAAAAATGTGACAGGATCATAATCGCAAAAAAGTTTAATTTTGAAATTTTTGTTTTGAATTAAACAGGATTTTTCTCATTATCACAAAAATTAAAATAGCATTTAAGTCTAAAATGACAAAATCGTAACAATAAATGCTCCCCGTAATTTCTGAATTTACAGTATAGATATGTATTTAACATCAAATTCACCACAACATTTTATGACCTAGATCTGCGACCTTGTCAATGTCATTCCAGCTTCTATCTCATTATCAATATTATTCCTTTACAGATGATAAGAGCCCTGAAGCTTGATTTCTTATTTGCATGTATCTCTTGCTGAATAACACTAATGGTAGCCATTAAACATGGAGCATTACATGTTTGGTGTTGCATGTGTCTTTGTTTATGGTCTCTATTGATTTGTTGAGAGCAGAATTTTGCAGAATTACGGAACAATTTGTCAAGTTGATTGATGGAAGACGGTTCTCAGCTTGGATGCAAATTGCAATCAGTGAATCGTTCATTTAAAGAAATTCAATTTTCTTCAAGTTTAAATTAAATTATAACTGTAGAATTTGTGATGTTAGTTAAGTTGCGTGTTTAACTCTGAAATGGATGATATAACTCAGATGTCTGACTATAGAGAAATCACTCATATATTTTCCACCA
The DNA here is from genome assembly GCF_965363235.1 of Mytilus galloprovincialis. Lineage (NCBI taxonomy): Eukaryota > Metazoa > Mollusca > Bivalvia > Mytilida > Mytilidae > Mytilus > Mytilus galloprovincialis. The sequence continues at coordinate 71,643,175 of NC_134850.1, read as the reverse complement.
AAATTTTAGATAGACTAAAACACTCATATTTTCCTAGTTTTCTACTTTTTATAAGAAATTTATTATTGGGTTATAGATTCTTTGAGATGTATGTACATAGACAATATTTTGACTATTCACTAATCTCCTAATGACACTATTTATGATGCATTTATAAGTCAGTAATATACTAAATGTCTGTCCTAAGTCAGGAGCATCAGGGGTTGTTGCTTGTTTCTGTATATCAATACTTAAGTTTTCTTTTGTTGACTTGCACACATTCTTCAGGCCAGTTAGTTTTCTCATTTGAATTGTTTAACATTTGTCATTTCTGGCCCTTTTATAGCTGACTAAATATGGAGTATGGATTTTGCTTATTGATGAAGGCTCACGGTAAGGTGACCTACAGATGTTAACTAATCTATGTCGTAGGGTATTTTAATGTGGAGAGAATGTCACATTGGCATCCATACAACATCTTCTTATTTTATATCCTAGTAATTTTATTGAATAATTTTTGTTTAATATAGAGGTATTGTAAATTGTTGTTTTCCTGGTCATCATAACCTTCAATGATGAACAAATAATAACAAGCTTGATGAGTATAGAAAGTCATTTACAGAAGTGATTAACGACAAACCATACTTCACCGCTGTAATTATATAGCCAAGGTTTGACAAAATACTAAATTGGTTGTCTTAATTGAATATTGGAAATGTTTCTGTGTGCAGAGATATTGCTAAACCTTCTGTCGTCTTTCAATAAAGATTTTGAACAAATTCATTAGTAACTGTAAGTTAGTTTCAAACTCATAATTAATAGATTGATAAGATGTAAATATTTAGAAGTACATTATTTGATACCAAGATTGTAATAAGTAGTCATGTTCAGATTATTAGAAGATTGATAATTGAAATTTATTAATTAGGTATCGAAAATTTTTCACTCAATGATTATAAATTTAAAAATCAATATATAAACACTAAGCTAAAAGAAAAAAGAATAGTAAAAAAAGAAAATGTAACTACATTGCCCTTGGTGTGTGTTAAGTCAAAATATTATGTGATGCTAACAAGGATATTACCCATCTTTGTATGTAGCTTGAAATATTGTTTGATACTAACAAGGATATTGCCCTTTGTGTATGAAGCTTAGAAGAACTATGTGATAATACAAGAAATCTTGCCCGTCTCTGTGTGTAAAAGGGAGTATTGTACTAGGATATTATCAAGGAAAATATTGCCCACTGAGTTATAACTTTGTGATGCAATCTATGAAACTTCATTTTATTTTAAGATGAAGATAATAAGTTCCCTTGTCCTTAGATTTAATGGCTGTAATTCGTATGCTGTTGATGTAATAATTAATTATTGAGTGTGTGGAAATTTTAGAATTTGCTTGTAGCTGTAGGAGTGCTGCATAATTCTGTTTATTTGGTTTGATTAAAGATATTTAAGATTAACTATATTGTGTATTCTTCCCTGGGTTACACAAGGAAAATTGTATTCAGGTGATTTTCAATAAATGTATTTCAAGTCTTAAAAAAAAAAAAAAGATTAACTATATAAGACTGTCAATAGATGTGATCAGACTCAATAAATGTTCATCATGTAAATTAGTTACACAGGGAAAATAAGCATAATAAAAGAGAAACAACAGATATGTCATCTGTGAAAAGGAAATTCCATAACAGTCAACCGTGATCATGTCGGTAAAGGTATATGATTAGAATCTACTACCGAAAAATTATCTTGGTATAATTAGTCATCTTATTTATGAACTTAAAGCTATTGTACTTTAAGTTTTGAATATGTAACTTGTTCGAATTAAAACAAGAAACCTGAAGTTTTTAGTGCTTAAAAATATAGTCTGCATAGGTTGACCGTTCGGTTGAACTTTATAACACTTCATCATATATTCACTATTAACAAGATTTGTAACTCCAGACAAGTCTTTAAGTGTCAATGTACGCCTGGCATCACATTCTAACAATTTGTAACTCCAGACAAGTCTTTAAGTGTCAATGTAAGTCTGGCATCACATTCTAACTATTTGTAACTCCAGACAAGTCTTTATTAAGTGTCAATGTAAGCCTGGCATCACATTATAATGTGATTTGTAACTCCAGACATTAGTCTTTAAGTGTCAATGTAAGCCTGGCATCACATTCTAATGTGATTTGTAACTCCAGACAAGTCTTTAAGTGTCAATGTAAGCCTGGCATCACATTCTAATGTGATTTGTAACTCCAGACAAGTCTTTAAGTGTAAATGTAAGCCTGGCATCACATTCTGACGTTTTGTAACTCCAGACAAGTCTTTAAGTGTCAATGTAAGCCTGGCATCACATTCTAACGATTTGTAACTCCAGACAAGTCTTTATTGAGTGTCAATGTAAGCCTGGCATCACATTCTAATGTGATTTGTAACTCCAGACATTAGTCTTTAAGTGTCAATGTAAGCCTGGCATCACATTCTAATGTGATTTGTAACTCCAGACAAGTCTTTAAGTGTCAATGTAAGGTTGACATCACATTCTAATGTGATTTGTAACTCCAGACAAGTCTTTAAGTGTCAATGTAAGCCTGGCATCACATTCTAACGATTTGTAACTCCAGACAAGTCTTTATTGAGTGTCAATGTAAGCCTGGCATCACATTCTAATGTGATTTGTAACTCCAGACAAGTCTTTAAGTGTCAATGTAAGCCTGGCATCACATTCTAATGTGATTTGTAACTCCAGACAAGTCTTTAAGTGTCAATGTAAGCCTGGCATCACATTCTAATGTGATTTGTAACTCCAGACAAGTCTTTAAGTGTCAATGTAAGCCTGGCATCACATTCTAATGTGATTTGTAACTCCAGACAATTCTTTAAGTGTCAATGTAAGCCTGGCATCACATTATAATGTGATTTGTAACTCTAGACAATTCTTTAAGTGTCAATGTAAGCCTGGCATCACATTCTAATGTGTTTTGTAACTCCAGACAAGTCTTTAAGTGTCAATGTAAGCCTGGCATCACATTCTAATGTGATTTGTAACTCCAGACAAGTCTTTAAGTGTCAATGTAAGCCTGGCATCACATTCTAATGTGATTTGTAACTCCAGACAAGTCTTTAAGTGTTAATGTAAGCCTGGGATCACATTCTAACGTGTTTTGTAACTCCAGACAAGTCTTTTAAGTGTCAATGTAAGCCTGGCATCACATTCTAACGTTTGGCATAAATTAAAGGTCTTCTTTTATTGAAATCTCAGTCAGTGCTGTGTCTACTACTACTTGTTCCCTGTTAAGACATCATTATTTGATTGAGATAAGGTACCAGACAGATAGACTTCATTGTGTTGATGACAATATTTAATTTGGTGAAATCTTTGTATTTGACATACTCCTGCCACCATGATATATACAGTTATTAATACTAGATAATTAAGATGGGTGCTGTTGACAGCTCCATTCCCAATCTAGTGGTTATTTTGTTAGAGTTTATCTACACTTGAGTTTAAGAGAGATTTTCCGTTAAAATATATGATGTTGAAAGTCAGCCATTTTCAACTTTATGAGGGTGATGTGACTTGTTGGAAGTTAAGTCCTATCTTATATATTTTTAAAATAATAAACGTTTCATTAGTATGATAAGAAAAAGATCTAGTAAAATTGATTTAAATTTTGAAATGCAATTTGTGAATGTGTTCATCCCTGTTTACAGTTAAACAAATGCCACATTTTCTACCACAAATAAGAAGAAATGAACTAACAAAATAATATATCAAATGGTTCAGTTTTTGAAGAGCAATCAGGTTCAGAAAAAAACAAGAGATATCCTCATCTGTATTGTATGTGAAGTTTAAAGCCAAACTTTCATACTTTTGTCATAAATTAGAAAGATTTTCTTGTAAAGATATTAAAATGTGCAGCACACATGCAGCTTTATCCATTAATTATCAATTTATGTTTTGCCTTGTAAGAGATATTCAGTAGGTGTTTTTAACTAAAGTTACAATTGAAACATCTGTACACTTTTTCAATATCAGAGTTAACACAGTTTATTCACGTTTTAAGATATGATAAACTTTATCAGAGGCGGATTTAGGGGGCGGGCAAAGGTATTCGGACCTGGGCCCCCCCTTTTCTGAAAAAATTTTGGTTGATTATATAGGGAATCACTGAAGCATGCGTCACGGGAGCAGGACCCTCTTAGGCAGTCAGTGGGCCCTGACTTATGTAAATTTCTAGATCCACCACTGTTTATTCAATTTGTGCGTATGGAATGACAGAAAACAGGGCTTTTAATGTTTTCTCTTTTAAATTGTTCCACATTTTGTCATGCCAGGGCCTGAATCTTTAGAGGCTGTTCTTAAGCATTTCAGTATTTATTTTGCTCATGGTTGAAGGCAGTAAATGATCCCATATGGTCTCAGGTGAATAGTTGTCTCATTAGCAATAAAACCATATCAGAATATTTTGTGGCTTCTTGATTCTGTCGTAAGTTATAACACATTCTTCTTTTCTTAATTCTTCCTGAATCCAGATTCTATTTGTGTGTTTTTTATACTTATTTTTTTCCTTGTTCTTTTGTTTATTGTCTCAACAAAGAACTTAGATATTGACCCATTTCATTTAAGATGTAAGGTTTATTCTGTTTGGCTAAATACTTCCTGTATAAGCTTTTTTGTTATAAGAGTAAAGTTACAGTTTTTTTATAAAAAAAAAAAAAAAAAAATCTTTGCAATCTATTGTTGAAATTTGTTATCTCATCATGTTATTTATTATGTGTTGTATTTAAAAAATTAAAGTTTTCGTCAAAAACTGTTATCATGCAGTTGACAGTATACATATAAAGGTAAAGTACAGTTTTTATTGAGAAAAGTTATAAGAAGTGTGTTCCAAATTTTTGTTGATTTCATGGGTAAAGGGGAACCAGGTACTTACTGTATGTTAAATAAAGTATGCATTTTCTTTAGGCTTGTATTGCAGACTTTGGCAAACCACATGATCATATCCAGTGGCAAACCACATGATCGTATCCGGTGGCAAACCACATGATCGTATCCAGGGGCAAACCACATGATCGTATCCGGTGGCAAACCACATGCTCGTATCCGGTGGCAAACCACATGATCGTATCGGTGGCAAACCACATGATCGTATCTGGTGGCAAACCACATGATCGTATCCGGTGGCAAACCACATGATCGTATCGGTGGCAAACCACATGATCGTATCCGGTGGCAAACCACATGATCGTATCCGGTGGCAAACCACATGATCGTATCGGTGGCAAACCACATGATCGTATCCGGTGGCAAACCACATAATGGTATCGGTGGCAAACCACATGATCGTATCCGGTGGCAAACCACATGATCGTATCCGGTGGCAAACCACATGATCGTATCCGGTGGCAAACCACATGATCGTATCCGGTGGCAAACCACATGATCGTATCCAGTGGCAAACCACATGATCATATCCAGTGACAAACCACATGATCATATCCAGGAAATAACCATTTTTCCTCTATCCATGTAAATTGGTATTAAAAAAAATCATTTGAATCTACAATAATAAAAATGTTATTAAGAAAAGGATGTCATGTATATCTCAGCTGAGAATTTAGATTCCACTAATTCTTTGTTAAAAAAAATCATAAAGTCAACTAAAGAAATATCTCTCTGTATCAACAATTATTTTTTATGTATTTTTAAAATTCTTCCTATATATCTGATTTTTTTATCAAATTTGCAAAAAAATTAATAAAAGTTACTTTTATGAATTTTAACATTATTTCATAAATATTTGACCTTTGTCTAAAAACATTTGAAGAATCATTAAGAGTTTTATTGTGTTGGATTATAGGTCTCATTTTGTTCCAATTATATGCATATAGAATCTTAACTGCAATAGAAGGTTATATAGGTTGTATAATAATTTAAGAAGTCTGTCAGAACACAGACAAGAAGATTGACCTTCAGACCTTGACCTGTCAATATCAACCTCCTCCATACACCTCAGTAAATATTCCAATTAATGAATCCTATTCATTCACACTTCCAATGGATTTTTGGTTATCTATTTTATAAGGAAACTATAAATCTGATTGACAATGTAATTAGCGTGGTAATATAAAAACATTGTAATGTTTGTCTCTTGGGGAAAACTGTAAGAAGGGAGATAACTCTATCACATTTATGTTGAATGATATAAACTTTCCATATTCATGTTATTCAGGTTTTTGAGAAAGGGAAATATTTTGTTTATTTTGTACTCAGTCTGAGTAAAAGATAAACATAGGGTTGTGAATAAGAAAAACTTTTTGTTCATAGAAATGTTCATATTTACATTAAAATAATTCTTCAAAACTTATGTCTGCAGTCCGTAACCTTCTACAGTCTAGAATCTTCACAAGACTAAAACAATGACTTAAAAACTGAAATGTAAACTAGATTATAACTTTATTTTAACAAGGTAATTTATTTAAAAAAACAAACACATATACATGTATTTTTAATGTGGTGACCCTGAAAATAGGGTGGATAACCCTATAAAAGAAGGTCACAGAGAAGGTCACTCATGTCTTGTGCATTACAGAAGGGTAACATGTTAACCTTGTGTAGTTTTTCTTCATTTTAAATATGTTAGATTGGATGTTTATGTAATGTTAATATAAGCAGGTGTAAGATTGCTACATGTTGCACTACATGAAAAAGTCAAATGATTTCTACTTCAGGGTCAAGTTTTCCTTTGATCTGATCCTTGTCATTTTGACCTAACATTACATGATTGTTGTACCTGATTCACTCCAAGTTATAATCAGTCTTTTTTATGTTTCTAAACTTTGTTATCAAACTTTAGTATTTACAATAGAATTGAAGGTTAAGCTTATCATAATCAAATAAGTAATTTATGTACAATATGTGTCCCCAAAGTAAATAAATATATCTATCTAATAATCCAAGGTCCCTTAACTCAGTGTAGATTAAAGTTTATGTACATTATGTGTATTCATTATTTATTTAAGCCATATTTGATCCTAGATAAATTACAATTTCTTATAATGGTGTTTTATTTCTTTTCTTTTTTAAATTATTTTTGGGAGAGGGGTTTGATAAAGGGGGATGGCCTGCAGTAAAAAGAAAGCAATTTATATATAAGTGGATTATGCTAGAGTGGATTTAAGAGGAAACAGTGAAGAATCTCTAAAGTATAATGTATTATCATTTTGCTGGTCTGAACAGCATGTGCCTATCATAAAACTGTGTTTGTAATTTATAAAGGACATTGATGAGAATATGAGATATGGTTTTTACCTATTATCTCATAGTAGGAAGTGAATTAATGTAAAAATGCAATTCTGGAGTTTCTGAATAAATATATATAATATATATCATCTCATACTTAATATCTTATTATCACTAGCCTTTTATACAAATATAAATATAAAAGAAACAATTATCTCTAGATCAGGATAATTATTTACCTGCAAAATACCTGTTTATAATTTAATTACCTCATCAATTTCATGGTCAATGATCCCTGAGATATTACTGATCACAAAATCAATGAACCATGACCACCAAAGTCAGATATGTTCTGTGTGATCTGTGACCTGTGTAAATATTTAACAAATCGGCAACTTGATCTATCTCCTAAAAAAAAACGTGGAATATTGATAAGTAGTATGGTGACATAAATCGTTTGAATTTTATAAACTTGAAAGATATCTTGAAGAATTTGATAGATAACAGCAAGATTTTATTAGACAATAGTTTTGTGATGGATGTAATACTGAGGATTTTAAGAATAGTAATTCATATGTGATGATTTTATACCTCAAATAATCATTAGAATTAGACGTAAAATAAATATGGAATTATTTTAAACAAAAGAGGAGTAAAATTTATTGAAATAAATTTTGCTTCTGTTCAGTAAATTTATCAGAAAGTGAAATGTCAGAAGACTTATATTGTAACTTTAAATTATCTGTGAAATCTACATAAATGTCATTGTATATATAACCCTACAATTATTCCGTCTGTTCGCAACAGGATTGGATTTCAGGCTTTTAAAGACTTGTGCACTATAGAATTCTAGCTAGCTATTGTTTACTTGAGCAATATGTAGTTTTACGAGTTTTAAATGCAAAGAAGAAACGAAAAAACGCAGATTTGATTTCATAATTGCATGATATGGTTTGAGGAATATTAGAAGATTTTAGATGTGATCTGAATTTAATTTAATATTCTTGAGAAACAAGATATTTCATATAGAACAAACAAGACTGTGTGGATGTGTTTTTAGTGCTATAGATATGGTACATGTATAACCTGAAGCTGAAGAATTTATAACCTTATATGTGGTGTAACATATGGGACATATAAAAACAATCAAAATTTAATAAATTTATTATTGCCTGTCAGCTGAATAGGAAGATAATCGCTACATTTGATGACCGTGGAAAATAGTTTTGAAATATATTGATGAAAAAAACAATCGGCCCGAAAAAAATAAATGGATACTAAGAGAAATTAGATATTATACTGTTGTAGATGTTTAAACACAAAGAGAATAGATATCTAGGTGTTCTTCTTAAAACTGTTGATGAAACTATAAAGTTTCATACATATACATAATTTAGTAAACCTAGACCAATATTGCTTATAAGGTTTCCGCCATCAAGTTTTTAGGTTACATTCTAACATTGTTTGAATAGATTGGATTACCCTGTTTTATTGTTGCATAATAACAAATGGATGTCCTCAGTGATTGAAAACATATATAGTCTGTGTCCAGTGAATAAGGTAAAGATTTCATTCTGCAGACTAATCAGATATTGGCCGTAAATGGTGTGAAGTAAAGAGATTTATCTGTATTGAATTTCTATGGAATTTATTACATTTACTGTTTAGTTAATTTGTCTATGCAGCTATCTTTCTTCAAGAAACATTGAAATCTAAGACAATTACATAAATAAGGAAGATTTGTATGTTTTAGTGGATATTAATATCAGTATCTGGTCTAGTTATTGTGTTGACAATCTAAGCAGCAATCTTTCTTTAAGAAACATTGAAATCTTAGACCATTATAAGGAAGATTTGTATGTTTAAGTGGACATTAAGTAAGATTTGTATGTTTTAGTGGACATTGATATCTAGTGGTTATTGAGAAATTGACAACAGCAGTGTGTAATTTGACTCTTTGTTTTGTTGGAGAATTTTACATGAAATCAATAGTTTTGATGGAACAGTTGTATATCCTGAAGTGTAAATAGTTTAGATGATTTAATATTGTTCCAATATTCATAAATATATATGGTACAAATTGTACAGAAAGTAACATCCGATTGTTGGATTTGTTAATCCCACGAATGTACAATGTATAACAGTATAAAAATGGGACTACCTGCTCACTTATCTTCCAAGTGTAGAAGTTTAATGAATGGAGTTAACCATAAAAGGTAAGGAATCAAACACACCTTAACTTCTCAATATGTGCAATTAGGATATGATGTATATTAAACCATTAAAGATAATAAGTCAAACACACCTTAACTTCTCAATATGTGCTATTAGGATATGATGTATATTAAACCATTAAAGATAATAAGTCAAACACACCTTAACTTCTCAATATGTGCTATTAGGATATGATGTAAATTAAACCATTAAAGATAATAAGTCAAACACACCTTAAATATTAAATGAAATCATGCATACCCATGTCATAATATATGCAATTATGGCATAATGTAAATTAAACTATTAAAGGAAACAAGTCAAACACACCTTAAATATTAAATGTAATTACACAGTAACACTTGTCACAATATGTGCAATTATGACATGATGTAAATTTAAACATAAAAGTTAAGAAATCAAACACACTTAAATGTTGCTTTGGTTTTTATGCATTGTCAAATGGTTGTCTCATTGCATTTTCCCTGCTTCGATCAACTTTATTATATTCACATCTATAGACCCTGCAAGGTCACGTAACATGTAATTAAAACTATTTAAAGGTGAAAGAACTCAAACGCACCATTTATATGGAGTGGTTGAACATGAGAGAGCAATACCCTTCGTGCTCACCTATATGGAGTGGTTGAACATGAGAGAGCAATACCCTTCCTGCTCACCTATATGGAGTGGTTGAACACGAGAGAGCAATACCCTTCCTGCTCACCTATATAGAGTGGTTGAACATGAGAGAGCAATACCTTTCCTGCTCACCTATATGGAGTGGTTGAACATGAGAAAGTAATACCCTTCCTGCTCACCTATATAGAGCTGTGGTTGAACATGAGAGAGCAATACCCTTCCTGCTCACCTATATGGAGTGGTTGAACATGAGAGAGCAATACCCTTCCTGCTCACCTATATTGAGTGGTTGAACATGAGAGAGCAATACCCTTCGTGCTCACCTATATGGAGTGGTTAAACATGAGAGAGCAATACCCTTCCTGCTCACCTATATAGAGTGGTTGAACATGAGAGAGCAATACCCTTTCTGCTCACCTATATGGAGTGGTTGAACATGAGAGAGCAATACCCTTTCTGCTCACCTATATGGAGTGGTTGAACATGAGAGAGCAATACCCTTCCTGCTCACCTATATTGAGTGGTTGAACATGAGAGAGCAATATCCTTCCTGCTCACCTATATGGAGTGGTTGAACATGAGAGAGCAATACCCTTCCTGCTCACCTATATGGAGGGGTTGAACATGAGAGAGCAATATCCTTCCTGCTCACCTATATGGAGTGGTTGAACATGAGAGAGCAATACCCTTCCTGCTCACCAATATGGAGTGGTTGAACATGAGAGAGCAATACCCTTCCTGCTCACCAATATGCAATGAAATATTTACAATTGGATGGTTTGTTGGTAAAGGAGTTACAGTGGCTGATCCAGGGGGCTGGGGGGAGAGGGGATTTCTGGAGAGTTGGAATTTCACCCGTTTTTGACAATCAATGCTTTTAAATGTGGACATATGGTTGGAACCCTTGCTTTTAAAATTTGCTGGATATAAGATTTCATTGTGATTTAATTTCAAGGTTTCCACTCAGTAAATGCTTTTCTATAGTTGTAAATAAAGTTAGTGAAAAATAATCTAGTTTAGGCTATTCAATATTTTTAGTCAACTACTCATATGATTTAGGTGTGAATTTTATCGTTGTCACCAAGTTATCATATTTAGAGTGAAAATTTACATGGAGCCAAGCGTCCTATAAGAACAAATAAAGAATTTGAATAAGTTGAAACAGTTCAGTCAAAGATGCAGAATCTAGGTTTAAAGATTATCTGACAAGGGTAATTAAATTTGGTCCTACTTTGTAACATAAAAAATCATTTTAAGTATAAATACCAAAAATATCAAAATTGTTTCTGAGACCCCACAGTTTGTGAATTTTAACCCCTGCTAGGTTTTATATGATACTTTGAATGGGATAATTATTTTAAAGACAGGTAATAAGAGGTTTAAACTTTGTTTTACATTATTTGTTTATTTGCCTTGTGGTTTCATTGGTAAAGTTTATCCTCATTTGTGGTCAGTTAATAAATGCAAATATTAGGAAAAGAGAAATTTTTTTCTTTATTACTATTTATTTTCTTGTTCAAAGATATAATTGTCTTTGAGGGGTTCAGAGAAACTTGACTCCCCCAAACTTTGGTTCTGAATAACTAAATTCCGTTCAATGTGTTTGCAAGATTAACTCTACAATATGTTTATTAATACATAATATGTAAATTGATATATAATATGTAAATTAGTATATGATATGTAAATTGAACTAAATTAATTTTGGGATGTGTTACTTGATCATCAGCATTTAAACAGTATAAACAATTTGGTCCAGTTATCAATTAACAAAAATATACTGTAATTATGTTAAACATGGGAGCATTTTTATTCTGTGAGTCCAACCGCATGTATTCATAGTATCTGGGACAGGAAACGAACATAACTAGGGGGTGTATTAGTGATATAAGTAATTGTTTATATGTACTTGTATGTACATGCCTAAGCTTTTGAAGTTTTGCTTTATTCCATTTCAATGGAGATCTGGCTTGGAGATTAACTTGATTCTGTTTCAATGGTCATTTATGTTGGAGATTCCACTGCTCATTTCAAGATAATTATTGTCAGAGGTCTAGACGGATCCGGTATTTATATAAAAGGGAGGCGACTCGTTGTCATGTCACGATCTTCAGTTAATTTAAAACTTTAAAGAGATATTGTTTTAACTATATGTTTTATCTCAGTTCTACATGAGCTTGAAGAGGAACACCCCTTAGTAATAAACAAATCAGTCTTGAGGAAATTCCTGTAAGAAATGAGCTTGTTTCTTCTGATTAAAGTTAGATCTACTGCTGGCTTTCATCCTTTGTCTCTGCTCCCTGACAGCAACCAAGCATGAAAAAGGGAGGGAGTGTCAGAAGAGATCAAAGTTCAATTCTATTCAAAATTTTATATTTTCCTGATATCGAAATTTTTGGAAAAAAATGAATTTGGCAAAAACCTATTAAAAATTTAAATCGTAAGAAGTAATAAAGATTATTTAGTTCTGAGTGACAAATAGATTTGAATTTTAAAACGGATGTAATGAGTTGTGAATTTCATCCCCTGCAAGGAAATATATACATGTACATTTAATGTTTTTTGTTTTAATTTGTTCTGTCAGTGCCTTTTATTTATAGTTGACGACTTAATATAAGATTTGGTTTGCCTTGAGGGGATCGAAAGAGAAATTTGACTCCCCATAAACTTTGGTTCGCTACAATTAATATTTTCATTCCTTCACATCTGATAATTACCTGGTCCAGGTAAATGGTACATGTTGTAAATTAATCTTGTGATGAACTACATCTATTTCATCATTCAAATTATATGAGCATTTTGTATAACGATTTCTGAAAAAAAAGGTGTAAAAACGTAAACGTAGTTTCCTTTTAAAGATATTCAAAAAGTCAAATATATAATACATTTGTTGTCATTGATTAATGTGAAGGTAAAGAATAGTTCTTAAAACAATTGTAAACTTATAAATATGTCACAAATTTGTCACTCGGATGTCCTGTTTAAATTATAGTGGTCACCCAGGACTTGTTAATCGTGAAACACCTAAATACCACAAAGTCACATGGAAATAACACCATCATTGTGTTTTAGGCTGAAAGATGTTTTATAATGGGAACTTTACTATCTTTTTCTTGTATTTTTCCATTGGCTTATAAAATCCAGTATCTATCAATATTGTGGTTTTTAATCAGACCAGAATTGATTATGTTCCCCTCTGTATCATTACTGTTACACAGAAGTTTTAGTTTTATAATTTGAATGTATAATATTACTGTGGGAACTAATTTGTGTGGTTTTAGTCAAAATCTACATTCAAGCCCATTGAAAACTTGTACTTTGTTGAAAATTTGAGGTTAAGTAAAAAAATAAAAAAATAACCAACAAAAATAATTATTATTTCCAGGGTGATATCATTATGTAAGACAATTACATAATTCATCATACAGGATCCATATTTTATTTACTATGATTCACACATTATGACATCATGCTACATACACAAGCCTATCACAATTTGGGCTGACCCATAAGTCACTGCCCAGGCATGGACTTCTCTTTCAGAAGTAGCATACTTTATTTTAACACTTCAACTTATAGTCATTTCTATTGCAAACATTTTACTGCTAGACTTAAAACTTTCAAGTTTTGCCATAGATAATAATAGCACCAAGAACAAAAAAATATCTATCAGAGATACAAATCATGTAAAGCATAATTAATGCAACAAACTTATCCAGCAGCCACATTCTTTATGTGCTTGTCTCATTCTCAGAGCCAAACATAATCTGGTCTCTGGTGTATCGAGTCATACAACATCCCCTTATTTTTATGCCCCACTTAGGGGCAATATGTTTTTTGTGTGTGCGTCCATTTGTTTGTCCCTTTGCATCTGTTTGTTCATCTGTTTGTCTGTCTCACTTCAGTTTTTGGTCAAGGTAGTGTTGACCCCAATTTCACTGAACACAGAAAATGATAGTGCAAGTGAGATATCGGTGTACTATGGATCAACACATTCTTGTTATAACTTTCCCTCCCAGTAATACAGACGTTCAGGAATTCATAAAATGCATGTTTGACAGTATTGTACAAGTACTTTGCATACCAAATTTAGAAAATCAGTGAATATAATGGAAGTATTATGAGCTCAATGTAGATTGTATACTTAGGAAACGTTTAAAATATTTATCATATTTGTGAATGGCATAATGCTTACGTTTATCAATGGAGGGTTGTAATGTCCCGAGATTAAATTGTGGGAAAATATAATTTTATCTTTTGAAACAGAAAGTGAAATAAAGTTTTTATGAGCATGTTAAATACTCTTGATATGTTGTATATAATTGAAATCTTTCTGAATGAAGTATAATAGATGGGTGTATAGGATATTTTCACCCTTATCCGTGACATTTCAACTCAGAATTTCTGGATTCTGTGTGGGTTGAGTATGATTTGTGACATTTGAAAATGATGTTTCTAGGTATATTATGTTGTTCTTTTACAAAGATGTAAATAAGAACCTTTAAAGAAATATTGTTTCTTTGGCTGTAACTTTTGCTTTTGAATGTCCGATAGAAATATAAAATTGGAAGACCCTTTTTCCAGGTTTTAAATGATTTGGTTCTATTTAGCAAGTGCTACATGTATTTTTTGAACATTTAAATGTGTGGTTTTAATGATATCTATACCCACAATATCTGTGACTATTATAAATACTAGTGTCTTACAAATGAAAATGAGGCTGATGTAAAACATCTGATAAATCTAAATATTTTTTTGGTTTTAAGTTTTAATTTCACAAGATTATCATGTTAATAGCACGATAGTCATATATAAACAACATGAGTAAATGTCCTACATATACATGTATCATGTCGTCTTAAAAACCAAGTTGTATCCTGAGAATGGGGATTACAATTAATAAGTGGAATGTCATAGATTGTCACGTATATATATAAATCGTGTGAACAGACGGACATTTACGATCCTTCATTGATGATTATGTATATTTATATGGTAATCGGACAAATCATAGGATAATTATATAAACAATATAAATCTGATATATAATTGCTTCTTATTGATTCCGTATATCTGTTTATTGATATCAATCTGTAGGAAATGTTACTTAGGTTTATTATCATTCCCAAGGAATTTAGGTGTGAGAGGGAAATATCTTACTGTTCCAAGAAATCAAGATTTTATTGAAGGTTCATTGATGAAATATGTTAATCGATTGAACCTATTAACATGGTCACTGTGGTGTAGTTAAGACAGAATTAATCTCTTATTTACAAATGTGCCATTATAGTCCAAAGAGTTACCGAGCTATTTGCATGGCCTGTGCTCTGTAAGAAATGTGTACTCATAGCTTTTGAGATCTGAGTTAAAAAGTAAACATAACAGTTTGGCAGTTTTTATTCTGGCAACAACTGGCATAAAGGGGAAAAAATTGGTACCCATGAAAATAAATGAATCCACAGTCTGCAAAATGGCAGTAGTCGTGAACAAAAATACGTAAGCTTTGCATTTTAAATTTTAGTTTTCACAGTTAACACATGTTGGAAAAGAATATTAATAAGAACTGTGGACTATTTTGCAATGAATTTGAAATGTATGATTCATTTGTAGTTGTTCTTTATACAAAAAGTCTTTAAGATTTAATTAAAGCTGTTATCTATATGACAAAAGAATTTTAAATTGGTAAATTTTTTCTATAGCTGTCCTCAAGTGTCAGGAATTTAGCCTGAGAAAATATTATTATTACATATGAGTTTACCCTCTAATGTGATTATATCTTTGTATTGAAGTCATATATATTACCTTTTAAATACTTGTGTAAATAGATACTTTACTATAGAAAGTTACCTAACTTTCAAACGTATTTATTCAAAAGGACAAAATATATACACATTTATTTTTTTTCAAATTTATCAATGATTAAAAATCAAAGAAAGTTAAAGGGGATTTGTAACGTTTTATTATCTGTTTAAATAATTGTAAACTTCAAAAAAAAAAAATCTTATTTTGATAAATAAATACATATATAATGCCATTGAGATCTGTTTAATGCTTAAAACAAATCAAAATAGATTATCAGAATACTTACATAAACCTTGTGAATATGTAATAAAATATGAATCTTTAGGCTTACATTGCCCTAATGGCCATTATCTTTCCATCAAAATATTTTAATTTGTTTCAAATTTAATTTTAGTAGCTCAGGGTCTATAACCAGGATGTAAATCAGAAGTTATTGACTCTCTAATTGTAACATATGATAATAAAATTTAATTAAATTTTTCACATAGTACTATAAGTTCCAGAAACATATATTACTGGGAAACATACGATTGTAAATGACAAATGTTAATAGGTCCAGAATCAGATATTAATCCAGTAGATTTGTAATTTTTTAGCCTCTAAGGAAGAAATTAGAAACTGATTGTTATTTTTATCAGAATTTGTATAAAAGGTTACTGATGGCAGTTAATGGTTTTATAAAATCCTTAGGGTACATGTAAGATATTAAAAAAAGTGAAAAACTTTATTGAAATTACAATTTAATGGCTTTCTATCTGGATTATATTTTAATACAAGAATGTAAAACTTGTGGCAAACTGATTATATTGTATACCCAGAAAAACAATAATTTCCCAGGATCTGGGCTTTAACCAACAGTGCAAGAACCTCATGGGTTAATTAAGTCAAGGTCATTTACCCAGAAAAAACAATGAATTCTCAAGGATCTGGACTTGACCAACAGTAAAAGAACCTCATTGGTTATTCAATGTCATTTACTCAGAATCTGGGCTTTTACTGACAGTGCAAGAACCTCATAGGTTAGTCAAGGTCATTTATCCAGTAAGACCAATGAATTTTCCAGAATCTGGGCTTTACTGACAGTGCCAGAACATCATGGGGAGTCAAGGTCATTTATCCAGTAAAACCAATGAATTTTCCAGAATCTGGGCTTTACTGACAGTGCCAGAACATCATGGGGAGTCAAGGTCATTTATTCAGTAAGACAAATGAATTTCCCAGGATCTTGGCTCTATCTACAAGTAAGAACCCCATGGGTTAGTTAAGGTCATTTATCCAGTAAGACCAATGAATTTCCCAGGATCTAGGCTTTACGGACAGTGCAAGAACCTCATGGGTTAGTCAAGGGCATTTATCCAGTAAGACCAATGAATTTCCCAGGATCTGGGCTTTACTGACAGTGCCAGAATATCATGGGGATTCAAGGTTATTTATCCAGTAAGAGCAATGAATTTCCCAGGATCTGGGCTTTACTGACAGTGCCAGAATATCATGGGGATTCAAGGTTATTTATCCAGTAAGACCAATGAATTTCCCAGGATCTCACCAACATTATTGATTGAACATGACCCCCATCCAGGGTCATGGTCATTTATCCAGTAAAACCTGAATGAGTTTCCTAGGATCTCCAAGAAATTACCATTTGTACACAACCCCCATCGGGAGTCAAGGTCATTAAAGACCCCCTATAGATGTAGGATGATCTCAGGCTTGGATACTTCTTCATTGTATATTTTATGTACTTTCGTAACATAGAAGAAAAATAACCTGATTTTGGAATCATATGAAGTCTCAAGATTCCTGGCTTGTTTGACTTAAGTCAATATGCCATATATTGCACTACATATATTATATCAAATACACACAAAGTCACTTATCCTGAATCGACAGTGTATTATAGACTGTTTCTTATTCATTGTCAGTTTATTTATAAGGCTTAAATTTACATACAATAAAGGATCATGGATTGGTTTTTGAGTGTTAAAATATCATGATTTTAAATTAAATCTAAAGGAATTACTTCTTTTTTTATAACTAAAATAAATGTCCAATATGAAAATATATAATTTTAGCAAAATTCAAAATTAAAATTGTTAAACTAGGGAAAGTTATAAGATTTCTTCCCTAAGTGACAATATATACATGTAGGTCAGTTGTAAGTTATACAGAGTCAGTGTACTAAATATACCAACAATAATTACTTATTATTAACTAATGAATGCATGTGTGTAAGATAACCAGAGGCACTAGACATAAGTAACGTTTAATTCTTCATTTCTAATGATGATTTTAACTTGAGGCACGTACAAACAATTACATATATTTAAAAAGTAACAAATTAATTCTGTTATTTGTTTGTTTATAACACCTGGAAGGGACGAATAATAACACCTTTATACAGCTAGATTACGTTGTCTTATAATAATATCTTCAGGAAATAAAGGTCAAATATCGTAAAATGGCTATTGTCACTTCCTTCTGACTTAATCCACTCAAAATAGACTTTATTATTATAAGACCTAAGTCCCCATTGTTAGGCCTTGTATTAAGTCACATGAATTTATGAATGGATTGTCTGTCAACGAAGTTTTATTTGCATAAAGGTATGACTGATAGTTTAATCGTCAAATGAAAGCATACCTTATCACCGGATGTTAATAGCTGCATTCAAATAAAGAAAAAAAATTAAACGTGCATGACTAGGATTATATCTTATGTAAAAAATCAAGTGTTAAATATTTTATGATAGTAAAAAGGGATTGTGAATTAAATATTTATGAGTTTTAAAAAGATCGTCTGGAAGAGTTTACAATTTTCTTTAATTGAATGAAATTTCAAAGTAAAATTTATCTGAGTGAAAAGGATATATACCTAGTGTGCGATGAATGTTAATACGATGGAAAACAAAAGGATATTTACAAAACAAAAAAGCAGATCTAGTTTTAGATGGAAGAACTTAGTAGCATTGTTGAATACCATTAACAAAAATAAGGGGTAAGTGACAATATGCCATATATCACAACTCTTATATAGAACAACTGTAAAAGTCTAATTTTCTGCTTCATCAAATATAACTAAGTCATCTGAGTCATAGGGTTCTTTATTCATCAATTGTACATCACATGCATTCATCTTACAATTACATACACTAACCCTGGAATAACAATTAAACAATGGTAAAGATGATAAAATAAACGATACAATTCAATAGCTTAAAGTACTAGTCTATTACACTTCTATTATCATGTCAGTTCACATGTTCTTATATAGTTAAAACATCCTATATTTTAACCTTTGAACTCTTAACCGTTTCTCTTCATCGATCCGACTGAGTACGTACAAACATAATAAATTCTATACAAACGGTATACGGTTTGGAAATATCAAAATGTAAATTTACAAACAATAAACAATAACTTCATGCAAATTATCATTACAGATAATTTGAGCTTCGTATATAATGTCTTTATAATATAATATAAATGAATAATCATTTATAACCAATACAAATATAAATATTTAACTTCATGTGAATCTAGCTTGAATGTTCATAATCAGGGAAGATAATCCCAGTGTAATATTTCCAAAGTGACAATGAAATATTTGTCATAGTCAAGTTATACAGGTAAACATAAATAAAATACAAATGCAATCGATTTACACAGTTAAGTAAACTCACCAATTTGTGGAACTGAGTTTGTACAATATATAACATCAACAGCTACACTATTTAACTTCTATCATAGTGTCCTCATACAGATCAATATATCATGGATCTATGGTCAATACATAATATCATTATCTGAAATCAATAATACAATTATAAGTACAAGATTCTATTAAACAAATAAATCTTTACAAAAAGGTACTTTCAATTATAAACAAACATAATATCATCTGACTTGTTTACATTTAAATGTCTACGTCATTATTGACGATACCATACCATAACATAGGTCAAGGTCACTGTTAAAATAAATCAAACTCACCCGTACAGCGAATACACAAAAGCTCTCAAAACAACCAAATCACATAATCATCTCTCAAACTAAAATCTCACACTCACTTGGACATTGGGGAAACTTACTTTTACCTTGCATGTTAATGAAATATCATAATCAGGATTCATACTTCATACATTTACACATCGATCCAGGGTAAATGGCAGAAAATCCACTCTACCACACAACCCCCCCACTTATACTCAATGACAGAAAATTATAGACTTTCTTATTAATTTGTCAGTCCATTAATTTGTCCATTGTCACTATTTAAAACAAAACATTGATTTTGCCATGTCTACAAAAGAGTCAAGACACCTTATTTTCACCAGAGACATATAATACAACATGTATTATACATGTATGTCTCAAATTCACAAATTTTCTGAAAAAAATTGTCCAAAATAAGTTCCATGAAAATTTAATATAATCTTCTTGATTTAATATTTTATGATGATTTTTTTTTTGTGGTTTTAAATGCAGCAAACCATATCTTACAAACAGTTCTCATTTAAATTATTCAATTTTGTTATATTATATTATGTTGGGTGGGGGGGGGGGGTCTTTTATAGCTGACTGTATGGTTTGGTTTTGCTCATTGTTGAAGTGCAGTACAGTAACCTATAGTTGCTTTTATAGATTTGGCAATGCTATTTGGTCCTATTGGAAATTATACCACATCTTCATATTTTATGTGTCATTTGGTCTCTGTTGGACACCGGTAGTTGTCATCATATTTTTAAATAGAGTATAATGATTTAGTAAGCTTATTATTAGTTAACAGTTTTCTTTTCGTTTGTCCTAATTATATAATGGAAAGGTTCTGTTATTAGAGTTATCTCCCATACCTGTTACAAGAGTTATCTCCCATATGTGTATGTTGACTAGGTATATCATTGTTATGAACATGATATTTTGTCATTGATGATACCAAATTCACCATTACAAAATATTTTTAAATTCACCATTTTCCCTGAAGAGTGAAAAAAAATAATTTTCTTAATTCTTATGTCACGTTTAACAGAAGACTTGAAATCGTTTAAGCACTCTAATTATGTTCTAGATATACATGAAAAATTTTCCACGTGACATTAAACAAGCATCAATAAAACAACCAAACTTTATTAAAGCATTATGTCTTTAGAAAAATTTTATTTTCGTTGAAGGCTTTTGTGGAAAGTTTGAAGACAGTTAAACTAACTTCAAAATATAATCAAAAGTACATATTAATATTTTTTCTAAAACCTTCAAAACACACATTGTAATATATATAAAATGTCAGGCTGTTTATTTGTTACAGAGAATTATGATATATGTGGAATATACCTACAAATTTATTATGTTATTATTACGTTTTAAAATAATGTTCTCAATGATGTTTCCAAGATTTTTAACTACCTGTATACATGGTGATAAAACTATGTCAATTTTTGCACTTTTGAATATAGAAGCAAGAAAAATTGGCTGGTTTTGATAATTAGCTTGTAAACTGTGACCTTAGCTTGAGTGTTGGACCTGAATTATAGTAAGACTTATAGATTTGACCGTAACCCTGTCACATGACTGTATATTAATCAAAGTGAAACAACAGATTACATGCAACACACCTGTGGTGTCGCACTTGGAATTAATAATTAAAGAGTATAATTAATGAGTAAACTATTATAAATTTTGCATAGTATGTATATACTTTTTGTCATATTTTCGATTTTGGAAGAATACCAAAAAGTACTTATAATGTCCAACATGTAGTAGATATTTTACAATACATGTACAACCATGTGGCAGATCCAGAAATTTTCATAAGAGGGAGCCAACTGACTGCCTAAGAGGGGGGGACACTTCAGTGAATCCCTATATTATTAACCAAATTTTTCTCACAAAACTGAAAAGAGGGGGCCTGGCCCCCGGAAAAACCCTCTTAATCCACCTCTGACATTTAGATTATTATTAAGGGTCATTGTGATACCATAGCTACATTTAAAAAAAAAAGGAAAGATTTTGATTGAAGTATGTTTTTTAAATTGGTACAATACGAGATTATGAAAACTTAAATGATTTCTTGGAAAAAAGGAAAAAAATGAAAACCAGGATGATTTCTTTGAAACATTCTGTGTCAATCTTTAATAAACAGTTTAAAAACGGTTTTTAGATATCTTTTTCCTAGATATTAATTTTTTTTCCTATGAATTGAAAAGCACTTTTAATTTTTAGAAACTTTGAATAGACTGAACTTTATAAACTAATGTCTGCCTTTATTTCAAATATAAAACAATAAGCGGCCCACAATAAGATGTCAATTTGAAGGCCACTTATATATACTGAAGTGACATATCATATCATGTTCTTATAAAATCATGATGCAAAAAAGTATAACAAAGGTACAGTCTTAGATACTAGACACGAATTTAAATGAAGAAAAATTTTTACATAAAAATAATTACAGAGGTCACAACTTTCATGTAGTCTCGTTGTCAACGACAAATAAAACCAAACTTTGAAATTTCCGCTGACATCCAAATTTTTTATTTCCGCTGACATTTATTAAAGAAAATTTTCTGTTCAAATGACAAAAATGTAAAATTTGTGGTTAAGTCATGTCATATTTTTCACATGGCTACTAATTTGATGTGTAAGGTCAAGAGACTGTCAAATTAGGTTATTAATATGAAAAAAAATCTGTAGTTTCAATACCAATATATTTAGAAAATGTTATGTTTTTACAAAATTAAAAAACTACTTGAAGTTAATATTTAATAAAATTTCCAAGGCTTGTTATTATTTGTTGGTTAACATTTTTGCCTC
This sequence comes from Mytilus galloprovincialis, assembly GCF_965363235.1. Classification (NCBI taxonomy): domain Eukaryota; kingdom Metazoa; phylum Mollusca; class Bivalvia; order Mytilida; family Mytilidae; genus Mytilus; species Mytilus galloprovincialis. Next base: position 71,620,493 of record NC_134850.1, on the reverse strand, counting down.
CGAGATAATATAAGTAAGACTTTTAGAGGTAAATAAAATATATTCAGAGTATTATTAAAGTCCGTCCCCTGAGGTACGGGAAGGAATAAACTCAACAGCTATATTCCGTCCTATTTAGTCAGGAGCCTGTAATTTGGTGGTTGTCTTTGGTAGGATGTCACATTTGTTTTTTTCGTTTATTGAGGCCTTTAGTTTGTTTTTTTTAATTTCCCATTTTGTCACATATAGGCTTTTTATAGGTGACTATATGGTATGTGTTTAGCTAATTGTTGCAGTGGTTTTTAGAGGTACAGTGATCTATAATTTCTTAAATCGATGTCATTTCCACTCAGTTGGATTGTTAATTGTTGCACAATGCTGTATGAATCATATGCAATCTGCAATTAAACAGAATAGAATAAAATAGAATAATTTTATTCACCAAATTAGGATCAAAGGAGTGCATTACATCATTCTAACAATATTATTATAAAAAATAGACTATGCAATACACAGACAATGGATGTGTAACATGTGTAATAATAAAAAAAAACAAAAACAACCAGGAAACACACATTTTTATACCACATCTTCTTATTTAAACTATAAATATCTCATTGACTTTATTGTGTTTTGGGGTGTGTTTGGAATCATTGAAATATATCCAATATTTATATTAAATCCTAAATTTAAAGGATATATTGTTGTACATACATGTACACATGTATACAGATGTTATGGTTATTTTTGTTGTTGAGTTGCTGTCTAATGGACAGTTACCTCACATCTTGTTTTCTATTTTTAAATGTTTCACTTTAATGTCTACATTGGCTAAATGTGTTTAATCCCTAAAGATGGATATCAAATATGTCATGGTCAGAACGTCTAAAGCTTTGATTTTATCCACTAAAGGCCCTGTCACGGTCAGTATGTCTAAAGCTTTGATTTGATCCACTAAAGGTCATTTTAAAGTCATAAAGATGGGTATAAGTTGATCAGTGTATGATAAACACTTAGGTTAAACTTTTCTGTTTGTGTGACAACATGGTAAAGGACAGTAACAGTTTATTGTCAAACGCTCAGGTGACTTTATCATACCTCCGAGCTAGAACGTTACGATTGTAAAAGATACAGCGAGAGAAATCGTAAAAGTAAACGGATATACTACCACTGTCGGCAAATAATGACAATCAGTTTTAACATTCTAAATTTAATGTGAATTTTAAGTACCGCCTACTTAAAAAGATAGTATTTTAATTTACAAGTAATTTGGGTGGAGGTCTGTTAACATTTTGTAGTAGATCACAAGATTTGGAAATTTTTAAACAATAAGATGATTATTAGTCAAAGCTGTTAGATAATTATATAAAAAGGATATAATTTGTAATTCATAAAAAGTGAGTGATCATTTTAACTTGAAAGTTGTGAAGGATACACTGATTTACAAAAAGTGAGAGCCCATTTAAACTTGGAAAGTAAAGTGAAGGATACACTAAGTAAATCTGACCGTTGTTTTGATCCCGCCATGAAACAGAGAAAGTAAGATGATTTTACTAATTAGCTTGTGATCGTAACATGATTATTTTTAACTTATTCTCTAAGAGATGATTACTGAAAATGTTGGATAGGTAGAAATGATAGCATTAAATTTTAAAAAAAAAATTATACTTTTGCTTTTTATCATTTTTTATTCAATTATAAAGTTATAGCTGTGCTAGTGGAGTACTCCTGGGTGACTCTCAAATTAGCTGTGCTAGTTGAGGGTACTCCTGCCATCCTGAATGGTACAGTGGTAACTTGGGAAGAAATTAATACTTTATTGTTGAATTATTGAAAACAAAATTTATAAATAATATCAGAGGTTCAAATGAATGGATGTCAGACTCTGAGGTCCTGATCTTTAATTTCAAATTCAGTTGGACCTTTAATTTTATAAATTCAGAAGTCTGAGGCCTCAGGGATGATAACTCAAGAGGGCAATTTTAACACCTCACCTACCAATTTTGGAAAAATGGACCTTTCATTTGTATATAAACAATCCCAGAATTTTTCCTCTGAAATCTTGTAGTTTGTATGAAATTGGTAAAATACTTGTAAATTAACAGGAATTTGTAGTGATTTATTAATTGTTCCCATGAGAATTATTTACATCACATCTGTACTTGAGATGTTGGACTATAAAACACTTGGTTAACCTGATAAATCCATGCGGTATATGTATGACATATCCTGAGGACCAGGAAACCGTGGGCTTTATCTGGAAAATCTGTGAACAGAAAATACTTTTTTCAGCCCTTGTATATGAAAAAATCTTTTGAAGACTGCATGATCCCTGACTTCACAAGGCAGCAAGGATAAATTTTCAGGAAAAATCTTTTGCTGTTAAAAAATTCAGAAATTTTATTCACATTAATTTTGAAAAGATATGTAGCACATTCTTGTATGTATTGATGTGATTATGTAAGAGATCTATGCTATATTGTGATCTGTGACTTCAAGAAGCAAGAATAATTTTTCAGGAAATAATCATTTGCTGGTAGAAAATTCCGAAATTTTTAATTTTGAACAGATATGTTGGACATTTTTGTATTGACCTGATTATATAAGAGCTTTATGTATGGTATTTAGTTAACATAAGGAAGTATTAGCACCATGTTTATCATGTAAGATGGAACCTGACAACGAGGAATTTTGTTTATTTATTACGCTATGTATTTTATGGCAGGAAGATGACAAGGCTGTCATCATTATCATAAGAGTTACACACAGGAGTGTGAGGTTTATACCTTTTCATATTTTGTAAGGTCTGTTTAGTTAAATTGGCATTAGTGTTTTGGGTTTTTGTTTGTGGTCATTTTTTATGTTCAGACTTACCGAAGAAATCAGACTTAATAAAAAATGACATAATAAAGATCTGACTGTTTGTTTTGTGATCATCTGCTACTTATTTAAAAACCATAAACAAAAAGGCGTTGTGGTCAAAGACAACCACAAACAAATGTGTTGTTGTGGCTAAAAACAACTACAAATTAGGCGTTGATGTGGCCAAAGACAACCACAAACAATGAGGCGTTTCTCACAGTGGCCATATTATATAATCACCTAATGCATAAAGTATTTTACATAGAAATGATGCAACTAAAAAAGAAAATTGACTATTTGATACAAATGGGAGGGGACAATTTTAGATATGTATGTCATTTCCTGGTAAATAGATATGAATAAATAACTAGACATTTGTTTGTATAAAATTGACTCCTTATCATATCTAAGTAGATTCGTATGCAGTTTAATATGTATAATATATTGAAGTACTTTCCTAATCGGATATTATTTCATTTATCTATAATTGGACAAACTACTTGAGATTATTGGGGATTTAAGTTAGTTTATTCTTATATAAATATTTGTAAAACATGTTTTTCCAAAATTTTATCTGGTAAAGAGGAGATTTGAGATTGATCTTTGTGACAGATTCACAAGCAGACGATTTACACAAATGAAAAAAGCTGCAAAAACAAAGAAACCTATACAATCTTTGGTGTCTACTTAATCTTAAAGTCAATCATGTATTTGTAAAAGCAACATGTTTTTTTTTAGATTAGAAATGTATGTATGTGAATTTAATTTTATCTTCACTAAAGTTTATTTTCTTGAAGTTAAAAACTTTTTTTTTTTTCAGGAAGCAGAATATGGACGGGCAGTTGTACTGTGAGTCACATGTCCCCATCACAAAGCCCCCACTCAGTCCAGAAACAGATGACAAGGTAACGATATACTATTTATTGATAAATGGTATTTAAGGCCACAAATTGAACACTTAACTATACCATATATGGCATCAATATAAATAAGATGTGGTAGGAGTACCAATGAGACAACTCTCCATCCAAAAAAAAAGTTAACGATTATATTTAGTTCAAAGTACGGCCTTGTAAAACAATTTAAAAAGAAAACCAACGGTTCAATCTATATAAAAAATGAAAAATGACAAACTTTTGAACCACAGTTTATTATTGGTGGAGGAAGCCAAAGAACCCAAGGAGAACTAAACCCTTCAGCATGACAGCTGGCAGTCCTCAATCATCAGAGTAGAATGAACCTTGCCACCGCGTAGGTGACAGCAACTTGTAACCACAGTGAATGAACTACCTTGACCACTTGGCCCTTAAGGCTCTTTTATCTAATGAAAATATCATACAGTTATATGAAGCCACCAAGTTACTTTGCATCACAGAGCTTTTAGCAGTTCATTAGCAAATACATCACTTGAGTACTGAATCTTTCAGCCTATGTGTTTATAGATATAAGAAGATGTGGTAATGGTATGAGTGCCAATAAGACAACTCTCCATCCAAGTCACAATTTGTCAAAGTCTTCAATGCAGAGCATTGGCTCTTACTGAACAGTAAGCTATAATTTAGGGCCCAAATAATTACAAGTGTAAAACCATTCAAACGGGAAAACCAACAATCTAATCTATATAAAAAACAAAAAAAGAGAAACATGAAACTACTGAACATAAGCTCTTTTTGTTGGAAACCTGATTCTTTTCTTTATTTTTTATACTTATCTGAGACATCTACATTTGTATCACATTAAACCTGTCTTTGTATTATAACATGGTAGTGTAAAACCTTGTTATTTGTTTATTACAGACTCAAGCCTTGTTTGAGATGCTGATACAGATTCAGGAGAAGGGCAGGATAGATGATCAAAGATGTGACATGTCAAATTTAATAAAGGTGAGTTATCTCCCCTGGGACATTAGCATGCTGCATTTGAATGGGAAAAATAAACTTTATATTGGAATATATATATTTATTACATTATTCTAATTATATGGAACGAATTTATTCAACTTCAGCTTGGCTTTTTTGCAAGAGAACCACAGAAATGTCTGCAGATAAAAAAGATTTCCTCATTTTTGAATTTCTCATGTTAACAGTCTGTTTAAGTTATGTTTAGAAATACCTAAATTTTTTGAAATAGGTAAAATTGACCATATGGTTAAAAGTACAATTGATTAGTTCTACCCTAGGAGGCTTGGAAGTTAAATTGCAGTAGTAATAAGGGAGCTACCATTCGATTTTTAGGGGGGGCTAGGATGAAATTTGAAAAAAATAGGCAGGACAGGAGTTTTGAGTTAAAAAAAAAGGCAGGATGAGACACTTGCAAAAAAAAAAGTCAGGACGACAATTTAGGTAAAAAAAAGTCAGGATAAACTATAAAAAAAAAAAGGCAGGACCGAACAGAGTGAAAAATAAAAAGGCAGGATAGAGATTACAGCTAAAAAAAAATGCAGGACAAAATTTTTCATCCTAGCCCCCCCCCCCATAAAAATCAATGGTAGCTCCCTAATTTGTTCTTGTTAGATTGTCCTCATTTGTCTGCAGTTGCAATATTAAAGACAACATACTCTTTTTCCCGTATTTCTGACTTGTTATAAAATTAATTCCCCCTTGTTTATAAGCTCATTTTTTTAAACAAACAGTTTTAATTTAATGTAAAACTCTCTGTGTAACATTTATGAGACATAATTTCGAGTGGGTGGAGGTTTCCTGGCCTTGAATTGTCAAATATTTATTGATATCCTTTCTATAAATAGGTCCTATTATTGAAATTTCAAATGAAAATGTCAATTTATGGTTTGTTTGAGAATATGAATATGAAATGATGTTAAATTATTAATTCATTAATTGATTTGTTATTAAAGTTTTATATGACATAGTTATCTTGGGCAGTTTTAGGTGACATATTTTACACATAAAAATGTCAGAAATACATAAAAATAAATAATGTAATAAGGGAAAGATCAGCATCTCAACTTTGAAATTTTATTTGAAAAATAAATTACGTCATTTCAATTTTGTTTTGTTTTTATTGTTAGGCTTATAACAAAGACAATTTTTAATGGTTGAATTAAATGCAAGTGAATTAAGGGGAAGACGATTAAATAATAAATTGAATAATTTTCTCACATCATGTGTGTTCATGGTCAGTTTAAAGTGTTGGGATTAGGTAACCTAAGTTCACACTATGTAATGTTACTATAGTAAAGTGTAGATCTAGGCTGAAAAATGTCACCAGATCAGGGACACGCATGATTAGTTAATGTATCACCATTAAACATGTACATTCATATAACTCTTAAATGGACAAAATCAAAAATGATTTCTACATCTAAAAATAGGGTAAGTGTCTTAATGCATTCTAGGGTGGGTTTTTTTTTCTTGTAGAAAAAAGTTTATTGATTTATTTACCAATCAATATCAATAGTTTAAGATTCACTAAAATCGAAAATTTAAGGGGGGTCATTAGAATGTGTCAAGGTGTTGATACATAAAAAAAAATCTGGATTTTAAGAATTTAAAATAAAAGAGTTTACTATGTTCTGTTTTATTGAATTAACCTTTTGAAGGTATCATAAAATCTATTCCAAAATCTCTGACCAGATTACAACTTTTGTTCAAACTCTTATTGCAATTGGTGTGCAGATAGCAGCATCTAGCTGTCATTTTTGTTTACCCTCTTTAAATAAAGAATTTATTATTATTATTATATTATTATTATTGTTTTCCAATGTTAAATTAAGAAGAATGTGTAAATTATGTTGAATATGCTAAAATTAGTTTTGCAAAAAAAAATGTCACATTCAAAGATTTCGTAGATTTAAACATTTAAGAAATTTTAAAGATTTTTTTTTTAATTTTAAAGATTTTTTTTTTAAATTAGAAAAGAATTTATTCTGCCCGATGACTATAGTAAGTGGAAACACTATCTCAAGATAAAGTTATCATTATGAATGTCTCTTTCTCAAGGACGAAAGTCTTACGGAAAAATTGACACAAAGTAGAAATAGGACTAACCATTGACATAACTTCCGATGTAAATATTTTGGTAATAGTGCATGAATCATGACTTGTGAATGAGCTTCTTGTTAAAGGACCAGAAAGATTTGACAGATTACAGACTAGTTAAATGTTTGACAGTTTACTAATCTATAAAATAACAAAATACCATTTAACCTCATATGATTAATGTGATACAGTCATAGTTTCTAATTCAAGATTAGATTTTAATATCTTTTTACATGTATAAGTATTAAATTAAACTAAAATTATTGTAATATTAGATACAAGTACATGTACTACAAAAGTTGGAACCCCCCTTTTATGGACGATCAATGCATTTGAATATGGACATGTGGTTGTAACACCCCACCCCACCCCTTTTATCCTGGGTTTGGAACCCCCCTTTAAAATGGCTGGATCTGCCACTGCTTTTAAATTTCTTGCCTTTGAGGACAACAACTAGGCCAAAGCTCAATACTTTCATTATATAATTATCTGTGGAGTCTTTTTATGCCTGAAAACGTCTATAATTACAGATTTCATATAGAAATTCAAGAATTAAAACCCAAGATAATAATTACTGAAAATGTGAATGGTTTTTTTTTTAAAGTTTTAGAAAAGATCATAAATTTTTGCAATATTTTATAAATGCAAATCATGTGCAGCCAATAATATAAAAATTTACATAAAATTTCCTTCACAAAAATTTTGCAATCACATTTTTACCTGAGTATCAGTGATTTTTAATAATAATTGAATGAATAAATATCTGAATTTACAGTATATATCAAAACAATGAATAATTTCCTGTTACATTAAAAAAGTAGGAACTAGATGGTCATCAGGCCCCTCAGGGAAATTTACATGATGTAGGCATATAAGATTACATAAAAACATAGTTCCTCCTTAGTGAGTTTATCTTATCCTGTCTCTAGGGCCAGTGTTTACCTGGAGGTAGTGGACACAGATTTTAATAAGTTTTGGTTTAAAACTGTTATGAGAAAAAATGAAGTGGTCTCCTTAATTGTTGCGACTATTTCTGTCTGTTTATCAATTTGTTTCTTCCTACCTTCGTACTTGAGTGTTATTTCTAGGATATTTTCCCATGTTTTGAAGTGTTTTTAATCTTATATTCTGAGTCTTTGGTTAATTTGAGAACTCTCCAAGAATAGCCTGTTATTAAGATTCTATTGGGAATCCACCCTCAACAAAAATATTTGTAGTAAATTAATGAAGAAATAGATATTTTGTTTACACTTTGAATTATTCTTTGGTAATTGAATTTTTCTATTTTCCCTTTTAACCATAATTAATCAAATTCTGTGTGACGCATTAGGAATAACTTACAGTAATTGCAATCCTGTAGACTTCACAAAAGACTGACTTTTAAAATTGTTTATGCTAACTCAGCGAAATCCTGTCATCACTTAACGAAATACTTGCTGTAATGCAATTCTGTTGACTTCCCCAACATCCGACTAAATCATTTGTGAAACTTTAATTTAATTCTTTGCAATGCAGAGACACTATGAATTTGCATTGCTAGAGAGGGTTTTTGTCACATGGTTTCCAAAAGATTGAATAATTGGACCCAAAAAATCAAATTATACCTTATATATGTGTACTTTTAATGCTAGCTATTAAATCTATGTGAAATTTTAAATTGTCTGTATCAAAAATGAATTTTGGTTAGTAAATTAGGACAGAGTATGTAGACATTATATCCAAACAGATATATAAGTGTCTTTAATTTAGCAGTGGCTTTGATTAATAGGAAAATCTATAAAAATGTAGATACCAAATTGGCTTTTTTTCAAGGAATATTTTAAGGTTTCCATTTTACCATATAGGCAGGTCTGAATGGGGTTTACTAAATTATTGATAAATGTGCATAAAGAAAAGAAAAGGGAGCAATAAATATAAGAAAAGAACAATAACAAGTGCTTAAATATAAGTAATAAATAATTATGGACAAAAATTTAAAGAAAAAAAAAGAAGCGTAAAATGACAATGAATACAGAAAAATGTCTTAAATATAATGACTAAATAAATGAAGACCCCACTCAGACCCTCATATATGTAGCTGTAAAGTAATAATGGTACAGATTCAGATGTTGAGCTTGTAAGTTGATGGTTTTCTTGTTCTTTACTTCATAAGGTCAGACAGAAATTGTAAGATTTTATTATAGTTTCTTGAAGATTTGATCATTGGTAGCTATATCTGTCTGCACAACCTTTATACATAGATATCTTGTAAGGATTTATACTTTAAAAAGCTATCAATATTTTATTGTGTTCTCTTTTAATTATATGACATGACTTAAGGCCTCATTTGATAATAATGAAATAAAAAAGATTAAGAACTGCAGGATAAAATTCAGAATCAAAATGCAGACTTGAACCTAATTTAGTACTTTCAGGACAGGTTTATATGTGTAGTATACCGTTAACACTGCTTTATCACACCTTCAACACTTTCACTGCTTAAGCTTTCATGACTTACCTTCCCTGACAGTTGATTACCTCCCTTTAAAGCTTGTTAATTGTGAATGTACATACATACTGTTTTAGGGAGCTGATTTCTATGAACTACTACTTAAATATCAGAGTCGTCGACTTGAAGACCAGCGTTGTGCTCTGCCAGTACCATTGCAGGTCTGAGCATGATTAAGTGTGTTATCTCCCCTTCAAAGCATGATTAAGTGTTATCTCCCCTTCACTCATTGCATGTTTATTTATTGTCTCCCCTTAACAGTGAAAACCTAAAGTATTTTTGACAAATTAATTTAAATTTTTGCCGACTATTAATTGAGAGGAGTGTAGTAGATTACACCTGTGTTGTTTGGTTTAATGTTGTTGTTTTTCTCGGGTTTTAACACTTTAGTATGAGTATGACAATAACTTCACAGAAATAGATTTTTTTTAACACATTGTTAAATTAAAATGGAGAAAACTCTGGTGACGGTAGGTTTGTGTGGATAGTATATTGTTACAAATTTAGTATAAGGTTTGGTAAATATGAACATTATATATATTAAAAGAAAGTTTTTTAGTTTTTTTTCTATTTGTTGAAACAGGAGTATGTTTTGTCCTTCCTAGCCTAGAAATACTGTAGTTTTAATTGATATTGTTATTTAGTACTATGTGTGTTGTTGTTTTTGTTCTTCAAAAACTCAAGTTTAATGAGCGTTTCATTTCCAACCAAGTTTAACAAGCACAAAGTTCCCAAACAAGTTCAATGAACGTTTCAAGCAATAAAGATAGAACTCAATTGAATTTCAATAACATTCCAAACAGCAAGTGATAAAAAACTTCAGTCGATAATTACAAAACTTCAAATTACTTGGTCTGTCTTTATTAGTTTTATTTTGTAAAAATGTTGTACAGAGGTGTTTTCAGGACAGTTACCTCAAAGATGAATGGTGTTAAGAACATGTATGCTTATCAGTCAAATCAACAAAGATTAAATTATTCTTCATATTTAATTTTTCTAGGTAAACAATAAAAAATTACAGGACATTTCTATTCCAGAACTATTCCAATAATGTGGACATTAATATAATCATTCTTTGCTATCAGAATCAGCCTTGATCATTTGCTAATCTTGCCTCTTGCTATACAAATCAGCCTTTATCATTGGTTAATCATCCTTTGCTATCGAAATCAGCCTTTATCATTGGTCGATCTTGCCGTTGGTAATATCAGTATTCATTGAAAACAAAATCTGATTGTCTATTAAAATCTTCTCATATTAAAATCCCATTATTTATATATTACCAAAAGCTATCTTAGACCATTGTCTCCATTTATATAATGCTTCAGAGAATTGTATCTCGTACGAGAGATCTTCAGAACGATAATCTAAGTGAAAACAGATATCTGTAATGATTATTAAGCTCCTACACTCTGATACTTAAACTAAATAATGATATTATAGGACAGATAAAGTATGGTGTTTCCATTCATGACACTAAAAAATCCCTACACACACTTGGAAAGTAAAATACCCTCGCAAACAGTGCTTTTATTGATGTTCTTCATCTCAAAGTCACAATAAGGTCTTCAACAAGGAGCAAAGGAATAGTGCTTGTATTACTGTTCTTCATCCTAAAGTCACCTTAAGGTCTTCAACAAGGAGCAAAGGAACATTGCTTTTTATTGCTGTTCTTTATCTCAAAGTCACAGTAAGGTCTTCAACAAGGAGCAAAGGAATAGTGCTTGTATTACTGTTCTTCATCCTAAAGTCACCTTAAGGTCTTCAACAAGGAGCAAAGGAACATTGCTTTTTATTGCTGTTCTTTATCTCAAAGTCACAGTAAGGTCTTCAACAAGGAGCAAAGGAATAGTGCTTGTATTACTGTTCTTCATCTTAAAGTCACCTTCAGGTCTTCAACAAGGTGTAATTTCTCTGATATTGTACTACTTTATTAATTAAAGTACAGAACCCTGTCAAAACCTATTAAATAAGGTAAAACATTAATCCTGGTCTTATACTACAGGTCAATAACACCAACAAAATGTTTTATTCATGAATTAATAACCAATCACAGTCTGCCTGAAGAAAAATGTTATAAAAAACTCATAAGTTCACAAATGTAAGTTAAATGCTGTTTTATACAGATAGATTACTGACCATTTAAATAAGTTTTCTGAGCTATAAATCTGATTCTGAAATGCTACAATTGTCTTATTGGAATACTCTTGTATCAAGGGGAAATAACTAAGTTTAATTTATTACATACAACTAGCTTTTAGAAGAATAATGGATACTCATTGTTAGGTGTAATAGAAGGATAATCCTTTCCTGTTTAAAGGACAAACCAAGGACTAGGGGTGGGGGATTAAAAGGACAAACCAAGGACAAGGGGTGGGGATTAAAAGGACTCAGGATGTCATAGTCTAATAAAAATATTGAATGAGTTAAAATTATGATTAAGTTTTCTTTCACTTTTAAGATAATAATGTTTCTTTACTTGCAGACCACACCATGTGTGACTCCAACTGAACAGAGGAAATCTTTTGAAACTCTTGAAGAGGTATGGTTTTACAATAATTTGTGAATTAATTATTCTTCATTCTTTGTAATCTTTTGAAACTCTAGCTTATTAGCTTTGCTTATACATAACTTAAAAAGCTCTATTCTACTTTATGTTTTGAAGACATCTCTGGAAACTCTTAGCTTATTAGCTTTGCTTACAAGTACATGTGAACTTGCAAAATTAAATGTGTAGGTAATAAGGAAACCTTGACCTTCAAATTAAATCTGATTATTTTGTAGGTACTAAGGAAGCCTGGTCCTTACCCAATGATAGTCCTGCCAGAGAATGGGGGATACTGGATTGAGGGCCATGATCAAAAGAGTCCCACCAATGAAATGGGCTCAGATCCAAATCTGTCGGCAGTCCTGATAGAACAAAATGATGTGGCTCATTGCTATAGGGACCATTTTCTTAAAAAGGTAAGTCAATACAAGGAAACATTTTCAGACCTTAGTTCATACATATAAATGGAAAGTTTAGAATCAGGAAATTTATTCACCATTGAATCAAAGAAACATTTGAGTCCTTCCAAAAAAGAGAATGGTAAAGTGATGTGTGCAAATAAAATGATGACAAATACATGTATATTGCTACGTTTAAGGTGATGGTCATTTTACAAATTCAGGGTTACTGTAATGTTTAAATCAAGATCATCTGTGTTTGAGAATTATAAACGTTGTACAGAAAGATAATCCAAAAGTATATTTCCAACAGCTCCAGATAAATATTACTTAAAATTTTAACTTGATATTACAAATTTTTGTATTTTCTTTTACAGGAACATTTTGACTATTTTTACCTTGATGAGAACGTTGGACCAATTGTTATGTCGATTAAAGATGAAAGCACAACAGACGAAGAACAACTTAGAGTTATTTTGAGGACTAAAGCTTGGACAAAACAAAAACTAGTTACCATGGAGGAAGTCGATTATATACCAAATCCTGTTAAAGTTGCTAAGGTAGGGGAAATAACTCTGTACAGAAAAAACACTGATTTCTATGAATGAGGTAAACACTGATTTCCATGAAGGAGGTAAACACTGATTTCCATGAATGAGGTAAACACTGATTTCCATGAAGGAGGTCAATTATAAACCAAAGCAAAATAAAGGGGAAATAAATCATTTAATAACAAACAATGGTTTCAATACAGGGGGTCAATTATGAGGTTGTTAAAGTTAGGGGGAATTACTCTCAACACCAAAAATAAAATTGTTTATTATGGGGTTATATCAATGATATATTGAATAAATCCATATCAAAGGAAAGAAATCTGAATGCAGTTGAATTCATTATGTCTAAAAGGAGAAGTATTTACAACCTGAACAAATTTACGAGAATAGAAATTTTTGAAAATCCTTCCCAAACCATATCGTAAATATTGACATGGCCACGGAGAAAAAATAATAAAAGTACAGTTTATTAATTAAATGTTGCACTGTTGTCTTTCAGTGTTTGTGTGAAGAAATTTCCACAGAACGATTTAATCCAGTTCTTTCTACAAAAGGATCACAGTTAATAGTGGGCTATGATGAACATAATATAACTAATAATTATAAAATTGGAATAATATACCAAAAATTCCACCAAACAAAAGAGGAGGAATTATTTAGTAATGTAAATCACAGTCCTGCAATGGAAGAATTCTTACTAACAATCGGTGATCGAGTGAAATTAAAAGACTTTCAAGGATTCCGTGGAGGTTTAGACAATGTTCAGAGCCAGACAGGAGAGGAATCAGTATATACTCAATTCAAAGAAAGAGAAATTATGTTTCATGTGTCAACACTGTTACCCTTCACAGACGGGGATCCACAACAGGTATGTATTAGGTATACAGGCCAGAGGTATTATAGTAGACTGAAATGTGTGTATGGGGTTCAATTTTTTGAAAGATACAACCACTTAAAAACAATAAAAAAAAACGCACACATGTGTAGTCAAATATTCTATAAATTAGTCGGTGTTAATTTTTTAATGAACCAAAAATGAAAATTGCTTTTATGTTGCTTTTAAACTAATCATCACAAAACATAGTCAGAAAAAAGCTTCAAACAGGAAAACAGGTGAAACCTTATTTGAATTAAAGATTACAATTTAGGACTGTATTCCTTAGTTAAAATAAAACATATGTTCATGTACCCAGTAACTTTTCGTTATCCCCCTTGACATTGAAATCTGCACTTAAAAATGTGAGTCACATCACTTTGAGGAAATATGAAAAAGAAGATGTGGTATGATTGCTAATGAGACAACTCTCCTTAATACTTCTTAGAACCTTTACAGATACAGCTACTAAAAATATGTTACTGTGGATTCATTTATATTCATTGGATACTAATTTTTGTGGATTTTCTTGGTACAGGCGAACCACCAATTCAAATGTTCAACTAATCACAAATTTTCTAAAGGGATGTATGTAAACTTTGCCAAAACCACAAAATTTTATATCCTTGAATTTGCAAAGTTTCCTCAATCAACCAAAATTTGCCAAAACCACAAAATTTTATATCCTTGAATTTGCAAAGTTTCCTCAATCAACCAAAATTAATAACCACAAAATAAATGAATCCACAGTATTTGGTCTTTGGTATGATGAAGTCTGCAAGAACTGATAGTAATAAAAATATCCGATGCACAAAACTTTGAATCAAGATAAGCCATACTCTTCATTTTGAATACCATGTTAACTTCATAACATGTTACTAAATTGTTTATTGTATCCTCTTACTAATTATAATATATTTATTTTACAGTTACAAAGAAAACGACACATAGGCAATGATATAGTAGTGATTGTGTTCCAAGAAGAAAATACTCCATTTGTGCCAAATATGATCGCCTCACACTTCCTCCATTCCTTCATAGTAATACAACCCATTGACCCTAACACGGACCATACCAAGTACAAAGTGTCCGTAGCAGCAAGGAGTGATGTTCCACAGTTTGGACCAAGTATTCCTAACTCAGCAATATTTGATAAGGTAAGTTATTTAGAACTATTGGTATTTTATTTATTTTTTATGAATATATGAAATATCATGCTTTCAAATGAAAAACAATTATTTGAGAAAGTTTAATTTGTTGGATACCAATTTTTTGTGAGCAATATGTGAACCATGTATTTAATGATCAATGAAGTGCTAATCTTGATCAAGAAAATCAGGGGAGACAATTACACAAAGAAGGACAAAAAGATTTAACATCCTTGTTCTTTGATCTCTATTAGATAGTTATCTCAATGACATTCATACCACATCTTCTTATTCTTGTATCTATAGTTCTCATTTGAAAGTTTGACTAATAATTTATACTTCAATTTATATTTGATATTTATTTTACTTTTATTTTGTTTTTTCAGGGACCAGAGTTTAGAGACTTTCTGTTGACAAAGATAATTAATGCAGAAAAGGCTAGTTACAAAAGTGATCAGTTTTCAAAACTGGAGGTAAGAATAGAAACCATGGATACTTTCATAGCAACCATGAATTATATAATTTTTACTGAGTTTCTGAAACCGTTGTATAACATTCAAATATTCAAGCACAAACAGACATTTCATGCAACACCTGAAACCATGGTTACACTGTGATTTTTTAAAAGATTTTTTGTGTGTGATAGACATCTTCAATACACTAGAACACAGGGGAAAAAAGAAACACCTTTTAAAAAGTTTTGTTGCAAAGGGGAAAAACTGGCGTAAAATTTGTAAAACAGTTTTTTTTTCAATTTTTGGTGATCAGTGCTTGTTAAAATATAGATAAAAATATTAGATATAAAAAGATGTGGTATGAGCAGTGCCAATGAGACAACTCTCAATCAAAGTCATATTTTGTAAAATTAAACAATTATAGATCAAAGTATGGTCAAAGTAGTCTATATATTTACAGCTTTTCTCAAAATAATGCAAAGCAAACCTTTGATTGACTTGCTTGCTATGTTTGTTTGGATGTTTGTAAACAACAGGTAGATAGTCTGTTACTGGTGGAGATTTATTTCCCCGAGGGTATCACCAGCCCAGTAGTCAGCACATTTTGTGCTGACATGAATTATCATTGATATGGTTATATTTATAAATTAACTGTTTACAAGTTTAGAATTTATGAAATACTAAGGCTTTTCTACCTCAGGCATAGATTAACTTAGCTGGATTTGGCAAAACTTTCAGGAATTTTGGTCCTCAACGCTCTTCATCTTCGTACTTTATTTGGCCTTTTTAACTTTTGTGGATTCGAATGTCACTGATACTTTTGTAGACGACACTCGCGTCTGGCGTATATACAAAATTTAGTTCTGCTATCTATGATGAGTTTGTTTACTATATACTGTATATATAACACACTAAAACTCCACCTACCTATTGTTTGCAAACATCCAAAAAACATAGCAAACAAGATGATCAAAGGATTGCTTTGCATGGTTTTACAGAAGAGCTGTAAAAAATATTATATGTTGTTGTTTGTTTCCAGGAGAGAACTCGAGGGGCTCTGTTAGAATGTCTACACACAGAACTACACAAAAAGAATATAGAATTATTTGGACTGACCATGATGCCAGGATTTAAACAAGAGAGCAGCAAGTTGATTGGTTCGTTTAAACGGGTATTAAGTATGGGTCGTACCCAGAATGAGGCAGCAGCAAATAGAAAGTCTAATGGTTCGTCGTTAACAACAGTCGGAGAAGAAGAAAAATCTTCTAGTGTGAGTTCATTGACAAATTTAAAACTGTAGGACCTCAGTAGCTCAGACTTAAATTGACTGGAATTTGAAATTGATTTTGAAATAATTTATTCTAGTTTTTAATATCAACATTTAACTGTTTTTGTATGTGAATACTATAAGATATTTTCACCTAGATATTTTTAATTGATTTCATTTTGAAACATAAAAAATGATATTTATTACTGATTTAGCTTTTGGATAAAAAAAAATCATAAATTGATCCTATAAAAATAAATAATGTTTGATGTTTTTGTGAGAAAAATCTGTTTGTTTCTGAAAACATCTGTTACACAGATATTTAACATGATGTATGAAATAGATACATAAATACTTCTAAATATCATATAACAAAGGGTTTAAACATTAAAATATTGATAAAATTAAAAAAAAAAATATCTATGTCAGAAATTATAGGCCACTATACATCCATTCAACAATAATGATAATAAAAACATAGAATAACCGTATATAAAGCTATAAAAGGCACTAACATTATGGTTTTGTTTGTTTCATCAATTAGGGCTATTAGTTAGGTTTTTTTTAATAAAAATGTGTTTAATACCAGTCACAGATTATATTACTGTATATATATATATATATATAATTTTTTGTATGGACTTAAGATTTTTTCTGCTCACCTACCTCAATGGCTGTTTTTAAAATCTGAGAGAAATACTTATCAATCTGTTGAGCTAATTAGAACCCACATAGCTATTAGTTCACTCTCCTTTATATAAAAAAAAAATCTAATATACAATTCATAGATTAATATTTTGGGAATGTTTATTACAGCCAAAGAGATCCCCAGCATCTAGAAAGAAATATAATCGACAGACAAGTAATAGCTTAGAGAAGCAACAAAGAGACAAAACCACTGTGTAAGTTTATACCAATCATATTATCAAAATGTATTATTTTAATTACACATTTTCAACATTTTGTCTACTGAATTTCTAAAATTCTGCAATCTACTTTTTTTCTTATCTTTTTGTATTTCCTGTTAATATAGGGAGACCTTAAATTTGATATCAACATATCCCCTTTGTGTTCAAAATAATGTTCATAATTTATGATCTATACAATTTCAATTTTTACGCATATTACAGCGATAATTAAGAGCATTTAATATTTTTTTTTATTTAAAAGGAATTAATTTCAAAGTGTGCTTACATATTAATTTAGAAGGGGGATTCTTTGGATTGGAATCCCCCATTTTTTTTGGGATGATCAGTGCATTTAAATGAGGACACATAGTTGGAACACCAACACCCCTCCAAATTTAGCTGGATCTGCCCCTGCAATATGTGTGTTGTTTGATAATATATGCTGATGATGACAGAAGTTTCAGTAAGAAATGTTTTAATTTTTTTACAGGGTCCAAAGAAGTATAGACAGTCAGAGTACACAGTCCTCCTACAAAACGTGTAGTGCTCCATCTAGTCCCCAATCTAGTCCAAGTAGTACAGCATCAGCTCAGAGGTAAGGTCCATAATATGTCTGCTATGTCGTCAAGGCTACGTAATGATAAACTAATAGTATCAAACTGAATGCCAACCAAACAGTTAACAAAAATACAGCTTTTCTTCCACACAAACTGGTACCCAAGAGAATAGATGAATCCAAAATATTGCTTTCCAAAGATTTCTTCGCCAAATACAATCATTATGATACTTCAGAGTACCTGTATTTATTTGGAAACATGCCAATGATATAACGTTATATTTTCAGAGTCAGTGGTAACAATATCCAGATCTCACCTTCAAATTCTGAGAGTTCCTTTAACAGTATAGACGACTACGCTCCTACCCATGTCACTCATTTCCATGAAGACTCAGACACGGGAATGGTAAATATTATATTATTTTAAAATTTCACAGAAAACAAATGTACTTTAAATGTTCAAATTGAATAAATGATTTGTGGGGTATACTGGTTCATCAGTAAAATATAATACCAACCACACAAAAACAGACATCTAGAGGTCAAGGCTTTTACACAGACATCTAGAGATCAAGGCTATCACACAGACATTAAGAGGTCAAGGCTTTCACACAGACATTAAGAGGTCAAGGCTTTCACACAGACATTAAGAGGTCAAGGCTTTCACACAGACATTAAGAGGTCAAGGCTTTTCACACATATTTAGAGGGTTGTGGTTTTCGCACAAACATTCAGAGGTCAGGGCTACATTTAGAGGTCAGGTGATTTAATAATGTAAAATTAGACAATTGTCTGGTCTACATGACATGGGAAAGGGAAGTAACTATTGCATTACTGGATTATGGTACAGTGTTTATTATCTACATGGTGTGGGAAAGGGAAGTAACTTTTGCATCACTGGATAATGTACAGTGTTTATTTCAGGAGAGTCTGTCGTCTGCTGGTACCCCAAACAATAATTATATTCGATCAGAAGATGGACTGTACTCAGATTTAGATGGTGAGTACTTTTAAATTATATTGTTTTCTACATTTGTTCTTCAAATTAAAGCAGATCATTACAAATTAACATCAACCAAATAACATAGAGCTGGTCAAATAATATTAGTTATCTTGGTGTAATTAGGGGTGCGCCTCAGGGTGTATAAATTTTCAACAACGGTGTAAAATTCCGTACACCCCTGATTACACCAAGATAATGAATTTATTTCTTATGAACAATTCCTTTACTCATTTTGAAACCAGGATGTAAAACTGAAAAAAATGATAATGAAAAATTTACAGTGTAACGTTTTTTCAATGTCCATGTTGCTGCGCATTGTAAAATACTTTTTACTTAATTTTTGGAAAAAATCAGAAAAAATTTGTGAAAATTTCTGAAATTTTTGGCAAAATTTTATTTATCCCAGGGTTAACCAGGGTAGGGTGTTATTTACACCGGGGTAATTAACCAATCAGATTGCAGTATGTTTGCTGCATAAGAAATAAATCTAGAAGTCACTGTTTTCCTTATATCTAAAGTGGTCCTTTTCTGAAGAACGAAAAATTTTATATTTATCCTCTGATGTTTACATTTGAGCATCTTTGTGCTCTATTTGATTTAACCTAGTAGACAATTATTATATTTTGAAACTTTTTACCCAGAAAGCATTAGATCTGAATCATTAAATTGATCTTATACATGATTTATACTTCTGTATTCACATTAGTAGTCAAAGGAAACTATTCTTGTGCTCAATTTCAGAGGAGTTTATTTTTTATTTATATTTCAGGCAATACTCAACATAACCTACGATATGAAATACACAAACTAAAAGCTGAGAGGTTAGAAATATTGAAACATAATAAGGTAAACACTTTGTATACATGTATTATCTATAGTTTAGTTATCACATTAATTGCTGATGTGTATATACAAAACGAAGATGTGGTATGATTGCCAATGAGACGACTCTTCACAAGAGACCAAATGACACAGAAAGTAACAACTATAGGTCACTGTACAGCCTTCAACAATGAGCAAAGTAGTATGAGTTATAGAATTTGGTGTATGGGATCCTTGCATGTCTACATGTCATCATACAGAGTTCACTTGACTGAGCTTATAGCATGGATCACTTTTCATAGACAAGTATGAGATACATTGAGCAATATGAAAACTGAACTGATAGGTTTCAACTGACCTTGACCTCAATGAATCCATTTGTCAATGTTTCATTTTTCGAGGTAATAATAAAAAAGAAGATGTGGTATAATTGCCAATGAGACGACTCTTCACAAGAGACCAAATGACACAGAAAGTAACAACTATAGGTCACTGTACAGCCTTCAACAATGAGCAAAGTAGTATGAGTTATAGAATTTGGTGTATGGGATCCTTGCATGTCTACATGTCATCATACAGAGTTCACTTGACTTTGAGCTTATAGCATGGATCACTTTTCGTAGACAAGTATGAGATACATTGAGCAATATGAAAACTGAACTGATAGGTTTCAACTGACCTTGACCTCAATGAATCCATTTGTTAATGTCTCATTTTTCGAGGTAATAATAAAAAAGAAGATGTGGTATAATTGCCAATGAGACGACTCTTCACAGGAGACCACATGACACAGAAAGTAACAACTATAGGTCACTGTACAGCCTTCAACAATGAGCCAAGCCCATACTGCATAGTCAGCTATAAAAGGCCCTGAAATGACAAATGTAAAACAAGAAAACTAACAAATTTATGTACAAAAAATTAAAAAAAATTAAAATATGTAATACATCAACAACTGAATTATAGGCTCCTGACTTGGGACAGGTACATACATTGTACATACAGAATGTAGCAAGGTAAAACATGTTAGCGGGATCCCAACCCTACTCCTAGTTGGGACAGTGGTGTAAAGAACAAACTATAAAAATCAGTTGAAAAACGCTTAACTCATCAGATGGATACAAATAGAAATACTACAGAGTGGACGTGGCCGGGTACTTGTATATCCCAACAACAAAAAGACAATAAGTACTGATCTGATAGTACTCACAGTTACTGACAGCTAGTTCAAAGTCACTTATAACAACTAAAAACAAATCATGCATTTAATACTAAATGATCAATCAGTACACATCCAACATCCAATAGATTTGGTGTAAAGACATTATAAACAGTCTGAGAAAAAACATGACCTTGTGCAATACCAAGATACAGGTCTCAACATTTAATGTCGGTTTCTCAGATGCTATAGACAATACTGTTCATGAGGTATGTCCTATATATAGTTGTATGCAAATCTGTGTCTTATGGACGCATTCTCCATATATTTTCATTTTTGAGAACTACATCATTACCAATGAAACATTTTAAAATGTTAAAGTATATAATAATGAATCTTAAGATGATAATCACACATTTTTTTTCCAGGCATTACAGAGAGATTTAAAAGATTATAAAGACAGAGAGAAGGGTTTAATGTCACAACTCATGATATTTCAACTGGAAAACAGACGACTGTCAACACAGACAACAAACATTGAAATCAGTTCAGAGGCTACTGTGTAACATTTCTGTAAAATCTTTTCTGATTGGCTTATAT
Source organism: Mytilus galloprovincialis (assembly GCF_965363235.1). NCBI lineage: Eukaryota > Metazoa > Mollusca > Bivalvia > Mytilida > Mytilidae > Mytilus > Mytilus galloprovincialis. The sequence goes on along the minus strand of NC_134850.1, from coordinate 71,598,874 downwards.
AATGGCATTTTCTGATTGGCAGAATCTGTAATAACAAGAACTTATGAAGAGAGATCAGATTTTTGTTTCTATGAAATGTTTCATTCCCCTGAAACATGGCGATACTGACACCAAAGCATTTATTTGTTAAATGTGTTCTGATTAGATGTTGTTTAGTGTGACAATTCCATCCATTTTGTCAAATACAATCTGATTGGTTACTAAGATTCTGTTCTTGAAATCCAAACTGTCAGCTTCAAAATGTCTGATTCTGTTGTCTGTTGGAATAACTGATCAACAAAACTTGCCTGCCAGATGCTTCCATATGAATGAATGGTGAAATATATATGATTGCGTCTTTGTTCATGTCTTCATACCTGCCAATTCTCACTTAATTTGCCTTTAATTTCTCCCATGGAGGCTCCCAATTTTGAAGGAGCAATTTTGTCCACAATTTACAACAAAACAAACAATTTTACCATGGGTATAGTATTGTAAAAGTAGGAAGAAATATTAAAATAAATGTGAAGGCCCCTTTAAAAGTTTTGTAGGACTATTACAACCATCTTACATGTAAAACCCCCATGGGCATTTTGAAATGTTGGCAGGTATGTGTCTTTGTTACAGCATGACAAATGTGGGAATTCCACAGTGAAATACAAATATGATGAAATTGTTTTTGTGTCAAAATCTTCTTTTATCCATAGATTTGATATTATTTTATCATTCCTATTTCGGAAAATTCCATTTGTCCTTCGTTTTACAAGACAAGTGATGTGAATTTTAAAGAAAGTTTTCATTTATACTGATTGTTATTATAAATAAGTGCTATGTTTTATGTGTACAATGTATCTAATTGTTTCAGAATTTCAAACATATAAATTTTGCTGAATAATTAGTTCTATGGAAAATCAACTTCCAAAACCGGGGAAAAAATAATGTTATTGATGAAAATGGTAGCCAGTACTATTTTTTATATTTTACTAAAATATCATGGAAATCTAAATAATTCTTGAAAGTAGTGAAAAGAATAATAACGCAAATCAAGTCTTTTTCAATAAAATCATAAATACACTTCTAATTGAAATCATTAATAAATAACATCTTCAAGAATAGATATTTCTATTTTATGATCTGCAAAGCTGTTTTTCACTGCACCAAAATATCATCTGTATCTTGGATGTTAATAATAAAAAATGACAGTTGTTAATGCAAGTCTAAAAAATGTTCAAATTTGCATATTTTTTCAAAATCTGGTGTAAGATGGTTTACATATCTTGAATTAATCGCAGGATTAACATTTGTTTATTTTATAATGTGTAATTTAAATCAATGAACACATTGCGTTAATATATTTATAAAAAAACAATATTTTCTAATATATAAAGCTTTGGTGACTTAATTCCTGCTTACAGATTCAAAAATTTCAAAATTGTCAAATTTTTAAAAGAAATCAATTCTATATAAGGTTTCATGTCATGTGAAGTAAGGCTATCTCTATGGAAACTGGTAATATAATATATTTATATAACAGCTTGTACAGATTTTATGTTTGCTCAGATATTTTGAGTAGAAGGTGCTAAGACTGCCTGAAAGTGCAATATCAATGTATATTGTCTGACCGTGCAATATATATGTATATAGTATTGAATAATTTAATATTGTTGTATATATTATTATTATATTTGTTTCTCAATGATAAATAAATCTAGTCTCTTACAATGTGTATTTTTATTGAAATAAGCAACTACCATATATTTTTATGCCCCATTTATGGGCATTATGTTTTCTGGTCTATGCGTGCATCCGTCCGTTAGTTCGTCCATTCATTCCTCCGTCTGTTCATCCATTCAACTGTCAGGTTAAAGTTTTTGGTCGAGGTAGTTTTTGATGAAGTTGAAGTCCAATCAGCTTGAAACTTAGTAAACATGTTCCCTATGATATGATCTTACTAATTTTAATGCCAAATTAGAGATTTTATCCCATTTTAACGGTCCAGTAAACATAGAAAATGATAGTGTGGATGGGGCACCTGTGTACTTGGAACACATTCTTGTTTAAACTGAACAGAAGGAGGTGTGTGGACACATCATTAACAGAGGCAGATTGAAAGGGGGCATGCCCCTGTTTTTGTTGAGCTTCATATTTTAAAATGAATTAATGCATAGACCTATAATTATCACTCCAAGCTATGGATTGTGAAGCTGCTTCCTCCTTATTTTCAAAATCCTGGATTGCAACTGATTAAGATGGCAAATCAATGATAAATAAACTAGGAGATGTCAATTAATTGTACTCAATAATAGACTGTCTATACAATGTATCAAGCTCTAAATCATCTAGAGCCTAAAAAAGTTGTAAATAAATTAAACATTATAGGCCTTAATAAAAAGATCTGCCATTGACATTCAATTCTTCAATTTAATTGAAGAAAATAACGAGAATAAGTGAGATTCACATCAATAAGAACTCTAATTCTGATATCAGATACATATATCTGTATCATATAGATTTTTCAGTAGTTTGATCACCAAATCATTTGTTCCTGGAATGTTGTATAGTCCTCAACATGTTGTATGTATGAGTTAAGGAAGATCATCAGCATTGTTATACCAATTCTCTATGAACCAGTTGTTCATCTATCACTGTCAACTCTGAAGTTGTGCTCTTTTGGCCACACTCTTGGTGTCTTCTAAGGTTATGGTTGTTGTCTCTGGTTTTCTCTGGTCGTCCACCATTCAACTCTGGCCACTCTGGTTTTCTCTGGTCGTCCACCATTCAACTCTGGCCAAAGTAGATCAAAGACAATGTTTATTTGCACAAACACATTTACATTAAATGTTTATGGCATACAGTATAGAAAAAAAATGAGACAATAAACTTACAATAATTAAATTAGGGTGACAGTGGTATTCCCACCAAAAGAAGACTACACATATATGATAAAAGTAGCATTAAATACCAGCAAACAAATTAGCAAATATATACTATTGAATACAGGTTTCATGATGCTAAATAATATGGACAGTTGATGTAATCGTTGTCAAATTTTATATTCTCTTGGACCACAAGATTTATTTCAATGTTGGTGTCTTGACATTTCTATACAAATGCTGACAACTATGGATTGACTGAAAATATGTACACAATCTGTCTCCATGCTATAAACAGAACACTATGAAACAATCACATAGTAAATTACTCCTGAAAACACCCCTCCATCACACACACACACACACACACACACACACATTTAACCAATGTAAATTCGAAGCTACAAATAATTGTTTTGATATTTATATCTGGGCAATTAAAATGGTTTCACATTATCAGATTAAGGTTGTTAATTGACCTTGTCCTAAATGATATGGTAGGTGAGGCCTTGATATTATCAATAATGACATGATAGAAATTTAGGAAATACTTCGACTCAAAAATTATTAGTGATTTTTAAATTTTTGTTTATCCTCCTTTGGAAACATGCATGTAAGAATTAGTAATGTGTAAAGGGTCAAAATCGTTTTTTTCTTCAATTTTATCTAGTATCTTAAACATAAGGACGTGGATCAATCAGGGATATTTCATTAAAATATGCCAAGAGAACATCCTATGATTACTTTATGTAAACCAGAGGCATATTGAGACAGTGTCTCGTGCTTAACATGCATGCAATATTTGCCACTGGACATTTAGGAAATAACAATTAATCAATATTATATACCCAGTGTGTATATAGATATAAGAAGATGTGGTATGAGTGCCAATGAGACAACTCTTCACCCAAGTCACAATTTGTAAAAGAACATGAGTGCACACGCTGAAATGTCTTGCCTCCTTTACTAACCATTGAAATTATATTGGTAGTTATGAATATAAAGCTTTACTACAACTATCAATTAAACTTAACATTGATCAATGAACCATGAAAATGAGGTCAAGGTCAGATGAATCCTGCCAGACAGACATGTATATCTTACAATCATTCCATACACCAAAAATAGGTGACCTATTGCTTAAAGTATTAGAAAAATAGACAAAAATCCACAAACTTAACACTGGGCAATGAACCGTTAAAATAAGGCCACGGTCACATAAAACATACCTACTACAACTATCATTTAAACTTAACATAATAAAAATATTAGGTCAAAAGTCAGATGAATTAAACTGGAAATACGTGTACACCTACAATCATTCCATACACCAAATATGCTTTACATTTTACATTTTACCTGTTGAATATCTAAGAAACAAACTTAAACAGGAAACCCTAACATTGATCAATGATCTATGAAAATGAGGTCAAGGTCAGATGAATCCTGCCAAACAGACCTGTATACCTTACAATATTTGTATACACCAAAAATAGGTAACCTATTGCTTAGAGTATTAGAAAAATAGACATAATAGCTTGATGTTCGTTGTGAGCCAATTAAGGTTCCGTGTTGAAGGCCGTACCTTGTCCTATAGTGATTTACTTTCATAAATTGTTAATTGATGGAGAGTTGTCTCATTGGCACTCATACCATATCTTCCTATCTCTAAAAACCCACAAACTTAACACTGGGCAATGAACCGTAAACATGAGGTCAAGGTCATATAATTACATTAGATGTATGTTTCATTATAATATGTTATTCTGATTGGCTAACTGCACATCACATGTTATTCCGTAAGAAGTTGCATTTCTCAATAAAACTTATCATTCATGATAACACGAGGTCCCATAATAATTACATTAGATGTATGTTTCATTATGATACTTTATTATGATTGGTTAACTGCACATCACATGTTATTCCGTAAGCAATTGCATTGCTCAATAAAACTTTTCATTCATGATAACACGTGGTCCCACAATAAAGTGCACAGGTGAATTAAATAAAACAATAATAAAATTCGTGTTTTCATGATCATTGCTAAAAAATGTAATTATAAGTATTGAATGCTTTTTCTTTTGTAACTTCATAGGGTTGTAAAAGCGTTGACCGTGCGCACATTTTTAGTATGAAGCGCTCAATGTACTTCGGTCAACGCTTTTACACCCCAATGAAGTTACAAAAAGAAGCATTCAATTCTTAAATAAAGTGCACAGGTAAATTTAATAAAAACTTGATGTAAATCGTGTTTTCATGATCCTTGCTAAAAAAAATGTAATTATTAAGTATTAAATGCTTCTTTTTGTAACTTCATATGGTTGTAAAAGCGTTGACCGTGCGCACATTTCTAGAATGGAGCGCTTCCGCGCTTCATACAAAATGTACTTCGGTCAACGCTTTTACACCCCAATAAAGTTACAAAAAGAAGCATTTAATACTTAATAATTACATTTTTTAGCAAGGATCATGAAAACACGAATTTTAAATAAAACATGCCTGACTGACATATACATCATAAAATATTTTCATACACTAAATATAGTTGATCTAGTTCATACAGTATAATGAAAACAAACAAAACACAAAAACTTTGTTGTTGTGCCACATTTGTGACATTTTGTTCACGCATCTTTTGCGACTGTTGTACAAGTGAGAGGTTTGGCGCTATAAAACCTGGTTCAATCCACCATTTTCTACTTTTGAAAATGCCTGTACCAAGTCAGGAATGTGACAGTTGTCGATTCGTTTGATCTGTTTTATCATTTGATTTTGCCATTTGATTACTGACTTTCCGTATTGAATATTCCTGGGAGTTCGGTATTTTTATCATTTTACTTTTTCCATAATTCTTAAACCTATAGATTCTTTTTTACAGCACTTTTTGCGCTGACGTGAATTGTCATTGATATGGTTATATTTATAAATTTACTGTTTACAAATTTTTTGAAATACTAAGGCTTTTCTACGTCAGGCATAGATTACCTAAGCTGTATTTGGCAAAACTTTTAGGAATTTTCGTTCTCTATTCTCTTCAACTTCGTACTTTATTTTGGCCTTTTTAACTTTTTTGGATTCGAGCGTCACTTATGAGTCTTTTGTAGACGAAACGCGCGTCTGGCGTATATACTAATTTTAGTCCTGGTATCTATGGTGAGTTTATTTACAACCACTGGGTCGATGCCATTCCTGGAGGAGATTTTATTTCCCCGAGGGTATCACAAGCCCAGTAGTCAGCACTTTTTGTGCTGACATGAATTGTCATTGATAAGGTTATATTTATAAATTTAATGTTTACAAATTTTTGAATTTTTTGAAATACTAAGGCTTTTCTACATCAGGCATAGATAACCTTAGCTGTATTTGGCAAAACTTTTAGGAATTTTGGTTCTCTGTGCTCTTCAACTTCGTACTTTATTTGGCCTTTTTAACTTTTTTGGATTCGAGCGTCACTGATGAGTCTTTTGTAGACGAAACACGCGTCTGGCGTATATACTAAATTTAGTCCTGGTATCTATGATTAATTTATTTACATATTTAAAATGATTGTATAATACGTCCGTGATAAAAAATGAAAATTTATTTATTATGATGACATCATCATAAAAAATACTTCAACATTATAGATCATTATACTTATCCTAAGGAATAATATCCTGATGAGTAAAATTGTCTGTTTTATAAATTCCAGGAAAAGAACTCTGTCTTTTTCATTATACAGTATAGGCAATTTACATAACTATCTATCTTAACACAGACGTTATATTACTGTGTTTGCAAAAATCTTCTATGAAATCAAAATGGGTCTTCAGATGAACAGTGAATAGTGTGGTTTGTATCAGATGTTGATATGTAACATAAAGTCATTATTATGATTTATATATAGATTAAATACTGAAAACATAAACCCATTGCTAAAAGAAAGTTATACATTAAGTAAACACCTTGATTCACAAGGAGTTTATACTTGGTCCACTTTTATAAAAGATTCAACACAAGAAATGAATATTGATATACAAAAAGTAATGTCCTGTCAAAATATGGAACAAGTTAACAAACTAAAGACTTGGATTAAGGATATTACAAGTAAATTTTATTCAGAACTACTGGAAAATAAAATTAATAGTTTGAACGAAAATAACAAACTTTTTCTTTACAAAAATATTAAAGTCAAACAAGACCAAGAATTTTATCTAAAATATCACAATTTTGAAACTAGACGTTTATTTACAAAAATTAGAATTAGTGACCATAATTTGCTCATTGAGAAGGGCAGATATCTAAAAATACCTCGAGACAATAGAACATGTCCAACTTGTAAAACCTTAGAAGATGAAAATCACTTTCTCCTCCACTGTCAAATTAATTATGTTTTACGTATAAAACTTTTTAATGACATGGCAATAGATAATCCTATGTTTCCAAATCTATCTGACACTGAAAAACTAGTAGTCCTACTAAATCCTTCTAATATAAACCAAGTGAAAAAAACAGGTTCCTTTATAAAACAGTCTTTAGAGCTGAGGACAGGGGACTCTTAGTTAGTTTTACTTGTATATATATAGATATGTGTGTGTTCAACTCAGTTATTTTATTGTTGTTGTTACTTTTGTTTATGTCACAAGTATAATGTTACTTATATGACAAATAAAGATTATTATTATTATATGAACACTATGTGTCTCCGTATCCCTTAACATTCTTCAATATACACATAACAACTCAGAGTGTGAAAATGAATAGATAACGAAGATACAAATAACTCAGTAGGAAAGATGCATCATACTTTATTGAGAAAAAACTTTCATAAAGAACATTTTCTCTGACATTGACCATCAGGATGCTAGATTTTTTTATGGGCAAAGTATTTGTTAAGTTTGGTGGACGTGTTTTTCAAAAGACTGTAGGAATTCGTATGGAAACCAGTTGTGCTCCTCTTTCTGTCGAATTTTTCCATAAATAGTATTAGATAGAATTCATAAAACTTCACATTTAATTAATTTAGAGAGGATAGCATGATATGCTTTCCCTTTCTCGGTTTTTTTTTCTAATATTTAATATAATTATTATCATTATTATAAGTATACTTTTATTATTTGTGTATCATTTAAAATGTAAAAGATCATATTCTGGAAAGGAAAGGATATAATTGATTGAGTTGATCACAAGTAAATGTCTGTCGCTAAAATTTGTGTGATTTTGAGCTAGAGTCAGATTATTCAGTATATCCATCTTCAAATGTATTCAGAAAAAAGTAAAATTGGCACCTGACCATTTTGAGTATTGATATATTCCATCACAGTACATGTACATGTATGTGTCATGCGATGTGGTCGTTACATTAATATTATGTTTTAAATTACATAAATGTCATAGTGAACAGTTGGTGCTGTTTGCCTTGTCTGACTTGTACCTATTCTACAATGATGTCCCTTATCATCTCTGTTTTCCTGTTGGCGCATGGTTTAGTCAGCGTCAATGGCGCATGGAATGCCACAGCGGATTGTGATGACGGTAACGTTTTTTTTTTTGCATCTATTTTCTCGATTCGAAAAGCTTGGCGCATTTAACTTATTTTTGAATAAAAGTTTCCATGGTGGGGAACATAGTCAACAATTAATTGATAGAATTTTTCATTATAATCTGTGACCTTTTTTATGGGATGGGGACTACGGGTTAGATAAATGAACACGGTTTAAATCGAAGTTTCTTGAACACAAACTTGTTTCTATATAAAGATCTCTAAAGGGATAGAAAAAATGGTTTGTTTCGATTTTGTTATATAGGATTTTAATTGTATAAATTTAAACGCACAGCTTTTTTTCTTAGAATGGCAGTTAGTTTTCCGAGCACAGCAAGGAAATGGACAGGGTGTATATAACGAATGGCGGCGGAGCTCTCCAAGCACCTGTGTGGTCTCATCAGGATGTCTTCCCGAAAATGTCGACCTCGCAATGATGAAAATACCAACCAATAAACATCTCCGAAGCCCTATAATAGGCAAATGGTCATCTTCAAATATAAAACAGGTATTGTACCATAATATAGTATCGATCGTTTTTGAACTGGCTGCATATGTGAATCTGGTTCAGTGAAATTTCTCCTGACGGAATTTGGGATCTTTCTGTTATCAAGTGCCTGCAGTGCTCTGAAAGTTTGAAATATTAAAATTATGACGTAACCGAAAGATACTTACATCGACTTTGTGTACTTAAAGCTGGAAACAGTATAACAAATTGAGAAAAGAAATAGGGAATGTGTCAAAGCGACAACAACCCGACCATAGATCAGACAGCAGCCAAAGGCCACCAATGGGTCTTCAATGTAGCGAGAAAATCCCGAACCCGGAGGCGTCCTTCAGCTGGCGTATGTCAATATATATATGTTCCTGCTTACAGTGATCAACCCGACCTTTGCCATACATTTGTATATCTGCTTACTCTTCCGGAGTATCCGGTTTTGTGGGGGTTCATGTTTTTTTTCTTCTAAATTCTGTTTTCCATGCAGGATGAAGCTTTTCTATTCATATTTTGCCATAGTGTTGTCCATTTTTCTTTGAATTATGATTTTTTTCAATGAATTCTTTAACATATTCTGTTCACCGTTTTTGGAATCGTCCGATAATTTTTACATACGTGCACAATTTCAGAATCCATATCATAAGTCTGTATGGTATATTTTATTTTTTCAAAAGTACACCTGAATGACTTATTTTCTGTTTAGGAGTGTGGCATACTTTGAAATAAAATTTGGAGAAGAATTTTTTTATCACAATTAATTTGATTCCTTACATTGCAGGTAAAACTGGAACTCTTTGACAATGGTAAATCAGTGATGTATATGATCTTTGATGGAAAGAACACAAACTATTTGAGCTGGTTTTCTTACTCAAAATTTCTAGAGAGTAACTATGATGATCTATACACTGATGGCTGTTTCTACAAGTTCCAGTTCAGCAAGTACGTTCAAAGGGACCTTTAACTTACTTATAGGCATCGTCCGAATCGCTTTTCTTCCTATCAGGACCTCCAATTAATAGCCAAACACAGGCACTTGTCTGTAACCAAATCCAACTATATATCATACAGAATTACTTTGCAGGCTTGACGTTTGGATTTATTATAAAGGCCATAGATTTGTCATATGGTTTAGGGAAAATTAAGGTTTCTCAGATATTTTGGTTAATCGAGGAAAAGAGTACTTTATCGCTTTGTTAGTGATCTTTCCGTATAGATTATATATGGTTCATATTTCAACTTTATTCGTTTCTTATGGTATTTAATTGTGCTAGTCTTATTTAATTTTCCAGACTATATAGTTATGTAGTCAAATTCGTAAAACCGTTAGTGTGAGCAAATTAATTTCGACCCTTACCTTTAAGTTTTAGTACAAAACGTTTTTGTGATCCTACATTTTAATGAGAGTATATAAGCATCAATGTCTTGACTTTTACAGTTGGTACCAATACTCCTTCATCACCCAACAAGACGGTCACGCGTGTGACACCTCGGCACGTGGTTGGTTCTCAGTCACGGATGCACTCTACAGTAGTTCCTATAGCTACGCAAGCACCTGTTCTCAAATGAGACTAGGCAGTTATCCAATCTTCTTGTATGCTAAGAACAACCACAAAACAAGGTGGTATAAAAAACGTAAGTTTTCAATATATATTATGAAACATCCATAAATGTATAAACCATTACATATCTGTATGCTGCAATACTATAGGTTCAGTAAAAGAGGAATACCACGAAGTTCCTTAGCGGTAGGACACATACATTAATGTAATACATTCAAATAAAACAAAAAACCCTTAAAGCTGACATGTTTGGGTTAACATATTGTAAGATATGATGATATAAATGGTGTCTCTACAATGCAACAACTTTTACAATTTGTCACGGGTAATATTTAATGGTCGGAAAAAATCATGATGTTTTCTTGTTTAAATTTTACTTGAAGTATTTGTTAGTATACATGATATTTTTATCAAACGCACCTTCCTTTAAAATGAAAAAAAGAGTAAATTTTGATTATTTTTGCTAAATATGGGAATCAAATAGAGATCGATTCTTATGAATAATAATTACCAAAGCGAAACACATCAGTCTGCAGTCAGGTATATACATAAATGTCAACTTTGGCGGTATACCACCTATCATTTTTACTGTCCGCAGAGTATGGTCAAGCTGATATTCATTGGCGGATCCAGTAGGGGTCCGGTGGTTGGACCCCCATTTTTGCCGATCAATGCAATTTAATGGGGACATATAGTTGGAACCCCAACCCCCCTTTTTTTGTCTTGGGTTGGGACCCCCCTTTTTAAATGACTGGATCCGCCCTTGATATTACCTATTATTTTTACTTTCAGAGTATGGTCAAGCTGATGTCCTCGCCGTTTATGTCAAGAGAGCTTAATCCAGACCAGATTCAAACCAATTGATTTAATAAACCTTACTGCATTCTGTTTCATTTATTTCACATTTTTATAAGGCGTACGCATTTTTTCAAGGATTTGTTAGTTTTAATGTATAAATATAGATAAAAAGATGTTGTATTAGAGCCAATGAGACGGCCTTCGAAACTTAGCCTTAATTGATTCACATTAAACAGTAAGCTATAAAGGGACCAGAAATGACTTATAGTGTGTAAAACAATTAAAACAGAAAAACCAACGGTCTAATCTATATACAAAATAAAAATGAGAAACAATTATGAACCATACCAACAAACTGCGTGTTTCTAACAAAGGATAGGCTTGCTACATGTCCCTTCCTAATTATGTTTTTTTCTTTTTTTTTTCAATTTTGCCCCTTTAATAATTTTACTGCTATAACTAGGAGATTACAATTATACTGACATCTGCAGGAGGACAAGGGCAATCAATAGGCTGGCACTTATCAGTAAACATATAAATTAGTAAGAGTGAAATAATAGAAAGGGAATTGTAGCAAGTCTAAACAAAGAACAGATGCATACACATTTGAATACGAGCGATACGATCGCGACCCCTGTAAAACAAATGTGTAAAAATGATTGGTTTGATCAACTCTCAATCGATCATAATGATTGAACTCGATTAATAGATCATGACAATTACAAAACAGTTGAAACTGTGAGTTGATTAAGTTCGTCACTCTTTATCAATCGTAACAATTGAACCCAATCGATACGATTGTGACCTCTGGTATACAATTAACGTAATCGATCGTTACCCTTGCAAATGTTGCTGATTGAGTTGTTAAACTTTAAATCGATCGTATCGATTGAATACGATCACTGATGAAAGTGACCCTTGAAAAAAAAAGAGTTGACTGAGTTCGATCGTAACGATTGAACACGATTAATATGATCGTGACCCTTGGAATACAAAAGATATTGATTGAATTGATTGACTACTAATCGATAATAACGATTAAATATGATCGATACGATCATGACTCCTGAAAAGGAAATGATATTGCAACTCTTAATCGATCGTAACAATTGCTAGTAGCAACAGATACAGTTAAGTCGGCCTCATATCTTGACTTACATCTAGAAATTGACAATGAGGGTCGGTTGAAAACAAAACTTTACGACAAAAGAGATGATTTCAGCTTTCCAATTGTGAACTTTCCATTTCTAAGTAGCAACATTCCAGCAGCACCTGCATACGGGGTATATATCTACCAATTGGTACGATATTCCCGTGCTTGCATTTCCTATCATGATTTTCTTGATAGAGGGTTGCTGCTCACAAGGTAGCTATTAAACCAAGAGTTCCAAATCGTGAAGTTGAACTCATCCCTTCGTAAATTTTACGGACGCCATCACGAGTTGGTTGACCGTTATGGAATAACCGTTTCACAAATGATTTCAGATATGTTCCTTACGTCGTAACTACAATCACCTTCCCTTTCATGAATGTGACCTACCGAATTAAACTATTTACCGGATTTATTATCACATAAGCAACACGACGGGTGCCACATGTGGATCAGGATCTGCTTACCCTTCCGGAGCACCTGAGATCACCCCTAGTTTTTGGTGGGGTTCGTGTTGTTTATTCTTTAGTTTTGTATGTTGTGTCATGTGTACTATTGTTTGTCTGTTTGTCTTTTTCATTTTTAGCCATGGCGTTGGCAGTTTATTCTAGATTTATGAGTTTGATTGTCCCTTTGGTATCTTTCGTCCCTCTTTTGTATACGATTGATACAAGCGTTACACTGGAAATACAAATGAAAGATTTGATTGAGTTTATCAAATATTAATTAATTGTAACGATAGAATACAATCTTGACCATTGAAAAGGATGTAGGATACAGTTGATCAATTCTTCATCGATTGTTACGTTGAACTCGATAAAATCGATAATGACCCTTGAAATACAATGGATAGAGTTTATAATGGAGTTGATAAACTATTACTTTATTGAAACGATTGAATATGATCGTGACCCTTTAAAAAGAAAGGATACAGATGATTGAATTGATCAACTTTTTATGGATCACATATAAGTAATGTTTCAGTTTATACCATAGTGACCCTTGATTGAGTGAAACAATTCTTAATCAATCGTAACGATTGAATACGATCCCTACGATCGTGACCCTTGAAATAGAAAGGATATAGTTGATTAAGTTGATCAACTCTTAATAGATAGTAGCATTGAATATGATTGAACCGGTAGAGACCCTTGAAAAACAATTGACGCGACGGCTGCCACATATGGAGAGGGATCTGCTTTCTTTTCTGGAGCACCTGAGAAAACCCCAAGTTTTTGGTGGTGTTCGTGTTACTTCGACTTTAGTTTTCTATGTTGTGTCTAGTGTACTTTTATTTGTCTGTTTGTATTTTTCTTTCCGCTTAGCCATGGCGTTGTCAGTTATTTTCGATCTATGAGTTTGAATGTCCCTCTGGTACCTTTCGACCCTTTTTGATTGAGTTTATCCACTCTTAATTGATCGTAACGACTTGATTCGATTGAAACGATTGTGACCCTTGAAAAGGAAAGGATACAGCTGAGGTAAATAAGTTAATCAATTCAAATTCGATCGTAACGATTGTATACGATTGATACTGTCACCCTTGAAATACAAATGCTAGAGTTAATTGAGTTGATTGAGTTGATCGACTTATAATTAATTGTAACGATTGAATACAATTAACTTTAAACATAAATGTTTGATTAGATAGATTTACTGAATGGACTACACGTCATGAAAGTAATAAACGATTGGTTGATCATCCTACAGCCGTACTTAGTCAATTGATTGACTATACAAAAACAAAGTAAAATAACAAAAATACAGAACTCCGAGGAAAATTCAAAACGGAAAGAATGGCAAAATCAAATAATAAAACACATCAAACGAACGGACAACACCTATCATATTCCTGACTTGGTACAGACATTTTAAATGTAGAAAATGGAAGGTTGAACCTGGTTTTATGGCGCTTAACCTCTCACTTGTACGACAGTCGCATCAAATTCCATTATATTGACAAAGATGCGTGAGTCACAAATTGGGGCACAACAACAACACGAAACCCACAAAAAACCAGGGTTGCTTATCTTAATAGATAGTAATTTTACTAAACTGTTTATTCAATCGATTGTCGAATTTTGTATCTGTGTCAGTTCTTGATTACTATAGTATTTGCTACTAGAACTTATATAATAAGTAAGGTTACCTTGAGTTATCCAAGTACGTGTATGGCAAATGGCAGATACGAGTTGAGGGTTAGACGTCTGTCTTCATCAAGCTCTCTGGTTATTCTGCAATGATCAAAGTACTCACCACAGGAAGTTGACAGTCGCACTATAAGTCAATGTCCGGTTTCGGTGATATCAGATCCGGACAAGTCGATTACAACATTCTTCCCCCTTCTCTCTGAAAAGATTGTTGGTATAATATAAATTCATATAAAGAATGATTAGTGATAGTTCTCTATTCTGAAGTCCTTTTTGTCCCACTATGATTTCCTTAAACGGTGAATGAAGTTACTGTCATTTAATCATGTCAGAAATTGTCCCGCAGATATCATGATATCTCCATTGATTTACTTATAACTTGAGGTGTTACTGTCATTTAACCATGTCAGTAATAACCCCCCTTTGTCCTAATATTTCCAGTGGTCCTTTGAAACGAAAGTCATTCAATAGAATGGCACAATATTTACAGTTACACATCAAACACACATAGTTCACATAACAGTTTTACAACACAGTACAATTGTTACAGTTCCACATGATACACACACGCATATAGTTATTTACAGTTAAAAGTATATATATACACACAAAGATACGCTATTCAAACTTATATAGCTGCTGAGCATTTCGGGTGGTGATGTCAGCAATTTCCCTTCCTGGAATATTAAACATGATAGACAATTTCTGTATAATAGATCTAATCAATATTGGAGAACTGTCCTCATAGTTCTTGGGGTGGAGGTATGGTGCATCACTTTCCAGAATGATGTCCTCTAGGCTCATCTCGCAAACCTGTGAGCGGAGTTGTGGATAGGTATCCTCCATTAACAGTAATGGAGAAATACCAAATTTTGTATTAGGAAAACACCGCTTTATATTTTCATATGTTGTCTTGTCCTGGGAGAAACAGTGCCAGTGGACACCATGATCCCTGTCCAGTATCTCTGACATGATATCTAAGCACCTGGCAGTTATGTTTTTACCTCTGCAGTGAATTACGACAGGTAACTTGTAATCTCTGGCCAACTCTAATTGTACTCGTAGTACCTTAACTTGCTCTCTTATATCTTTCTCCCCCTGACTTACGTCCAATCCACATTCCCCTATTACCAATATCCTCTTTTTTTACATCTGTACATATTTGGCCACCATGTCCCGAGCTGATCAAGAATTGGCCGTCTTTCTTGATCCCTGATAGTTTAAAGTGTTGCTACTTGGTGATGGAGTTCTACTACGCATGGGCGACCCATTTCGATACATTATCCTGCTTGGACAATCCCGGGCATAATGTCCTTCTTTTCCACACTGAAAACAGCCTGTTCCCCTATATGGGCTTGTTGACCTTTCTGGTGTAGGAGACCTATATGTACTTCTTGACCTCTGGTTTTGACCCTGATTTTGGTTAATTATATTGAGAATCTTTTTCACAATAATTTTTGTCTCTGCAAGATCATCTTCTGTTTTCTTAAGTCTTTTCTCAATACTAGCACTTACCCCTTTTTTATCATCATCTTTCTCAACAACCCGTACAGCAAATTTTTCTTCTTCCTGTTCTTGGACATCTTCTGTATCTGAAAATGTAACTCTTTTCACTTCAGACTTCTTACCGCCCATAATAACTTTTTGGTTAGCTGCTGCACTACGTACAAATTGGACTGCTTGATCTAAGGATTCTGGGTTCTTGTCCATGGCAACTAAAGCAGCTCTTTTATCCAGACAACCTCTCAAAAATGCATCAGTAGCCAGCGTCTCAGCAAACTTCTCTGGAGTATCAGGATACCCATCAACCGCCAACTCCTGTGCCCTCTCTGCAAAATCTCTCAAATTCTCTTCATTTTCTTGCCTCAAATCCTGTAATAATCTACGTAAAATATGGGGTAATTCCTTTTTACCAAATTTCTCATTAAATTTCTGACAAAACAGTTTATAATTTGCCTGTAATGATTTAACCCTGTTACTGTAGTACTTCAGAGCCCTATCTCTTAAAAGTTCTATTAATTTGAACAATCTTTGCTCATCAGTCCATTTATATCTATCAGCTATGGTAGAAAACTGCAAAAAGTATGGTCGCCAGTCACTTTTGCCATCAAAAATAGCCAGCTTTGGAGCAGATGGACCATATTTATCGGGAGTTGAAGGGGGTTTATAATTATAATTTACTCCTGATTTAGATTCCCTGTCAGTTATTACCTTTTGAATTCTAGCAAGAGACTCTTGCTGTTCTATTTGAGATTGCATTTTCTCTGTTTTTTCATGATACCGGTCTAATTCCTTATCTTTAGTTTCAACCATTTCTCTAAAATGATTTAATTCTTGTTTTACCTTTTGTAAATATTCATCCCGCTCTTGCTCATACTGCAACCTTTGTTGTTCCAATATGGCCAGGTTCTTCTCTCTCAACTGGTCAGCCTGTAACTGAAAACTAACTACCATGTCAGAACGATCCTTTTCAATACTAGATATTTTATCCCTTAGTAATGCTACCGTTGACGCAAGATCTTCCCCCGATGGCTTAACTGCTTTAAAAGTTATTAGATTGTCCTTTAATAAAGATGCTCAAAGAGTACTCGAAATTTCTGTAATATCAAAGATGTTGTCTTCAGTAAGTGTACCTTTTTCTTCTCTTGCCCTTAGTATGGCATTTGCTTTAGCCTCCCCAATGCCTTTTAACGACTTAAGTTGTAAAAATGTAGCTGTGTTAATATTCACTGGTTCTGTCATGATTGAATAAATCTATTTCTTATAAAATGAAATAAATATAAGATACAATGTCTTGCTATATAATTAATCAGTAACACTGACTAAATTGTTAACAGGTTAAGTTTCAGTAAATAAAGGCAACAGTAGTATACCGCTGTTCAAAACTCATAAATCCATGGACAAAAAACAAAATCGGGGTAACAAACCAAAACCGAGCGAAACGCATTAAATATAAGAGGAGAACAACGACACAACATCGAAACGCAACACACACAGAAACAGACCAATCATCAGACAAAACACCACGAGAATAACAAATGTAACATGAAAACCAAATACATGAATTTGGGATAGACAAGTACCGTGCCACGTCTTATCTCAATATCTCAAAAATAAGAGAAAACACAAACGACTCAACGTTAAAATGCAACACAAAGAGAAACGAACAATATATAACAATGACCATCTTCCTGACTTGGTACAGGACACTTTTAAAGGGGAATAAAAGTGGTGGGTTGAACCTGGTTTTAAGGCATGCCAAACCTCGCACTTTAATGGCAAAGTTAAATATAACATTGAAATGACAACATAATATTACAGGACTACAATACAAATAAATAGGAGAACATATTAGACACAGAAAAACATGATTAATAGATAACAAAAAGCATCAGGTTTAAAATTCAATACGCCAAAAACGCGCCTTGCCCACACAAGACTCACCAGTGACGCCCAGATATAAAAGATCGAAAGTGAAAAAAGTACAAAGTTGTACAGCACTGAAGATCAAAAGTTGAAAAGGTTTCGCAAAATACGGCATTGTTTTTATGCCCGGGATAAGAACATTCTTATTATATAGAACAATTCATGCTATTGCAAACAGTAAATTTTATCAAATGAATATGAAAGAGATATACACAAAGAAACTAAAGTATTTACTAATTACAGAAAACTAAACCTGAATACATAACGCCTAGATATAAAAGATCGAACGTGAAAAAGGTACAAAGTTGTACAGCACTGAAGATTAAAAGTTGAAAAGGTTTTGACAAATACGGCATTGTTTTTATGCACGGGATAAGAACATCCTTATTATATAGAATACTTAATGCTATTGCAAACAGTAAATGTTAACAAATGAATATGAAAGAGATATACATAATGAAACTAAAATATTAACTAATTACAGAAAACTAAACCCAAGTTTATCACAAAATAGACACACATCCGAATCAGTCCAAGCTGAATCAAGTAACACTGACACTTGCCTGTATCTCTTTGTCATTGACAATGACAAAGAAAAATGTATCAATCAAAATTCAGTTTCTAAAATGATTAAATAATTGCCCAATAAATAATCAGTGAAACTGACAAAGGATTATTGACAATTGTTTTAAACACTTAGAAAATTATCCGTATATTTCGTCAATTTCGAATCTTTTATTGTTTCAAAATTCAAAAAGAAAAATTTTGCCGCTACAAAATCATTTCCGGTATTCTCCAGGTGAGTTGAAACAAACTTCTGACACCAATATAGTATTTGCTACTAGAACTTATATAATAAGTAAGGTTACCTTGAGTTATCCAAGTACGTGTATGGCAAATGGCAGATACGAGTTGAGGGTTAGACGTCTGTCTTCATCAAGCTCTCTGGTTATTCTGCAATGATCAAAGTACTCACCACAGGAAGTTGACAGTCGCACTATAAGTCAATGTCCGGTTTCGGTGATATCAGATCCGGACAAGTCGATTACAACATTACAAAAAGAAAAAATAATCAAAGACTTATAGAAGATCATAGAACTATATATATATATATGTCTCTGTTGTACAATAGTGTTTTATTCAGTAAAGTCACAATTCAGCTCATAAAAAAAATCATAAAAAACACATTTAGGAAATAGCAAACTGAATAGTCGACATTCTGTGTCTTTTCTTTTGTATACAAATGTATTATTCATACTTAAATCAGGGTTATGTTTTCATTAAATTCCCTCCTAAAAAGTATGATTCAAGGGAGATAATTTTAATTCATGGCCGTCTTTGTCCATATTTTGGTTTTTAATTGAAGGTAGTTAGATATTCTTTGATTAACGAACAGGAAGTAGAATTACACTCAACTTTGTTGCCTGACTCCAACTTTTGAAACAACTTACATCACATGTATGTTTTTCTGATAATTAAGAATAACAGATTACATAATTCCTAAAGACTGAGGGAAACGCCATGATTGCCCAGATTCTGCGTTTTCAAAATTATTATATGGGGGCTGTAAATGTAATGGGTCAAAAATTGTGCAAAATGACGTTTATAACGGTATTTTTTATAAAGCATGACGATAAATTGTACGTATCTGGCAAAGCTATTTTAATTTTTTTCTGGGAAGCCTTCCTTAGGCTTAGTTCCTAAGTCGTTGTAGGAAGGTGTCCCAGAAAAAAATTAGAATTGCCTTGCCAGATGTCATAATTATTTGCCATTTGGACTATATAGTTAAATCCCAAAATGACAACATTAAACGTAAAGGATAACTATTTGAAACCTCTGACAATTCACGATATAAAGGATATTTTGATAATCTTGGTAAAATTTTAAAACTATTTGATGATACAATAAGTAATAAAAATGATTGTTTGGCTGCGAATTGAAGAGCATTCATACCTTCAGTAATGGGTGAACCATCATGATGAATATAACAGATTATATACATGTACATGTATGTCAGTGGCGAATCCTTAAATTTTCATAAGTGGGGGCCCTCTGACTGCCTCATAGTATAGGGGACCCGCTCAAGTCACGCTTCAGTGATTCGCTATATAAGCAACCAAATTTTTTCCCAAAGAAGGGGGCCTGGCCCCTTGCCCCCTAAATCTACCTCTGTATGTATATATATCCTCTTCTCATTGGTTTTTATGCTGTAACCCTCTTACTGCCATTTATTTGTCAAAGTTGCATTTCGTGTGCCTGAAAATAAGACTGCTCAACGATTGTGATGTCACATGCCCAACAATCCACTGAATGATGTCGTTCAATATATTATATATGAAGTCTTGCGCTAATGACCGTTATATTTTGGAGCAATTGAAGAAAAATATGACACTGTTTAATCTTCGGGCTTTATTTGAATGAGGTACAGCAATGATTAGAAGCTTGCATGAATTAAAACATGGACATTGTGTCCCTCCATCACAGTTGGTGTGGACACATGTGTCCCTGTCGCCCCAAGAGGATTAAGAATGCATTGTGACATCACTATTTCCATTGAAAAGCATACATACATTTTGTAATACAAATTCATCATATGTATTATGATCTGACCATATTATACTGGTAAATTCCTCTATTATTGGAAGAACCCCTCGAGAACAATAGTATCCTTGTACACTCCCTATTTGGATTATTGGAGATGTCCTGAAGTTGGTTTCCCTTCTCTAACTTAATGTTTTGAAACTTATATACAATGCTTAAAACCACAAAACACAGATCAAGTTTGAATTTCGGTGGCATCAACAGTGATATTGTTTGCCTTAAATTTATGGAGAACAAAGGGTTTTCCCCTGGAGAAGAATATAATACCAATTTGAAAAAAATGGCTTAAAATTATTCCCAAAAAGACTACTTTTTCCCAAACAGTGCAGTCTCAGTAGTAAATGTGCATGAATAGTTTTAATACAAACTGAAAAAACACTCAATTATACATTTTACATACATATATAGATATAGGAAGATGTGGTGAATGTGCCTTTGAGACAACTCTCCATTCTGAATTTCAAATAACAATTTATAAAAGTAAACCATACTAGGTCAATGTACGGCCTTCAATACTGAGCCTTGGCTCACACCTAACAAAAAGGTATTTAAAAGGGCTAAAATTGCTAGATGTGCAGATTTGAGGGTCTATTTATGTATCATCACTGGCAAAAAGGGGTCTTTTTTCAAAGCAGGGTGTAAATTGAAGTTTCAGTCAAATTCATGGTTTATTCTAAATTTCCCAATTTGTTGAAAATTATGCATATTTTCCCAATAAAAAAGGGTAGGTAGAGGTAGTTTTGAAAAAAGCCAACAATATCACTGCATCAATTTAGCTATTCAAGAGTTATCCCCCTTTACAAATTGTAAGATTTGGCGTTTCTGTTCTCTAACTTTAGTTTGCCTCAATCTAATATTATGAAACTTTTAAACAGGGTTATTATTACCACAAAACACAGATCAAGTTTGCAATTTGGTTGTGTCAATTCAACCGTTTAAGAGTTATGCCCCTTTACAAATGGAAAAATTATGGATTTTTTTAGTTTTTTTTCTCTCTCTTTAGTTTGACTCAACCAAATGTTATAAAACTTATACACAATGGTTATTACCACAAAACACAGAGTAAGATTGCATTTTGGTGCTGTCACATCAACTGTTCTAGAGTTATCGTCTTTACAAACAAAAAATTGCTGATTTTGTTTTGTTTCCATTCTCTTATTTAAAAGTATGCCACAACCAAATGTTATGAAACTTATACACAATACTTATTACCACAAAACTCAGATCAAGTACAAATATCAGAAGTGTCACCCTAGCGTTCTTCAGTTATGTCCCTTTATAACTTTATATGACATGCAAGTGGGTGCATCATCTGTCCTATGGACACATTCCCTATTTAATTTTTCAAATAATACAAGTAATAGATATTTTTTTGAGAACTCTGACCAATAATGATAAGTATATTATAATAAATCGTGATAAAAATTTAACCATTTTGTCAGCAAACTGTAGCTGAATATGACCATTTAACGCCTGATGGTAAAGACCGTATGGTAAAGGGCATTCCTTCCTTTATATACATACTGTATACATGTATAAAAATAAGTGTGACCAGTATGATAGGCCTTTTGCAATGGAAATGAATATCAATACATCCTTAGACCTACATGTTTTATGGGTTTGAAAAAATCTCTTATACAAAGTCCAATGAAGTCTGTAACTGTAATCGAGTTGTTATGAGATCCTTTCAAAACAGACCAAAGTTCATCTTATCAATCAAAGTCTTCACTTCATGACTTTCTTAAGGTTGATTTCTATCGAATGTTAAATGGTGGCTGCTACATTGTATTGTTGAAATGAGCTCACTTATTAATCTTTACTCTAAAAAAAAAAATCCTAAATGTATCGGTAAACTTCATGATCATAGATTCTTTTGCTGATTTTTTTGAAATTGAATTGTGGAGTACTATATTGAAATAAAGACCATATAAAAATTTTGTCTTTTGCAGCATTTAAAAGATTTGTATCGAAAATAAAAGATGGAATCTTCAGCTTTAGAGGAGGACAATACCAGTATGGCTGCCAGAAGTTTGTTAACATTGAACACTAGTACCAGTAAAGGTACTCAGGAGGAGACCAGCAAAGGTACACAAGACACTTCACCAGGAAGACCATCTCAAAATACTCAGATTTATGTAAAGTCTCAGAATGTTGGTCAGGGCAACCAACAGAAGGTAATTGCAGTCCGTATTGATCGGTCAAACGGTAATCCTAATGTCCAGATAATGAAGTCGGGTCAAGAGATCACTGAACCTTCAAACAAACCCCAGCTTAATGTGGAGATAATGGACCTAGGTCAAGAGGTTGCTGGCACATCAAACAAACCCCAGCCAAATATCCAGATAATGAAGTCAAGTCCAGAGGTTGTTGTCCTGTCGAATAGGCATAGACAACAAGTTATTCCTACTACAGAAGAAGGGCCTTCCAAACATAAGCTTCAAATTGTGGATGCTACAGAAACTCACTGCAGTACAAATGAAAAGGAGGTAAGGTTGTGACGTATAGCGGTAGTTGTTTAAATCTGCCTCATTTGGACTCTGTTGGATAGTTGTCTTATTGGCAATCTTATAAAGTCTTCTTAATTTATGAACAAATCACATCGAAGTCAGCTTTGAAGGGCTAAACACTGAACAAAGTAATCAAAAAAATGTATGGGTTTACAGTATTTCACTATTTGATGTCAAGGATTTTCCAGTTTGCATACAAGCATTTATAAATTTTATACTTAGTTCAACTGTTGAATATTGAAATTCATGGTTAACATATACATGTACCATCAAAAGCTTTGTTAAATTGGTACCCAACAAGTAATAATAGATCCACCAACTTAGTTATGTTTGTAAAGGGTTTGCTTTATACGACAACCAAAATTACTGTGCAGCAATGAACATGTAAGTTTTAAATACTGTGTATTGGTATTTGATACATAAAAAGGGTAATACTGTGTATTGGTATTTGATACATAAAAAGGGTAATACTGTGTATTGGTATTTGATACATAAAAAGGGTAATACTGTGTATTGGTATTTGATACATAAAAAGGGTAATACTGTGTATTGGTATTTGATACATAAAAAGGGTAATACTGTGTATTGGTATTTGATACATAAAAAGGGTAATACTGTGTATTGGTATTTGATACATAACAACGGTAATTACCACTTAGATAAAAGGTAATAATAGAAGGACTGATTAAATATTTTTACTAAACAAATCATCTTTTCAGTTTTTTTCTTCTTCTAAAGCTGGTTTATGATGATAGACCTAATAACTTTCATCTTTTCATCTTCCTTATCATTTATTATCATGATTACAAATAAACTGATAGATAGAGACAAGATAGCTGAACAAGACATAGGGGTGATAACAGTTCTGTCAACAGGATGTTATATATTATGATGATTGACTGAAAAAAATGACCTGGATATAACCCATATATAAATAAACTCAAAACAATCTAATGTATAAATCTACACCTTCTAGAGTAAAGTTATAAAGAGCTAATGATAACTACTAAATAAAATTGAGAAAGGAAATGGTGAATATGTCAAAGCGACAACCACCCGACCATAGAGCAAACAACAGCCGAAGGCAACCAATGGGTCTTCAATGTAGCGAGAATTCCCGCACCCGTAGGTGTCCTTCAGCTGGCCCCTAAAATATGCATAATAGTACAGTGATAATGGACGTCATACTAAACTCCGAATTATACACAAGAAACTAAAATTTAAAATCATACAAGACTAACAAAGGCCAGAGGCTCCTGACTTGGGACAGGCGCAAAATTGCGGCGGGGTTAAACATGTTTATGAGATCTCAACCCTCCCCCTATACCTCTAGCCAATGTAGAAAAGTAAAAGAATAACAATACGCACATTAAAATTCAGTTCAAGAGAAGTCCGAGTCTGATATCAAAAGATGTAACAAAAGAAAATAAATAAAATGACAATAATACATAAATAACAACAGACTACTAGCAGTTAACTGACATGCCAGCTCCAGACCTCAATTAAACTGATTGAAAGATTATGTCTTCATCATATGAATATCAGGTACAATCCCTCCCGTTAGGGGTTTAGTATCATACTATCATAAAATATATGAGAAGAACATAACCCGTGTCATGCCAACAACTGTTTTTTTAGAAATAAATGTGTTTAGTTCCGATGCAAAGACCCTATCAGTGAATCAATGTTAAAGCCAAAATATGCAATCTTTACTGACCTGACAACAGTATCGTAACTATATCCCCTTTTAATAAGTCTATTTAAAGGTTTTGTTAGTTTCTGAGGAGAATACTGACATTTTTGTGCTTTATAAAGAATATTTCCATAAAATTTTGGATGTGAAATACCTGAACGTATAAGATATCTGCATGTTGAGTTATATTTACGAATTATTTCCTTATACCGGTGATAAAATTTAGTAAATGTTTTGACCAGTTTGTGATATCGAAAACCCTGGTGTAATAATTTTTCAGTAATACATAAATTTCTCTCGCTAAAATCTAATACATTGTTACATACACGAGCGAATCGTACAAGTTGAGATATATAAACACCATAAGATGGTGACAAGGGAACGTCACCATCTAAAAATGGATAATTAACAATAGGAAATGAAAAATCATCTCTTTTATCATAAATTTTTGTATTAAGCTTCCCGTTTATGATATAGATATCAAGATCGAGGAAAGGGCAGTGGTCATTGTTATCATTAGCTTTATTTAAAGTAAGTTCTACAGGATAAATTTCTTTAGTATACATACTGAAGTCGTCATTATTTAGAGCCAATATATCATCCAAATATCTAAAAGTATTGTTAAATTTTTGTATCAAATGTTGTTTTGATGGGTACTGACAAGATTTGCGACTTAAAAAATCATTTTGTGGCAGGTGTGATCAATTCCAATCTTAATTAACTAAGATTGTCAGTTTTCCTGCCGAAGGTCTGTGGCCTTCGCCTTCCTACACCAATAAACTGATTGCAACGAAATAGCCAATGGTGCTGAAATTTGATTTAAGGTGGTACCTAACACTACAGGGAGATAACTCTGTAAAGTCATCTAAACGTTTTAATTACATTGTGTTGTAAAAGGAATATTAAACTTCTCAATGATCAAAATTGTAGTTTGTCAAACTGCTATATAACCAGTGTAATTTTTCTGACAAATGGTTGGTTCAAAGTTTTTGAAATTTTTATATTTTTGTTAAAGGGTAAATACTTTGACAAAATTTAATGAAAATTAAACAGCCAAATTAATTTTAGTTAAAGTGTTGGGTACCACCTTAAACATCAATAAATCAATCAATGCATGACTTGGACAAAAAATCTATTCCAATGCCTTAAATGTTTATTGTACATGTACAATTATATAATGCCCTCCATTACAATATTATATCCATCCTAATTTCAGATTTTTGATTCAGTGACAGCAATTTTTAAAAGAAAACCAAATGTTGGTACAGATAAATATTTATCTTTGTGTAAAACCACAAATGTTGTAGCGGAATTTCAAAGTGATGAGATTAGTGTAACTGGTTCCCTGAAAGGCATTAATACAGTACACAATCTTTTAAAGGTATGTATACATGTAACTGGTTCCCTTAAATGCTTTTAAAGCTACATATAATAAAGAAGATGTGGTATGAATACCAATGAGACAACTCTCCATCCAAATAATAGTTTGTAAAAGTAAACCATTATAGGTAAAAATTTGGTCTTCAACACTGAGCCTTTGCTCACACCCAACAGCAAGCTTTAAAGGGCCCCAAAAAATGGCTAGAGAAAAAAAAAACTCAAACATGAAAACCAATGGTCTAATCTATATAAAAAACAATAAACTAGAAACACTTTTGAACATCAACAAACGACAACCGCTGCATGTATGTTTTTAAAAGCATGTTAAGTGTTACTGGTTATTGAAAGTTATTAATACCATGCATAATCTCTATCTAAAATGTACATGTTTACCTCTGTTAGTACAAAAAGTGATTAAATTAAGAACAATGAAGAAATATTGAATGTTATATTAGCACACGGAATATAAAATATATTTTAGTAACCTTGAGAATGGAAATGTCAAAGCGACAACAGCCCGACCATAGAACAGACAACAGCCAAAGGCCACCCATGGGTCTCCAATGTAGCGAGAAACTTGCACACCTGGAGGCGTCCTTCAGCTGGCCCCTTAACAAATATGTATACTAGTAAAGTGATAATGGAAGTCATACTAAACTCCAAATTATACACAAGAAACTAAAATTAAAAATCATACAAGTCTAACAAAGGCTAGAGGCTCACGACTTGGGACAGACACAGAATTGTGGCGGGGTTAAGCATATAGTATATATTTTTCAGGTTCTGCACTGCAATACCAGTCCTGTAAATGGGGAGACTAATATCAGTGCTGCTGGAGTTCTATATATAGTTGAGGATCAGGATAAAACTTCAGGTATTTTATACTACAGGTCATGTTTGTGGAGTCTGTCCAGCATAGACAAATTACCTAGATAGTCACATGAGACCAGATTATATTTTGTCATTTGATTTTGCCATGTGATTATAATGGACTTTCGGATTGGATTCTCCTCTGAGTTCAGTATTTTTGTGATTTTACTTTTTATGAAGCTGACAGAAGTTCATGTCTTTTGTCATTAGAGAGTTACTGTGATAAAATACCCTGTTTATGTCCCTCATGTAAGACGTTGCAGGGATCATGTAAAAAACAGACATCCATCTGTCCTGCTTTATTAATGCTCTTTTGTACATTTGTATTGCCAGATTTTTATGAAACTTGTATCATAGGTATATTTCAGCAATGTCTTGGACAAGTTCAATAGAATTTTCAAATGATTTGAATTTATATTACAATGGAATTTTTATGGAAAATTGTATTATTAGTGCTTTCATGTGTACAATTTGTGCCAGAATTTTAAACTTATATCATAGGTTTATACATTGTATCAGCAATGTCTTGGATGATTTCGAAAATCAGTACCTATCAATTATTTTTTTAAATGTTATGTCCATTGGAAACATTAACTTTATGGAAAATTGCATCGTTAGGGCAGAACAGTGCAAAAACAATATGGAGAATTGCATTGTTAGCTCTCTCATATGACAAAATACTTGCCAGAGTTTTATGAAACTTGGTAATTTCTTGGATGGAATCAGTGCCACTCAATAAATTTTTACAGAGTTGTGCCAGAATTTAATAATACTTATGTCATAGGTTTATGTCAGCAATGTCTCTGACACTTTTAAAAATAGGTTTTTATCATATTTTTAACAAGTTATGCCCTTTGAATTATAAATTATATATTACAATGAAAATCCTATTGCTTTTGCTCTGAAGCCTTCATTTCTCATGAGATATTAATAAAAAGTTAAAAGAACAAACTATTTTTAGTTATTACATTTTGTACTTTTGTACCTTGGATAGATATTTTTTTTGCAACACAGAGGTGCATCCATAGTCTGTTCTTTAATTATTTTTGTCAATATGAAAAAAAAACTTAAATAAGTCCAGGATTTTGTAGTCATTAAAAAATCACAGAGTTAATGTGAGTAGACATGAATTGGCTTCTCATGTTAGACATATGTAAATAAAGAAAAGACACAATCTAGATTAGTTGTAGGATTGTATGATATTTTCATTATGAATAAACTGTTATCACAGAGGTATATTTCCCCTTTTTGTAATTTTGATAATGCAAACCATTTAAAGTCAATAGACCATGACTGAGGTGGCAGAGCCAAATAATCTCCATGGCAATGATATGTGGCAATGGTAATAGATCTGCATACCAATCATTGAACCACTACTAGTGGTTCCATTGAACCACTACTAGTGGTTCACCATAAAACTTACCTAATCACAAACTAAAACATTGTTGACGCCATCGCCGTCATTGCTTCCGACACTGGAATCAGCATGCCTATGTCTCGCTTTTTGACTCAGTCAAGGCAAGACAAAAAAGAAAAAAAGTATTGGAAGGATTTTAGTACATGCAAGACAAAAGCTCTTTATGCATAGTTTAGGGGTAAGACTGTTAGGAGTGTGATTGTATAAAATGTACATTTACCATGCGTAGTGCAATAAGGGGAAAAGATATGTGGTGGTGGTTTTTTTTTTTGGGGGGGGGGGGTTCCTTACATTATGATATGGCTTGTGTGTCTGTTTAATGGGCAACAAGGACTACATCATATTTGATTTACTACTGTACATTAATCTCTTAATGGGGAACAAGGTTCATAAACAAAGTTTAATTTACTGCTGGAATCTAATCATTTTAGGCAGCAACCATTTGATTTTCTGGGGGGGCTATGGTTTTTTTTTTCTGGACAAATTTTTTTTTATACGCCCGCAAAATTTGAAAAATTTTTCGTCGTATATTGCTATCACGTTGGCGTCGTCGTCGTCGTCCGAATACTTTTAGTTTTCGCACTCTAACTTTAGTAAAAGTGAATGGAAATCTATGAAATTTTAACACAAGGTTTATGACCACAAAAGAAAGGTTGGTATTGATTTTGGGAGTTTTGGTCCCAACATTTTAGGAATTAGGGGCCAAAAAGGGCCCAAATAAGCATTTTCTTGGTTTTCGCACTATAACTTTAGTTTAAGTTAATAGAAATCTATGAAATTTTGACACAAGGTTTATGACCACAAAAGAACGGTTGGGATTGATTTTGGGAGTTTTGGTTTCAACAGTTTAGGAATTAGGGGCCAAAAAAGGGCCCAAATAAGCATTATTCTTGGTTTTCGCACAATAACTTTAGTTTAAGTAAATAGAAATCAATGAAATTTAAACACAATGTTAATGACTACAAAAGGAAGGTTGGTATTGATTTTAGGAGTTTAGGTCCCAACAGTTTAGGAATTAGGGGCCAAAAAGGGACCCAAATAAGCATTTTCTTGGTTTTCGCACCATAACGTTAGTATAAGTAAATAGAAATCTATGAAATTTAAACACAAGGTTTATGACCATAAAAGGAAGGTTGGTATTGATTTTGGGAGTTTTGGTCCCAACAGAATAAGGGGCCCAAAGGGTCCAAAATTAAACTTTGTTTGATTTCATCAAAATTGAATAATTGGGGTTCTTTGATATGCCGAATCTAACTGTCATGACTGTGTATGTAGATTCTTAACTTTTGGTCCTGTTTTCAAATTGGTCTACATTAAGGTCCAAAGGGTCCAAAATTAAACTTAGTTTGATTTTGACAAAAAATGAATCAGTTAGGTTCTTTGATATGCTGAATCTAAAAATGTACTTAGATTCTTGATTATTGGCCCAGTTTTCAAGTTGGTCCAAATCGGGGTCCAAAATTAAACTTTGTTTGATTTCATCAAAAATTGAATAAATGGGGTTCTTTGATATACCAAATCTAACTGTGTATGTAGATTCTTCATTTTTGGTCCTGTTTTCAAATTGGTCTACACTAAAGTCCAAAGGGTCCAAAATTAAACTTAGTCTGATTTTAACAAAAATTGAAATCTTGGGGTTCTTTGATATGCTGAATCCAAAAATGTACTTAGATTTTTTATTATGGGCCCAGTTTTCAAGTTGGTCCAAATCAGGATCTAAAATTATTATATTAAGTATTGTGCAATAGCAAGTCTTTTCAATTGCACAGTATTGCGCAATGGCAAGAAATATCTAATTGCACAATATTGTGAAATAGCAAATTTTTTTTTAATTAGAGTTATCTTTCTTTGTCCAGAATAGTAAGCAAGAAATATCTAATTGCAAAATATTGTGCAATAGCAACATTTTTTTTTAATTGGAGTTATCTTTCTTTGTCCAGAATCAACTTAAATCTTTGTTATATACAATATACAATGTATATTCACTTTTTACTACCAACTGATAAATTAAAATAATCTTTACCATTCAGTGATAACAAGCAGTTTTTTTACATCTTAATATTTTATGATGTATTTAAATGAGTAGTTATTGTTGCAAACTCCATTAGAAATTTTAATTGAGATTAGTTTTGGAATAAGGGAAAGGGGGATGTGATTAAAAAAATTGGGTTCAATTTTTCTCATTTGAAATTTCATAAATAAAAAAGAAAATTTCTTCAAACATTTTTTTGAGAGGATTAATATTCAACAGCATAGTGAATTGCTCTAAGAGAAAACAAAAATTTTAAGTTCATTAGAACACATTCATTCTGTGTCAGAAACCTATGCTGTGTCAACTATTTAATCACAATCCAAATTTAGAGCTGAATCCAGCTTGAATGTTGTGTACATACTTGCCCCAACCGTTCAGGGTTCAACCTCTGCGGTCGTATAAAGCTACGCCCTGCGGAGCATCTGGTTTCGCCTGTGGCGAAAAAACAATCTATTTTTTTCGCGACAAGTCGAAAACAATTTTTTTTCTTTCAATTTTAGCATTACATATAGTGGCAGCTGAGGGTGAAACAAACAATTTTTTTTTCTCAGAATCAAAAACAAATTATTTTTTTCTCCAAAAACTGGAAACAAACTTTTTTTTCCAAAAAAAACCATAGCCCCCCCCCCCCCCCCCCCCCCCCCGAAAATCAAATGGTTGCTGCCTTAATCCTTCTATTTTATTTTGTGTGTAAACAGTAATTTAGCCTCTTTATATTACAGAAGATCAAAGTTCCACAATGGATCATCAAGATGAAATTTCAGAACAACCAATAAAAGATGAGGATGTCAAGGTCAACCAAAGATCCGTATCAATCAGATGTTTGGATTGTAATGAAACCTTTGCAACTCATGAAGAACTTACAGAACATTGCAAGCAGACACATAGAAAATATCCAAGTCCAAAAATGTTGAAACTGTCAAGTTTTAAATGTTCTTTCTGCACAAGGGTTTTTCAGAGCAGTAAGTTTCTAAATCAGCACGTGGAAGAAAGCCATGGTCCCAATGAATGTTTTATATGTGGAAAGGAGTTTGCTTTGAAACGTTACCTCAGCATGCACATCAAACGACATTCGGACGGAAATAAAAAACATTCCTGTGAAATATGTGGATGGAAATTTTTAGAACGGTATAAATTAAAATTACACATGGAGTCACACAAACCAAAATCAGAGAAAAATCTCCCCCATGCCTGTCATATATGTAAAAAACAGTTTTATAACAAGGCTACGTTAGATGATCACGTTAACACGCATACAGGAAATAGACCGTTTAAATGTGATATTTGTTCTTGTTCGTTTGCTCACCGTATCGGACTTAAGCGACATCTCATTACACATGAACCAGTCAAACCTTTTAAATGTGGAGTTTGTCAAAAGGAGTTTTCATTCCGAGCCAAATTAGACGAACATTTTATAACTCACACAGGAGAAGGAAAATATGTCTGTAACAGTTGTGGTAAAATCTTTACCACTAAATCGTCTCTCAAACGTCATTCAGACAATTGTTCCAATAAAACATTATCCACAATTATATCCACATCAGGAAATAGTGCTGAACCTGTAACAACTGAGCTTAATAGTTCTGAAGCTGTTTTTATGTGTGGAATTTGTTCTGTAGTTTTTGATACTTTAGAAAAAGCAAGCGTACATGCTGCTTCACATGAAACATAAAATAAGTGTCTTAATTCATTACTTTCATTTTGTTCAATTTCTCAAGTTTCCTATCCTTATCACAAAGCACTGGTTACCTGGTATAAAGAGCAATGTTGACAATCAGGTACTACTGGTTCCCTGCAATACAGTTTAATTGAGAAAAGTATATATCAAATTTAAGTTTTCAGAAATGGCATTATGGAAAGGATCAATATTATTAGAAAAAAGATGTTCAAATAAATAAATGCTTTATAGATAGGTGCTTGAGGTGTATTTTGAATTAAAACTTCTATTTATTGTCCATAATAAATATATTTATTTATCAGTTGTTACTATGTCCCTAACATTATACATATTTTAAACTGTCAGTCAGAGTTTTAATTTAACTGATTACAAATCGCTTGTCATTGACTATTTATTAATGATTATAAAACAAATACTTAGACCCCTTTATTTTAAATCCAGACATTATGTATTACATGTATTACAATGCAAAATTAATGTGTTAAAAAAACACACAACCTTTTTATACTTACATTCCTGCATTGTCACGATCAAAAATACTTTTAATACGATATGCCAAAAGAATATTAAGATGGTACCAAACTCCTTGACTCAAAATACTTTGGCTCTTTAATTTTCATAAAATTATGACAAAATATTTGTTTTGACCCTTTGATAAAAATATTTAAATTTCAAAAAACTTAAAACACACTTTATCCGAAAAAATTTCATTGGATATATAGCAGTTTGACTAACACAAATTTTGATCATTGAGAAGCTTGATTAACAGTATAATTTTGATTAAAACTTTCAGCTGATTTTACAGAGTTATCTCCCTGAAGTGTTATGTACCTTGGCCACCTTAATACATTTGACTAAGTTGTTATTTATTCTGTGATGATTGTCAAGTTGTTGTTGTCAAAGTCAGGTTGGTATCAGGGTAACATTAAAGAGTATTCAAACTATGTGATTTTGTTAATTTATTATTTTAGATACTATTTTTTTGTATTTATTTTAATATGATGTTAGAGAAAAGTTAATACTTTGGAGGAAACAGTAAACATGCAAACCTCCAACTTTCTATTTATACATGTATAACTGATAGGATATAAAGAAATATTAAACATATTAAAAACAACATCTTATTTATGTATTTGTTGAGGTTAAAATCTTTGTGCAGTTTTATAACTGTCAGTGTATTTAAGGAGGGAAAAAGAATAGTTGGGAGTAAACCCCAACCTTCAACAACTAAATGACCAGCTCCTCTATATTCTAATTCAAGTGTATAGGCACCAACAACACAAGATATGTATAAAAACAAATTGCAGTAATTATAAGGTTTTCAATAATATCAGTTATCACAAAATATTTAGCCTATCTGTTAGAGCTTAAGTCAGCTTAAGACTGACATATATGTTACGTTTAGAGGACATGTTTTTCAACAGACTGCATTCCAATTGGGGACCAATTGTGCCCCTCTTCTTGTCAACTTGTTCCTTCATTTATTTTAGGCTGGAATGATACCTTCTTAGGAAAAAAGATCAACAAATAGCAATATCCTTGAAATTTACTTTCTGCTATATAGATGCTGTTCTCAACCAGGTGCTCCGCAGTGGTCGAACCCTGAACAGTTGGGGCAAATTTGGTCACAATATTCAAGCTTGATACCGTCTGAATTTTGATTGTGATCAAATTTTTGACATAATATAGGTTTTTACCACAAAATTAATGTGGTTCAAGATCTAACACATCTATTGCACAATACTGTGCAATTGAATATTTCTTATTGAAACTTTTCAAAATTTGAAATTTGAAAAATGTTGAAAAAAAAAAATCCCTTAAAAAAATGGTAAACTGAGACTCCCCCCCCATCCCAATTTATTGAAACCCCCCCTTGGAGCAATAATCCTTAAACTCAATCCCATGCTTTCCTTTGAAATATTGAACCTTGTAGTACGATTTCAGAGAGATCCATACACTTAAACACAAGTTATTGTCATGATTGTTTGGAAACTAGAAACATGCTTCTTTTTGGCCCTTAATTCCTACATATTTTGGGCAATTAACCCAAAACTTAATCCCAGCCTCCCCTTTGTTATATGGTACATTGTGGTACAATTTCAGAGAGATCCATGCAATTACACACAAGGTATTGTCTGGAAACTAGAAAGATCCTTGTTTTGTCCCCTTTTTGGCCCTTAATTCCTAAACTTCGGCCCCATATCCCCTTAAATGAATCCAAACCTTCTACTTGTGATTTTAAACATTGCAGTATACTTTCAGAGCAATTGAAATACTGGTAAACAAGTTATTATCCTGAAACTAGAAAAATGCTTGTTTTGGCCCCTTTTGGGCCCCTAATTCCTAAACAGTTCGGACCATCATCCCCATAATAAATCCCAACCTTCATTTTGTGGTATTGAACCTTCTGAAAAAATCTAAGATCTATTCACTTAAACTAAAGTTATTATCTGGAAACCAAAGTGTCTTCGGATGACGACGACGCAGACGACGACATCATACCATTATACAAACCCAAAATTTTTTTGGGGTCGTATAAAAATTGGTGACTATATGTTGAACACATCTATCCCATCTAAATAGAAATAAAGAATACAACAGATACAGTTAGTGCCTGCAGATACTCCTGGGCTTGTATTTCCTTGATAGAGGGTTGCTGCTCACAAGGAGGCTATTAAACCATGAGTTCCAAATGGTGTAGGTTAATCATCCCTTCATAAATGCTATTGACACCATCACAAGTTGGTTGACCATTATGGAATAACTGTTTCAGATAATATCAGATGTTCTTTTTGTCATAACTACAATCCCCTTCCCACTTCAAGAGTGCAACTATTTACCAATTTGTAATAACATGAGCAACATGACTGGTGCCAAATGTGGAGCAGGATCTGCCTCACCTTCCAGAACAACTGAGATCACCCCAAGTTTTTGGTGGGGTTTGTGTTGCTTAAGTTTTCTATGTTGTGTCTTGTATTATTTGTCTGTTTGTCTTTTATGCTCCATTAGGGGCATTATGTTTTCTGGTCTGTGTGTCAGTCCATCTGTCCCACTTCAGGATAAAGTTTTTGATGAAGTTGCAGTCCAATCATCCTAAACTTAGTACACATGTTCCCTTTGATATGATCTTTCTAATTTTAATGCCAAATTAGAGTTTGTATCCCATTTTTAGTCCACTAAACATAGAAAATGAGAGTGCGGATGGAGCATGTGTATACTGTGGACACATTCTTGTTCCTTTCGCCTTTCTTTTATAGAAGTTTTGATGTTGGCATGATTTAGTTGACAATTACGGAATATTTGAGCCACCGATGACCCACGACTTTTTTTTAAGTTGAACAGAGTATCCCGTCATCTTTTGATTGATAATGACAAATTGAATACGACATCAAGGCTAATTTTTACTTGGCATGAATAATATTAATGACATATACCAGTGGGTATTACATACTTTTCCAGAGCATCCAAGTTCCTCAGGTTTTTTGGTAGGGCACGTCTCATGCAAGTAGTGTTTTGTGAATTATTTTTTTTAGTGATGGTGCTGTCTATTTTTCTTTGGGAACAGTATTCATCAAAACAAGTGAACTAATCTTGAAACAGATAAACAAAGAATATTTTTCTTAGTTTTTATTGAGATTTGAGAAACAATGTCTTGGGCAGTCATAAAAAATAACAATTAAAATATTGAAATCAAAGATATTCAAATCCTAGATAGAAGTGTTTGGAACAGTTTGTGCAAAGAAGTTGGGATTATAAACTTGTAGAAAAAAAGTTAGAAGTAAATCAAAAATCATTCATTTCTATCATAAACACCAAATAAATAAAACATACTCGTAACAAATCTACATCCAAAATCTTAATGGATTTCACCTTTAACCTGTAAGTTTTACATAACTAAACATAAATAAACAAAATAACAAACTTTGTAAGTAATAAGGGGTCCATACATATAACAAATAAATTTACGACAGAACACTACATGTTTATAATTGAGACAAAACATTACAAGGACAATGATTTCCTCATTCAATCATCTTACCAAATATGACTTTCATGGCATACACAATAATATCCTCATTCAATCATCAAGCATAACTTTCATCTCATACATTCTAATAGTATTAAAACCACATCAAATTTATTTACAGTTCTTTTAAGTTGGTGAAAATTGGAAAGTGAAAGCAACATAGTTTCTATTTGAAATTAGAATCCTTGCTGGTGTAATGTCTTGCAAGAAGTATTTACACACATACTTCATAATAGAATATCTCACCTAAATACTCTGCTCTTTATGTCCTACTGGTAAATTTCATTTTATCACTGACACTTTAAAAAAAAAAAAAAAAATCAAAAGAAAAGAAAAAATGCAAATAGATATAAAAACTAAGAAACTAAAAAAAGAAGAAAGAACTATAAATGAATATTGTGTGGCTCTATACTATATCTACTCTAATGAGTCAAAGCTGTCAGTTAGTACATGTACTACTTCAACATACTTTGATCTCTGTTAGTGCTAAATGTGCTCAGTCACTTTGGCTGTAAGCCAAGTTTCTAAAACTAAATATATATCTCTCTCTCATCTTTGCTCACACCTTTTACTCAAATTTCTCATATGCTCTGTGTATCTTGTTCAGACTAGCTGTATGTCTAATCTATCTAAAATACATTTATATTTACATATTTTCAACAACCCCGCTTTAGTATCGTTTCCCTTTGCCGCTCGCTCGCTCTCTCTCTCTCTCTCTCTCACACACACACACACATCTCACGATTTCACTATAACACTTATCAAGTGACGATGGATATTGGTAAATACCAAATCCTGTAAAGTAACAAATATATACATGTATATACAAAATGACATCTTAATTCTGAATTAAGAGTCTTTTCACCCTCTCTCTCCTGCTCTTTTTTTCACTCCCCCTCTCTCTCTCACTTTTCTTTTCCATTTTCCACTCTCTCTCTCTCTCTCTCTCACCATTCAAGCAACCTATCTCACTATAACTGGGTTACCAGCACATTGTCTGACAGTTTATGTCAGGACAAAGGCCAATAATTAGCACTAGTTATGTACTTGGAGTTGGCATAAAGCCAAATAAAAACAACATCAATATGTACAGGTTATATACAACATTTTAAAACAGACTAAAAATCTTTCATTCTTTCTTTTAACCTTGTAAACAGACATATGTATCACAAAATTTACATTTTACAATGTAATCAGAGATAATTTTCACAACATTTGTGTTTTTATCTGCACCAAATAACCATTTTAACAATTTTTCTATTGACTTAACAACAGATCTAAAACAAAATCTAACTGAAAACATGTTATTTGAAGAAAAAATTAATAAACTTTTATATTATCATTAGTATGACTGCTAAGACATTGTTTAATTATTACAATACGTAAAACTCAAATCAAATTATGCTAAGAAGTAATGCCTTTCTATACCTTACAACAAATCATGAAATAAGCGAGAGGAAAAACTGGGGCACTTGAAAAGTCTTGTTTAAAAAGCATGGGATTTACCTAGTATTGATGGATCTATTTAAACACAAATGGTACCCTACAAGGGATCTATGTAAAAGGGAGGAATATTTAGTTTCTATGTGAGAAGTAATTTTCCTACACTTTACCCTGATTTTAAACAGCCGTGTTTAGGTGCCATGTATGTTTAAACAGAACAATCTATGTGGAATATTGGTAATAAAGCAACAAGCAGAGAGGAACATATTCATCTTTCCTTCATTTTAGAATAAAAACTCATTAATTTCAAAGAAAAAACTAAATATGGCACGAACAAACCGTTACAACTTTTCATTCAAAGTTTGAATTTCACTAAACTTGAATGCAGGGAGGAAACAAATTTTGAATGTAATTTATTTAAATGGAATATTACAAAACAAAACCTGAGATCAAGTTAGCATTCCAAAAACATAAGACTACAAAAATTAAAATATGAAAACAAAATTAGTAAAAAAACATATAACAAGCCTATGACTTTAAAAAAGTTTATGCTAGTTGAGTAATACTAGTAACCAATATAAACAATAATACAATAAAGTCTATAGTTTAATATGGGAAACGGAATTTTTCTCCAGCGTATGTTGCGCTGCCTGCCAGTTCTTCCTCAATTCTCAGGATCTGGTTGTACTTTGCTAATCTTTCAGATCTACATGGAGCTCCGGTTTTAATCTGCAATAATAAAAGTCAGGTTCATTCTTAGTATTTTTAAATTAAAAAAAAGAATCATATCAGTTTGATACACATCTTAATTTTGTTACAAAAGATATTCAATACTGGCTTTCTATAATTTATTTTTTTAAATGCATTTTGTCATTTGAAAACTGCTCTACAGATACATGTACACTATCAACACAACTAATTGATCATTAAACCTAATATCAGTATTAATCTGCTAAAGTATTCACCTAAAAAAAAGATGGTTAATTCTGACAAACTGACCTTCTTTCATGCTTGAATGAATATAATCAAGATCAAATTTTAAAACTCATCTTCTTTCCTAAGACAGTCTGCATCATAAGCTACTAGTCTGATGCCTAGGACTAGTGAAAATTTATTTGGACAAGTAAGTATTTTGCAAAAGCTTGTTTAGACACATAAGGAAAATGTGTCTTCAGACAAGTTGTAAGAACAGATTTTGGTGGATCGTTCCTAGCATGAAAACCAATTCCAATTAGAAAGTCTTTAGAAAAAAACATTTCAGATAAAATTCAGAAAATATTATCTTGTCATGGTGCCCCGATACTTAAATGATCAAAATAACCAAATGTTTATTTAGATTTGATTTTAGATTTTTGGTGTTTTAACGCTACTTTTAAGCACTGCATTTAGGCTATTTTGTGGTGGCCATTTTTATTGGTGGAGGAAGACAGAGTGCCTGGAGAAAACCACCGACCTTCCATAGGAAAACTGACAATACTAGTCAATTAAGATTGAAGTCGAGTGCACCCTTACGAGTGGGGTTCAAACTCACAACCTCAGTGTTGACTAGCTAGTGATTACAGTAGTAACCACTCAGACCACTCAGCCACCAAGGTCCCTATGTTTATTTAGACTTATTACCTGTCCAGTACACAATCCTACGACAAGATCTGCTATAAATGTATCCTCTGTTTCTCCACTTCTATGGGAAACCATTACTCCCCAGCTTACATCCTTAGACATTTTCCAACTATAAAACATAAACAGCATTTAAAAATAACAGCATTGAACAATAAAATATCAATCATAATAATACAAATACACACAGAAGTTTAAAACTGGTTCAAACCTAGATTGAAGATTGTTTTTCAATAAACCCATATTTACCCAACATAAAACAAATAATTTTTAAGTCTTTAATTTTGCCCAATAATATGTATTGTTTTATTTAATTTAGTGTTGCTCTGTGCCAAAAAGAGTGGGGTTCAGGACACAAATAAAATAAATAAATAGAGGGGGGGGGGGACAAAGTATTTTCTGGAACAGCTGTCGTTTTTGATGTGTTACATATTTGTACATAAATGAGGCCATAAGTTTTTTTCATTTGAATTGTTTTACATTTTTATTTCAGGCTTTTTATAGCTGACTATGTGGTATGGGCTTTGTTCATTGTTGATAGCTGTACAGTGCAGGCCTGGGGTAATGGTAATTTGTAATTGTAATGCATTGTAATATTACATTTTTTGGATGTAATGCAAAGTAATTTGTAATGCACATTTTCTGCATTACAATTACATGTAATGTAATGATTACTTTAGTTAAAAATTGATGTAATGCCTCCATTACAGTACATTACTTTTCATTACAAATTGGTAAAATACATAAAATTGAAGAATATTGTATAATAAAAATAAAATATTAACAAAAACAAAAGAAAGTATGGAATAAAATTTTTGTCACAGTTAATTACTGTATTAATTAAATTACATCAATCTTTAAAACACACATTAAGGTAATAAATATAAAATGGTTAAAATTATCAAGTCTTGATTTTGGTTTCTGATATTTGTTTAAAATGATATTAGGAATATTTTGGTGTTTGGTGGTTTGGTGTTCAATGAAAAATCTTATAAAAATTTATCAAACAAAACTATATAGATGAATGGAAAAAATATGAAGATGAAATTTTCATAATTCTATACACACCTTACATGTATTTCAGTGAAAGATTGAATATGTCAAACAACATTTTTAAACCAAACTGTGGTTTGGGTCCTGTCTGTGTTGTTATTTCACCTAATTAATATCAAAATGTTTTTATTGCAATCAAATCTTCTCAACTTATGTTTGTCCTCACAGATCCCTTAAGCATTTCAAATGATAATCCTTTAATGACACATTTATTATATTCCTTTGAAATCCCTTAATGATGTCTTAATGATTAAGTGATCAATGTAAGAAACAAAATTATATGATAATTTATTTATTTTTTACCACCACCTAAGAATCTTAAAAGTGACTTTTCCAGTGCCTCCTACTCCTCATTCAAAGAGTATAGACACAGGTATGGTGCAGTACATGATGTTGACATCTACTTGTCTGAGCCATGTGAAGAAATTTCAATCAATGCACTGGAATGATGGAAGTCAAATTCAGTGTGCCTTTCTTTTTTGGCTAATACAGCTATCAAGTATTTACACACACATCAGCTGCTGTAGAAAGGCTTTTTAGTATTGCCAGAAAGGTGTACAGAACTGATCGCTGTTTTCTTAATGACATCACTTTTGAACCTCTTATGATAATAAGGTTCAATGGACATATTGATTAACCAGTATTTGAAGTCTATGTCACTAACACTGTATATATATCTACATATACCCCTGTAATATTTATCAAATTCTTATAAAAATCTGTTTTTTGAAATGTTTTTAGTTTTTAA
Organism: Mytilus galloprovincialis; assembly: GCF_965363235.1. NCBI lineage: Eukaryota > Metazoa > Mollusca > Bivalvia > Mytilida > Mytilidae > Mytilus > Mytilus galloprovincialis. The sequence continues at coordinate 71,557,850 of NC_134850.1, read as the reverse complement.
ATTGAAAAAGTAATGTGTAATGTAATGCATTACACAGGCAAAGTAATTGTAATGTAATGCATTACATGTGAGAAAAAATGTAATTGTAATGTAAGAATCACAAAGTAATTGTAATGTAATGCATTACATTGCAATGTAATGGCCCCAGGCCTGGTACAGTGACCTATAGTTGTTATTTTCTGTGTCATTTGGTCTCTTGTGGAGAGTTGTCTCATTGAAAATCAGTTGTTATTTTTTGTGTCATTTTGGTCTCTTGTGGAGAGTTGTCTCATTGACAATCATATCACATCTTCTTTTTTGTCCTTTTTTTTTAATTTGATACATTGAACATATTTTTGTGACAACTTACGCCTGGATTGCTTCTGTGATGCTACCAATCTGGTTTACTTTTAACAATAAACAGTTACAAGCCTTGATGTCAATTCCTTTCTGTACCCTCTTTGGATTAGTCACCAACAAATCATCTCTGTAATCAACAAATATTCACATTTAAATATAGTATGCCATTAAAAGTAAGGGCGGTTCCAAAATTGATTATCATGGTGTGATGTGAGGCATTTAAAATAATGATTTTGAGTGGTTGCATTTTCCTTAAATTTAAATGTAAAATGACAATTTCATATGAGCTGCGTCGGATAGAAATCGACCTAATGCAAACGAAAATTAATACCTCTGTTAACCTATTTTGGGTTGAAATAATTTTTACGGAAAGTCTGTAATTGTTCCAAAGGTAGATTTGCAGAAGAAGACAACCCTTTAAAACGGACCAAAATGCAGCTTTTATATCTAAAATTATTCCGAAATCGATCAAAGTCTTAAACATGAACCTGTGTACGTGCACTCGCATAAGGTCGATTTCTATCCGACGCAGCTCATATGTTATCCTGGGTCTAAATTAAATGTGTTTAGTTCTGGATCACTATTATAAATCAACCAAATCAATGTGTATAGCATTTAGTTTTTGGAATGTTTAGTAAAAAGACCTATTACCAAGACAGAACAAGCATAAAGATGAAATATTTGAGTATATGAACAAAGCTGATTGCCTACTTAACAATTTATACACAATTCAATATCTTAAAGGTTTACAGATTTTTACTCCATGTGCTTGTGGTGTATCATATGCACTTATGTGTCACAGTCTTTTCTGCTTGCGAGAGAGCTGTCTAATATTTCTTCACACCAATTTCATTTGGATGGTGGTCTCATTGGTAATCATACCACATGTCCTTGTGACGATTTCTACTTTGAGATAAAAACCTTACCCTACAATCTGTATTGGTGTGGCACCAGTTAGTGAAGTATATGCTGACCAATCGTCTTGGTCAAATGGATCTTCTATTGATACGATTGGATATTTAGCTACCATATCTTTGTATAGGTCTCCTAAAGCTTCGGGTGACAACTGTAATGAAAAATATACAAAATCCTCAATCACAACATAAGTCATAGACTAAAAGTAAGTCCTGTGTTTGTGCTCTCAAAAGATACAGCACTATAATATACTTTACAAAACAGACTTGTCAAATTTAAAAGCTGTTACACAATGCTAACCATTAAAGTAAATAACTCTGGTTTTATAGTTTAGAAACTAACATTATGCTGTACACAAAAATGCTTTAACTTTGACATGTCAAGGCTTTTTAAAGCTTACTATCTGATATGGATTTTGCTAATTATTGAAGGTCTTAGAGTGGTTTTTAATTGCTTGAATCAATGTCTTTTGGACCATTTTGTATAGTTGTCTAAATTGGCAATCGCACCACATCTTTTTATTCATACATTTTCAACTAAACCAGCCACAGCTGTGAACTTATACTTCATATTAGTGTGGGAGTTAGGGTTACTGTGCATTAGATTTTTTTCTAAATTTCCTTTGTGTTATATGAATTGTACTTTTTGTATGTACTAAGGTTATCTCAGTACTAAAAGAAACACTGATCTTAACTTTAGAGGCCAGAAGTTCAAGGAAAGTTATTGACACTACAATTAACTTACAAAATCTTTAGGATTAGAGTTTTTGTTTTTGAAGTCTAAATCGTATTTTCCCTCTTTACAGAATTCTGATGCTGCTACATCCATGCCGATCTTGATTTTTCCAGTATACCCGGCTGTCTCTATAGCTTGTACCAGTAAATCTAAACCTTCCATGTTGTCCAAGATGTTTGGTGCAAATCCTCCTTCATCACCCACATTGCAGGCTGAAAATGAAAATAGTTGAAAATTTGTTCTTGACAAGAAATACAAGCTATGAATTTCATTTGTAGTTTATAACCAAACAAATATCTCAAAATATTGCAAGCTTTTTTCATTTAGGACAACCATATGTATGCTTTTAATTAAACTGACAGAGTTTAGGTTTTGTAAGGTGCCTTTGTATTGTGTATAAAATTATCAAGTAAATATTTTTTTCTTTTCCTTTTAGGTGGATGGTTGATGGCTGTTGTTCTTTTTTTAAACACAAATGTTTCTGCCAAAAAAATCAACAATGTATTAATATAATAATTTTCATTCTTTCCAAATGTACTAACACACCCCTTAGAAATCCTCACCATTCATTTGACTGAACAAATTTATTTTTTTCAGTTTAAATTACTTTTAGTGAATATCTTAATTAAGTTTTTGTTTTTATTTGCGGTGATTTACAAACATATCCAGTTCCTAGCTACAATAATTACATAAAAGGCTGTTTGTTTATTAAGGCACAAGGGCATGGGAGGCCCCAACCATTCAAAATATAAAATTTACTATACACTTAAAATTTCTACAGGAATGCAAACCCCCAACAATTAATGAATTTGGGTGGCTCCACTTGCTCAGCAAGACTAATATCAGAACAGCCCTTTGCATATTTAAATGCAAAGTTCCCAAAAGTTCAAGAAACCAAAAAGCAAATAATCATCCCATTCTCTTCTACATTGATTGAAGAGAAATTTGATCAACGGTCACTCAGAATCTTACCATCCTGTCCATATTTTTTCTTGATGACAGCTTTCAGATGATGGTATGTCTCTGAACCCATTTTCATGGCTTCTGTGAAAGATTTAGCACCTGAAAAATAAAACATAAATAGAAATAAGATTGTCCAACTAGCTTTTAAAGTGAGAGTGTATATTATAAAAATAACTTTCCCTACATGAATTATCTTAGCATGTAGCGGCCAAGTGGTCTAAGTAGTTCTACAACTGTATTCACTAGCCAGTAAACACTGAGGTTGTGAGCAAGGATCAAAAAAGGATACAAAAAAATAAATTGTTGAAATCACACTAGATTCAAAGCATCAATTGAACTTGTTTTGACTGTTTTATTGCATTTTCTTCATGAATTTTCTTACCATTTTACTAAAAATGATCAAGAACAGTTCAAGAACAGTTAAGGGAAGGCAACAGTTTAAAAATAAAACTATTTTTATGACTCAAAATGGTAAATTTCTCAAACATTGCAAACGTTTCTTCTATTCTAAAGATGAAATGATAACCTGATGTTTTGAGACAACACTAATGTACGAGTAATTCCAAGATTTGTTTTGTTTATCAAAGTAAATCACCGGCTTTTTAAAATTTTTTACTTTTGAAAGTGTTTAATTATTACAGATACTTATTTTATAAAATCATTTAACATTTTACGAATAAGTGTCTAATCTGCTGAAAAGATTTTCTTGCATGCATATTACATAGTAAACAAAGTACATGTGTTACTCTTGAATAACAAGTGAAACTGTGAGCTACTGCTCACTGATGATACCCCTGCCGCAAGTGGATAATCTTAATAGTGTAAAAATATCTAAGTGTTCAGTAAACAGGAAGTTGTTGAGTGATGAATCTAAAAATGCATCACACGGTATAGCTGACTGATATAAACATTGAAACCAAATTTTAGAAATCTTGTAGTGCAGTTCTTGAGAAAAATGTGACGAAAAATTTTCAACTTGGCTATCATGTGTAAAATGATACAAGCATTCGGTAAACAGGAAGTTGTTGAGTGGTAAATCTGAAAACGCATCACACAGTTAAGCTGACTTATATTGACCCTGAAAACAAATTTCAGCAATCCTTGTAGTATAGTTCCTGAGAAAAATGCGAAAAAAATTTCAACTTGGCTATCATGGGACAGACGGACTGATGGATGGACTGACAGACAGACAGAGGTAAAACAGTATAATTACTAATGAGTTGATAAAAGAGACACAGAGACAGACAGGATAAGTAGATCATAGAAAATAAAATGTTTATACTTTGTGTGCATAAATTAACAAATAGGAAAGTTGTGTATTTTGGAGTGACTAGAACACACCCGTGATATTGCGGGTCTGTGACTGAATTAAATTATATAACTATGCGTAAGCCTTATTTTAGTATTGGTATTGTCATCTGATCAAGTCATTAAGATGCACTGGAACTTATCAATTATTGGTAATATTTAATTATTTTGAAAACAAAAGAGCCTAAAATGAAGTATTTTTTAATCAACAGCATTGTCCTATATTAGTTATAAATAAAGTTGGATCCTTTAATTCCCTGTTTTACGTCATGTCGGTTATCAAATTGAAAACTGTACATATACGCCTTATTTTAAGTCCAGATTTTTATTATTTGTATTGTTAATTTAGACAGTCATACTGATTAAAATACTACAATAGGGAACAATGTGACAATGGTTGAATTTAAAGTGTCAACCCCGTAAGTATGACCTGTGTATATAGCGAAATCCTAAATACACCGTTTGGTGGTGTGCCTGTCATATGCTGAACGTACAGATAAGGTAATAGGTGAATATACTATTCGTATAGGTATCGGATTTGATTCAGAACTTGTTTTATTATTGGCAATATTGATTATGTGGAAAACAAAAGGGTCTGGAGTGGTGTAATTTTTAATCAACACCATTGTTCTATATTAGCTTTAAATAAAGTTGAATTCTTTGATTTGTCGTTTTTACCCCATGACGGCTGATAAATTGGACCTCGTTATTTTAGTATTATAGATACATACCCTTTGGGAGAATCATAAATTCCTGCATGGCCAGTTTTTTACCGGCATGACTCCCACCATTTATTACATTGAATGCTGGGACTGGGAGGATTAAGTTCTTGTTTTATAGACCTATACATACCTGTTGGGAGAATCATAAATTCTTGCATGGCCAGTTTGTTACCGGCATGACTACCACCATTTATTACATTGAATGCTGGAACTGGGAGGATTAAGTTCTTGTTTCCTGCTAAATCAGCAATGTGTCTGTAAAGAGGAACTCCCTGTAAAAAGAATATAAAATGAATTTCATAACTTAATGAAATTATTCAACAGTTATTGGTCCTTCATAACAATTATTTTAATTTTTATTTATTGATCAATTGATGTTTGCTGTAAGCTACCTCAGTGCAAAGCTCTACCACTGCTAGTTTTAATAGTTGAAGCTTACCACAGGCTTAACAGCCCTTGCCTGTGAAAAATCATCACCGCTTTTAAAACGAATACAAAATTAATGTAAATGGTTCAAGAGCAAATTTCTTAACTGTAATACAGAGTAGGCATGGATATAGTAACTGGAGTATCCTGTGTTTGTAATAAAATTGAGAATGGAAATGGGGAATGTGTCAAAGCGACAACAACCCGACCAGCAAGTTTGTTTGGCGCATTTACATATCTAGAATACACATTATTGTTTCTATCTTATATAGAATACCTTTTTGGCTGCACCTGCTCTGCAAACTGCCATTGAAACACCAAGGATAGCATTAGCACCAAGTTTATCTGGAGAAAAAAAAAATATGCATACCTCTGGTTTTATATTTTATTCATTGCTTATGAACTTTAAATTTAAATTCTAGCAAAGGGAAAACAATCAAAATCAATGACAAAGTTCAATCTAAATTTCATTGGAAAATCAAAATTTTAACATACAAGAAATTTCTTAACTCACTGATTTTAAAGGAGAAAAAATATTAAACTTAATTTAAGTCAGTCATTCTCTCAAATTTACTATATGAACTCTGAAATATCCTTTATAAAACTAACATATAACAAATTTTTAAGAATGTATTGTTACTACTATACCTTTATTTTCTGTTCCGTCCAATGAAAGAAGAAATTGGTCCACAGCTGTTTGGTCTGACTCATCTAATCCCTGGAAGAAAGTAAAAATATTTAATTAATTTTTCCAATTTCAACCTTAATATGCTGTTAATTTGCTGCTTTTATTATTCTTATACATTCAGTTATTTGTTTTGAATATTATGTTCAATTACTTTTTACAAATTTTGTTCTCTTCATCAGAAGACAAATATATATAACTTCTACAAAATCTTTTTAGAAACTTGCAACTTTTTTGTACAGGTGACATAGATCTATTGTATGAGGATTAGCTAAGATATATCTCAAAAGCGTAATGATATCAAAGATCAAATTTTTTAAAAATTCTCTCCTATATATATATAAGTTCAACAAAATATTGATTATATCATACACACAATAGTTTTTAGTATGCTGTGGATTCATTTATTTTTTATTGGGTACCAATTTTTGTGAAATGAGGAAAGATTATATTTTTGTTGATACTTTAACCTAGACATGCTTTAAAAAAAATATATACTTCATTGAACCCTCATATTTGTAGTTTACTTATACCCTTCAAATTAATGACTAATAATGAATCCACAGTAAACTGCATGATGATGTTTATTTAGAAACAGTTTTACATAAAAGTCAAACTTACTGAAGCCAGTAATTTGGGTGCAATGATGTCATTGATGTTGGAGACTGCCTTAGATACACCTAAAAATAGTAAATATATAACAATCAAATGTCTTTCAATTCACCTTTTACCTAACAAGGAAGCTTATTGACCTATAAACAAGTCATGTAGGGCAACAAAGACGAATGAATTATACAAACAAAGAGGTAGCATTAGGAATTTTATGTTATAAAAGCACGAAAAGTGGAATGAATATATGCTCCTGCAGGAAAACAACCCAAAGACATTTAATTAAGATTTTACGCTAACCAATCTTAGACATTCTGATGTTTTTCTGTTTAAATGGGATTTTTCCTGGCATAAATTCATATTAAACACAGCCATTGTAAAACCAGGTTTTAATCATTTCCATTAACAATATTTATTACATACCTACATTTTTTTTGTACTTCAATAGATGTTTAGATCTCAGTTGATATTCCAAACCAACAAATAGATGGTTCGCTATCACATTATCTATTGACTTGTTAAAAATACCAATACAATTTCTCCAATTACAATGAGCAATGTGACTAGTGTCACATATGGAGCAGGATCTGCTTTCCTTTTTAGAACACTAGAAATCATCCCATGTTTATGGTTGGGTTCTGTTTTCCCAGTCTTCAGTTTTTTTGTGGATTTTTATCTTTATTTGCCTTGGTGTTATTAGTTTCTCTTGGACTTATGAGTTTTAAATCTACCCATAGTATCTTCTTTTTAGTTTTATGTTTATAACTCTACCCAAATCTGACAGTTGAGTAATGTTTTAACTTACCTTTTCCATGATATGCCTTGGGATCTTTATCTCTCAGTTCTAAAGCTTCATAAATACCAGTTGATGCCCCACTTGGTACAGCTGCCCTAAATTGACCTGTATAATACACAAAACATTATTTATAACACCATTTCTACTTTGATTGCAGTTTCAATGACTAGCATACTTAGTTTGCTTATTCTTTAACAAGTTATGTGATAAGTTTACATTGTACAATTCATTATTACTTCAAAAGGTAAATTTAATTGATTTTTTTTCTATCTATAAAGTGGAACTTTTTACATGTAGACAAAATTCGATCCAATCTTGGACTAAAGTGACTGATTTAAAACTGACCTTTTTCGGTGTTTAAATCTACTTCCACTGTTGGATTTCCACGACTGTCAAAAATCTGACGTGCTTTTACAGCTGTTACTGGCATGGTGCTCTACAAAAAAAATAAACTTTCAGTTTTGTGTCTTTTTATGTTGTTTATGCAGACCTGCCAACATTTAAAAATCTTCATGGGGGATTTAGTGCTGATGTTGACCAGATTTTTAAAGGTTTCATTGTTTGTAGCTTTTCTGTGTGCTCTAAAAATGTTTTTTTACTCTTGAAATTAACTCATCAATCTTTTCTTTCTTTTGGTATATATCATGTATATTATACAGATGTTGAGCTAATCAGCCTTTATTTCTTTTATTTGAATGATTCTTGTACTTATTAATTGGCAAAATAACTTAAGAATAGAGAAAATGGCATTAAAAATTAAAGGATACAAAGTGAAGACCACTTCCCCCCAGGGCTTCCAAAAAATATTTGAGCCAGTCGGACATTTTATATCTGATCCCGATTTAAAACCCTTAATACTAAGTCACAAAAGGTGAATATGGTAATCAGTTGGCCATCCCAATGATTGACATTAGATTTAAAAAAAAAATAATAAACTTTACTTTGATATAAATTGATAATTTGACATAAACTGTTAAATTGGCAGTGCATCATTTGAAGTGTACACATCAGCAAGCTCATATCTGGCTGCCTTAGACTCTTCATTTGTGCAAAATGCCATTATCAAAAACTTTACATTCGTTTTTAAAATCACATTTTCCTAAAAAAAACGGATGTTGACTTGACAATGGTAAAACATGGACCAGAAACGGATAAGTAAAATCTGTGTATATTTACAAAGCACGACTGAGTGAAGAAGCTCTTTCCACATTATTTCTTCAACAAAATGCTTGAAATAAACGTTAAATACAGGTATCAATGATAATTTTAACATTTTTGAAAAAATGTGGGATGCATAATTAAATTTCCAACCTGCGCACACATGTTCTAATTTATACTTTGTAGTTCTGACGATTTTTCATTTAAAACCTTTTTTTAATTTTTCATCAGATCATGTTTATAAACATATTTCTTATAAATCTAATCTTTTGGACTAAATCAATTAGATACAAACTGCTGAAATGTAAGAAAATAATTGTGAATAGACCGATCAATTTATATACGATGTCCGGTACTGAAAATAGTTTATCTGTCACCTGAACAGGTAGATTTTAGCTGTTCAACAACTAATTAGCCTTGATATAGAAATTTAGAAAGTATTGAAGTAGAGATTGTTTTGATAGTAATTATTAAATCATCATGTCACTTTTATGACCAGACAAGTGTGGCTGTTAAAAGCAAAAGGTTGGGTCAAAAAGATCGCAATTTGTGTTAAAATGATTGTCTCATAAGAAAGCCTTGAAAACTAAAAAGTAGGTGGCCATTTCATGCTTTGCCCAGCCGGACTTTTACCGGACAATATACAATTGTCTGGAATATATGATCATTTTAGAAGCCTTGCTTCCCCCCTTTGCATTAAGACCTAAACCTAAAAGTCCAAACAGATTTTGAGTAAGTCTATCAGTATTAATTATATTAAATGGATAAAATTTGAGTTATCTATTCTTTCTTCGAGTTTGGAAGTGCTCTTACCGACAGAGGCATACACAGTAGAAGTGAATACAAATGGTGTGGAAATTTTAATCATAACTGGACAGAAACATGTCTGATTTTGAAAATTTCAAATTTTACCGAATTTGGTGCAAAACTACATTTCATACTGAAAAAGAAGCATGTTTTACTAAAGCAGTAAATTTTCTCTGAATGTTCAACTGAGTATATAAGTTTGGACGTTGATGCAACTTTTGAGGCGTCAAAGCAAAAAAAGTATAATTGCCTTTCAAGACATCTGGACAAGTGCAAACACATGTTTTTTTTCATTACTGTAATCAACACAATCAATGTGTATATATCATAATTTGTATTAATCATTCTGCTCTTTGTGGGCTTCTTGATTGACAAATAAAACTATTCTTATCCACATGAACTTGAAGCTGGACTTTTATTGATGATGTTTATACTTTTAAGTTTCCTAAGACCAGATTAAATTTTTTTGTTTTTTTTATTGTGGTAGTTACTTTGCAATTACAGTACCCTTCAAGAGTACCAACTCTCCCACACCCTACACCGAGGAAAATGTCGGAGCCACTCCGAAAAACTCCGATATTCCTCCCAAAATGATGGGAGGAATTTGGGAGTAATCTCTCCCAAAATCAGGTAAATGTTTATTGTGATAACGAGCTCACTCTCTACACCGAGGAATTAATTGCCCTTATCCTACTTTGATCTATACCGGCACAAGACTGAATGGGTAATTGGATTACCTGACAGGTAAAGGTTGAAGTAATAAAGAATTATATTTCCGGTCTTCTGTACCAGTTTAAGTGTCAAACAGGTGTATAATTTTAAATGTCTTTAATACTAATTAAATTTCATTTGTGGTAATAAAAACTAAAGTCAAAATATTTTCGTATTTTTTGTTAGCCCATCTAAAAATATCTTAACCTTAATGTACTTGCTTTAAAAAAAAAAAGTATTATAAAATATAGCGGAATATGTGAAAACAAAATATTCTACTTCAAAGTTAAAGTCTTTATTTAAAAATTATAAGTCTAAAAGTTTTATATATGCAAGTATTCACCATTCATTAGACAAAATAATTGCCCCGTAATAATTGTGTAAATCTACGGCATTTTCTTTTTACGATTATCTAATTGCTGGAATGAATAAAAGATTTAAAAGCAAAATGTTGTTGTTAATTCTTTCAATTGTATTCAAGTTTTATAAAAAATGAAAACTACTTAATTTTGACCTCGATGTCTTCACCAGTAAATTAATATTTTATTGACGAAATGAGCATACTTGTGTAAAAATAACCGGAAACTTTCGCTAAAATAATTTGAGCAGTTAAATAAAATAACGTGTTTGAAAGTTTTGTATATTCAAGTAAAAAGGAAAATATTATTCACCATTCGTTATGCTTAACAATTGTAAATAAACGGCATTTTCGTTTTACGATTTGTTGGCAGTATAGCAGAATAATAATACATTTCCGTTACAACAGGAATACTTCCAGCTGCATTAATTCAACTTTGTTTAATATTAACTTTCGCACAATGAATGTAAATTTGTGTATTTTCAACAAAAGATTTTAAAAACAATTATTTGCCGTGCGAAGACAATTCCACGATACACATCTCAGTTATCAACAGTTTGGGTTGAACTTGAACTTGACTTACTTAACAATGTTAAATGCTAAAAATAGTTAACATCAATGTTATCCACAGCACGAGTTTTTTAAAGGGCGGGAAAAAATATCGCGTACTAGTAAACTCAGGTGACCTTTCTGGCCGACCGTGGGAAAGTCCATTCAAGGTTTCTAAAGTTGCAGAACGACATTTTTGTGCAATCGTATTGAGGCTCCAGAAGGTCCTTTTACAATTGATTTATCGGGAAAATATAATTCTTATCCGAATAAACGTGAACACATTTTTAACTATTTGAATTTTAATGTTTTATCTTTCAAAAAAGAAAGTACATTTATAGTTATATGTCCATGGTCAATAATATAGATTTACAGTTGGTGATGTATCAATTGAAATTATGATGGAAATTGTCCGGGGTGATTGATTGTATTCAAATGACAATAATCATGATAATACGATAAAGAAATGCCAATTGTAGGCGGTTGGGAAATTTTGAAAATAAAATGATGACTGATTTAACTGGAATAGAATATTATGATGGGCAATTATGAGGTTTGATAAATTTTATTAATAATTAAAGGATTAGTGACCTATCGGATAGCGATAAGCGGATTACTTATCATCACAACTTTTAACATCTTTTGTAAACGTAAAATGATTGAGCGTCATAAACTTGTCCAACACCGGTAGAATTATAGTACATTTATTATATAATTAATGTGAAAATATTAGTCTTTGGGTTACCGAAAAAACAACATGATTTTATTAGCCAGTTGATTTTTTAATAATGAACAATTAATGCGCTGATATTGCTTATTGAATAAGTTATAAAAGAAACTAATTGTGGCAAAATCGTCCTTGCTGAAAGAACACAGTTACACAATGTATGACCTGACCGGACTGTAATAGAAACACAAAATAACAATTTTCTTCATACTTTTTCGTATGTACGTTCTATTTTAAAGATAACGGCATAAGACACAAATATAAAGGATAATAATTATCTTATTCTAAATGATATTGTCACATCTTTATCTGTCAAAGAAAGGAAAACATTTGTTCAATTTATAATACCGTGATTTTAAAGTACACCTGTGCAACCAAGATCGATTAAATGTTCAAAGGTAAATTATCTGGGTAATCCAATTATGTTGTCACGCGTCGTTAATTTGAAGTACATCCGATGGGCAATAAACCAATTAACAGCCACGCGGTGTTGGGAGAGAATCTTTGGAGGATTTTAGGAGTGAAATCCGCGGTACTCGGTGTGATTCCGAGAAACACGGAAATCGGAGAAAAAAGTTATCGAATCGATATTTTTGAAGAGTACTGTATGTCATAAATTGTAACTGTTTTAATTTACATTGTAATTTAAGGATCGCCAACACAACACTGAGGGGGTCTAAGACTAAGACTAAAGACTTGGAGGGGTCCTGATCCCGAAATCCTGAGCTTAAAAACATGAAATCCTGCAGTCCCGAAATTAAAAAAAAAGTTAAACCCCGAGCTTAAAAACACCGATCCTGACGTCCTGAAAAAAGGTCCTGGCCCCCTCAACACTGATACTCAATACACCTTATCGCTAATCCCGGCTGACCTGGCCGCTTGAACCTTTTGACACATACAAAAATCACTTTTCCATTGTGGCGTCAGATATTTTGTTTTATGACGTCCAAATTTTACGGGAAGCTGTGTGATATCCAGTAATGGCTGACAAATAGCGATAAGGTGTATAGCTTAACTGTAGAAAATATTTGTTTTCCTAGCTATCATTTGTAACCTCAATTTGCAACAGTAAAACCAACCTCTTAACAAGGTTAAAATTCAATAGAAGATAATTTTGAAGACAGCTTTTTTTTAAATGACTGTATAAAATTTATTTTTTAAAGGATTGGTCCAATGAGGATGCAAATCTTTCTAGACAGAAGTGATTTTATTGTTATTATCAGCACTTACCAAACGGATAGAAATATAACCTAACAATTAAATATCTTCGAACAGGAAATAATGAATGAGACAAGGACACTGAAAAATGCAAGGTTGCATGTATTTGTCATTCAAGGTCAACTAATTTCGCAGTTTTAGCATGTTTGACAGCTCAATACGAAGTCGTCACATTATCCTTCGAAGCTTGTAGTAAATAGAAATTAATGGAATAACGTTGCAAACTTAATTCTTACATATTTTAAGCAGCTTTTCCTCCCAAATACTGCAAGTCTGCAGGTGATAGTCTGCACGTTGAAAGTAGGGCAAGGTCACAGGAAGTAGGAAATATTATCAAAATTAAGAAAGAAAAATAAATAAATTACATGATACTTATTTAGTTTTAATCAAATTTTTAACCCACAGATAAATAACAAAAATAAGAATTGACTTTTCGTTATTTTTAGCAGCGCCATCTGCACTATTTTCGTCCAAGGGGAAGCAATTAGTAGGAGGATTTCGTGGTTGAGTAAACTTGAATGATGAAGATGATTGACTAATCACCCGAACTGATCAATATAACGGAAATTTAATCAGTAACCAAAATGCCTTCCAAACCAAGTGTTGATTTCAAGGAATGTCTGAAGGATTCTCCTGTATTTAGGTAAAAATCTGACTAAAATTAATACTCAGCTTGAGCATGTTGAAAGTGACTAACTTCACAAGTCATTTATAGTAAGAATTCTTATTCTTATACAAATCCTTGTTTATTTACAATTATTAAGAATGCACCAGGCCAAAATATAAGGCTCTAGTATAGACAATTTATTGAGGTATCAACTAGCTACAGTACTTTAGAGATTACATTCTGTCATTCAGAATTTCAGGGTACAAGTGTCGTAGGAAGGCGTCACAGAAAACAAATTAATAGTAATTATCAGGGTACAAGTGTTGTAGGAAGGCGTCACAGATTTTTTTTTATTATAGCCTTGCAAGACGTCATAATTATTTGGAATAGATACAAGTCAAATCGACACCTTGTCAAAATATTAATGCACCCCTAGAAAAAGTCAAATACTGAGGCACCTATTTAAAGTCTATAGATTCGGTATAATAACCGTATTCAATAATATTGCATATTAAAATATATATATATATGAATAATTCTTAAAATGTATAAATGATTTTATTTTAATCATCTAAACACTATGACTCACTGATGTGTTGATTAGTTGTTTTTTTTACAAAATGTAAATAAAATTTAGGCCACACTTAAAAATATTTTGGTTTGCCCAAACCCTACCCAAAGGTTGAGACAGTGGGTAGGGTATGTAGGCACTTTCTTTTTTTCAAAAAAAGAAATTGAAGTATCAGATGTTTATTAGTTTTCATGCCTTTTTGATTAAAAAAAACTTCTTTAAATCAGGACAATAAAAGAATTTTAGTAGGCAACTTTTTTCTGGGTAGGTAGCGTTTGCATACCTGCCAACTTTCACGATTTAGGCGTGTACTACACGATTTTGACCCTTTGTCACGATTGCACGATCGTGTTCCTGAAAAACCCTCTAAAACACGATTTGGTGAAAATCTACACGAAAAATATTGTTGTTCCCGATTTTGAACTGTGTCCAATGGAGGAAATCGTGTTCAGCCAATCAAATTGTGTGTTTCTCATGATCAAATTAATCAGCCAATCAAAAACGTTTTCTCTCAAGATTGTTTTAACATGCTAGATATTGAACTTGTGTTGTATTCCTCTGTTTGTTGGTCAGAATTGTAAAAACGTGAACATGGCAAATGATTTTTCAACTGCAAGGAGGTTCTTACACAGAATAAGAATAAAAGCATGGCTGATTGACAAACTTCAATGATGCAGTACTACCATGAATATAATAAATAGTAGTTTATTCACTAATTTATTGACATTACATGTACACTTGCTGTAACATAATTTTATTTATGTATTCAATCATTTAAAGTATAATGTACTATTCATTATTTTTCACATGGACCCCCCACCCCCACCCACATCAACATGAGGAATCCCTTAAATGAGGGACTACCCTTAGTCAAGGGGTCACTCTTGTAAAAAATAAAATAGAAAAATGTAGATTTATTAACTTAAAAATGGGAAATTCTGACATTATATTTGGAACAGCTTTTCTAAATGAAGAGTCCTATTATTTTGAATAATAAAGAAGATATAAGGCCAAGAACATATCAAAGTTCTTGGACATGTGTTGACCATATAATACCAGATAGATAATAAGATGTATAGTTCTTTGGGAAAAGTTTCTTCAAATAATATGAATGTCACACAGTGCTCATTTGTACTTAAAAAGTGGTTTTTAATGTCCAAACATTGAGGGGTGATCCCTATGTGTTGTTCCCAACCTGATAAAGGTCCTTCTTTGTGTATAATTTTAAATTGGAAAAGTCAACAACTATTTAGTATCCTTACACATGAAAATAATTCCTGGTCTTACAGCTACATGTTCATATTTTCTGCTGATATAATAACTAGAATCATGCAAATAAACTTAAGAAAAAGGGATGTAAGTCCATCTTACAAATCATGCAAATATGACACTTTTTCTAGACTACAAAACAGCACGCGCAAAATAGTTGTCGCAAAGAATTTTAACCTTTGAAATTGTTGTGGCGCGCTAAAACCCCCATGGGCATTTTCAAAAGTTGGCAGGTATGCGTTTGGGCAAACAAACCTATTATTTATTATGGCCTTAATAACTGTTTTAATAAACAAGTTTGTTCTTTTAACACTTCACAGGTAATTATTAAAAAAAACTGAAATAAAAAACAATGAAGCCACAACCACAGCTGTTGTTTAATCATGAGAAAATTGAGTCAGAAGGAAAGACTATCACTAATCACATTAATAGCGATCTCACTAATAAGCAACAAGAAGAATAATTTAGCGTCAAGAAGACTCTGTAGCGTTAAGAAGACTATTTAGCAACAAGAAATCAAATTTAGTGACAAGAAAGTTGATATTTAATTCTATTAATAAATATAAATTTATACAAAATGTCAACAGTGAGGGGGTAGACATTCTTTATTCACATGCTACAAATGTATATTTATAACCTTATATATCCAATAAGGAAGGCTAAACCTGGGATCACTAGAAAAGTCTGCAGGGTTAGCCACTAGTTCGATGTGCCAGACTAGTAAAATTTCATTTGGACTAGTAAATTTTTGCAAAACTTTGTTTGGACCAATAAGAAAAATGTCAGAATATTGGTCTTCACTCTAGTAGTTAAATTTTTCATAGTGCGGACTGCTGTGGCGAAGTACTTATCTCCTTAGCTTAGTTGTTGCTTACTATGTTGGTCTATTTTTGTTTTACACAGTAGTTAAATAATGACAAGTTTGCATTTAGTAGAAACAGTGTAGCTGATCATGGTCATGAGCTGTAGATATTAAAACACAAAAATTATTTTTGTCAACTTGGGTCATCATGGTCATTCACCATCATTTAATCTCATGTGTGTTTCTTCAGATAATGAGTTTGTGATTTTCTCCTACCACATTCTTTTGTAGCACAAAAACACTACACCCTAATAGGACTGGGTCATTAATTTGATTTATTTTCAATTTTTTTCTTTCAATTATTCTGAAATGTGATTAATTGTTGAGGTCAGTTAGTTTAAATGTTTACAGGAAATTAGTGTTATTGCATCTTTTTATAAGACATCAAAAGGTCAAGTGTCATTAAATTTTGGGTTCAGTGTTGTATACATGTACTATCTTATATAATAGAAAGGATTGATCTATTGTCTGGAATACCTGAATGCAGTTAGCATTAGTTACAATGTACATAAAATTGAGAAAGGTAACCCAAATGGGGAATGTGTCAAAGCGACAACAACCCAACCATAGAACAGACAACAGCCTAAGGCCACCAATGGGTCTTCAATGTAGCAAGAAACATGTAATAAATTGTTCAAATAAGGCCTTTGAAAATAGTGGAATTAATTACTTTTGGAGTGTCAAAAACTCGTTGGAAGTACTTGATAAATTGCATGCATATATTGGTGATTTTGAATCAGTTCAAAGTTTTGATTTTTCTACCCTATATACCACTTTGCCTCATATTCTTATTAAGAAAAAATTCACATCCCTAATTAACTGGGCATTTAAAAAGTCGGAATGCGAGTACATATGTTCAAACTCTTTTAGATCATTTTTTAGTAGCAATAAACAAAAGAACTATGTCAATTGGACATGCTTTGATACTATTTATGCACTTGAATTTTTACTTGATAACATTTTTGTTCGCTTTGGAGATTCCGTATATCGTCAAGTTATTGGAATTCCAATGGGGACTTACTGTGCACCACTTATTGCGGACCTGTTTTTGTATTGTTATGAGTTACAATTTATGACTAAAATTAGCAAAGACCCATCAAAACAACATTTGATACAAAAATTTAACAATACTTTTAGATATTTGGATGATATATTGGCTCTAAATAATGACGACTTCAGTATGTATACTAAAGAAATTTATCCTGTAGAACTTACTTTAAATAAAGCTAATGATAACAATGACCACTGCCCTTTCCTCGATCTTGATATCTATATCATAAACGGGAAGCTTAATACAAAAATTTATGATAAAAGAGATGATTTTTCATTTCCTATTGTTAATTATCCATTTTTAGATGGCGACGTTCCCTTGTCACCATCTTATGGTGTTTATATATCTCAACTTGTACGATTCGCTCGTGTATGTAACAATGTATTAGATTTTAGCGAGAGAAATTTATGTATTACTGAAAAATTATTACACCAGGGTTTTCGATATCACAAACTGGTCAAAACATTTACTAAATTTTTTCACCGGTATAAGGAAATAATTCGTAAATATAGCTCAACATGCAGACATCTTATACGTTCAGGTATTTCACATCCAAAATTTTATGGAAATATTCTTTATAAAGCACAAAAATGTCAGTATTCTCCTCAGAAACTAACAAAACCTTTAAATAGACTTATTAAAAGGGGATATAGTTACGATACTGTTGTCATGTCATTAAAGATTGCATATTTTGGCTTTAACATTGATTCACTGATAGGGTCTTTGCATCGGAACTAAACACATTTATTTCTAAAAATCAGTTGTTGGCATGACACGGGTTATGTTCTTCTCATATATTTTATGATAGTATGATACTAAACCCCTAACGGGAGGGATTGTACCTGATATTCATATGATGAAGACATAATCTTTCAATCAGTTTAATTGAGGTCTGGAGCTGGCATGTCAGTTAACTGCTAGTAGTCTGTTGTTATTTATGTATTATTGTCATTTTATTTATTTTCTTTTGTTACATCTTTTGACATCAGACTCGGACTTCTCTTGAACTGAATTTTAATGTGCGTATTGTTATTCTTTTACTTTTCTACATTGGCTAGAGGTATAGGGGGAGGGTTGAGATCTCATAAACATGTTTAACCCCGCCGCAATTTTGCGCCTGTCCCAAGTCAGGAGCCTCTGGCCTTTGTTAGTCTTGTATGATTTTAAATTTTAGTTTCTTGTGTATAATTCGGAGTTTAGTATGACGTCCATTATCACTGTACTATTATGCATATTTTAGGGGCCAGCTAAAGGACACCTACGGGTGCGGGAATTCTCGCTACATTGAAGACCCATTGGTTGCCTTCGGCTGTTGTTTGCTCTATGGTCGGGTGGTTGTCGCTTTGACATATTCACCATTTCCTTTCTCAATTTTATAGATCTATGCATTGTTATAATCAAGGGAGGAATGAAAAACCTGAATTGCTCTGCTTACTTATTATCAGAATTAACTTTTGTATAAATTTATGGAATCAATTTAAGAGAAAATGGCCTTGGTTTCATGGATCACAATTGTACAGATTCTTAAAATATGACAGCAAACAGTGGCGGATCCAGAACTTTTTGTAAGTGGGGGCCCGCTGACTGACCTAAGGGGAGCCCGCTCCAGTCACGCTTCAATGGTTCCCTATATAATCAACCAAATTTTTCCCATGAAAGGGAGGGCCCGGGCCCCATAGCCCCCATTACTACATCTATATACCATTTAAGGAAACTTTCCTATATATGAGGATAAATTTTCCAATATTTCTCCGAGTTTCTTGAGTATGAAAATATCTTCAGAAGACATACATGTAAGCCAAATAAATTGTGATTTAATATCTAAACCACTAAAATTTTTAAACCGTTGTTTTATTTCATTTAAAAAGTTTAAGACGAATATTTGAAAGTTTGTGGCACTGAAGAAGAAAATGAATTTCGTACCACACAATTTTCAGATACGTTTTGACACTGTCAGATTTTTGTACCTTCCCCTCTCAATCTCTAAATCGTAAATTACATGTATAAATTGAATATCTTTGTAATGGATACATGTCATATTCAAAACTTCATAAATCTAACCTGTTCTATATAAAATACAAAAAATGCTGCTAAAATATAATCTTATACATGTTATACAAATTCTAAAAGGTAAAGATAGAAATAGGAAGATTTGGTGTGAGTGCCAATGAGACAACTCTCCATCCAAATAACAATTTATAAAAGTAAACCATTATAGGTCAACTATACCAGAAAAATATTTGGTTCAGAAACATATTTGAATCAGTCCTAGAAGAAAGATGATGTATATAAAAAAAATTGAGAAAGGAAATGGGGAACGTGTCAAAGGGACAACAACCCGACCATAGAGCAGACAACAGCAGAAGGCCACCAATGGGTCTTAAATGTAGCGAAAAACTCCTGCACCCGGAGGCGTCCTTCAGCCTGCCCCTTAAAAAATAAGTATACTAGTACAGTGATAATGGACGTCATACTAAACTCTGAATTATACACAAGAAACTAAAATTTAAATTATCATAGACTAACAAAGGCCAGAGGCTCCTGACTTGGGACAGGCGCAAAATTGTATATTTATGTGTTTTTTAAGATAACTTCCATTCATGCTTATCGTTATTTTAACAAATACAAAAGGTAGGTTATAGGTTATTAAAAAAAGAAGTTGTACATATAACAGTAAACAAAAGATGTAAAAAGTGAGTAGTATAAGTGTAGTAGGAAGTTGAGGAAATGGTATGGTATGGGCCGTATCCTGTTAGATACTATACATATAAACTATTTATATTGCTACAACTAAAGCCAGGATTACAAATAAATAAGTTAATGGTCAATATTGACAGCTAAAAATATTTTCCATTCATTTTGAAAAATATATAACTTAGTTAAAAAGGATAGGGGTTGAATAAGCATGAAACCTTTCAAAGATACAGACTACATTCATGTACTTTGGATATACTATATATATATAACCATTTATCTAGCAATCAGTCAACTATTGTACACAAATAATTTTTGCTTTATTTGTATCTTTTCAAATAAAGTCTCCTGTTATTCACTTCCATGTTGAGCAAACTGTAATGTGAATATTTCTACTGGGATAACAGTTAATTTTGGGGTTCTCTAGATCTCCACTATCCATGTTTACATTTGAACTTTTGATTTCTTTCAAAAATCAGACAACTTTTTGGATTTAAACATCTAAATCTAAATTTGCCAGGCATGCCAGGGGTAAATTACAAGATAATAACAATATATGTACATAATTGGAAATATGAAATTTATTTGTACTCGCTGCAAAACAGGAGAAAAGCTTTTCAAAGTCTGCACCATACAAAATTTGTTTTATGTTGAGCTAAATTGGTTCATCTTTACCCACGAAAACCATGAAAATATGTATTTTCCATGACACAGTACATGTACATGATTTTGTTGAAAGCAACTGAAAATAGTGGGACAGACATGACAGACATTGAGTATATTTTTATGCACATTTTATATCCCACAATTATGACAGGCATTAAGCTTTTGTTTCACATTTCAATACTTATTTTTGAAATAAACAGATAAATCAACAATATCCTTATGAGGGATTAAATATCTGCATTAAAATTTGAAATGATGAAAGCAAAGCTCTCTGATGATGTATAGGTTATTTACCGGTGATTTTTTTAATGACTATACCGGTAGCTGGATAAAAATATAAAGTTGTATTGCAAAGGGATATTCATTAATGTTCTAATATGAATTGGATAAATATTGGGAAAGTATCAATGTTTAAGTTCAGGTAAAATATTAAAAGAAGAAGAAGAAGTGTTAATGGTGCAATTTGTATAAGAACAACCTTTATATTATCTGTGCCTAATGTTTTGTCTTGTAAGAAATTAAAACAAATATATGTATCAAATTTCCAGACTCTATTCACAGATACAAAAAGTACATTCCATAGTTGAAGTTGGTTGCTGTCTGTCTTATTTTTTTTTTGCAAAATTTGGGCTGTTAGTTTTCTCTTTCAAATTGTTTCTCATTTGTCGTGCCGGACCCATTTATAGCCTGAGATACATTGAATACAATAAATGGGTTTGTTCATTGTTGAAGCCTTTAGTCGTTTACATCCCTTTTATTTGGTCTATGGTAGATAGCTACATGTATCTCAATGGCATTCAAACCACTCTCCAATAAATGTAAACAAACTATGTATACCTCAAGTTTCATTTTGCATTACAATTCACAATTTCCTGAAAATTTAGTTTTGAAAGATAGTAATTAACAGAAGATGGGATGAAAGAATATTGTATGTTTGCCAAGTTATTAGAAACATGTTCTTCACAGTACTCCATCTGTTTCTATTATAACATGCATGCTTGTAGTAAATATTCTCCAGGTATTGTTGATATACAGTCTGGCAGCTTCTAAAAGAAATTTCAGGTGCAAATCGTTGTTTAAAAATCTGGTTTATCTTAGATCTATTTTTGATAGATCAGTGGAGGAGTAATTATAGGAAGAATTCTCTCTTGAGTTGTCAAGTGTATTTTAACATTGATTTGTTAGTTATACAATATGTGTAAAGTAAATAATGGCTTCAGTTTTTTCTGTGCTTTTAATTATTTGTAACAAAGTCAAAGTCTATAGAGGAATAATAAGGAATTAAATTATGTTCATAGTACTCAACTTAAGTTTAGTTTCTACAGTAGCTGCAGTATAGGGTGTGAAAACTCCAAACTCCCACATACATATATATGTTTTTGCTTCTTGTCAAATATATTTTGATTAAAAACAAGAGCTGTTATAGTGTTTTAAAAAACTGTTAATATAAACATTACATGAAATATATCTTTAGTTTTAATTTCTAAAAAATAACAAGAAAAAAGATAATTTGGAATAATTCCCTCACTGCACAAAGATTAAGATCTTGATTACTAATTGTTTTCCATTCTGAAATACAGATGTGTTAGAATTTTATAATTAAGTGTTGAAAACAAGGGCTTACTTTGGTTTATCCAGGTTTGTTTGTCTTTCTTGTGTTAATCTACGTGTACACATGTAAAACATTAATATTTGTAATAACACATGTTAATCAGTTGTTTGTTACTATTGGTGGTCAATTCCAATTAGTAAAATTATCTCAGAATTTTCTTTCTACTTTGTCTTAAGATTAATACACCTTATCGCTAATCCAGGCTGACCCAGCCGCTTGAACTGTTGACGTCAACAACAATTACTTTTCCATTGTGGCGTCACATATTTTGTTTTATGACGTCAAAATTTTACCTGTGTGATATCCAGTAATAGCGGACAAATAGTGATAAGGTGTATTGATGACCACTATAAATCATCAAAAAACAACTGAAGAAGCAGTGAACTTAGATCATTTTTTAGTATTCAACTTTGACCCCATATAATTTCCATAATTATAGATCTTCAGTCTTTGAATATAAATAAAATCCAAATCTTAATTTTACGAAGAAAATTAGCTAGATTGATTGGCCTATAGAGACTTGGATGAGGATGAAGACTGCAACTTCTCCATTTGTTGCATTTACTGTATAACTGTATTGTGAGTTAACAGAGGAAAAAAAATAGATTCTGGAAATCATTTGCACTTTCAGAAAAGGGAATTTCTTTTTATGACGGAAAAGTCTCATTACACATTCTTCTTGGCACTCCTTTCATAAAGGTTAAAATCCTTTACAGCCGATTCCATTGAGTGAAGGCAAAGGTTATTTCTTAAGTTAGCTTGCTTGCTTGCTAGCTTATCAATGAATTCATTATTAGGTAAGGGTATACTTCCCTCCATTCCATGTAGCCAAATCCTACAGACAGATAGATTGGTTATCTGTCGAACTAAGTCTCCTCTTAAAGGAGGATAGTTTACCTTTAACCTAATAATGACTTCATGGTTCAGCTAACAAACAAGCTAACCAAAGATATTAGCTGTGCCTACACACTCAATGGAATCAGCTGTAAATTTGAGAAAAAGCATTCTGTTAGTTAAAGTGGCTTGGAGTATACTCTATCTTTTCATTCATGTTTAGTATGGCCTTCCTCAAAAGATTATATCCACAATTATTTAATTAAAATGAAAGGAGATGTTTCTGTTCTAATCTTACAAGTTTTAGTGAGAACTTCAGCAGTGAGCTTACATACTGTTTGTGCTATTAAAACAGTATGTTATAATTACTACCCAATTACCAGTTGAAATCAAAGAAATGAAAATTTCCTGTCATTAATTGAAATTTCAACTATACAGTAACTTACATACATGTACATGTATACAAGTGTAAGAACATTGTCAGATATTTAAAATATTTCTTCGTACAGAAGTTTAATTTTTTAAAACAATATAAGGGATTTATATAAGGAGACTATAGTGTATTTCTATAATATTATTGTTTGTCCAATTGATATAACATTTTAAAGCATGAAGACTGATATAGTATTTCTATTTCAGGTCGTCCCTAGATTCAGCTGAACAAGACATAGAACATCTAGAGGCCAAGTTAGAGAGAGTAAGATATATGTAGAGATGTACATAGATTAGGAAAACAATATTTTTAATAGTTTAATGAAAATAATGCACTATTATATCCCTAAGGCAGATTTTACAGTATTGTGTTCTGTCTCCTACTTTCATGTTGCTAATGTGACGGAGACAAAAATGAGTAACGTTAGCGACATTTGGACATGTCACATGAGCAACAACATCTTTAAAAGTTTAAATGTATGCACACAGTGATGTTTAATATATGCCTGGAGTAATAAAATTGTACAGTCTGGTTTAGAATTTCTAAATATACAGAATGTCATTTGCAGGTGTACTTTATATCAAATGAATACACAAGAAACCAAAAAATTAGTAACGTTAGCGACATTTGGACATGTCACATGAGCAACAACATCTTTAAAAGTTAAAATGTATGCACACAGTGATGTTTAAAATATGCCTGGAGTAATAAAATTGTACAGTCTGGTTTAGAATTTCTAAATATACAGAATGTCATTTGCAGGTGTACTTTATATCAAATGAATACACAAGAAACCAATTCGTAATAGTAACATTAGCAACATCTACTATCATGACATTATGTTTTGTTGCGAACGTCTTTTTGATGGACGGAATACATTTAAGGTCCTCTTGTAACGATATTACATACAACTTACCTTCTTTGCTTCCCCATCATGTGAAGGAACTGACTCCGAATCTATTTCTGCAAAGGGCGATATCGTAACTCCTATACAGGAGAGTTACAGATATAAATATATGTTGCTCACGTGACACTGATTTGGACGGAAACCTCGAACAGTAACGTTCGCAAAAAATAAAACAGCCAATGATATTGATTCCTCAAGTCCTTTGACCCCCTTACGTCATCCAAATTTAATATGATTGCTATTTTCAATTATTTATAAAACCCGGGATAAAAATAACTACAATGGGCTGTCTGAGAACTAACAAGAAAATTGCGATCGTGACATACCACAATGGACGGAAAAGACGTGACGTTAGCAACAATATTATTAAATTACCTTTTTTAGCCTTTACCAATAAAAATCTGCCTTAAAGTTATGATTAAAACACAAAAGAAGACTTTTTATTAAAATATAAGTCCATGTTATTAGGCTCCACTTATAAATAATACTTCAAAATTCCACTCCAAATAAGCTGGATGTCAGTAAAGTAGGTCATGATGTCTATTCCATGTCCAATATTTTGAAATTGAAAACCCTCTAATTCTAACATAAAACACAAACACAGAGTAATTTTTATTTTTATTTACTCAGAAAGACACATTTTATTCAATAACATAATGCATTACTCCATTACACAGTCTGTTTCACAGTTTCAGCAATTGCTTTTTTGATGGATACAAAAAACAATAATTCCTTCTTATTGTAAAATCTGCCCTAAGGAGTTGATGGCAAATATGAAAACAAAATAAGATTACATAATACATCATAAAAATATTAAAAAAGGACATCATTCATATATGTACATATCATGCAGTTGTTGAATCCACTCTCCTCAGTGATAATGATCAGGACTAATAAGGGGAGCATCCTCTATATTTACTTATATGTACATTAGAAATAAAGGAGCTAGTGGTATAGGATAATATCAATGAGATAGCTACACAATTGTTTTACTAAACATACTGTGGATTCATTTATTCCTGTGTACCAATTTTCGGAGACAAATAACAAATCTGCCTGTAGGATCTGGCTACTTCTAAAGGAGGGTGTTATACCTTACCTAATGATGACTTCTGGTTCAGCTAGCAAGCAAGCTAACCAAAGAAATTACCTTTGCCTACACACTCAATGGAATTGGCTGTAATGTATATGCTAGCAAGGTTTTTTTTCCAGATTTTATGATTCACTAAACATGATTATACATTTACAAGCCTGGCATTATGTGATCTATGGGCACTTTTACTTGTTTACATGCTATACATTTTATTTTACAGCTAGTAAAAGTATGCAACATTATGATAGAGACAGGAAAGACCTTTAAAAAAGCTAGCAGGTATGGTTTCAATTTATACTGGCCTGTACACTAGGATGGGGTGTGGTGTAAGGGATGGAATTGACATTAAAAAAGATACCCGGCGGAGTTTTTGAATAAGAAAATATGGCAGTCTTTTCAATAAGATTTCGAACCTGCAGAACTGAAGTTAAATTTAAAGAAAATTCTATTAGATTCAATTGGCCTGTAGAAATGGGTTTTTCATGCCCAACAGCATTTTAAAAAGCCTTGGCTTGTGGTCCTGTGACTGAGCATGTAGAGTGTATTGTGGTCCTGTGACTGAGCATGTAGAGTGTATGGTATTATTGCCAATGAGACAACTATCCACCAAAGGATGTAAACAACTGCAGGTCATCATTGTACAGTCTTTAAAAATGATCAAAACCCTTACTGCCTAGAAAGCTATAAAAGTTCCAAAAGGTCCAAGAATAACAAAATGTAAAACAATATTAAAAATAGAATATTAGCAACCAAGATTGCAAAAGCATATTCTGGTTTAAGAGAGAGCCATATCTCTTGCACATAAAAGACACCCATGTAGATTTCAAAAAAGAGCAGGGTTATGCCGCTACAAGGCAGAACTCTCAACCGCAAAGTGGAAAGGGATTAATATAAGTTGCAATAACTTGTTTCCCACTCCATTATTTATATAAATATGTTTAAATAAAAAAAAATCTCTGGTTAGGTTTCTCTCCTGGAATTCCCTTGATCAACCACAGTACATGTTGTTGTCTTTTTCATACTAACATAGCATACAACAAAAGTTTACATCTTGCAAAAAAGTTTGTATTCAATGCAAAGTTTTACAATTTAAATTTGGGGTTAAACTTGTGTCATTTAAACATAATCAATATTCTTTTTTATTTTAGTGATTTTATAGTTGGTGTAAGGGACTTAGCATCCTATTTCAAAACAGACGACTTGCTAAATGTAAGTATACATTACTATTTCATTCTAGATTGGTCTATAAAACTTGACAAATTAGTAAAGTAAAGTGATTATACAGTGTTCTCTCTAGGGCCTTAAAGCACTGTGGTACCATGGTGCTATCTAGGATGACTATATTATAGAATGTATAGCCATGGTGCTCATTTTTTGAAAAAAACAATGCTTTGTTATAAATGTCCATGGTGTTTTTTGAAAATTCTTGGGAGAACATAAACAGAAATCTGAAAAACGATATGCATTATAAAAAAAACCCAATAAGATGCCAACAACCATCATGGTCACCATGTGTATACAAACATTCCAAAATGGTCAATAAAAACCGGACAAACTTAAATAGATTTGACAAATCCTTTTCCTGTTAAATGTCTGTTTATTCTTTTGCTCTATGCACTGACTGAGATTTTTTTCCCAACAAACACACAAAAACGTAATATTATATGTCAATTAAAACAAAAGGAATTAACATACAGATAGCGATAGGAATCAAACATATTCCAGCTTGTGTATTGTTAATAATTGTACTATATATATGACCTTTATATGACCTTCAGGACGACACTAAAGTATCCGTAAGTACTAACCCCTCCGATGGCATTTAATTGTTGTTTGAATCACACTTTATAGTTTTCTCACAATGATATAAGGCATGTTGATTTATTAATTATAATACCTACTTTGATATATGGTTTCTTGGTCTTTGATGGTTTCTGTATAGGAAGAGAAATAAATCTAATTTCCAATCAACTTAAAAAAAAATCTTATTTTAGATGTCAAATAACTCTTTGAGAAATAACATAATTGTCTTGATAAACTTTTTGTTTTATTAATGTTTATTTTTGGAGAAAATTTCTAATGAGCTTTAAAAATTGTAAAAATGTATGTGTTTGAGTATAATTAAGAATTGGTGCACTGTAATTAAGAGTAACTAATTTTAACTTCCTGTTATTTCTTAATTATCTGGATAACTTGCAATATATAACTGGACAAACTCAGTATTGAGTTATCTCCCATTTCACTGGGCTCATAGATTCAGATAATACAAATGCTTTCTCTCTAACATGTCTATAATTTAAAAAGAGAATGAAACAGCATGTCAAACAGAAAATCTTGTTTGTTTAAATTCATGCAAATTCAGTTTATTTGAAGGGACAGTATTACTGAACTTCATTTATATGAAATTTTTTTTCACATATTAATAAGTCCACAACTTTTGATTTTCTAATAACAACATTATTTTCATTACTGAACAAATTTATTGTTGTCCATCCAAAATTGAATTCATATTTTATTATAACACTTATCGTTTCAAATTGATTTAAAAATGTTTTTTTTCATGCTCTAACATTGTTTTTTTGTCTAAAACATGTAACTAATGTTGTTGGTCAAAAATAAAATTTCTACCTACCTACCCAAGCCTACGTGGCATGGACAGGCAATATTAAACAAAGAATTTGTTTTATCGTCCTTCCCTTTGCCTATATCACTCTGCTCTGTTGCTCCGTAATTCTCGTATCAAGACTTCAAAACAAGACCAGGCATTATCAGCGACGTCACAATGTGAGAGGAGAAGTTATCAGCGACGTCACAATGCGAGAGGGAGACGCTATCAAGCTTGCATTTGTCAAGCATAAAACTGTCTTAGGGAGAAAGAAACGACCAGTAATAGAACGATAAAAAGATAATCGGGTTTTCTTCGTATAGATATCGTAAAAGATCAGCCGCTCGACACAATGTAAAACTTTTTAGCTCGTTCGCTAGGCTCACTCGCCAAAAAGGTTCACATTGTGGCTGGCGGCTGATATTTTACGATATCAATGTGTAGAAAACCCGATAATCTATACAAGGATGGTCTTAAGGTCTGTTATATACGTGCTGATAATTACAAGATAAAAGTGATAAAATTTACACAATAAAATTAAATAATTTTTGTTCTGAATTTATATGATAATATAGATTTTGATTTTCTAGCTATCAAAATTACAATGTACAAGAATTAGTGATATGAAAATACATGTTATATATCCTAATCTACATATGCATAACATTCTGCATGTTTTTACACCATACACATTTAATTTGCCTCACCAAATTATGTCTTTGTAGGGAATTGACAATTTTATTTCATTTGCATCCATTTATTGATTTCTTCCACCTTATATGGGTTAACATACTGAAAAAAGGGGGAACATTTTGAATCAATTAATTATGAATTCCTTTTTTGCATGTTGAAAGTGATCTTTGATATTAATAAACCTGAGAACTTGTGACTAAACCAAGCACATTTGTATACAGAATAGTCAATTTTTATTTAAGCATGACAGTCACACTTTTCTTTTGACACCAAGCATGCATGGAAAAAAACCACCCAAATTTCTTATTTTCTTGTCAGTGACTTAAACTTTTCAGCCAAAACAAAATTAAATCATTGCATATTTATTGAATTAATTTCCATGCAACATATATAGTACTGTTAAAGGGTTCATTTTTCTCTCAGTTTGAATTTCATGATTTCAAGGGACAAACTTAAGCCAGTTCCTGAGGTTTCAAATTCATGTATTTCTTGTCTCATTTTACATTCTGCTTTGAATATCAAATTACCACAAGGGGTGAAAAAAAAACTTCTTCATTACTGTAGAGTAATTCATCTTAATTTGTTCAACTAATTTATTTTCTTATATTAAGATTTGTTTTCCATTTCAGCTAAGCTATTTAAATTCTGCATTTTGATGAATTGGTTAGAAAAATATTCTTTTCTTAAAATTTTCATAATTTGATATTGTAACTTTGTGTTGTTAAAATATTGAAGTTGTTAAATAATCAATAAACTAATGATACAGAATGGTATATTTATATTTTACAGAACTGTTTGTCGAAGTTTGCCCATGAAATGACGGAGATGCTGAAATACTTCACAGTATGTACTAAATCCTATATTATAAGACATTTAGTGCTGTAGGCTAAAGTAACTCACATAAAAACCTGATAAGTTATTTTGTGTGATGATGCAATCATATTTCAGAAGTTAAATAGATATGAATAATGTGGATTCACTTATTTTTGTCGGTATCAATTTTCGTGGATGAAGGAAAACTAGCATGTTCGTGGATATTTTAATTTTGTTGTTTTACTGAAGTTTGCATACAATACTGTAGGACATTTGTCATTCGTTTCCATTTAATATCCTGATTTACCTACACTGATAAAAAACAACGAAAATTGGTATGCACCAAATAATAATGAATTCATAGTATGTTATCTTCTCAATGCCATGTATGTTTTCCTTTTATGCAAAGTCAGATAGTAAGCTGATTCAATAATATTATAGTCAGCTACCTCTACAAAAGTGTTTTAAAAGAAATTTCATCCAATATATACACAATTTCTTGAATAGCTCCTACTATTTAATCGGTGTCGCTTTTTTTTCCTTGGCAAAATTGTTTTTAAAACTGAAAAAGTAAAAATGGCTTTGTACTGAAATCAGCTGACTTAAAATAAATATATGCCATTGTTGAAAAAATATGATTGGTGTTTTGCACAATGAAAATATAAGCTGATTATTTTTTCTTAAAAGCCTGTTATTTAGAATATTTCAATAAGAGATGAGGGGTGTGCATCAATGAGACCAAAACCCAATGACACATATAACCCAATCAAATGACATGTCTAATAATAATCTCTTATACGTAAGCAATACAACTTATAGAACATAAATATTACAAATATTTAATTACATCTGTGAAATATATATAATACATTTAAACAATCAGTCATCAAATAATAAAATAAGTTAGTATACCCATATAACAGTACAGCAGAGTATGATAAAATATAAGATATTATGCATTTATAAATGATTTTAATTACGTGCCTTCTCGGCCAGAAATAAATACTTCTCTAAATTGTTAAGTTCCTTAACATGTAGAAGCTAGAGATGCTTTTCCAATTTTATACAGAAGGGGAGACAACCAGGAAACATAACATATAGTCTTAGTCTACAAACATATACTACACAATATTTGGCTTTTTACTTACTGTAAATCAACTAATTTTTTTGAGCAATTTCTTTTTGTTTCCTTCATAAGTAGAAGAATTAGGCGAATGTAAAGCGTTGACAAAAATTAAACTAGGATCTACTATATCTACAGATTTTAAAAATCACAGAATTAAATTGCCAGGAATGAGATAGAATTGGCAAAACGAAAAATAGAGTATCTGTGAAAATAAGTTGGTTAACAGTATTTATGGTTGTTGTTTATTATTTTGAAATGGGTAAACAAATACTTGTTTTGTTCAATTTCCGTCTTTTATAAGTCTACTTTTATTTTCTTTGTAGATATTGTTAGATCAAGCTAATAGATCTGTTTGCCAGAATATACAGAAATTAATTAAAACGTATGTTTGAGATAACTAATGGATCTCTTGTACCCAGTTTTGATGAGGGAATCAGTGATGATTAGTTTTATATAAATAAATAAAGTATTGTTGATGCAAATTCAATAGATGGGAAGTTAAAAGTCAATTTGAGGTGTTAAAGAGTAAAATTTTCTTTAAAGAAAGTTATGTATAAGCACCATGTCTGCCAGAGATATGAGTAATGTATAAAGTTGTATTAGCTTTTGATATATTTTAAATTCACTTGTGGTATCTAATAAGAGGTAATTGAGTATTTCATCTAAAACAATTTTCCATCAAGAATGTGAATTTTCATATAAATATTTTACTTAGTGATTTATGAATATAATAGAGTAAACTTCTATGAAATATTGTCCATTATTTCACATTTGCCTCACAATTTGACAGAATCATTCAGGTTTCACAGACTCTTCTTGGTTTCAAATGTCAACACAAATTTGTAAAGTTCACAACTTGGTCATGTTTTTTTGGTCTTATTTGTAAAATTATAATGTAACTGTTAAAATAATGTTCCAAAACTGAAATTACAGGATACAAAATATTTCCTCTTTTATTATGAATAACTTCTCTCAAAATAGCACATTTCCAGAATTATGAAATACTTTTGAATAACAGAACCAGTTTAAAATTCAGATATAATAGTATTATTGAAAATTACAGTTTATTTCTTGTTTCTTGCTAAAATTACTGTTCTTTTATTGAAAAAAAAACTGAAACTTCAGGTTACAAAATACTTCCTTTCTTGAATTTTTTATACAAAAATACCTCTCAAAATAGCACATTTCTGATAATCATGAAATAAATTTAAATAACAATATTTGTTTAAAGTTCAGAGTTTATAGTATTATTGAAATAAACAGTTTATTTCTTGTTAAGGAAGTACACAGATTAGAGGGAAGTTTAAAGATTAACTTTTTTTTACCGTTAGACAGATAAATGATAAGCTGTATATAGATTATCTTGTTTTGTTACAATTATCAGTGTAAGTTACATAGTGTTTCCATTAATATAATAACAAAAATATTTAAGTGGTACTTTGTTATACACAAGGATGAAAATAATTAGTTGATATAATCTTATTCATCTTAACAGAGTTACAAAGTGAAGGATTTTACACCTTTTGTACAAATTTGGTATAAGTTTTTAATAGGAATATTCTGTTCAAGAGAAAAGTGAGGATAAGTTGATAGATTGATTGATGTTTAACGCCACTTTAAAAATGTTTGTGCTATTTGATGTCAATCACTTTTGATTGGTGGAGGAAGCTGTAGTAATGAGAGAAAACCACTGACCTTTGGTAGGAAATCTGACAGTCCTAGTCAATTAGGATTTGAGTTGAGCGCTCCTGTCTTGTTTGCGATACAAACTCATAACCACAGTGTTTACAGGGTTGTGATAAATAGCTTGACTACTTTAAAACCACTCGGCCACTGCAGCATTTGAAAAGTGAGGAATAACCTGTTCCATTATTCATGACTTACTACTTTATTTTTCCAGGGATATAAAGAAAGTGAAAGATTCCAGGAAGGATTTTGAGAAAATTAGTGACGATTTAGATTCCGCGCTAAATCGTAATTCTAATGTTCCCCGTACTAAAGTACAGGAGTGTGAAGAAGCTAAAAATATACTGACCTCTAAAAGGTCAGGTTTCGCTCATGCTTCCCTAGACTATGTTTTTCAAGTAAGATTTACAAAGTTTTTAATTTTATACGTAGAAACCAAGCAAACAGGATAAAATACACAAGTGAATCAAACTTATATACTTAAAATACAGTATTTAACAATGTATGTACTTCATCTGATAGAAATCAATGATAGAATTTTAAATGTGTATGCCAGTATAATATCACATAAAAACAGTTTGACATCTAGCTATGATCAATTGTTCCTTGTTTAAGGTTATAATTCTGTAAATAAAAACTGCAATTTTCAATAGAAAGTCCTGTTATGGTTTAAACTATGCCACTTTTACTATGAAGTTTTGAAAAAATTATATTCTAGAATGGAAAGTTGATTAGAATTTCTTTTATTATTGACGAAATGCATCCTTAGAGTTGACTTGTGGCAGGCTGATGTCTTCCCAAAAGAATGAATTTATGTTTTGTTATAAGTAATAAAAACTTTGCTGTGTGACAGATTATATAGATCTTGATGTTCTTATATATATTACAGATAAATGTTCTCCATTCAAAGAAGAGATTTGATGTTTTAGAAACTGTAAGTATAACATGAGTTATCTCCCATATTACTTGAATAAGACAGTTATTGAGATTTCTCAAATAATCAGATATCTGCTACACAAATATATCAGTTATAGTAGTTTTATACCAAAACATTAAAATATATAAGCAAATTAGATAGGAATATTCATGAAAATTGCGTCAGAACCATGCACAATCAAATATTTTCAATGTTTTTCTGACAGGAATTGAACCCAAAAGTAACACAATAAATATTTCAGACAAGAATTTTTTATTTTTAAAAAAAATGAAAATGAAAAGAAACTATTTATTAAATTTAGAATTGTTAGTTATTTTCAATTTTAATGTGAATTAAATGCCTTTATAATTCCAACATAAATTACTCAATTTGTTAGAAAAAATGAGAGTGAAAATATCATCTAGTCATTGGCATATTCAATTGATATTTCTTTTTTTGTATAATGTGAAAAAAATTAATAAATAGCTATCTAGTTTTCCAAGCAGACTTGCCTTTTAGAGATGATGATTGACATTGTTATGAATCCTTTATATACACCTAATAGTTTGTTTTTGTAATCGGAAGTATGTTTGTTAGGTCCCTAGGCAAATCATAAACTTTGACATTGATTTAAGGTGGTACCTAACACTACAGGGAGATAACTCTGTAAAATCAGCTAACGTTTTAATTACATTGTGTTGTTAAGGGAATATTAAGCTTCTCAATGATCAAAATTGGTGTTTGTCAATCTGCTATACAATAATGTATAACCAGTGTAAATTTTCTGATAAAACGGTTGGTTCAAATATTTTGAAATTTTTATATTTTTGCCAAAGGGTCAAAGTAAATAATTTGTCAAAATTTTATGAAAATTAAACGAGCCAAATTTATTTTAGTTGAAGTGTTGGGTACCACCTTAAGTGAAATTTGTTATCATTTGGAAGGATTGCAAAAAAAACAACGTCGCAATAATTTCTGAATTTACAGTAAATTGACATAATTTTCAATATGAGTAAAGATGACTGTAAACAATTATGAAATTTTCTTTTTTATTCTTTTACAGATGTTATCATTCATGCATGCCCATAGTACATATTTTCATCAAGGTCATGACCTGTTTAATGAATTTGACCCAGAAATGAAAAGTATAACTGGACAGGTATGTAAAGAAATAGAGAAGCTGAATAGAAAAAAAATCATGTTATGTTATGGGGACAAAAGGGGAATGGAATAAGATTTTAAACAACTAACTCATTTGCTGAAGAAAATTATTTTAAACAAAAGTTCACCAAATAATACACAACAATCTAATTATTTAGCCACTGTACATTAAGCAAGCAACAATAAATCAATAATTGATGTAACTACACAAATACAACTGTCTTCATATTTATAAAAAAGAAGATGTGGTATGATTGCCTATGAGGTAACTCTCCACAAGAGACCAATTGATCATGATATTAACAACTATAGGTACCGTACGGCCTTCATCAATGAACAAAGCCCATACTGCAAAGTCAGCTCTAAAAGCCAGGAAATGACATGTAAAACAAATCAAAGGTGTAAGAGTGGGGGTGATGAAAGAAAATAAAAACAACTAATATCTATTATTTTTATACGACCGCAAAATTTGAAAAAATTTTCGTCGTATATTGCTATCACGTTGGCGTCGTCGTCGTCGTCCGAATACTTTTAGTTTTCGCACTCTAACTTTAGTAAAAGTGAATGGAAATCTATGGAATTTTAACACAAGGTTTATGACC
Organism: Mytilus galloprovincialis; assembly: GCF_965363235.1. NCBI lineage: Eukaryota > Metazoa > Mollusca > Bivalvia > Mytilida > Mytilidae > Mytilus > Mytilus galloprovincialis. The sequence goes on along the minus strand of NC_134850.1, from coordinate 71,522,623 downwards.
ACAAAAGGAAGGTTGGTATTGATTTTGGGAGTTTTGGTCCCAACATTTTAGGAATTAGGGGCCAAAAAGGGCCCAAATAAGCATTTTCTTGGTTTTCGCACTATAACCAGGGATCTCCATGGCCTGTTTAACGATGGCGCCCCGCCATCGTTCAAATGTCTTGCGCCATCATCAATGACTCGCCCCATTGTTAAATTGTCTTGCGCCATCGTTAAATTGTCTTGCGCCATCGTTCAAAACTTCATTGTTTTTTGTAGCCCGACGCCATTTTTTTCCCAATTATAATCAAATGCATGTAATTGCATAACCCTTAGGCTTTTTATGTTATAATCCAATACAGTTCTAAGTTTAACGCCTGAGGAATATCCGGATAAGATCGCTAATCACTTGTACCTGAGCTTGTACAGGTAGATCAACAAACCAGACAGGAGAATACTATTTGAGGATAGACGATCCATTTGTCGAATTAATCAACTAAGTTTCAGCAAATGATTATGATAATTTAGATTAGATAAATAAATTAATAATCCAGTTACAAAGAAAACAGTTTAACAAGTCGAACACGTGCTTTATTTTGACTTACGCAATCAGCATCCCCCTTTTTTAAGAAGTACAAAATAAGACGCTAAACAGTATATATATATATATGTCATCACAAATAACTCGAGTACTGCTGTAACGATAATTTAGAATTACTTTAAAAGTTTAAAAGTAAAAACTTAAATATTTCCTGTAAAGAAATATCGTATAGTAATTCCGAATTCATTTCGTATATTACAATCAAATTGATACATCCGCGTTTGCGGTTTCTATTCAGACTCGAAAGATGCATGTTGCACAGCATCAATTTGCCAGATAAAGTCATTAAAAACCTTTTCATTTGTCAACGTTTGCTTTACAAATCTCTTTAACCTTTAACATAACCCGTTCGAATCGTTTTGTTGTTGCTGCAAATCAGCCATACCGGTAATGGGTTCTGATTTTGACAGTGTCCATGAAAAATAAGCTCCACATCGTATGATTTTTAACCCCCATAACAATTACCAAAAATACAAGAAATCTACATGGGGACCTTCATGACAGCTTTTGGTCATTCTCGACTAAGGGGGAACCATGAAGACTTGGCATTTGAATGGTTTAAAACGGCAATAAATGAAAATATTGATACTTCTAATTCTATAATGAAAATTCAAATAAATATCATTTAAATAAGCAATGAATTAGCAAGTTCACCATTCCTTGTATGGAGGGATAAAATACTTCCGATCGCACTACACTGTACAGCGTAGACACGGTTTGTAATGGTGAAAGTTCCTCCATCGTTCAATTTTCATCCATGGAGATCCCTGTATAACTTTAGTTTAAGTTAATAGAAATCTATGAAATTTTGACACAAGGTTTATGACCACAAAAGAACGGTTGGGATTGATTTTGGGATTTTGGGTTTCAACAGTTTAGGAATTAGGGGCCAAAAAAGGGCCCAAATAAGCATTATTCTTGGTTTTCGCACAATAACTTTAGTTTAAGTAAATAGAAATTAATGAAATTTAAACTTTAACACAATGTTAATGACTACAAAAGGAAGGTTGGTATTGATTTTGGGAGTTTAGGTCCCAACAGTTTAGGAATTAGGGGCCAAAAAGGGACCCAAATAAGCATTTTTCTTGGTTTTTGCACCATAACGTTAGTATAAGTAAATAGAAATCTATGAAATTTAAACACAAGGTTTATGACCATAATAGGAAGGTTGGTATTGATTTTGGGAGTTTTGGTCCCAACAGAATAAGGGGCCCAAAGGGTCCAAAATTAAACTTTGTTTGATTTCATCAAAATTGAATAATTGGGGTTCTTTGATATGCCGAATCTAACTGTCATGACTGTGTATGTAGATTCTTAACTTTTGGTCCCGTTTTCAAATTGGTCTACATTAAGGTCCAAAGGGTCCAAAATTAAACTTAGTTTGATTTTGACAAAAAATGAATCAGTTAGGTTCTTTGATATGCTGAATCTAAAAATGTACTTAGATTCTTGATTATTGGCCCAGTTTTCAAGTTGGTCCAAATCGGGGTCCAAAATTAAACTTTGTTTGATTTCATCAAAAATTGAATAAATGGGGTTCTTTGATATACCAAATCTAACTGTGTATGTAGATTCTTCATTTTTGGTCCTGTTTTCAAATTGGTCTACACTAAAGTCCAAAGGGTCCAAAATTCAACTTAGTCTGATTTTAACAAAAATTGAAATCTTGGGGTTCTTTGATATGCTGAATCCAAAAATGTACTTAGATTTTTTATTATGGGCCCAGTTTTCAAGTTGGTCCAAATCAAGATCTAAAATTATTATATTAAGTATTGTGCAATAGCAAGTCTTTTCAATTGCACAGTATTGCGCAATGGTAAGAAATATCTAATTGCACAACATTGTGAAATAGCAAATTTTTTTTTAATTAGAGTTATCTTTCTTTGTCCAGAATAGTAAGCAAGAAATATCTAATTGCAAAATATTGTGCAATAGCAAGATTTTTTTTTAATTGGAGTTATCTTTCTTTGTCCAGAATCAACTAAAATCTTTGTTATATACAATATACAATGTATATTCACTTTTTACTACCAACTGATAAATTAAAATAATCTTTACCATTCAGTGATAACAAGCAGTTTTTTTACATCTTAATATTTTATGATGTATTTAAATGAGTAGTTATTGATGCAAACTCCATTAGAAATTTTAATTGAGATTATTTTTGGAATAAGGGAAAGGGGGATGTGATTAAAAAAATTGGGTTCAATTTTTCTCATTTGAAATTTCATAAATAAAAAAGAAAATTTCTTCAAACATTTTTTTGAGAGGATTAATATTCAACAGCATAGTGAATTGCTCTAAGAGAAAACAAAAATTTTAAGTTCATTAGAACACATTCATTCTGTGTCAGAAACCTATGCTGTGTCAACTATTTAATCACAATCCAAATTTAGAGCTGAATCCAGCTTGAATGTTGTGTCCATACTTGCCCCAACCGTTCAGGGTTCAACCTCTGCGGTCGTATAAAGCTACGCCCTGCGGAGCATCTGGTTTATTCTAAATTTAGAAAGAAAAAAAAATGTTTACCCCCCCCCCCCCAAAAAAAAAAAAGCCATGCCCCATTTTTTTTATAAAGCTCCCCTTAAAAAAAACTTTTTTTGAATGTTTTCTAATAGGGAAAATATATGTTTGGGTGGGGGTGCCATATGGAACTCTTTCCATCAAAGGAGAAAACAAAGAATACTGAAATAAATATTGAATGATATATTTTAAAGGCACTAAATTTTTGTATTTTAACTTCAAATGTATAAAAGTATAATAAACCTTTGAATATTGTATATAGTTGATGTAATATATATAAGGTATACACCCCAAGACCCTGCTGGACAGAGCCAAAGTATACACCCCAAGACCCTGCTGGACAGAGCTGAAGGTTGCCAGCCATGAAAAGGAAATAGTTTTATGTTAGTTTTACAATTATTTTTTCAAGATAGAATTTATTAAACAATTCTTAAGAATCCACCTCTTGCCCTGTTGTGATTCATTCAGAATATTGAATTATAATTTAATTTTGGTTGGAACGCGTCTTCTGATTGGCTGACGTTATTTTGTTATCAGCCCATAGACATAATTTAGTCATGTGAGCGTGACGTCATCAACGTTTTTTCATGGTTTTCTACGGTTTGAAATGGAATTTAGAATTTAATTATAAGAAATGACTGTAATATTTTTTCTGTCTATTCGAAATAACAAAAAAAATGTGATGCACACTGTTAAATAACCCGCTATGCGCGTTATTCAGTGTGCACCAAATTTTTTATGTTATTTCTTCATAGACAGAAAAAATATTACAGTCATTCCTTAAGTAACATTTAACCTGGCCGCTAAAGGAAAGCAAGCCATGGCTATATTATCCTATAATAAGTATATTGACAATTATAATGTTAATTTTCAGGTAGATGAGTTGAGAGATAAAGCTAAGCAGGAGAGAAGAGAAATGGAAGAACGTCACACTCTAGTCCAGAAAAAAGTAAGTCCAATTTCATTTTACATTTCTGTGAATAGTATGTTTTTGTGTAATTTTAAATATATTTAATGTACATACAACCATGTATGACCGATAACCTTGTGTAAAAGTAAAACTTCCCTCCCTACCATCCCACATTCCTTTTGTTGAAATATTAATAGTTCCTATGCAAACCTGACATCTTTTAGTTGTACTTAATTATTCTTTAAAACTTTTGAAAGATCACTGTCATGCATTGAATTATTTATTACCTCCCTTTGAATATAAGTGGACGTAATGAGAAATAAAGAAGCAGAAATAAGTTGTTAATCATTACTTATTTCTCAGTGTATCAGAAATTTATTAGAAACTGTTTTGAACAAATTGAAGACAAACAAATACATCTAGAAATATTAATGTTGTCTGCTCTATGGTTGGGTTGTTGTCGCTTTGACACGTTCCCTATTTCCTTTCTCAATTTTAGAGTTTGATATATGAGTTGGTTTTCCCTGTTAATGAGGAATTCTCTGTTTATATTATGACTGTTTAGAGCCGAAAATGTGCATTGCATATAACAGTGTTTGTAATAATTATAGATTATCGTTGATCATCTAAACGAGATTGATTTTCTCGCTTGATCCAGGACTGCGAAAGCGAGAAAGGCAATTGAGTTGAGATGACCAATGATAATCTGTTTATCGCTATTTTACCTATGACGATGTTGTCAATTTCGTTAACAACGCCACTAACTGCTTAGTTTCTAGCGATAATTTTCCATCTCAAGCGAGTAGCATGATATGAAAAATATAACAGAAAAACATCAAAGGAAAAATGCACAAAAAAGCGATAAATATTAATACATGTTAGTTGTGTTACTTTCCCACTTGTTTAGTGAAATTGTGATATTGACATTGTTTATGCTACACTTAGGGGCATTATGTTTTTTTCAGTCTGTATGTCAGTTCTGTTCTGCTTCAGGATAAAGTTTTTGGTTTGTTCAGCTTGTTTGTTTACTGTATCCCTGCTCTTCTAATGAAAACTGCAGATACCAGTTTATGCTCAGGAAAACAATCTGAAAAAAACTTCAATGATATTTCCATAACTTTTTATCTTATTTTTTTGACTTGATTGTTGAGATGATAAATAATTTAAAGTGATTTCATGCTTTACAAACAGAAAACAGGAAAGGTTGGTATGTATAAAGTTTATATTGTGTCATACAACCTGCTTTTTATACCCTATGCTTTCTAAAGGGGACAATAGTGATGGGGGAATGGTTATTTAGAATGACGTACTGTTTCATTTAAGCATTGCCAACTGCTCCTGAACAGCAGGGATTTCTACCAATGGCTGGTTGTTCTCTCCTTGACCTGCAGCTTCCTCCACCAATAAAAACTGACCACCATAAAATACCATATAGTGTTGAAAGTTGAGATAAACTGACCGCCATAAAATACCATATAGTGTTGAAAGTGGAGATAAACTGACCGCCATAAAATACCATATAGTGTTGAAAGTTGAGAAAAACTGACCGCCATAAAATACCATATAGTGTTGAAAGTTGAGATAAACTGACCGCCATAAAATACCATATAGTGTTGAAAGTTGAGATAAACTGACCGCCATAAAATACCATATAGTGTTGAAAGTTGAGATACACTGACCGCCATAAATACCATATAGTGTTGAAAGTGGAGATAAACACTAGAAAATCAATCAATCAATCTGAACTGCAGTGCCTGAAATTTGTGAAAATTTTAACTGTCTCTTACTGACATGATGTAAAATGGTGGCTCCTATTTCATATCTTCTGCTCCTTAATTTTAGGGGTTTACTTTACAATTAATGGAAATCGTTATATCTGCATGATATAGTACACATTTTTATCTGCTTCTCTTTCTAAGCCTTTCATCATAATTCAATGAAACTTCCTCAGAATCGTTATTCTAATATGCCATCGTTCACCTCCTGTTTGACTTTTTGGTTCAAATTATTTTTAAGGTTTCCCTTAGCAAATATGAACCTTGCCATTGTTTTATCTGAAGTTTAACCCTTTTGTATTTACAACTCCTCCTAACCCTATTATTCCAATTTATTGAAACTTTTTTTACACAATTTTTACCTTATAATGATTTGCACTTCTTGTTTTGTTATTTGTTTCAAATCTTTTTTTGGGTTTAACCATAGGAGATCACAGACATTGCAAAGGACATTTTTTTATCATTGTTACATCCTTGCTTACTGTAAATGAATAATGGATTATGGTTCCAAGGGAAACAGTAGTTCCAAATAAAATAATAGTCTTTTGTCCAGTGTCTCGGGATGTCTCTTGTATTTCTTATTATTGGGTGAACTCATTGACAAATACCAAACAAATCTTTTTATTCAAGCAGCTTGAAAGTAAGAACCTGAAGATCAGCATTGAAGTTTAACAAGTGAAAGATGGTTATAGCTGTTTTGTCAGATCTTCCAACAAACAACTTTTAATTGATACACATGCCATCATTTAAGTAATATGCATGCATGAGCAATGATTTTTTGAACTTTCAAGTCTTTTGGAGTAACTACTAAATTTTCAGAGATGCGGTATGCATATGCTATGATTGCCAATGAGACACATATCCTCCAAAGACAGAATAACAAAGATGTAAGCAAATCTAGATAATTGTACAACATTCAATAATGACTAAAGCCCATACCGTATAGGCAGCTATAAAAGGCTCCGACATTACACAATGTAAAACAAATCAAACTAAAGCCCATACCGTATAGGCAGCTATAAAAGGCTCTGACATGACACAATGTAAAACATATCAAACTAAAGCCCATACCGTATAGGCAGCTATAAAAGGCTCCGACATTACACAATGTAAAACAAATCAAACTAAAGCCCATACCGTATAGGCAGCTATAAAAGGCTCTGACATGACACAATGTAAAACATATCAAACTAAAGCCCATACCGTATAGGCAGCTATAAAAGGCTCCGACATTACACAATGTAAAACAAATCAAACTAAAGCCCATACCGTATAGGCAGCTATAAAAGGCTCTGACATGACACAATGTAAAACATATCAAACTAAAGCCCATACCGTATAGGCAGCTATAAAAGGCTCCGACATTACACAATGTAAAACAAATCAAACTAAAGCCCATACCGTATAGGCAGCTATAAAAGGCTCTGACATGACACAATGTAAAACATATCAAACTAAAGCCCATACCGTATAGGCAGCTATAAAAGGCTCTGACATGACACAATGTAAAACATATCAAACTAAAGCCCATACCGTATAGGCAGCTATAAAAGGCTCCGACATTACACAATGTAAAACAAATCAAACTAAAGCCCATACCGTATAGGCAGCTATAAAAGGCTCTGACATGACACAATGTAAAACATATCAAACTAAAGCCCATACCGTATAGGCAGCTATAAAAGGCTCCGACATTACACAATGTAAAACAAATCAAACTAAAGCCCATACCGTATAGGCAGCTATAAAAGGCTCCGACATTACACAATGTAAAACAAATCAAACTAAAGCCCATACCGTATATGGCAGCTATAAAAGGCTCCGACATGACACAATGTAAAACAAATCAAACTAAAGCCCATACCGTATAGGCAGCTATAAAAGGCTCCGACATTACACAATGTAAAACAAATCAAACTAAAGCCCATACCGTATAGGCAGCTATAAAAGGCTCCGACATTACACAATGTAAAACAAATCAAACTAAAGCCCATACCGTATAGGCAGCTATAAAAGGCTCTGACATGACACAATGTAAAACATATCAAACTAAAGCCCATACCGTATAGGCAGCTATAAAAGGCTCCGACATTACACAATGTAAAACAAATCAAACTAAAGCCCATACCGTATAGGCAGCTATAAAAGGCTCCGACATTACACAATGTAAAACAAATCAAACTAAAGCCCATACCGTATATGGCAGCTATAAAAGGCTCCGACATTACACAATGTAAAACAAATCAAACTAAAGCCCATACCGTATAGGCAGCTATAAAAGGCTCCGACATTACACAATGTAAAACAAATCAAACTAAAGCCCATACCGTATAGGCAGCTATAAAAGGCTCCGACATTACACAATGTAAAACAAATCAAACTAAAGCCCATACCGTATAGGCAGCTATAAAAGGCTCTGACATGACACAATGTAAAACATATCAAACTAAAGCCCATACCGTATAGGCAGCTATAAAAGGCTCCGACATTACACAATGTAAAACAAATCAAACTAAAGCCCATACCGTATAGGCAGCTATAAAAGGCTCCGACATTACACAATGTAAAACAAATCAAACTAAAGCCCATACCGTATATGGCAGCTATAAAAGGCTCCGACATTACACAATGTAAAACAAATCAAACTAAAAAACCAACAGCCTGATTTATGTTAAAAAACAGTATTATAAACAGATATAACAGACAGCAACAAACAGCACTTGCTGAATTACAGACTCTTGACTTGAACAAATACAGAATGTGGTTAAGCTAAGCATGTGAAAAACATGCTCAAACCCTTCTCTAATCTGGGACAGCGGTGTTACAGACATACATAAAACAAACTATTAAAATCAGTAAATCAGTATTAAAAAGTTAGATCACAAAAATACTGAACTTAAAGGAAAATCAATTCGGAAAGTCCATTATCACATGGCAAAATCAAATAACACTACCCATCAAAAACAAATGGACAAAAACAAATGGACAAAAACAAATGGCTTTACTTTTCAGGTCTGAAAGATTTACAAAAATACAACCAACAAAAATACAAAAGACATAAAGTTTCAAAAAACTTGTTCCAGTTGTTGCCTCTTTGACACATTCCCCATTTCCATTCTTAATTTTACTATTTAAGAATTTTAAATAGTGATTTTTGCTTAGTTTGCGATTACATGAAATTTGTGGAAAAAAAACTCTAGCGTGAATTGTTTAGGAAGGTTACATTATTGATCATTTTGTTATAACACAAAATAACTACTGAGCAAAATGTTGATGTCTTGAAATTGTGAAAATATCTGCATTTAATTTATATACTTTGAATTATTAAAACTGAAGAAAGGTGAAATAAAAAACTAAGTAAACTTAAATATATATACAATTTGATCTACTTTTACATTTTACATATTATTGACTTTGCTTTGTATAGTTATTAATAAAATGGTAATCAAATGATACAAAAATATTCTCATATTTAATATACTGGTATTTTCATTGTGTTTTAACTGGCATAATGAAAATAAATAAGTCTTATAACCTGAAGTTAAAAAAGTTGGAAGCCCTAAACAAAGATTCTTTATAAGCTTTTATATTGTCAAGACCTCAGTCTCAGATTTACAATGAAAGTATAAAAAGTTTTGTTATATCAACATGTAAACTAAATCATAAAAACTATTGTCATCACAAAATGTTCATTTGTTATTACGAAGTCTGTAAATAATTACAGCTATACACTTTCTATAACTATCCTTGTACTAAAGGTATAGGAGAGGAGGAAACTTGATTTTTCTTTCCTTTCTTGTTCTTCCTTTTACAAATTCTCTTTCCATCTGGCCCAACGGTACATCTTCGTTGTCTTCGTGGACAAATCTTTCTCCCGCTAGCATCAATAACACATCTTTTATGTCGCCTTTTAATTCTACTTCTATCTCGCTTTTTCTTTCCTTTTCTATTTTTCTTATTTTTCCTCTTTTTGTTTTTTTTGTTTTTGTTTTTGTTCTTGTTCTTTCTATTTTTCTTGTTCTTTTTCTTGGTCTTGGTAGGCTTGACATCTGGACTGCTATTGTCCTGAGTTTTTTTAGGTTGAGCAAGATCACTCCTAGAAACACTGACGACTAATTCTTGTGAATCATCTTGTTGAGTTATTTCCCTTGGTTTAACAAATTCTCTGTTGTCAAGGCTGGTTAACTCCCTTCCCTCCACTTCCTTTGGTGCTGCACATACTGGAGGATCAATGTTGTAAAATGAAACATCATCAGATCTTTTCATCCATTGTTGTAGCCATTTTAATGTTGAATCACAATACAGGGGGTTTCCATCTAAAAATAACTTCTTCACATTTGGTAGGGTGCGTTTGAGGTTTTCTGGTAAACTTTCTAGTTCATTATACTGTAAAGCAAGAATAAATGTTTTTTCCATTACTTCACTGTTGGATTGTTGAACCAGTTTGAGAAATGATTTGACTAAACCAGGACTATTCATCATGTTGACATTTTCAGCATTAGAGATTGCTGGTATGAAGTCCTGGTTTAGTTGAGTTGTGGTCGCTTGCAGGTACGAGAGACTGATTTCATTTAACTTAAGCAAAGCCTTCATGGCATCTTTTTCAATTAACTTTAAAGGATTATTTGAAAGTTTCAAACATTCTAGACTTGGTATATTAACAAATGCCCCTGTTGTCAAAACCTGTAGATTGTTGGCATTAAGGTTAACACTTCTAAGCTTTGGCATTTCATCCCAAGCCCCTTCAGCAATACGTTCAACTCTGTTGGTATCAAGGGAGAGAACTTCTAATTGAGAATTGATTGCAAAGTTTCTCTGCGCTATTTCATAAATGCCATTATGATCAAGGAAGAGTTTGTGAATGTTTCTTGGGAGAAGTCTTGGAATGGACTTAAGTCTGTTATTACTGAGCCAGATTTCCATCAGTCTGTCTAAATACCCAAAAGCTTTGTCGTCCACTTTTGTTATTTGGTTATTGTTTAATGTTATTAAACGTAAGTTAGTGATGTTTTCAAAATGTTCAGCTTTTATTTCTGTGAGTTTGTTATTTCCCAAACGGAAATCGGCTACCGACTCTGGCATTTTACCAGGGACATCTTCTAACCGACAGTTGGTAAAGTCCACCATTTGTAAAATACTAGACCCAAATTGTAATTCAGGTACTCGTACAATGGGATTGGAGCTCAAACTCAGATATCTCAACAATTTTAGATTGGCAAAGGTCTTTGGTGAAATTCTTGTGATCTGATTTTGGCTAAGATCAATCATTCTTAAGTTGATGCTGAATTCAAAATTTTCATCTTCGAGTGCCTCGATTTGATTGGATACCATGTTAACAGTATGTAGTGAATCAAGACCATTTAACGACCTTCCAATCCTTCTGATTTTGGTGCTGGTAATAGATAACAATCGTAGATGTGTGAGTCCTTCGAAGGCTTTATCGTGTATATAAACTATAGGATTATTAGACAAGTCTATACTCATTAGCGAAGGCAGACTTATGAAGGACCTGTCCATAACTTCACTGATACCGTTACCAGATATACGAAGGGTCTGAAGTGATGTTAGTTCCTGGAAACTACTACTAGAAAGTTCTGTTAACTGATTACCAGAGAGTTCCATAGTTGTGATGGTATTGGGGAAGTTTCTCGGGATGTCCCTTATTCCAGTACCAAGACAATTGGCTATTCCATTGTCACATGACGTGCACTCAGCTGGACATCTCTGACCAGTGGTGGCCAATGGCAACACCACCAGCAGAATTACTGCTATCCAAATCATCCTGTCATCTGAAAAGAGAGAAAAGATTTTGTAACCTTTTTGAAACATGAATTTATCGATTATACATTTTCTTTAATATAGATTAGTTTTCCCATTTGAATGGTTTTACACTAGTATTTTTTGGGCGCTTTATAGCTTGCTGTTTGGTGTAAGCCAATGCTACATGGTGAAGACCATACTTTGACCTATAATGGTTTACTTTTATAAATTGCGACTTGGATGGAGACTTGTCGCATTTGCACTCATACCACATCTTATATCTATATAAAATAAATCAAAAGTGAGTCCAACAACATCAAAGCAGTTACTTCAGTAAGTTGAACATAATGATAAGGATTGGTTGTAAGTAAGAAGCTGTTTTGAGTTTAAACCTTTCAGTAATTTGTCATTCTACCCTAATTTCTGGGTCAGGAAAGGATATTGTTTACGTGTCACACACTAGTTCTAATAAACCTGGATCAAATTACTACACACTTTACTCTGTTTGGATTTGTGAATGTTGAAAGCCTTTTGATTTGAATTATTATATTATCTAGAGATATTGGACTTTTAACATTAAAATGTAAGGTAATAACTAGTACTGTATGCCTTAAGATATTCTCTCAAAATGTGTTTGTACATTGACATTTTATAAACTCTTGACTAAATGCCTTTATCTGTCTCTTAACAACTTCAACATGTTCAATGTGCTGGATACAGATAAATCTTAAGGTCTTAATGGCTTGCTGTTTATTTCTCTTAGTTTTAGTATACCAAGGGAAATTCTAGGGGGGGGGGGAATTATGAGTTATGAACATATAAAAAGTACTGTTGCTTCAGATTTGTAATATATGTGAAGGGTGTAAAGTGTTAAATATTTTCTATACATTAATCATTATATATTATAGTCAGTTATATTAGCTAACACTTTGGATTTATTTGTAATCTCCTCATCTTATTGAACCCATCTGTCTGATTGAAGTGCTTCTGTCTTAGAATTGATGGCATCAGATTGAACACATCTCTCTAAGCAGTGATGGGATAGACATGCTATTATATGTTGTAATAAGTGATTATCTCTGACAATGTTTTGATTAAGGTTGATTTGTATGGACAGTGAGAGATGTTTTTAGATAAATAATGAAGCATATATTATCAAAATAAACAGTGACCTTATAGTGACCTGTAAACACTGAGTATATGATACTGTTAACAATTGTAACAGATTGGTCTTCTCTCTGAATCTCTTAGTAATTATCGTTTTATGCAGCATTTTCAGTAATTGCAATTTAATACACTGATAAACTTAGATATCAGCTTTAGTACTGTAGATTCATTAATATTCTTTGGATACCAATTTTTGTGGATTTAGTGGGTAATGGGGAACCACAAATTTAAATGTTCTATGAAATACAAATTTTCTTGCCAAAACCATGAATTAAAATATCCAAGGAAATGCAAGTTTTCCACAATCCACAAAAATTAATACCCATGAAAAAAAAAATCTACAGTATTCCATTGGGTTGCTGTCATTTGGATAAGATAAAAAGTTTTGCCAGAACTAAGATCAGAAGAATTTTTTAGAACCTAAATATTTGTAGTTCATTTAAATTTTCTGATTAGCACTTTGTTTGACACCAGAAATAGTTGCAGATAAAATATAGATTTTAGACTTGAATTCAAGCAAGTCCTTACATTGTGTTACATGTTACACATGATTCTGTGTCCACACTTTTTAGATAGAATATGTCATTCTCTTTTCTACTTTATTTTTTTGTAAGTTGTAGTAGTTACAGAAAATTATTTCTTAAATAAAACTGATAACCTTCAAAATATAATAGTTTAAATTTAATGTTAGTTTTGACAGCTAAAAAATTTAAACATTATAAATATAATTGACCACTAAAAAATAAATCTGGCTACACAGACTTGTTATTTTCTGCTGAATGATTTGTCATAGGTTGAAGCTATTTAAAACTTTATAGTCAACTTGAAGTAGTTAACAATATATTCTGCTTTAATATTTGTCTTTTTCTTTACATAGGTTGAAGCTATTTAAAACTTTATGTTCGACTTAGAGTAGTTAACAATAAAACTATTTGACTTTGATGTTGTTTAGCCCCCTGATCCTGTCCTTTGGCATTGTATTAAATCTTCTGCTCACTATACAGATATTTGATGGAGAAACTGAGTGGATCATGGTTAGAATACATGTAATGTAATAAGAGTAATTTAAACATGTACTTGGTTTGTTACCTAACCTGCACCTAATTTATATAGGGATATTTAAAACATACTTTCATCCTTAATTGATAATTGTTTTGTATAATTTTAAGCGCATAGTTTGTTGTCACAATTCAAGTGCATTAGGCAAAACAAAACATAAATTGTATCTCTCCTATATATCTGCTTCTAAATGAATGGAGATGTGGGTCAATGAGACAAAACAAACACAAAATAGAGGGGGGTAGACACCAAAGGGATTTTATAAGTCTTAGGTCTACACAAAATGACAATGCTAATCTGACAACAACAAAAAAACACAATATAGAACATTAAAGACTAACGACTGAGCAACATGGACCCCACCATAAACTAGGATTAGTCTTGGGTGCTTTTGAAGGGGAAGCAGATCCTGCTCCACAAGTGGCACTGTATTAAGAACATTTAGAGGGCAATATACAGTGATCAACAATAGATGGGATTATCAGGTTTATATACAAGATACGTTAAGATCTTAATAATCTCAAATCTAGGATAGAGCTTATACAAAATATGTGGTATGATTGCTGATGTAACAACACTCCACAAGAGACCAAATGACACAGAAATTAACAATTATACGTCACCGTACTGCTTTCAACAATGAGCAAAGCCCATACCGCATAGTCAGCTATAAAAGGCTCCAAAATCACAAATGTAAAACCAATAGAAATAGAAAACTAATGGCCTAATTAAATGTACAAAAAATGAACAAAAAACAAATATGTAACACAGCAACAAACGACAATCACTGAATTAAGATCATATTTGAATGAATAGATGTAAAAAGTTATGCATTTTCCTGCCAAGATGTTTTCTTGTCAGCTGCTGCGAAAATTTGATTGTTTTGGCCTTATGATCCAATCTTTACATGAAGTGCATTGTAGACATTCTATGTGCACCAGAGAATGCCTGTCAGATTTAATGTACATTAATTAGATCATAGAGATATCATCCTTCAAACCCCTGTCAGATTTAATGTACATTAATTAGATCATATCATCCTTATTGAAGAATTAACTTTGGTGCACTTAGTTATCATTTTATATGTTGTATCAAACAAAAGATGAATTAAATCCAGAAGTCATATTTTACTATCAATTTTCAAACTCATCTGATTGTGTTTCTGTATAATTTGTGTAATAGTTTCATGAGTAATAGCCCAACCCTTACAGTACATCATAATATTACAAGATGTAACTAATAAATTCTGATAGTCACTAATAGAATCTGATAGTCACTAATACAATCTAATAGTCACAACATAATTGGCTTAAAATAAGCAATGTTCAGAAACCTGTTTAGTAAAAAGAAATTAGTTGAAGGGAGTTTAGACTTAGCTTTAGACTTAGCAGTTTTCTTTCTACAAATAGCATACATTAATATTTCCAATTAATATTTTCTAAATAAAAAATTTCTCATAAATTAATAACTTTTGTTGCTTTTTAGCTCACCTGGCCCGAAGGGCCAAGTGAGCTTTTCTCACCACTTGGCGTCCGTCGTCGTCGTCGTTAACAATTTACATTTTGAACTTCTTCTAGAGAACCACTGAATGGAATGGAACCAAACATGGCCAGCTGGGGACTTAGTTTAACATAGGACCCTATAGGAAATGCATACAAATGACTTATTTTAGAAAACCACTGAATGGAATGAAATCAAACATAGCATGAATGTTCCTAATGTGGTGCTGACCAAGTGTTGTTACTTTGTAGCCGATCCATTATCCAAGATAGACGCCAGCGGGGGACTTAGTTTAACATAAAACCCTATGGGAAATGCATACAAATGACTTCTTTTAGAGAACCACTGAATGGAATGAAATCAAACATGGCATGAATGTCCTTATGAGGTGCTGACCAAGTGTTGTTACTTTGTAGCCGATCCATCATCCAAGATGGCCGCCAGCGGGGGACTTAGTTTAACATAGGACCCTATGGGAAATGCATACAAATGACTTCTTTTAGAGAACCACTATATGGAATGAAACCAAACATGGCATGAATGTTCCTTATGGAGTGCTGACCAAGTGTTGTTACTTTGTTACCGATCCATCATCCAAGATGGCCGCCAGCCGGGGACATAGTTTAACATAGGACCCTATAGGAAATGCATACAAATGACTTCTTTTAGAAAACCACTGAATGGAATGAAATCAAACATAGCATGAATGTTCCTAATGTGGTGCTGTCCAAGTGTTGTTACTTTGTAGCCGATCCATTATCCAAGATGGCCGCCAGCAGGGGACTTAGTTTAACATAGGACCCTATGGGAAATGCATACAAATGACTTCTTTTAGAGAACCACTGAATGGAATAAAACCAAACATGACATGAATGTTCCTTATGAGGTGATGACCAAGTGTTGTTACTTTATAACTGATCCGTCATCCAAGATGGCGGCCAGTGGGGGACTTTTGAATGAAATTAAACATGTTCCTTTCCTTATAAATGAGGTTGTGTTGTCACTTTTAGCCAAATTTTATATTTTTTTATATGATTTCAAAAACCCAAGTAGAATCAGGTGAGCGATACAGGCTCTTGAGAGCCTCTAGTTTAATAAATACACATGGGATGATGAAATTACTTTATAAAGTAATATAAACAAGAAAATATGTATATATCCAGATAACTACAAATCTAATTCTTTTATTGAAAATTTTTCTTTGTAATTTATCTTTCAATTAAAGAAGCATCATCATAAGCAAAGTCGTTTGATGGAATTATGCAACTGACTGTTTATATCAAGCCACCATTGCAAGATGTCAATTTATAAAAATAATTATCTTTGATTGAAGTTTGGTTCATGATGTCTGGAGATAATCCTGTAATTTATTTAATTATATTTATATAAAACACACCTGTTTATACAGAATGGAGGATTTTGTGTGACATAATTCGGTTATGTAAACAGTGCAGGAAAATTCATTAAAACATTTGCTGATTCAGCAAAAGATAAATTGTTTAATTAAAGAATAGAAGGTTAAAACACATTCCAACTTTGAAAATAGAGTCAGCCTAAATATAGCATTGAAAAGTTGAGAATACATCTGGCATAATAAATATACCTGATGATGAGATATTGGTAGATCCTTACGTATTAAATTTTATTTCAACTACATGTATATTTTAAAGAGTGTGGTAAAGTTTAGGAGAACATGATTTATATATTAGTTTAAATTGACTTGAACTGCTTTTCTAATTGTGAATTTTCCAAGATTAAACATTATGTGTGTATTGTCTTTCTGTTAGTTATTTTCTGTGCTTCCTGCCAATCTCATAAGTAAAGCCATTTTCTACTGATAAAGTTTGTAAGTGTAAAGTTTGCTCTTATGTTGTGCTGTTACAATCTGTCCCAGTACAAAAGGAGGGTTAAGTGCTCACTAACATGTTTAATCCCAATACATTCTATATGTAAGAAAGAAGATGTGGTATGATTGCCAATGAGACAACTGTCCACAAGAGACAAAACTGACACAAACATTAACAGCTATAGGTCACCGTATGGCCTTCTACAATGAGCAAAGCCCATACCGCATAGTCAACATACTCAACCAAAATGTTTTGGAACTAATGCAGAATGCTAATTATCATGATTACCACCAAACACAGATCAAGTTTGAATGTTGTTGGCTACACTTTTATGGTTTTAGAGTTAAGCCCCTTTACAAATGGAAAAATTGTTTTCAGTTCTCTAACTTAAGTTGAGGCAAACTAAAGGAAAAAGAATTGAAACGAAAAATTCAGCAATTTAAATTAATGAAAAAATGTGAGCATATTTCTAACCTGCCACTGTCCCAGGTTAGGGGGAAGGTTGGGATCCCGCTAACATGTTTAACCCCGCCACATTATTTTATGTATGTGCCTGTCCCGAGTCAGGAGCCTGTAATTCAGTGGTTGTCGTTTGTTTTTGTGTTACATATTTGTTTTTGTTCATTTTTTTTTATATATAAATAAGGCCGTTAGTTTGCTCATTTGAATTGTTTTACATTGTCATATCGGGGCCTGTTATAGCTGACTATGCTGTATGGGCTTTGCTCATTGTTGAAGGCCGTACTGTGACCTATAATTGTTAATGTCTGTGTCATTTTGGTCTCTAGTGGACAGTTGTGTCATTGGCAATCATACCACATCTTCTTTTTTATGCCCCACCTACGATAGTAGAGGGGCATTATGTTTTCTGGTCTGTGCGTCCGTTCGTTCGTCTGTTTGTGCGTCCGTCTGTTCGTCCGTTCACTTCAGGTTAAAGTTTTTGGTCAAGGTAGTTTTTGATGAAGTTGAAGTCCAATCAACTTCAAACTTAGTACACATGTTCCCCATGATATGATCTTTCTAATTTTAATGGCAAATTATAGTTTTTACCCAATTTCACGGTCCACTGAATATAGAAAATGATAGTGGGAGTGGGGCATCCGTGTACTATTGACACATTCTTGTTATATACTGACACCTGTTTTCTGATACTTAGCAGTTATATGTTTACCAGATTTCCAAGAGACATGCTGATTTCTTAAAGAATAAGAAGAATCTAACTTTAAATGGAATCTTTTATTATTGACAGAAAAGTAAATTTTTTTTAAGTCCTGATTTTGAAGGCTAATTGTTAGCTGGTGTCATATAGGGAATTTTGTGGTTTCCCTGTCCCAAAGAAATGCATGTTAATTGGTATCCAATGAATCCACAGTAAAGATGATACAAATTCAATGAATTTTTTGTATGAAATAATCAAAATTGGAAAGTTATTTCAATGATATATGTGAAAATATTATATACATATAAGAAAGGAAAAAGGAAAAATACAAAATATACATTGAATTCATTTTCTTATCATTGTATTGGATGTAGAAGAGTTCCCTAAATGTATATTTCTCCCTACAATGAGGTATACTTTTCCAGTGTTTATAAAAATATTTTTAATTTTTGGGAATCCACAATTTATACTTGAAATGGCACAGCTTTACCTCAAAATGAACAGTAATAAGCTGATTTAAAGAGAAGTTAAAAAGCCTATGAAAATTACAAACATTGACAATGTGTAAGACTACTAACTTGTTAACCCAACTTGTTGTATATTGAAAAAGACAAATATCCAGTTAAAAATTTGTTTCATAAAGGACATTAATTATGGCACTATTAAAAGTTTCATAAGTAATTGTAATGTTACAAGATGTACTGTTTAATGAAAATGAGTTCCAATTTAATTTAGATGAGATTAAGCAATGCTTAAATTAGTTGTTAAGAATTTTTTTTTTATCTAATTTTCATGCTTTGCAAATTTAGCACACAAAAAAATCAAAAATGAAAAAAAGTAATTATATTAACATTTTTTTTAAAGAATATTTTAATAGAATTAAAGTTATTTTATGATATACAAATATGCAAATGATAAAATTTTGTGGTTGATACAAAAAGTTTTTTAGCCAACCTACCTGTTAATGTTGAGATATAAATCCTTGGTTCACATAGTAAGATACAGTGGGACTGTAAGCTATGTCGTATGACTCACAGATCAGGGGAGATGTGGGTGGAACGTCATGTAAACATAATAAACTTATTGTTATATACTTAATATAATTATACCATCATCAACATTGTATTATAGTTCATCATTCATGTAATATTAAGTTGCTTGTTCTAAGTTAATGGATTGGACAATTTTGAATTTGATTTTGTATAAGAGTTTTAATGTTTTAAGTTTTACCACAAAATTTTAAGGTTGTAGAAAGTCATAAAAAGTAAAATGTGTTTGACAGAACTTAGCTACTGGTTATGTGGGTATACAAATAGGATTATGTTTTTGTTTTGGAAAAAAAAAAGTTCTTTAAGCCTTTATTCTCTGACAATGTAATCTCAAGATCAATAATTATATTAAAAACGAAACCAATGTGAACTGGTGACAGTAACTTGATTGTCTTGTACATCTACGAAAAAAACTCAAAATAGTTTGGTTCACCAAGAGTTGATCAATATCACCTAGACAAGAAATAAAATTATCATTGTAAATATTAGTTAATTGTATTTAATATATCAGTGAGTCAAAAGTTACAGAGAGACCTCAGTCCCCTTTAGACTTTAGTTACTGTGGATGCATTATTATTAGAAAGACCTGAGTCCCCTTTAGACTTTAGTTACTGTGGATGCATTATTATTAGAAAGACCTCAGTCCCCTTTAGACTTTAGTTACTGTGGATGCATTATTATTAGAAAGACCTCAGTCCCCTTTAGACTTTAGTTACTGTGGATGCATTATCATTAGAAAGACCTCAGTCCCCTTTAGACTTTAGTTACTGTGGATGCATTATTATTAGAAAGACCTGAGTCCCCTTTAGACTTTAGTTACTGTGGATGCATTATTATTAGAAAGACCTCAGTCCCCTTTAGACTTTAGTTACTGTGGATGCATTATTATTAGAAAGACCTCAGTCCCCTTTAGACTTTAGTTACTGTGGATGCATTATCATTAGAAAGACCTCAGTCCCCTTTAGACTTTAGTTACTGTGGATGCATTATTATTAGAAAGACCTGAGTCCCCTTTAGACTTTAGTTACTGTGGATGCATTATCATTAGAAAGACCTCAGTCCCCTTTAGACTTTAGTTACTGTGGATGCATTATCATTAGAAAGACCTCAGTCCCCTTTAGACTTTAGTTACTGTGGATGCATTATCATTAGAAAGACCTGAGTCCCCTTTAGACTTTAGTTACTGTGGATGCATTATCATTAGAAAGACCTGAGTCCCCTTTAGACTTTAGTTACTGTGGATGCATTATTATTAGAAAGACCTGAGTCCCCTTTAGACTTTAGTTACTGTGGATGCATTATTATTAGAAAGACCTGAGTCCCCTTTAGACTTTAGTTACTGTGGATGCATTATTATTAGAAAGACCTGAGTCCCCTTTAGACTTTAGTTACTGTGGATGCATTATTATTAGAAAGACCTCAGTCCCCTTTAGACTTTAGTTACTGTGGATGCATTATTATTAGAAAGACCTGAGTCCCCTTTAGACTTTAGTTACTGTGGATGCATTATCATTAGAAAGACCTCAGTCCCCTTTAGACTTTAGTTACTGTGGATGCATTATTATTAGAAAGACCTGAGTCCCCTTTAGACTTTAGTTACTGTGGATGCATTATTATTAGAAAGACCTGAGTCCCCTTTAGACTTTAGTTACTGTGGATGCATTATCATTAGAAAGACCTCAGTCCCCTTTAGACTTAAGTTACTGTGGATGCATTATTATTAGAAAGACCTCAGTCCCCTTTAGACTTTAGTTACTGTGGATGCATTATTATTAGAAAGACCTGAGTCCCCTTTAGACTTTAGTTACTGTGGACGCATTATTATTAGAAAGACCTGAGTCCCCTTTAGACTTTAGTTACTGTGGATGCATTATTATTAGAAAGACCTCAGTCCCCTTTAGACTTTAGTTACTGTGGATGCATTATCATTAGAAAGACCTCAGTCCCCTTTAGACTTTAGTTACTGTGGATGCATTATCATTAGAAAGACCTCAGTCCCCTTTAGACTTTAGTTACTGTGGATGCATTATTATTAGAAAGACCTCAGTCCCCTTTAGACTTTAGTTACTGTGGATGCATTATCATTAGAAAGACCTCAGTCCCCTTTAGACTTTAGTTACTGTGGACGCATTATTATTAGAAAGACCTGAGTCCCCTTTAGACTTTAGTTACTGTGGATGCATTATTATTAGAAAGACCTCAGTCCCCTTTAGACTTTAGTTACTGTGGATGCATTATCATTAGAAAGACCTCAGTCCCCTTTAGACTTTAGTTACTGTGGATGCATTATCATTAGAAAGACCTCAGTCCCCTTTAGACTTTAGTTACTGTGGATGCATTATTATTAGAAAGACCTCAGTCCCCTTTAGACTTTAGTTACTGTGGATGCATTATCATTAGAAAGACCTCAGTCCCCTTTAGACTTTAGTTACTGTGGATGCATTATCATTAGAAAGACCTCAGTCCCCTTTAGACTTTAGTTACTGTGGATGCATTATCATTAGAAAGACCTCAGTCCCCTTTAGACTTTAGTTACTGTGGATGCATTATCATTTGTTGGATATACCAATTTTCGTGGATTTAGTTGGTACATATAAATAACGAAATTAAATGTTGAAAGCAAGACAAATTTTCTAAAGGCTTGTATGCAGACCTCGGGGAAAACCATGAAATTAAATATCCACTAACAAAGCAGTTTTCTTTTATTCACAATAAATTGGTACTTATGAAAATAAATGAAACCTCAGTAGTCTCCTAAGTGAAAACATTTACACTGACTGTGAACATTAGGAGTTTATGTCTGTCTGTAAGCTAATGTCTACTTTTAAAACAATTTCACATCAAATATGAAACAAAATGATATACTGGAAACAAAACTTTGTTGAATGTTTATTGATCAGAGATCCTATGTTTTTTCTAAACATTTGATATTAAAAATATAAAAAAAACCTAACCTAACAAAGTAAAAATGAAAGATCTTATGAGAAATCATAAGATTGAGTGAAGATTTTCTTTAGGCTGGTAATGACTGTTTGAGGGTGTATAGAAATTGAATATTTTATATACATAACAGTTTTGTGGTTAGCAGATGAAAAGAAAAGGTTAAATTTCAAGGTTATTTGCTAGTAGGATCCCAAGGCAAACTCATAGATGTTATTTTTGTTTTATCCAAACTTCTAGTAATTAATATCTAGTACATTATGTATTAACAAAGAGATAGTGAAGTAACCATCAATTATGAATAAAGAGCTTTCTGAAAAGAAGAAAAACAATAGAGGATTTTAGTTTATAAGGTTCATTGGGGGAACATTTTGAAGAAAAGAAACAAGATGTAGCGTAATGGTGACAAATGACACAAAATACAAAAAAACTACTTAAGTGACCACAGTTTATCTGATTGAATACATTGATCTTATACTTAGAAGAGGAGGATGTACTGGTTTCTGTCTGTCCGTCTGTGAATTTTGTTCTGGTCTGAAAAATTTTGTGTAGAGTTATGAGATTGGATTTAGAAAATTCACTAAAGTATTGTTTTCGGTTCTTTTTGGGTCATGCTTGAAGATGTTGATTAAATAATTGGTACATTGTTTTATCATGACAAGTTACAGATCAAGTTTGAATTTTGTTATGGTCTGATGATTTTTGCTGAGATACGGTCCTTTGACTTAGAAAATTCACTCAAGTAATCAGTTTTCATCACTTTTATTTATCATGACAAGCTACCGACCAAGTTTTATATTTTGATCCCGGTTTGATGATCTTTTGCATACAGGAACTTCTTAGGAAGAAAGACAAGAAGTTATATAATTAGCAATATCCTTTAACTCTACTCTCAAGCAATATCCTTTTACTCTACTTTCCGCTATATAGAAGACGTTCTTTCACTAAATAATTCAAAATTTGGTGACTATGTTGAACGCATCTATCCCATTGAACTAGAGATAAAGGATACAACAGATACTGTTTAAGTCGGCCTTATATCTTGACTTACATCTGAAAATTGACAAAACTTTACGTCAAAAGAGATGATTTCAGCTTTCCAATTGTGAACTTTCCATTTCTAAGTAGCAATAATCTAGCAGCACCTGCATACGGGGTATATATCTCCCAATTGATACAATATTCCAGTGCTTGCATTTCCCTTATCATGATTTTCTTGATAGAGGGTTGCTGCTCAGAAGGAAGCTACACGAGTTTAGGTTGACCGTTATGGAATAACCGTTTCACAAATGATATCGGATATGTTCCTTACATCGTAACTACAATCCTCTTCCCTTTCATGAATGTGACCTACCGAATTAGACTTTTTACCGGATTTTTTATAACATAAGCAACACGACCGTAGCCACATGTGGAGCAGGATCTGCTTACCTTTCCGGAGCACCTGAGACCAAGTTAGTTTAAATTGACAACAAAATTAACAAAAATTGGTTTTCAACAAATAATGAATCCACAGTATGTCTCTAATCACCTGTGAAAATTGTTTTATTGACGTATCTACAATTTTCTTCTTTTTATTTCAGGATCTGTCTCAAATAACGAGTTCTATCCACGGTGAAAATGGTGTTATTGAAGGTTACCTCTTTAAGAAGACAAGTAAAGGATTCAAAAGCTGGGTCAGGTTAGTTCATATCTGTATTACTAAAGGAAGACACCAATTTCATTGAGCCGGTACTCCTCTGAAATCATGCAAAGCTGGAAATATTTGGGATACTTTCTTAATTTGTATCTGAAATATTCTTTTTTCCACAGAAAAGGCTAATTTTTGAGAAAATATCCAAATTTCGTAGACTGTTTATATCAATCCTTGTCGTATATGCTCAGCCAATGTATTCCCTGCAAGATTTAAAAACTCTTTGTTTCAACACTTGCACAATTGTACTGCGATTTCGCTGGCATCTTCTAGTAAGCTTTAAAAGTAATAAATAACAGCCGCTCTTCACTAAGTGTACAATATATATAACACATAGTAACTGGTGTAGTTTGTGGTACAATATATAACACATAGTAATTTGTGTAGTTTTTGAAGTCATAAGTCATACCACACTTTGTAAATAACAGGCCATTAATAACTGTAAGTCCAGTTTTACAATTTATTGTGACACCAAGTCTACACCAATGTTTATGATCATACATTTATCAGCAAATAAAACATCTCCCTGTAAAACAATTTACATTTCAAAACAAAATTTTAAAACTGATTGATGAAAAATATTATCAGAGGAAAAGCAGTTTTAGTAAAGTCTCAAATGTTTAATACCTACATTGAATACTGTGCTAAAATGATTTATCAAGGGATTATTTCCAAACTTGTCAATTTATATTCACATCTCATGTAAAAGGAGGAATAAGACTTTATTTATGCAGTAAATGTTTGATTTTAACGGAGGTGTAAAGAAGTTCAAATGATGGGGTTTCAAAACAAAATCAAAGTTGTCCTAGTATTTTAAACCCGTTGATTTGTTAAAGAGACATTTGGGAAGAAAAGAATAAATAACTTTTTCATTGCAAAAAATCAAAAATGTTTTAGTTCTTGCTTTCTAAATATAGAAGTCGCTGCTATATTATTGTCTTGGAATCAGTGGCCCAGTGGTTAAGTTAGTTCATCTATAGATTGGGTATTTTGTCAAAGTTGAGTTTGTGATTTAAATCATCCAAACGACACATAGATCTTAATTGTCAGACTAACGGTGACGGTGACCAGTTTCCGTGCCAGAGATCTGTGGACCTCTTTGGACACTGACCAATAAAAACTGGTGGCCACCATATAGCTAAGTCTTAAAAGTGGCACAAAACAATCAATCTGTACTTGTAAAGGTTAATTTCCTATATATTTGATGTATTCTGTTAAAATTTCTTACTTACTGACCTTAACCATGCATGGTGTGTAACATATGAACCGTGTCCCATAGAAATCAACCTTATGTAGTGTATGTATACATGTACATCATAACATGTAAAAGACATCGATTGATTTTGGAACAATCAATTATGAAAAAAAAGTCTATAGGCTTTGCTCCTTGTTGAAGGCCGTACAGTGACCTATAGTTGTTAATTTGTGTCATTTTGGTCTCTTGTGGAGAGTTGTCTCATTTGCAATCATACCACAACTTCTTATATTTTGTACGAGTTTTGTTCTGTTTTGTAAGGTTCTTCTTACAATCAAATTCAATTTTTAAAATGAAAAAGATGATAGACTTTTCGGAGATTTTTTTTCTACCCAAAATAGGTTACAAAATGTTATGATATTCATTTGACAAAGGTTGATTTTCTATTTGAGGCAGCTGATATGTTTGGAACTGTAGATGTTATGGATTTAATGCTTGCCTTATAAGAAACATTAATATGTTAGGCATTGTAAAAGTTTTAAATTTAATGGCTTGATTGACTTTCTGTATTGTGCGTGATGTATTATGAATGTTCTATTTGTAATACCTATAGGTCCAGTCATGTGACCTTCTGTATTGTGCGTTATGTATACATGTAACAGGCTATTATTTGAACTTGGAATTATTTTTAACTATGGAATTTGCATAATTTCTTGTGTTTAAATTTTTTTTATAAATTCCATGTTTATTTTGTATTATGATCTTTTGGGCGGTTAATAACACTTTCCATACAATGTATTTTGGTTAGATAGTGTTGTGCGCGGCACAGTACATTCTATTGAAAATATACTATTTTCATTGTAATAGGAAGTGTTGTGCGCAGCACAGAACATTTCAGTACAGAATAATCATGAAATTTATTAAAAATTTCAATAACAAGAAATCAAGCAAATTCCATAGTTAAAAAAAATTCCAAGTTCAAATAATAGACTGTTATGTGCTATTTATAATACCTATAGGTCCATTCATGTGACTTTCTGTGTTGTGCGTTATGTATACATGTGCTATTTATAATACCTATAGGTCCAGTCATGTGACTTTCTGTGTTGTGCGTTATGTATACATGTGCTATTTATATAACCTAAAGGTCCAGTCATGTGACTTTCTGTGTTGTGCGTTATGTATACATGTGCTATTTATAATACCTATAGGTCCAGTCATGTGACTTTCTGTGTTGTGCGTTATGTATACATGTGCTATTTATAATACCTATAGGTCCAGTCATGTGACTTTCTGTGTTGTGCGTTATGTATACATGTGCTATTTATATAACCTAAAGGTCCAGTCATGTGACTTTCTGTGTTGTGCGTTATGTATACATGTGCTATTTATATAACCTATAGGTCCAGTAATACAAGGCAGCTAGTCAGGTATAACTGCATGCTGTTTATTGCTTGGGAGTTTACTGTAGATTCAACGAGATTATAGGGAAAAGAATGTTTCTGAATTCTATGGGTTGAGGCAAATCATAAAAATACTGTGGATTCATTATATTTCCTGATACTGATTTTATTTGATTGCATGGGCATAGGTGAACCTTGAATTCAAATTGATTAACAAAAACAAATTTCATAAAGATTGTGAAAATTAAACCTGAACCAAAAAATAGATATCCATGAAAATAACAAATTTTGTAAATTCATGAAAATAGTTGAATCTACAGAAATTCATGAAAAGTTACAAAAAAGGAAAGTTCAAAGCTTATTAAAAAACAAATAGGTCTATTGATTTGGTATTAATATCTAAGTGTTGACATTTTATAACTTTTAGTAATGAATATTTTCGTCTGTTTATTACTTTGTGAGTTGATTATGCAATATATTCTTGTATTAGCATGCAAACATTATCTTTCTCACTGAACTTTAGTATTATGTAATGGAAAAAAAGAAAATACTTCAAAATAAACAGTTATTGTTTTTTTTATTTATCTGAATTTTTCTTTCGGTTGAAGTAAAGTCACTAAATTAAAATCAATGAACATGCTAATGTTTGCTATTAGTCAACTTCAAAGGTGTTTTTTCAGATTGAAAATATTTATTCCTTTACAAAAAATGCTATTATTTATTTCCTAAAGTTTATCAAGAATTTAGTCCTCCTGTTTATATGGATCATATGAGTTATCTTTCCTTACTTTGTTGAGAACATTACATTCCTCACCCTTTCCAAAAGTAAAAGATTGTTGATATTTTGTTACTGTATCTACGGCCGAAAAGTAGGTATATACACATAGTTATCCTTTTTCTCTGTTTTTGGGGTTATTTTTCCCATTTTCTTTGTTTTTGATTGTTTTAAAATTGATATTTGATTTCGAAAAGGATGTTTGCTGAACCTTGAGTCATTTGACTCTGTACTGCTTAGGATATCATGCCCAATATACATATGTATGATATGGCCTCTTTCTATCTCCTCCATTTTCCTATATAGACCTCCACGGGGAAGTGATTGAAATAAGGTTTTCCTTATTTATTTATAAAAGAACCATATCAAATTTTCAAGATTTTTCAAAGTAATTTTCTCTGCATTCTGTCTTTGTTTTATTAAGATTATTAAAGAACCAGAATATATTTGAATACAGTCAGAAGCTAAACAAAATCCACTTTGTTTTTCTATTTTTAGACGTTGGTTTGCTATACAGAATAACCAGCTTATTTACAAGAAGAGGTCAGGGTCACATAATGCTTTATCTATTATGGAGGAAGATCTACGTCTATGTACAGTAAAACCAGCCTACGATACTGAGAGACGATTTTGTTTTGAAGTGTTATCCCCTACAAGGTAAAGTTTACAGTAAAAACTGCCTACGATACTGAGAGACGATTTTGTTTTGAAGTGTTATCCCCTACAAGGTAAAGTTTACAATCAAACCAGACTGATTGGCCATTAACTTCCAAAAATCAATCAAATTTCACAAAAGACAATTCCATGAAGAGAAGATGAGTACTGTCAATTAATGTTTACAAAACTTAGCTTTAGGATTTTTCTAGAAATATATTTAAAATCTAAGAAAAAAACAAGGTTGAATGGTGTTTATAAAATTCTGACTCACTCAAATTTTAATAGTTTCTTCTTTTTGCACAAACCTTCAAAAATCTCATACATCTATTTTATAATCTGAAATATATACATGTATAGATAACATCATGTAAGCCTAATAGTTCGATGAATTTGGGTAAACCTGTTGATGTACGTAACCCAAAATCTTAGTTTTTTTCAGCAATGGTTGTTTAAGAAACAAACATAAGTTTCCGTTCTGTGTTAATTTCAAAGATGTACCCAGTATCCTTATTTACTATATAGTTCAGCAAGTTTAATTTTAAATCCATACAGAATCAAAGAAAAATGAGTTTAAATTAACCTCCACATGATGTATTTTTTAGGAGTCATCTGTTACAAGCAGACTCGGATGAAGACTGTAAGATGTGGATCACTGAAATAACATCAGGAATCTCGAGAGCGTTTAAAGATGCTGAAAATCAGGAACTGAAACAGGTCAGGTGGTCAAAATCACTTACATGATTTTACACACACTTACACATTTAAGATTTACCATACACTAAAACATAATTTTACATACACTAAATCATGATTTTTCACACAGAAACACATAATGATTTTACACATGATGACAAATTATAATTTTGTTATAAACACTTGTGGCTTTACATACATGAACACATTACAATTTTTCACACACTAACACAATATGATTTTACACAGGCAAACACATTATGATTTTACACAAAATAACACATCATGATTTTACACACACTCACATGATTTTACACACACCAACACTTTATGATTCTACACACACAAACACATTATGACTTTACAATTTAAAAAAAATCGTGTCCACAAACATTCACATCTGTACTCGATAATTAATAAATCTAAGGCAAAAATAGTTCAAAAGCCATAAATTGATTGAGAGAAAACAAATCTGGGTTACAAACTAAAACAAAGGGAAACACATCAACTATAAAAGGATAAAAGTGTAGGAACAAAAAACAGAAGAGCCACAAAAACATGCAACATAAAAAATGTAAATGCATATACAAAGTTGATTCTTTTTGACTAAATGCCCTGAATTAGTTGTTTACATCTTTTGCCTTTACATTGTTATATATATGTTTGTAATATTTGCTTTTTAAATTGATAGAATCTTTAGTTTTTTCCTTGTTCAGATAAATGACAGCTTTTTTTTGTTATTTGTAGGAAGAAGATGATCCTAGTCCTCAAGAAAATAAGACAGAAGAAACTGAATTACCCACAACTCCTAAACTTAGTAAAGCACAGATGTATGTATATAAACTATTGTTACTACCTCTCTGATCTAGTGTCAGGGAAGCTCGAGTCTAGTCTGGGAGGTTATGGTCTCAATTCTCCTAAACTTAGTAAAGCACAGATGTATGTATAAAAACTATTGTTACTACCTCTCTGATCTAGTGTCAGGGAAGCTCGAGTCTAGTCTGGGAGGTTATGGTCTCAATTCTCCTAAACTTAGTAAAGCACAGATGTATGTATAAAAACTATTGTTACTACCTCTCTGATCTAGTGTCAGGGAAGCTCGAGTCTAGTCTGGGAGGTTATGGTCTCAATTCTCCTAAACTTAGTAAAGCACAGATGTATGTATATAAACTATTGTTACTTACTCTTTGAACTTGTGGTGGGAATGCTCAATATAAAAAAGAAGATGTGGTAAGATTGCCAATGAGACAATTCTCCACTAGAGGTTGCTGTACAGCCTTCAACAATGAGGAAAGCCCATAACTGGGATATTGTGGGCTCAATCCCTTAAACTTTATTAGCTGCATTTCAACTTAGTACACAGCTTGTAAGAATAAAAGCAAAAGAATTGTTCTCTTTGAGTCTGAATAATTTGTTAAATTAAGTTAGCATGTCTTTCAGAAGACTGCTTCCTTTTAAAAGTCGTAAATCAAGGTGTTGATTAAGTACTAAGCAGGGCTAATATCGATGGTGCATTTCAATCCAATTAAAATACTAATACTGTCTCCATGCTTCGCTAACAAGGTTCTGACAATGCTCAGCTCTACCTTTTGTTTTAAAGACATTTAAAGATCCTCTGGTTTTACCATCTTTAAAAATTTGAGGGCAGGAATTTCATTGGCTGATATAACTATAACAGGAAGTAAAATGTAATGTTGATAGATCCTTGTAAGCAAAGCATTGATATACATATAGGATAAGGTATGGTTGCCAATAAGATAACTATCCAGCAGAGATCAAATAAAGTATGTTCTATTTGCGACTTGACATTACACTCCAATCAAGCTGAGTCGTATGTTTATAGTCAGATTTCTGGTAACATGTATAACATAGTAAACATACATTGTTGTCAAATAAGTCTTAACAATACTGCTTAACATAAAGCACATGTATATACTCAAACTATTTAGATGATTTAAAAACAAATATTGATGACTTTTCTTTATTTACTACACATTTAAAATGTTTTATGATTTCAGACGATTACAACAGTTATTTTCTATCCCTGGTAATGACCACTGTTGTGATTGTGGATCTAAGGACCCCAGATGGGCTAGTCTTAACCTTGGTATAACATTATGTATTGAATGTTCAGGAATACACAGGTAATTTATTGTTGTGATTGTGGATCTAAGGACCCCAGATGGGCTAGTCTTAACCTTGGTATAACATTATGTATTGAATGTTCAGGAATACACAGGTAATTTATTGTTGTGATTGTGGATCTAAGGACCCCAGATGGGCTAGTCTTAACCTTGGTATTACATTATGTATTGAATGTTCAGGAATACACAGGTAATTTATTGTTGTGATTGTGGATCTAAGGACCCCAGATGGGCTAGTCTTAACCTTGGTATTACATTATGTATTGAATGTTCAGGAATACACAGGTAATTTATTGTTGTGATTGTGGATCTAAGGACCCCAGATGGGCTAGTCTTAACCTTGGTATAACATTATGTATTGAATGTTCAGGAATACACAGGTAATTTATTGTTGTGATTGTGGATCTAAGGACCCCAGATGGGCTAGTCTTAACCTTGGTATAACATTATGTATTGAATGTTCAGGAATACACAGGTAATTTATTGTTGTGATTGTGGATCTAAGGACCCCAGATGGGCTAGTCTTAACCTTGGTATAACATTATGTATTGAATGTTCAGGAATACACAGGTAATTTATTGTTGTGATTGTGGATCTAAGGACCCCAGATGGGCTAGTCTTAACCTTGGTATAACATTATGTATTGAATGTTCAGGAATACACAGGTAATTTATTGTTGTGATTGTGGATCTAAGGACCCCAGATGGGCTAGTCTTAACCTTGGTATTACATTATGTATTGAATGTTCAGGAATACACAGGTAATTTATTGTTGTGATTGTGGATCTAAGGACCCCAGATGGGCTAGTCTTAACCTTGGTATAACATTATGTATTGAATGTTCAGGAATTCACAGGTAATTTATTGTTGTGATTGTGGATCTAAGGACCCCAGATGGGCTAGTCTTAACATTGGTATAACATTATGTATTGAATGTTCAGGAATACACAGGTAATTTATTGTTGTGATTGTGGATCTAAGGACCCAGATGGGCTAGTCTTAACCTTGGTATAACATTATGTATTGAATGTTCAGGAATACACAGGTAATTTATTGTTGTGATTGTGGATCTAAGGACCCCAGATGGGCTAGTCTTAACCTTGGTATTACATTATGTATTGAATGTTCAGGAATACACAGGTAATTTATTGTTGTGATTGTGGATCTAAGGACCCCAGATTGGCTAGTCTTAACCTTGGTATAACATTATGTATTGAATGTTCAGGAATACACAGGTAATTTATTGTTGTGATTGTGGATCTAAGGACCCCAGATGGGCTAGTCTTAACCTTGGTATAACATTATGTATTGAATGTTCAGGAATACACAGGTAATTTATTGTTGTGATTGTGGATCTAAGGACCCCAGATGGGCTAGTCTTAACCTTGGTATAACATTATGTTTTGAATGTTCAGGAATACACAGGTAATTTATTGTTGTGATTGTGGATCTAAGGACCCCAGATGGGCTAGTCTTAACCTTGGTATAACATTATGTATTGAATGTTCAGGAATACACAGGTAATTTATTGTTGTGATTGTGGATCTAAGGACCCTAGATGGGCTAGTCTTAACCTTGGTATAACATTATGTATTGAATGTTCAGGAATACACAGGTAATTTATTGTTGTGATTGTGGATCTAAGGACCCCAGATGGGCTAGTCTTAACCTTGGTATTACATTATGTATTGAATGTTCAGGAATACACAGGTAATTTATTGTTGTGATTGTGGATCTAAGGACCCCAGATGGGCTAGTCTTAACCTTGGTATTACATTATGTATTGAATGTTCAGGAATACACAGGTAATTTATTGTTGTGATTGTGGATCTAAGGACCCTTGATGGGCTAGTCTTAACCTTGGTATAACATTATGTATTGAATGTTCAGGAATTCACAGGTAATTTATTGTTATATAGTTCTGTCAAAGATTTATCACTTGGCAAAATAACTTTTTATTTGGTCAGTCACTTGATGGTGATAACTGGTTAAATCAGTGCCCATGTTGTAGCGTATACCCCATACACAATGCTTACCACAAAACACAGTGAACTTTGGTGGCATCATTTTGACTGTTCTAGAGTTATGCCCCCTAACAAATAGAAAAATAGCTAAGTTTTTTATGCCCCACCTACAATAGTAGAGGGGCATTATGTTTTCTGGTCTGTGCCTCCATTCGTTCATCCGTTCGTTCGTTTGTCCGACTTCAGGTTAAAGTTTTTGGTCCAGGTAGTTTTTGATGAAGTTGAAGTCCAATCCACTTGAAACTTAGTACACATGTTCCCCATGATATGATCTTTCTAATTTTAATGCCAAAATATAGTTTTTACCCCAATTTCATGGTAAACTGAACATAGAAAATAAAAGTGCAAAGTTCAGGTTAAAGTTTTTGGTCAAGGTAGTTTTTGATAAAGTTAAAGTCACAACTACTTGAAACTTAGTACACATGTTCCCTATGATATGATCTTTCTAATTTTAATTCCAAATTAAAGTTTTGACCCCAATTTCACGGTCCACTGAACATGGAAAATTAAAGTGCAAGTGGGGCATCGGTGTACTATGGACACATTCTTGTTTGTTTCTGTTAACCTCAACGAAATGTTATGAAACTTATACACCATGCTGAATATTTTGTTTCTGTTCTCAAATTTTAGTTTTTAACTACTAAATGTTATTACCACAAATATCTGATCAAGTACAAATGTTGGTGGGTAGAGTCACTTTTACCATTCTTGAGTCATGTCCAGTTATAATGTGTGCAAGCAAGGGCATCATCTGTATATCATTAACAATTCCCCATTTATTTTATCTGATTTATGAAGGGACAATGTGTGCTTTGTTCTTTTTTATTCCTCTATATCAATTAACCCACACCAAATTAACATATCATTTATAATTACAGGAGTTTTGGTGTTCACCTGTCCAAAGTAAGGTCCATAACTCTGGATGCCTGGGAACCTGAACAATTAAAGGTTATGGCAGAGTTAGGAAATGACATAATAAATAGAATATTTGAAAAGAATGTTGATGAAACCATAGCAACAAGAGCAACTGCAGAATGCAAAAGGTTTGTTTAGAAATCAAATGTTTAATAAAAAATTGGAATCGGAAAAATTTGGTATGACAATCTTATTATGGTTTTCTTTCGAATCCTGTATTTAACTTTAACCAAACTTGGTTTGAGAATGTGCCATGGGATTAGGGACACCCCAATTATATGTAGAAGCCACTAGGTGAAAGAAAGAACAAGACAACTGTAGATTAAGGGGTCAATTGTCAAGGTCACATTTCATCATTTAAAGTCTTCATCACAAAATAGATTGAAAAAGATACTCAACCTAAAGACAAGTTTTCTCTAATAAATCTATGTAAAGATCACAACTATGCTTTTTTACTCAGTGTGTGTCTGGAATATTTATATTCTTTAATGGCCTTTAGTATTAATTTATTCTCTAAAGAAAGTTTGATTTGTAGATCTATCAGGGAATCTTGGATAAAAGCAAAGTATGTCCAGAAAGCATTTGTGATGAAGTTACCTGGCCCTAAAACTACAGCAGGGAAGAAAATCAGAGGATGGAGTGTGAAGAAAAAGTTACGACGTTCTCCAGAGAAAGTAGCAGGGGACCAGTCAGATAATGATTTAGATGTTACCAGTGGATTAATGGAAGGTAGGCTTAACATAATGAGCTGGTTTTCATCATTAAGTTGCTCCGTCAAATATATTTTTACTTCAGTGATTAAGAATTATTCACATTGAGATACTTATGATAATGGTATACACAATGTTGTCGTTGTTTTTTTGTATGTGGGGAAGCTATTGATGACAAGCCAAAATACTTTTCTAGATGTTTCACTTTCAAATAGAGTCTTTTTTTAAATTGGTATTAGATTTAGATTTTTCAACTGTTTAATTTTCAGTTTAACGTTTATTCTTATTCTTGAAATCTTACTTGTAGTTTAGCAAGGGTACTTACTTTAAGGGAAATACTTTCTTATTCTTGAAATCTTACTTGTAGTTTAGCAAGGGTACTTACTTTAAGGGAAATACTTTCATATCTTTTTGTGTTGTGTTTAACCAACCATATATAGACTTGCAGTAATTAAATAATGTTGAGAAATAATATTTTTTTTATCCTCCACTGGATGTCAATCACTTAAGAAAGACGATGTGCAAATATTATTTTGACCTTTAAAAATCTGCGCCATAAGTTTCCTACTTTTGCATGCTTCTAACTACTGAAACAAATATAATGCTGGGATAACCCATTTTATGTAGATGGGCATGTATGTCTTTTGATTTGAACTGTTGTTGTTTTACATATAGGCTGTTCTAGCTTAATATTAGTCTTTTTGTTGTACTTAATTTATTTTAGCTTTTTGCTGAATTTGAAAACCAATAAGCAGTATTATATAAATAGCCAATGCTTAGCATTTGTATAGTTGCAGATGCATATTGCTAAGATGTTATTGCATTATTGTTATAATTAGAATACCCCCTGAGCATGATTTTTGTTCAAGGATAACGAGTTGGACATACTTGACACAACTTTTTGCTGATAGCTATTTAAAAGGAAGAATAATACCTAATTTGTTTTTTAAAAAAATTAGCGTAAACATGAAAATTTAAATTCCTGCATCATCCTGATAAGCATGTAATAATACTACCAGATGTTAAATAACAGTTCATGTAACAACCAGTGAATTCCTGCATAATGTTTTAATTCTTTTTTTTTTTTTTAATAAAAGTCAATGGTCATTCCTTTGTTTGCATCAATTTGCATTTTGCATTATCTACAACACAAGTTGGTTCACGAAATATCCTCAAATATTATTTAGAAGTTTATTCTATTTTCTTCTAGGGATAATGAAAATACATGAATAAAATTCCAGCGCATTGTATAATAGAAAAATAAATTGTGCAGGTTTAGTTTTAGTAGATATTTCCCTTCCATTATTAAATTCTCGAATTCTCAATATTGCTTTAGCTAACCTGTACTAAGTTTATGCCAATTTACTGGAATGGATGTATAATAATTGATAAATTTTAGTCAATATTGTAATTTTTGTGTGTGATTATGAACGATTCCCTTTTTGAACATTTTGATTTTATTTTTATTTAAAAGTAATTTCTATCCATTATTATAGCCCTTAATACCAAATATCAGAAATATATTGTGCTTATCTTGAAACTTGTTCCTGGAATCATTAATCTAGTTTAAAAAAAGAAAACAGCAGTTATTTCCCCTTGCTGGAAATTATTTATTGATTAAAAAAAATCTGGAGATGACATGTGACTCTGATAATATTTGCTTCAAGTCAATATAGCAAGACAGATAACTTGTTTCTAGTTATACCATTAGAAAAATATTTATAATTATACCATTAGAAAAATATTTATAATTCCAGAGACAAGTTTTAAAGAATTTCTGTAGAATGGTATTGTAAACTCAGTACAGGTTTTTGCCTCTGGTATTAATGTTGTTCACAATTTAATTATAATTTCTATTACTTGAATATATATATAGCACACTTATAGATAATAAACATTAGCTAAACTTAACCTTACAGGAAAAAATAATTCAAAAGGTAAGTCACATGATTCCCTTCAGCCAATCATAGGCATTAGTACATCTTCTAATCAGATGCTTTTTTAGATCTTGCTTTGAGTGTGATATGGGTACCAGACTAGTTTCTCTCTAATATAAATGATTGCTTACTAATATAACATGTTGTACTGGATTATTACTCATTCTGACATCACTATTGTTGTGCAAACATGCAGTTCTAACTGTGACACACTGATGCCGTATTATCTTAGTGATCTCCAGGGCACGTCATTAATATTTTGTTCTATTTTTATACGACCGCAAAAATTGAAAACTTTTGGTCGTATATTGGTATGACGTTGGCGTCGCCGTCGTCTTCCGAAGACTTTTGATTTTCGCACCATAACTTTAGTTTAAGTAAAAAGAAAACTATGAAATTTAAACACAAGGTTAATGACCATTAAAGGAAGGTGGGGATTAATGTTGGGAGTTTTGGTCCCAACAGTTTAGGAATAAGGGCCAAAAAGGACCCAAAAAAGCATTTTTCTTGGTTTTTGCACAACAACTTTAGTAGAAGTAAATAGAAATCTGAAATTTTAACACAAGGTTTATGAACACAAAAGGGAGGTTGGGATTGATTTTGGGAGTTTTAATCCCAACAGTGTAGGAATTAGAGGCCAAAAGGGTCCATAATTAAACTTTGTTTGATTTCATCAGAAAATTATTTATTGGGGTTCTTTGATATGCTAAATCTAACCGTGTATTTAGATTCTTAATTTTTATACGACCGCAAAATTTGAAAAATTTTTCGTCGTATATTGCTATCACGTTGGCGTCGTCGTCTGCGTCGTCGTCGTCGTCCGAATACTTTTAGTTTTCACACTCTAACTTTAGTAAAAGTGAATGGAAATCTATGAAATTTTAACACAAGGTTTATGACCACAAAAGGAAGGTTGGTATTGATTTTGGGAGTTTTGGTCCCAACATTTTAGGAATTAGGGGCCAAAAAGGGCCCAAATAAGCATTTTCTTGGTTTTCGCACTATAACTTTAGTTTAAGTTAATAGAAATCTATGAAATTTTGACACAAGGTTTATGACCACAAAAGAACGGTTGGGATTGATTTTGGGAGTTTTGGTTTCAACAGTTTAGGAATTAGGGGCCAAAAAAGGGCCCAAATAAGCATTATTCTTGGTTTTCGCACAATAACTTTAGTTTAAGTAAATAGAAATCAATGAAATTTAAACACAATGTTAATGACTACAAAAGGAAGGTTGATATTGATTTTGGGAGTTTAGGTCCCAACAGTTTAGGAATTAGGGGCCAAAAAGGGACCCAAATAGGCATTTTTCTTGGTTTTCGCACCATAACGTTAGTATAAGTAAATAGAAATCTATGAAATTTGAACACAAGGTTTATGACCATAAAAGGAAGGTTGGTATTGATTTTGGGAGTTTTGGTCCCAACATAATAAGGGGCCCAAAGGGTCCAAAATTAAACTTTGTTTGATTTCATCAAAATTGAATAATTGGGGTTCTTTGATATGCTGAATTTGATATGAAATTTAAACACAAGGTTTATGACCATAAAAGGAAGGTTGGGATTGATTTTGGGAGTTTTGTTCCCAACAGTTTAGGAATTAGGGGCCAAAAAGGGCCCAAATAAGCATTATTCTTTGTTTTCGCACCATAACGTTAGTATAAATAAATAGAAATCTATGAAATTTAAACACAAGGTTTATGACCATAAAAGGAAGGTTGGTATTGATTTTGGGAGTTTTGGTCCCAACATAATAAGGGGCCCAAAGGGTCCAAAATTAAACTTTGTTTGATTTCATCAAAATTGAATAATTGGGGTTCTTTGATATGCCGAATTTGATATGAAATTTAAACACAAGGTTTATGACCATAAAAGGAAGTTTGGGATTGATTTTGGGAGTTTTGTTCCCAACAGTTTAGGAATTAGGGGCCAAAAAGGGCCCAAATAAGCATTATTCTTTGTTTTCGCACAATAACTTTAGTATAAGTAAATAGAAATCAATGAAATTTAAACACAAGGTTTATGACCACAAAAGGAAGGTTGGGATTGATTTTGGGAGTTCAGGTCCCAACAGTTTAGGAATTAAGGGCCAAAAAGGGACCCAAATAAGCATTTTTCTTGGTTTTCGCACCATAAATTTAGTATAAGTAAATAGAAATCTATGAAATTTAAACACAAGGTTTATGACCATAAAAGGAAGGTTGGGATTGAATTTGGGAGTTTTGGTCCCAACAGTTTAGGAATAAGGGGCCCAAAGGGTCCAAAATTAAACTCTGTTTGATTTCATCAAAAATTGAATAATTGGGGTGCTTTGATATGCCGAATTTAACTGTGTATGTAGATTCTTAATTTTTGGTCCGGTTTTCAAATTGGTCTACATTAAGGTCCAAAGGGTCCAAAATTAAACTAAGTTTGATTTTAACAAAAATTGAATCCTTGGGGTTCTTTGATATGCTGAACCTAAATATGTACTTAGATTTTTGATTATTTGCCCAGTTTTCATTTGGTACAAATCGGGGTCCAAAATTAAACTTTGTTTGATTTCATCAAAAATTGAATAATTGGGGTTCTTTGATATTCAGAGCTGTATCAAGCTTAAATGTTGTGTCCATACTTGCCTCAACTGTTCAGGATTGGATGTCTGCGGTCGTATAAAGCTGCATCCTGCAGGGCATCTTGTTGTATATATTTAAATGGAAAGAACAGAAATACTACGTTATTTTTAATACCAAATTAATCGTCATGTGTCTTCAAATTCTCGAGGCTGAGAAAGTCCAATATGGTGAATAGCAATGATTGTTACAGTTGTCTCCCTTGATGGCATATTTCACTGTTTTTAGCATGTAACAGGCTATTATTTGAACTGGGAATTTTTTTTGAATTATGGAATTTGCATAATTTCTTGTCCTTGAAATTTTTAATTTATTCCATGTTTGTTTGGTATTATTAACTTTTGAGCAGTTGATAATACTTTGAATACAATGTATTTTGTATGGATAGTGTTGAGCGCGGCACAGTACATTCTATTGAAAAATGTAATATCTTCTTTGTATAAATAGAAAGTGTTGTGCGCAGCATAGAACATTAAAGTACAGAAGGAACATGGAATTTATTAAAGATTTCAAGCACAAGAAATTATGCAAATTCCATAATTAAAATTAATTCTAAGTTTAAATAATAGCCTGTTATGTGTACATTATCTTTCAGATTATTAAAAATTAGCCATATTTTGATACCTGGACAATACAAAACCTGAAATATTTGTAGCTGGACATGCTGAAAACAATCATATTACAAGTTATCTGCTAACTCATTCCCCCTAAGATGAATACTACTGTAGCATCCATTTAAGAGTAATCTTAAGAAACCTTGACTTTAAAAAAAGACAATTGAACCCATATAATTTCTTACATCAAATTTTTTCTTATTCATCTTTATAATGGTAAAAAGTTTGATTAGAACAAAATTAAAATGTCAATTGCTTTTGGTATTCCAAAGCTTTCCCTGGCAATAAAACTAACAACTTGACCATGAAATGAAAGTAAAACAAAGCTAGTGCTATTAGATTTAGATGCAAGTCAAGAATACATTGATAAATGAATAAACCACTGAAAGAGTATAATGGTTGACAGATTTTTTCAGTATGTCTAATTCACAGTCTTACAGTAAATTCAGAAATTATTGGGAGGTTTTATAAATGTGTATAATGAGACTGGGTTAGTAACTTAGTATCATAATAAGAAGAACTTGCATTCTGATATCTATTGGTAGATGTTTTCGAAATGCAATAGTTAATTTCACATTTGTGTCTATTCTTTAAGAATTGCAATTATAAATGCATGCAATAATAATAATTATAAAATTTATAGTAAACAGCAGTTTATAAAGCACATCACATGACCCTAATATGAAAGTGAGAGTTATATGAACTACCTCTGTGAGAGAGACTATCAAAGTCAAACACCTTTATTACAGTACCATGTTTTACCCAGATCATACTCAGCAAGAACTAAAACTGACTTCTTCACTACTAACATACACTCCATATATCATTTATTCACTATTTTATCATTCTTCATACAATAACTATAGTAATCAATCTTAAATACACCAATCGTCTTACAGTTTAGTTATACATGTATTCAAGTTGTGACTGTTGATGTCATTAATTGAAAATACACTGTTAACTTATTTTCTTATAAAATACTGTTATATCAAGTTTATTAATCTGTATTGCATTATGATAATATTAAAGTTTTGACAGTATTGGTCTAAGACTATATAGCGTAATTGCACATGTTACTTTCTGATGTGTGTGATTATACTTTGTATAGGGTTAATTTGCAGGAACATTCAACATTTTTAAAATAGGTTTACATATGTTTATATTAATTTGAGTGTAGGTCTACTGTACATAATATATGGTGGGATTAGAGTAGAGAACATATTTTAAGTAAAAAAACAAGATTTATATGTTCTCAACCTGAACATACATTTTATTTTCCATCAGGCATTGACCAACCATCCATCAGCCTAATCAAACAAGTGCTGTTATTTGTATCTTTGGTTACTACACAAGTTTTTAACCTTTCTTTATTTCAGCATCATGTTCTTCAGCGGTTTTAGAGATTTATATACAAATAACAATACAGCTTTTCCTAAGGAAATACAAACTTTGGAT
This sequence comes from Mytilus galloprovincialis, assembly GCF_965363235.1. NCBI lineage: Eukaryota > Metazoa > Mollusca > Bivalvia > Mytilida > Mytilidae > Mytilus > Mytilus galloprovincialis. Next base: position 71,481,531 of record NC_134850.1, on the reverse strand, counting down.
ATGATGCTGTAGTAATACAGATATTGAAACTATTTTTTTAAAAGCATGTGCATGATATTAATTAAACAATTTCTACTTTTTAATTTATTTTTTTTATTAAAGTTTGTCTTCATAATGAAATTGACAATTGAAATAACATTGATATGTAGTTTCAAAAAATTAAATTTTGAAGCGGTAAAGGTTGTGTGTTAGTTAAAATTGTAAATGGGTAGTCATCTTTTAGAATTTGCAAAGGCCAGTTCACTCACGTAGTAGAATAAAAAGAGAAATATCATTTTACAAAGAATGTTTTTAAGCAATTATTTTTGTTTCAATTTTGGCATGCATACCTTAATTTAAAATTCTCCTGTACATTGTTAGGAAAACAATGAAATAAATCAACATTTCAGATATGTTGTTTAGTTCATTATTACAGATGAATACATAGTCTTTTTCTATATCTGCTATCATCCCCATATCATGATATCTGATTGAGGGCTTAAACAAGGGCAAGGTTTTAAATACTGTTGATTGAAGCAAGAATTATTCATTGTTGAGTATCAATTTACATGGTACAAATCATCCTAAATCCTTTGAATATTTATGAAATATTTGCCACTGGTGTTAAGCAAACAAATAATCTAGGAAAAAAGAAAGGGATGAAATTCAATATACAGAATCCAGAATTATTCTTTACAATACATATTTTGACGCAATGAATATTTAAATTTCAGCAGTGATGTCGGTTTCAACCAACAACGTATTAAATGATAGCGACAGTGGTATAGGGGCTAGTGCTACAGATGTAATAGTCTTTGGAACAGATTTAGAGTTACCTGATCTTGGTAGATGTAAGTTTATTACACTCCCCCCTTATTACCTATTAAATGATAGTGACAGTGGAATAGGGGCTAGTGCTACAGATGTTATAGTGTTTGGAACAGATTTAGAGTTACCTGATCTTTGTAGATGTAAGTTTATTACACTCACCCCTTTTTATGTATTAAATGATAGCGACAGTGGAATAGGCACTAGTGCTACACATGTTATAGTCTTAGGAACAGATTTAGAGTTACCTGATCTTGGTAGATGTAAGTTTATTACACTCCCCCCTTTTTATGTATTAAATGATAGCGACAGTGGCATAGGCGCTAGTGCTACAGATGTTATAGTGTTTGGAACAGATTTAGAGTTACCTGATCTTGGTAGATGTAAGTTTATTACACTCCCCCCCCTTATTACGTATTAAATGATATTGACTGTGGTATAGGGGCTAGTGCTACAGATGTTATAGTCTTTGGAACAGATTTAGAGTTACCTGATCTTGGTAGATGTAAGTTTATAACACCCCCCCCCCCCCCCCCACCACCAATAGTCTTAAGTATTCTGTAGGTTTAGAACTACCATATCTTGGTCAAAGTTTATTATTAACTGTGTTTTCTGATGTCAATTTGGTTATTGGTTTTTTAGTTTCACTCAATGATTTTTTAATACATGTATATTCTTAATTATGACAAAACAGAGGACATTTCAATACTGACAATTTTCACTTTTGCCATTCAGGAGTTATGGTACATGATTAGAAAAAAACACTTTATATTATGTCCTCAGCTAACTTGAAAACTTTTAAGCATATGCTTTTAATATTTTGTTATCAATTATGGACAAAATTTCTCTTGATATTTTTCATTAAAATAACTCAAAGGAAATACTGTATAAAAAATAAAACAAATATTTTCTGTGCTTTAATTATTTATTTGAATGTTTTGTAGCAATAAGCATAGAAAGTTCCGATGAATCTGACACGGGGGTTGATGAAGGTGAAGATTCACAGTCAACAACTTCCTGGGAAGATATGAGTAAACTGGATCCTAATATGTTACTTTACAAGGCAGCTCAAGCCAGGAACCTGACTGTTATGTTAGAGGCGTTGGCTAATGGAGCAGACCCTAACTGGGTGAATGAAGAGGAGGAAGGCAGGACTCCGTTAATGAAAGCTGTAGAAACTGTAAGTAATCAGTACTTACCACTATTTTCCAAAATTTTCCTTTGATCTTACTGACTGATAATTTCCTTTCTCAGCATAGTAGAGTGATATGAAAAATTATTGCTATAAACTAAAGGTGCACATGCTGTTATTAAAGAAAAGAATGTTGGTATAGGTAAAATAGCAATTAACAGATTATCATTGGTCATCTCAACTCGATTGCTGTTTTCAGTTTGGCCATACTGGCTCAAGTGAGAAAACCAATTTCGTTAAAATTACCAATGTTTATCTTTAAATATCTATTGTTATGTTTTTATCACACTATGTATATTTGGAATATTTTCTCTTGTACAATCTTTTATCCTTTCATATTCACAATTTTCAGAATTCATTCATCTTAAAAAAATTGTCTGTATTATGTGAATTTGGGAAAGCAATTGCGAAATTCATCTGTACAATGTATACAACACTTATATTGGAATCTATTCATCAGTATATACCTCAGTATTTTATAGAATTGTTTACCTTACATTATACAACATAACAATCAACTATTTGTAGGGGTTCTGTTTTAATACATATTTAGCCATACTAACTGCATGAGTACATCGGTGTGTAGAAATACCGCAAAGGACTTCTTAGTGCTCTAAGAAGAAAGTTTTTGCACTAAGGACATTAAAACGATGTTTTAGGACCACAAAGAACATGGATATAAGAAGATATAAGTATATAACTCATAATTTTAAAGTTTGGTATCAATAGCTTTTGTAATATTGAAGTTAAATGACTTTTTAATCAGCGTGTGCCATTCGACACGTGACCAACAAAAAATTGCAAATTCCCAATCATCATGTCCAATCAACCTTATCGAATAAACAATTGTCTTTGATCGGTACTAATTGATTAGTTAATGGTAGTTGTTGAATAAACCTAACGGTTTAGCGTGGTATAATTTCAAGTTGATGAAAGAAAAATTAAAAATTGAATTTTGTGTTTACTTTGTTTTATTTTGTTATTTTGTTTTGAAGGAAATTGGTAAATAAAATTCTTCTGTTTTTTTTTTTTAAAGAAGCCAATTTTGAGATACAAATTGAGAAAAAAAAATGCTTCTGATATTTCATTTCCTAATTTACAACACAAGAGTTTGCATAGTATTATACCTTGAAAGATATTTGAGAATAAAAAAAATGTGGCGTCCGTGGGGTTCTTCCAAACCCGATTACAGAAATGTTATAGAAAGACTTCAAGGTAAATACTATTTTATGAAATAACATACCGTTTTTTTTTTTTATTTTTCAAAAAGAGAATAATCATAACTTTGTACTATGACAGATACTTTTATTACTGATGTCAATGCCTTTTTTTTTTTACAATTCATCATAACTTTAACATTTGAAGATGAACGCAATTTTCTTTTATAATGTAATAGGCATAGTGGTTTGAGAAACCAATATATTCACAATGGTGTAGAAGTTCATTTTCAAGTTAACTTTGGGTTCAATATATACAAATCTGTTATTCTCCTCCACATGCATATTTTGTATGATTATAAAATGTTATGTTATAAATATAACACTAATGCATTTAAAAAATAAATGTAAAATTTTTTGTATGATAATAAAACTTAATGTGATAAATATAACACTAATGCATTTAAAAAATACTGTAAAAAATATATTCTTTAAGCTGTATTGCTTTTAATTAAAACTGTTATTATTTTAGGTTATCTTTAGTTAATCTAGTACTGTGTATCCATTAAAAGTATTTCGATTGAACAAAATTCTACAAAAAACTTGATATTATTAGTTATTAAAAACAAGTTGAATCGCTATTGCACGTGTAAAATGTATATTTCAAGAATAAAAAATCGTTAACATCGCAAATTGTATTTTAATAATAATAAAAAAAAAAATACGGGAGTAATTCAAATTTAAAAATATATCAAGATCAGACGATTGTGACACCATTATTAACAATACATTGAGGAATAACTTTGCACTGATTGTGCACTTTGATAAGCTGGTGGCGAACTCCCGAAGAAAAAGATAAACTATACAAAAAGGTACTAGCGCACAAGACCTTAACAGACAAAATGATTTCCTCATCAAATGGGAAACTCGTCATTCCAAATGTGAAGCGTCTAGCTCGTAAGCCAGGTCAACGGCATAGACCAAAAAGTGCAGCTGCAAGAACAATGCCGCGGTTTGCCAAATGATTGTACTAGTATATCTTTATATGTAAATATGTATATCAATATAAATTAATTTAAAAACTATGTTATTAACTGTTATATTTTTAAAATGTCATAAACTGTTATGTTTTAAAAATGTCATAAACTGTTATATTTTAAAAATGTAATAAACTGTTATATTTTGAACAATGTGTATCCTTATGTGTTTGTAAACAAATATATACATGTTTTAACAATTTTAAAATATCTGTATATAAATTTACTAGAGATCAGCAAAAAATAAGCTTTACAAACAAGTAAACAAAATTAAAAAGCTAAAATCAATAAATAAGAGTAGAAAATACGTTATTACATAGAAGTTAAAAATAAAACAGACAGAAATACAAAATAAACACGACAGTAACAACAAACACAGAACATTTTGAAATATCAAAAACCATATACATGTTTAATCAGTTTATAAGTGGATTATAAACGGGTCAAGGTTGAGCGAACATGAATTTCTATCGATTACACAGGTGACAATCAACTGATTGAGGCGCGTGTCGATAAAACATTAAATAACTTTCTAATTACAAAAGATATGATTATAAAATTTGAAATTATGAAGTTTTTCAAAGTATATTTCTACATGCCATGTCCTTTGTGACTGTTGTATCATTCCATCAGGTCCTTAGTGCACATTTTTGTTCTTAGTGCACTAAGGAGGTCCTTTGCGGTATTTCTACGGACCCTGAGTACATTGCAGGGGTAATGGTAACATTTGGGATATGCCCTCATCTGAATATGAAATTAAAGAATTATTTCATGATAAAAAGAACAAAATAATTGAAGAATGTTTTTTTAGTCATTTTGCATGAGCAAAGAAGTCATTCAGAATGCACATGTGTAAAAAATATTCTGTAAAGATTAACATTTACTTATGAGAATTTTATGAAGTCTCCTCATTTTAAGCATGATATTCATCTAAGTGTGAGTCCTTGTATAATAAAGTATATGTATATAAATGTATTGTTTCTATATTATATCTAACAGGGATCTGATAAGGCAAGTAACATTCTCTGCTGACTCAGCATAAATACCATTGCTTATGTTCTGTTGTGTTATACTGTCTGTTAACCTTGCTTTAATTAAACAGTTCTAAGACTTAGATCTGCTTCATTTGCTTATGCAGGGGAGATAATCAATTGATACAAAATAAATTGGCGGAATAATGGATCAAAAATTGGAAATGATGAACTACACATTAGCTAGATAAAAATTACATTTGCTAATGAACGTTAAGCAAGCAACAGTTAATCACTTAATTAGAATGTATTTTCTTTTTTCAAGGATCTCTATTAAACTGTTTTGTAATGCAAGGAATAATTGCTACTGTAAAATTGAATAATATACATCTAATCAAATTGTTTTTGAGAGACAACATCACATTTACTAGTTTCCATTGGACAGGAAATTACAAATAAAATGCTTGAAAATAAACATACCTAGCTATGTCTACATTGATTTACTTTTGCTTTACTGAATTTTGACCACATGATATTATATGCCTCGAGCAATAGTGGGTATCTCAGCGACAACAAACTTGCTATTGCCTGCACAACCAGTCATTAGGTGTTTTATTATACTGAACAAAATTTCAAGTGAAAAAGTTTGTGATGTCATTAGTGTCCAATGAAAAATAAGTATGAAAAAGTACGGGAAATATGTTGATGAACTATTAACCGGGGTAATATTCTTTGAAACTATTGACTGACAAATAGTCTGTGGAATGAAATAGCACAATTATTTCATTACTTTTTTGTATAGAAAAAAACATACTGAGGTATAATATTCTAATATATTTGATTGATTGATTGATTGGTGATTACCGCTTCAAGTCACATCAGCTCAAAAAGGCTATATCATAGGCTCAGTGAGGAGTTAACATATGAATGATGTGAATTTACCTTTAAAACAAATTTATATTGGTGTTGTTAAAGGTGTAAAATTTTGAGCCTCTTCACATTTTGACATCATAATTTTGCCAAGATGCAAATTCAGTATTATAAACTGGACCAACTGTATCCGATTTTGTGTTTCAATGTCCAATTTGTTAAGTTTCAACTGATTTTAAAGTGTTATGGAAATAATGCTATCATCTGATTTGAATGGTTTCCAACTATGAACATATAATGAAAAGCTAAATCTCGAGCAAGTAATTTTAATTTAGCTTTGATACAGAAACACACATACCATGATAAATCTGTCTGTAATTACATGTTTTTGAAGCTAGGGTTAATAGACAGTCTTTCCCGTTATTTCTAAATGTTGTGGTGTTGGCTAACGATTTTTATTTTTTTTCTTTTTACCACATAATCACATTTGCCTCGTTTCTAACTTGTAAACATTAGATTACTAATAATTAAAGTTTAATAAATGAATTCTATAGAAATTACAATACTGTGGATACATTTATTTCTTGGCTACCAATTTTCATGTATTAAGGAAAAATTGTAATTTCCTGGATACATGTAATTAATTTAATTAAGAGTATTGGGACTGCATCATAAGACTGGAATTCGGAATAGACAGGGTCCAGTTTACAAAGGGTATTTTAACAAAGACTTTGAAGGGAAAAAAATGGAACTTTAATTTTCGGCCAGAATGAACAGGAATCCGGTTTATTCAAGGTCCGGTTTACTCAGGTTTGACTGTATTTGATTTCATGATCTTACATGTATCTGCTGCTTACACGCCTATAGAAAATTAGTTCTTTTTTTTTAACAGTAAAATTTTGGATCACCTATACCCATAATATCCCATTAATAACAATGAAATCACAGTATTAAAAAGTCCAGATTTACTGGCAAAACTTGAAAATGCTTTTTTGCAACTTCAAATTAAAACATGTTATTGAGCTGCTTTGCTTCTGCTGTTCAATATAATAGATACTTAGCTATACATCCGTAGTTAAAAGTTTGCTATTTGTTATTTTGTTGCATGCTTAATTAACCCTCTTAAATTAGTGTTGTATACCCCAATTCAAGACTATTGGTTATACATAAATCACCTTGTCTGTCCATTTCTTTGTTTGTCCATCTGTTCTTTTGTCTATCTTATTGTAAGTTTATCAGTCCATCCATTCTGCCAGCAACTATTTTCATTACATTTTTCTTAAAAACTACTAAACCAAAAAAAAAGCAGATTTCAGTTTTGTTAGAGACCTACATCCTGTTTGATGAATTCATGTATTATCATGTAAATACAAGTGGGTATGCTTAGCATGACAGCTTGTTCTTTTTTGCATTTTTATACACCATTTTGTATGAATATTTTATACCCTCAATTTCTCCAGTATTGAACAGAATGAGTACATATTTGGTCAGCAGCTTAGCAGTAATGAGGTGTAATGTGTTATTATTTAAGAATATCTCAGACACCCAGTTGTCAATACTTTTAAATTTGAAGTTATGGTAAGCCTAGCACTACAATTTCTTGAGATTATGCAGTTTAATTTTCAGATTTGCAGAGCAAACTTTATTGTTTTAAAAATAGTAAATCACTAATGTATTTCTTTTTTGCAATATATTTTCTTTTCTTTCCAGACATTATAGAAAACATATAAATGTTCCCTTGAAAGATATTAATGTGCTTTACTGTAAAAGTCAAAATTGGTAAATGCCAGTTTTAAAGATTTATTAAAAGAAATTGTTCAGTGTTTTTTTTTAAATTGTGGTTTGGATTTTGCACTTTACAAATTAACTGAAACTACATTTAATATTATCTAATTATATGAATCTTTCTGTCTATAGAAAACCGCAGTTTTAAAGCGGATAATAAATTCTTAGTGCACCATTTTAATTATCTGTCTTTTTTGCAGGGTTCTCTATCAGCTTGTGAGTTTTTAATGTTAAACGGTGCCAAACTGGACAGACAAGATAAAAACTTAAGGAGGCCATTACACCATGCTGTTATGCATGGAAATACAGGGTTAGTTTATGTAGACTTCATTGACTTATTGACACATCTCCTTTTATGCATACAAGTATTTAGTTACACTGATTTCTTCAGTCACTGAAGAAGTCATAAGTTAGGTTTGTATGAAGTGGTCTCTGTGTATGTTTAATGTCCATATGAAACTGAGTTACAGATTTCTTTTCTGCCACAATCTGTATACTGTAAATTCAGAAATTATTGCGAGGTTTTTATTATTGCGAAAAAATACTTATTATATTTGACTTCTCTTTTTTCAGACAAGTTTGTCAGTTTCTGAAGAGAGGTGCCAACCTTCATTCACCTGATGCTAACGGAAAGGTAAGAAAAAGATGTCAGGCTATTTAAGGGCACCTGATTACCGTTTCATTAACAAAAATTTAAAAATATACTCATAATGTGGAATTCCAGTTAAAAATGATGTAGATATTACAGGACTTAGTAAGTCAGATACTGCTGAATTTTTTTTTACAGATTTCATCAGTTGAAATCTGTGTGCAGACTGATTGTTTAATTTAACATGTTTTTCAGCTCACCTGGACAAAGGGTTGTATAGTTGTTATAATTCTGCATATAAAACCCCATACACACTAGCATTTTTGGAATTAATCAATTTGAATGGATCTTCATAAAACCAGTTAGCGTTCACATTATCTTTAATCATATCAATCTCTATCGGTCTAATCTGAACCACTACAATTAAAAACTCAATCGATTTGATCTTTTTACGCAGCAAACTGTAATATTGTGTATAAAAAGAACTATTTATCAAATTGATGTGTTGATACATTGATACACACATTTGAAACAAAAATTGGTAAAAGTTGTTGTTAATCTTGAATCACAAGTTAAAATTTTGATACTGGTGTCATTGCAGTGTTCTTTGAATTAAAAAAAAACTGTGTAGCAACGAAGTTACAACATGACTAAAAACTGTGGTTCCGGAAAAGAAATAAATCAACACTGATAAGAAAAGAAGTCAGATTTCACAAATTTATGCTACGGCGAAGATAGCATGTTTTCAGTTTGTTTTAAAGGACTTGATTACAGAGAAATATGGGTTAAACAAGAACCACTGATATAGTTTTGCCGCAATACATACACATTAATTATTACGGATTCAATCGTTCTAGTTTAAATCGATCTATGTGTTCACATTTAAAGTAAGATCGGTTTACTATAGACATCTTTTGGCGTTTTAGTTTAGACCAATTGAAGATTAAATTGATATAAAGTGAACCAATCTAGTTTGAATCGATCTGAATGTCCTAATCAGATAATTTTTAGATATCTCCTTGAACAACTAATATAAAAAAGAAGATGTAGTATTATTGCCAATGAGACCAAATGACACCTAAATTAAAAACTAGGTCATCATACAGCCGTCAACAGTGAGTAAAGCCCATACTGTATAGTCCGCTATTAAAGGCACTTTAACTAATTTGAATTAAAAACGAATCTTTCTGTTGGCAGAATATGCCAAACTATTTTACTGATGCATTGTTTAACATTGCTTGTAAAGTTGAGACAGTAGGCTAACAAATTGTGCACATTTATAGTTGGAAACCTTATGCTCAGTTCACACGTAATTCGAATTTGATTCGCATTAACTAATTCGAATTAGTTTAATTCGCATTCGAAACGTCTTGACTGTCCAAACGACGTTAACATTTAATTCGCATTGACAAAAGCGTATTTCTAATGCTAATTGGATAATTCAAATTGGCCAATTCAAATAAAAAAATAAGAGTGTGTGAACGCGATTAGCGAATTCGATTCGAATTCAATTCAAATTAAATGTCCGTGTGAACTCAGCATTATTATAATAGTATATCATCTTCATATATTGCAATTGTACAAGCAACTTTGTCAAGAAATAAAAATTTGAAGGACAAAGAATTAATTATCCAAGATGTATTCCCAATTTTTAATTGTAAATTAACCCATACTTATATTTTTTTTTACCAGGATCCATTACAGATAGCAGTAGATGCTGCCAATGCAGATATTGTCACATTGTAAGTGTATTGTCATCATTTGGTTAGGGACTTTCAATTTTGAATTTTCCTCGAAGTTCAGTTTCTTTGTGATTTTACTTTTTTTTTAATAACATTGTTACATCAACCCCTTTAGTGTTTAAATTTCTGATATAACATTGAGAAGTTATTGAACTTTATTGAAAAAGTGATCAGCATATCTTGGGCTCATGGCGCAGCTGTTTATTTGATAAATTGAATTCATGGAATCTTTGGAATGTTTGAGTACACATTCATCTCTTATCATTCTATTCCATGGCAAATGAAAGCAACAGTAGTATACGGCTGTTCAAGTCATAAATCAATTGAGAGAAAACAAATCCGGGTTACAAACTAATACTTAGGGTAACACATCATCGAAACAACAGAACACTGAATTCAAAGTGCAAAAATTTGTTTATTGATTACTGGTGGATTTGTTGTATCATTTTTTTTTCCTCTCAATATTCCAAAAAGATGAAAGCCATCTATGATTTATATTTTAGATTGAGACTTGCCAAATTGAATGACTATTATGATTCTATTTATATTTTAGATTGTGACTTGATATTATTTATATTTTACATTGAGACTTGATATTATTTATATTTTATATTGAGATTTAATACTATCTATATTTTAGGTTGAGACTTGATACTATTTATATTTTTAGATTGAGACTCGATATTATTTATATTTTAGATTGAGACTTGATACTATTTCTATTTTTAGATTGAGACTTGATATTATTTATATTTTAGATTGAGACTTGCCAAACTAAATGAGCAGATGAAGGAAGATAGCGACATGGGCAATACTGACGATACGTTTAATGAGGTGTTTAGAGACTTCTCTAATATGGCGTCAAATAATCCAGAATTATTACGGCGACACGTAGAACAAACTGACCAATCAGAATCCCTAGACAGTAGCATAGAACAAAGTCCAACTTGATATTGAATGATAATTTAGAAATTTTCCAATATTTAATGCATTTTGGGTCAAAGTTTAGTGCAATAGATGACTTAGTAACTTAATAATAAATGTCCTGTTATTTTTGCTAATGGTTGCTGATGTATGGGGCTTGTGTTTTCTTGTAATGATGGTTTTCAACTTGCATTTATTTTACGATTAATGTATATTTCAATGGATATGAAAGTCAACAGAATAAATTAAACAACAGTATCAAAGAAAATTATTGGTATGTTTGGTATGCCATAATTAAAATCCTTAGACAGTTTATAGTACATTCAAGGTACCGTCAAAACAAATGGTTTCTTGTTCAAATGTACCTTCTCACTATTCCAAAAAAATCTAGTTGGTAGATTTGAAAACCATGTCATATGCTGTACATGTTTGCTAAATAGACAAGTCAAAGCTAATAGTATCCTTTGCCGCTCTAAAGAGAGGGAATGCTTTAATGTGCACCCCTCCCAATTATAATTAAATAGCCAAACCTACCCTCCTAAACAAATCTCCTTAACATACACCTGTGCAATGCTTTTATTAGCCCACCTAGATGTAGACAAAACATTCAAATAAAAAGTATCTTCATTTCAAATTTGACCAATGTATGATGTATGATATTTAATTCTGCTTTATAAAATATTGAACATTGTTTTATACCATGACATAAAAAAGTGGACCAGTTCCTACAAAATTTAAGCACAAAAAAAAATGTCTCAATAGTATAAATTCATTAACCAGAACAGGTTGCTTTTAATGTCTTTTTAAAGCATTTATGTAAAATGTGATTTAGTAAACAGTGACTTATTTTATCTAGATTTTTTCTATGGTTTTGAGAAAAATTTTCTTATCAATATCTGTTTAAGAAAGATCAGATTATCACTGAGGTCAAAATTAAGCAATCACTGGGACCAAGTGAAGTAAATACTAAGTTCAAATGAGGTAGTCACTGGGGTCAAATGGCATAACCACTTGGGTCAAATAAGATAAAAAAAGTTCTTTATTCATATGAGGTAATTACTGGGGTCAAATAAAGTAATCACTAGGGTCAAATAAGGTTATCACAGGGGTCAAGTGAAGTAAAATAAAAGCCTCTGGTAGGCATTTTTCAGATTGCAAAATCCTAAACTATAATTAGATTCTAAATAGTAAAAAATGGAATGTTTTTGAAAGGGATATGAATGGGAAAATGGTGTACATTGTTTTGCTTGAAATACACCTTAATTATTGAAGTGTTATATGGTTTGAAATTAAAATATTTTTTTGTTAAGAGAGTTAATGTGTGATCAGTGTGTATGTGTATGTGTGCATTGTGTAATATGTGTGTATATATTTTATAAGTGTTTGCCAGCTTAAGTACGGTGTAATCGGGCATCAATCTTATGTAGAAGTATTTTTGTTAAGCATTGTTGTTATTTTTAATAGTATAAGTCAAAAGGGATAGAAGGGTTTAAATAGTAGTTAACCAGATGAAATTAAAATTTTTTATCAATGTGTATGTTCTTTCTACAAAGATTTAAAAAATCAATGTTTTATTGCCGATGTCTGTCTCCAAGTGTGTTTTTAAAATATGGTTTGAAAAGCCAAACTTTCAAGACTTGTATATTTCATATGTTGCTTTTCACTACCGAAACCAACAATTACCAAATGTAGTTAAAATTTGGACCTTTCATTTAATAGATATGTAAGGAAAGGTAAGATAGAAAAGGTTAAACGTGAAATATTTATTAAGATAAGTTGTTTTACAAATCTTACAACATTTAGTGAAATAGAATATATGTAATGGTTACAACATCATAGAAGGGTATAAATCTCATGGCAAATTGTACCTCAAAATGTGAATGTCTCAAAAATGTATATAAACGACATCATACTTAGTTTGGATGAATCCTTCAATACCCTCCAAAGCCATATTGGTGCTGAACAAAATACAATTTTTAGAGGGTTATGAAATGGATTTACTAAAATATTTTTCTCGTAAAAATTATTATGCAAATCATTGCCAGATAAGCATTTTCTGTTTAAGTATACGATTTATCTTTTTTAAAGTATATATTTTGTGATTTAATGTTTTCGCTTATGTTTTACTTTATTCCATTATTGTGCAATAACTACAAGCTGTGTTTTATGCCTCATATATACATTGTAAATATATTCAAAAGTGTTGTCAGATTTTTCTGATTTAAAACTTTTCCTTACTATTATATTCATATATAAAATTTTTAATTATTTTGTTGATGAGGAAAAAAAAGTTTTTTGTTTTTGTTTACATGAAATAGAGTACACACATTTTTTATCCTGCAGTTCTTGTAAATAAGTTAATTTGATTAAGCATTCCTTTAATAGAATATTTAAAAGAAAGTTTATTAGATAACCCTTTTACTTAAAACTTTTGATCTGCTAAATGGTACATAACAGACTTAATTGTTAAATACGAAGTCAACAATTCAATCTCTTTTAAATTTGTATTCATTTGAACTTAAATTTGACCCTTTACTAAATATAAGTCTAGTCTAAACTATACACAAATGCTGATGCATTATGACGAGTCTATAGCTAAATGTATCTTTAGTACCTTTTGTAATTTGGATATACGTTGTAGTATATTATAAATCAAATACCTAAATTTGAGTCAAATTGGTGAACATAAATTTGATAGCTACTGCCCCTTAAAAGGGGTAACCAATTTCCCATGTATTGGAATTTTTAAAATATCAATGACATGGCTCTAATGGCTTCAGATATTTTTCAATATTCTCAAAGTTACTCATTAAACCAAAATGGCTTTCATTCTGATTTATATTGATTTCTTTTACAGTATATAGATTTACTAATAATAATTCCAATGAACATATTTTTGGGGAATTTAAAATTTGTTCAATTGTTGAAAAGAAATGCTGCAACTTTGTATGAACACACGTTATTGTGTGAAACTGAATTTATTTTTTGACTATAAAAATTTATTAAAAAAAACGGGCAATATGAAAAACGTTCAGGAAAATCAGTCTGCACCAAAAAGGCAAAAACTTTTTCAACTACTAGTCCGAAGACCAATATTCTAACATTTATTTTATTGGTCCAAACAAAGTTTTGCAAAAACTTACTAGTCTGAAAGAAATTTTACTAGTATTGGGCATCGGACTAGTTAATTCAGATGGTGTAAAAGTCTGAACGATATGTTGACTTGTGATGATGCAATATATGAGTATTGATATATAAACAGCTTCATATATTACACTTATTTAAGTTTTGCATAATATGGAAATACGAATATCTCAGAAAATCAAATTTAAATGTTTTCATCAGAACTGTATTATTGTTTCAAATGATATATTTTTAAGTCTTAAAATTGTTTTAGTTTACTTTATTTTTGTCTGATATATGTATCAATTAAAATTGTATAAATTTATCATTTAGTTGTATATTTTATATTTCTCTAATTCTTCGTGAATTTATCCCTTTCTGCACCCATTGTATAAAAAAGTTTAATCAATGTGTGGTTTGTTTGATCTCAGTTCATCATTGGTTAAAATCCGATTTTGAAGTCGAATTTTCTTGCTTTCCTCTGAATTTCCTATTGTGACAGCATGAAAAAAGCGACCATGCCTGATGACGTCACATAGAAAGAACACATCTTTTTGCAGATCATTCGTAAAGAAGGAATAACTTTGCCTGCATATTGTTTGAAATCATTAGAGAAACAGATTCCACCACCAAATCTCATGTAATACGATATTTATCCACTCTTGACACTTTTAAAATTTTAAATATTTAAAATGCTTGGTGAGCCTCGCATTTTAAATTGGAAAATTTCAAAAGTACTTAATCAAAATAAACAGTTTAAGTTTAAATATTATATTTTATGTAAATTAATAAATCCTGCGAGGTTTCAGGAAAAAACACAAAATTTCAGATAGATAGAGGAAGATGTGGTGTGAGTGCCAACGAGACAACTCTCCATCCAAATAACAATTTATAAAAGTAAACCATTATAGGCTCACACCGAACAACAAGCTATAAAGGGCCCCAAAATTACTAGGGTAAAACCATACAAACAGGAAAACCAACGGTCTAATCTATATAAAAAAAAAAAATCTTTTTCATTCTTCGAGCCAATCATGATGTTAAAAGCATAATATTATGTTGAAATTGCCACTATGCAACATTTTTACCTCGACCACAAATATGAATCAACATAGCCAGCAAGACACTGACAAACAAAAAATTTACATATTGGTGACATTAACATTTAATTTATATTCTACCCTAACCCGTACAGTGGTAAACATCGTTTTAAACCACCCTCATCATCCATCAGGGGCGTATCCAGCCATTTAAAAAAGGGAGGTTCCAAATCCAGGCCAAAGGGGGAGGGGCCCAACTATATGTCCCCATTAAAATGCATTGATCATCCAAAAAAAAGGGGGGGTCCAACCCCTGGATATGCCACTGTCCATTACCCAATACACAATTGCAACAGTATATGAAAAATACATTGTCATATCGGGGCCTTTTATAGCTGACTGCAGTTTGGGCTTTGCTCATTGTTGAAGGCCGTACAGTGACCTATAGTTGTTAATGTCTGTGTCATTTTGGTCTCTTGTGGACAGTTGTCTCATTGGCCATCATACCACATCTTCTTTTTTGTAAGGCTATCGTATATAGATATAGGAAGATCTGTTATGAGTGCCAATGAGATAACAATGAGTATGCCTGTTTAGGTAACACTAAATTTAGTTGAAATTAAGAAATATTACCAACTATTATACAAGTGGAAGGTTTACCTAGCTATAAAACTAGATTTAAACTTACCTGTACCAAATCAAGTAGTTTTCGATTCGATCATTTGTTTGAATCAACATTTGATTTTGTCAGGTCTTTAGACTTCCCCATTTCTATATGACTACAAAAATTTAAAAAATTTGGTCGTATATTGGTATCACATTGTTGGCGGCGTCATCGGCGTCAGAAGATGGATGGTTTCAGGATACATTTGTAATAACTTTAGTATCAGTGAATAGAAGTCAATAAAATTTGAACACAATGTTTATAACCACAAAATGAAGGTTGGGATTAATTTTGGGGTTATGGCCCCAACGGTTTAGGAATTAGGGGTGCAAAGGGGCCCAAAGCAAGCATTTATCTAGTTTCATGACAATAAGTTGTGTACATGTATAAGTATTTCAATTGCTCTAAATTGTACCACAATGTTCAATACCATCAAGTAGAAGGTTAGGATTTATTTTAAAATTATACAAGGTTTCTTACTAGAAATGAAAGGTTGGAATTGAGTCTTGGGGTTCTTGCTCCAAGGGGGGTTTCAATAAGTGAGGGGCCCAAACAAGCATTTTTGTAGTTTTCAGTCAATGACTTGTGTTTTAGTGTATAAATCTCTGAAATTATACCACAAGTTTCCATTCTACAAAGGGAGGATTTTGGGAGGTTATAGCTCAAATCATTAAGCAATTATGGACAAAAAAGGGGGGAAACAAGGGGGTTTACTGGTTAATGGACAATTTAGACAATTTAAAAGCAGTGAAGGGGAGGTAATCTAATTAAAATCTAAAGAACACTGTTATATATATGTTTGATTTCTTGTTTTTAATTTACAGTTGCATCAGAAAAAAAGACAATAATTTCCCCCCGTTTTGTTGCCAAACATTTCCATTTAGATTTTGAATTCATGAGGGGGTTTGGAGTTCACATTTCTAAGTGTTACATATGTAAACTTGAGGCTCTAATGAGCCTGTGATGCTCAACTGATTTATGTTTAAAATTGATACATGAAATAATCAACTATCTTGGTTGGAAGGCAAGGTCATAGTTCACATTTTTTCAACAAGATATCCCAATGATGATTGTGGATAAGTTTGCATGGTCCAATTTGTCATAACTTTCAGAGAAGATTACAAAATTTTACAAAAAAAATGTTTAAAAATTGACATTGAAGGGCAACAACTCCTAAAAGTGTCAATTGACAATTTTTGTAATGTTGACTTATTTGTAGATCTTACTTTGCTGAACATTATTGCTGTTTACAGTTTATCTCTATCTATAATAATATTCAAGATAATAACCAAAAATGGCAACAACAAAAAAAAAGTAACCAATTATGGGTTTTCTGATTTGTCTGAATTTTAGGGCAGATCTTGACCTGATGAACATTTTTACCCAATTGTCAGATTTGCTCTAAATGTTTTGGTTTCAGATAAATATGCTAAAATCTACATTTTATCCCTATGTTTTAATTTTAGCCATGGCAGCCATCTTGGATGCTAGGCCCGGTCATCATACATATTTTTTAAACAAGATGCCCTAGTAATGACCAAATTTGGTTAACTTTTGCTTATTCGTCTTGAGATGATTTTAGTAAAAGTAAACGACGTATGCCAAGTGCTAAAAAGAAGATTTGAATTTTTTTAACATGCAAGTTCAAAAGTCAGTCCTTATGGAAATGTGTGTTGGACTCAATATTCGAACCAAATACCAGCCTTAGCTGGTTTTTACTTTCTCAATGCAGCATGCTTATGGTAAGAAACAGTATATACAAATTTTAGAGTCTAGTCTAATTGTTCCACTTTGCTGTGCTTCAAACACTGACAGGAGTACCAAGGCTGTTTTTAAAAAGTTTAAAGGAGGCTTGGATGTAAAATGATGTATGCCAATGTAGAATGTCTTAGTGACCCATTTTGTATTTCACTTGTAATTGGTATGATTATGCGGTATGGGCTTTGCTCATTGTTGAAGGCTGTACAGTGACCTATAGTTGTTAACGTGTGTCATTTTGGTCTTTTGTGGATAGTTGTCTCATTGGCAATCATACCACATCTTCTTTTTTATATGACTATAAAACATATGTTTACAGACTCGATTTGACTGTTGGGAATTTCCATGAAATGTTAGATACATACACCCTACACACAATTACTGCATTCGAAGACTGATAAAAACCACATATGATAAAAGGGGGGGGGTCCTAACCAAGGACAAAATGGGGGGGGGGGGGTTCTAGTAGATGTCCCCATTTAAATGCATTGATCGTAAAAAAAAAAGGGGGGGGGGGGGGTTCCAACCCCTCTTTAGGATCAGCACCTGATAAGAATGAACTACAAACTTGACTGCAAAGATACAGAAGAAACAATAGACCAAGAAATTTATATAAGACTGAAAAGCAAATTTTCTCAGAATGAAAGAAACATTAATAAAAGTGTGTTGATCACTGTCTCTATAACTGCAATATAATGCTGTTAAAATTTATGAAAAGCTGCAACCCTATCTAGTCACTGAGAAGTGCTACAATGTTTATATATAAGCAGCACATAATAAGTAACAAGAAAGGCTGTTAACTTGTTAATTTTTGACAGCAGTACTTTTAAAAGTTAAAATGTTTACTCCAGATTTTTTAAGAAAATAAGAACTACACAAGAGAAAAAAGAAAACTGCACTTCCATTTGACCAGTACATCAAGCCCTTATAAAGAAATAAACATTCTCTCCCCAACTAATTTACACACAACTCTCAATATTACCCTCATCTACTCAATTTTTCCTTTTTCTCCCTATAGAACATATATCCATACATACCACTCTCATTATTTACCCTCATCCTCCCTCCATTTTTCTCATATCCATACCAACCCTAACCACCTATATTAGCCTACTTTGTGTGTTAAATATCCCCATGAAGGTGTGTTAGTTGATGAAAAGATTTTTAATCATGAAGTACCAGGCATGGAAGAATGAAAGAAATCAATACTGAAAAGAAGATCTAAACTTTTCAACATAAACATGGACTTTTTTAATATTGAGCCAATTTGGAGTTGTAGTTTTTATTTCGATATCAAATGGTTATCATTATTTTTAAAATTAAGGTAACAGCCAGTTACAAAAAACCAAAGTGTGTGATGTAAATTTAAATTAAAGAAATTATCCTTAGATAACCATTTTGAAGCCAAAATACATATATACAAAAGGTGTAAAAAATATTTAAAAATAAATGAAAAAAAAATAGTCTAAATTAAAAATTGCCAAAAGTTTAAAAAATGCCAAATGGTACAAAAGTACCTGTCTGCTAATGTACTAGCCAGCTGGCCTGAGGGTTATCTGGACTTTAAGGTGCTAGTTCACCGAAACAAATGGCCGCAGTCACCACCAGTCTCTTCCTTTTGGAGTACCAATTTTAGAGTCTCTGATTTGACTAAAGCATGACTTATACAGCCAATATAAAAAAAAAAACGGACCCAGTTAACAAATTAAAGCCCATCCCCAATTAAAATTTAGATAAAAAGTTAAATACATTCCCAATTTACCTTTTAAAAACATCACCAAAAGATAAACACTTCCGCAATTAAATTTGGATAAAAAGTTAAAAACATCCCCAATTAAAATATGGATAAAAATTTAAAACATCCCCGATTAGAATTTGGATAAAAATTAAAAACATCCCCAAAAGATAAAAACTTCCGCAATTAAATTTGGATAAAAGTTAAAAACATCCCCAATTAAAATATGGATAAAAATTTAAAACATTCCCAATTAAAATTTGGATAAAAATTAAAAACATCCCCAATTAAAATATGGATAAAAATTTAAAACATTCCCAATTAAAATTTGGATAAAAAGTTAAAAACATCCCCAATTAAAATATGGATAGAAATTTAAAACATTCCCGATTAAAATTTGGATAAAAAGTTAAAAACATCCCCAATTAAAATATGGATAAAAATTTAAAACATTCTCGATTAAAATTTGGATAAAAAGTTAAAAACATCCCCAGTTAAAATATGGATAAAAATTTAAAACATTCCCAATTAAAATTTGTATAAAAATTAAAAACATCCCCAATTAAAATATGGATAAAAATTTAAAACATCCCCGATTAAAATTTGGATGAAATTAAAAACATCCCCAATTAAAATATGGATAAAAATTTAAAACATTCCCGATTAAAATTTGGATAAAAAGTTAAAAACATCCCCAATTAAAATATGGATAAAAATTTAAAACATTCCCAATTAAAATTTGGATAAAAATTAAAAACATCCCCAATTAAAATATGGATAAAAATTTAAAACATCCCCGATTAAAATTTGGATAAAAAGTTAAAAACATCCCCAATTAAAATATGGATAAAAATTTAAAACATTCCCAATTAAAATTTGGATAAAAATTAAAAACATCCCCAATTAAAATATGGATAAAAATTTAAAACATTCCCAATTAAAATTTGGATAAAAAGTTAAAAACAGCCCCAATTAAAATATGGATAAAAATTTAAAACATTCCCGATTAAAATTTGGATAAAAAGTTAAAAACATCCCCAATTAAAATATGGATAAAAATTTAAAACATTCCCAATTAAAATTTGGATAAAAAGTTAAAAACAGCCCCAATTAAAATATGGATAAAAATTTAAAACATTCCCGATTGAAATTTGGATAAAAAGTTAAAAACATCCCCAATTAAAATATGGATAAAAATTTAAAACATCCCCGATTAAAATTTGGATAAAAATTAAAAACATCCCCAATTAAAATCACCTGAGTGATCGAGCTCACTCAGTTCATGCATGGTACAAAGGAAAGGATTAGACCACGACTCGGTCGCTGTCTGACCCTTGGTGTTGACCAAGTCAACAGACTTGGTCACGGTCCAACTGAGTGATCTATCTCACTCAGTTCATATCAGTATTAGCAGATACTTGATATGTATGGTGGGGACGTTACTATACCTAAATGGAAGGTATAGTATCTGTGAACCCGCAACACAGATGGCGACTTAACTTCCCATACATGTAATCAAGTATCCAATGCTATTACTGATATGTTATGTTTATAAAATAACTACTGAAAAACCTACCACAATAATTAAAATAAAAACATTGCATCCAAGTTTCCTGTGGTAAGAAGTGAAATATTTTTTTTTATTAAAGTACAAATGTACTCAGTAGTCCAGTTTTAGTTGGTTTCCTTGAAGGTTTTCAAAAGGATCCAAGAATATGTCACTGTTTGGGTAAATACAATGCGACAGTAACTCAACAATAGAGTAAAACCAAAAGAAAGCTATGAAAATGTCAAAGTACAGTCTTTCCCAATAAACGATTATGGTATCGAATGCAATATGGTTCTTCTTTTTGCCTTGCAAGTCTTTGCATGAAAAATGACACGTTTATGTCATACAAATGCTAGTCAGATTACCTCCATATAGCTTTGAAATAACTATCAAATGTTGATTATTGTCTAATGATAATGTACCTTCATTTTAAAGGTATACTGTGCACAAAACATAACAGGTCACGATATTCTTGATCCGAGGTTACACAGGAGTCAGATGACAGAGTGTTATTACTATGTACTAGTAGTACAAATTAGTAGGTACTTATTTCATGATGTAGGTGTTAAAAGGTCACTGTAAGCTAGTTCCACTTTGCTTTGTTTCAAACACTGACAGGAGTACTGAGGCTGTTTTTGAAAAGTTTAAAAGAGGCTTGGATGTAAAATGATGTATGCCAATGTTGAATGTCTTAGTGACCCATTTTGTATTTTGCTTGTAATTGGTATAATAAAGCATATGCTTACAGACTTGATTTGACTGTTGGAAATTAACCATGAAATGTTAGATACATACACCCTACACACTATTACTGCCTTCTAAGACTGATAAAAACCACATATGATGAGAATGAACTACAAACTTAACAGCAAATATACAGAAGAAACATTAGACCAAGAAATTTATAAGACTGGAAAGCAAATTTTCTCAGAATGAAAGAAACATTAATCAGGTGTTAAGTGTGTTGATCATTGCATCTATAACTGTAAGATAATGCTGCTAAAATTGATGAAAAGCTGCAACCCTATCTAGTCACTGAGAAGTGCTACACTGTTAATTTATAAGCAGCACATAATCAGTAACAAGAAAGGCTGTTAACTTGTTAATTTTTGACAGCAGTACTTTAAGAAGTTAAAATGTTTACTCCAGATATTTTAAGAAAATAAGAACTACACAAGAGAAAAAAGAAAAATGCACTTCCATTAGACCAGTACATCAAGCCCTCATAAAGAAATTAACATTCTGTCCCCAACTACTTTACATACAACTCTCAATATTACCCTCATCTACTCATTTTTTCCTTTTTCTCCCTATAGAACATATATCCATACATACCACTCTCATTATTTACCCTCATCCTCCCTCCATTTTTCTCATATCCATACCAACCCTAACCACCTATGTTAGCCTACTTTGTGTGTTAAATATCCCCATGAAAATGTGTTAGTTGAAAAGATTTTAATCATGAAGTACCAGGCATGGAAGAATGAAAAAAAATCAATACTGAAAGAAGATCTAAACTTTTCAACATATACATTATTTTTTTTAATATTGAGCCAATTTGGAGTTGTAGTTTTTATTTCAATATTAAATGGTTATCATTATTTTGAAAATTAAGGTAACAGCCAAATTACAATAAGCCAAAATGTGTGATGTAAATTTTAATTAAAAGAAATTATCCTTGGATAACCATTTTGAAGCCAAAATATATATATTTAATCAAAAGGTGTAAAAAATATTTGAAAATAAATGAAAGAAAATAGTCTAAATTAAAAATTGCCAAAAGTTTAAAAAATGCCAAATGGTACAAAAGTACCTGTCTGCTAATGTACTAGCCAGCTGGCCTGAGGGTTATCTGGACTTTAAGGTGCTAGTTCACCAAAACAAATGGCCGCAGTGACCACCAGTCTCTTCCTTTTGGAGTACCAATTTTAGAGTCTCTGATTTGACTAAAGCACGACTTATACAGCCAATATAAAAAAAAAACTGACCCAGTTAACAAATTAAAAAGCCCATCCCCAATTAAAATTTAGATAAAAAGTTAAATACATTCCCAATTTACCTTTTAAAAACATCCCCAAAAGATAAACACTTCCGCAATTAAATTTGGATAAAAAGTTAAAAACATCCCCAATTAAAATATGGATAAAAATTTAAAACAATCCTGATTAAAATTTGGATAAAAATTAAAAACATCCCCAAAAGATAAAAACTTCCGCAATTAAATTTGGATAAAAGTTAAAAACATCCCCAATTAAAATATGGATAAAAATTTAAAACATTCCCAATTAAAATTTGGATAAAAATTAAAAACATCCCCAATTAAAATATGGATAAAAATTTAAAACATCCCCGATTAAAATTTGGATAAAATTAAAAACATCCCCAATTAAAATATGGATAAAAATTTAAACCATTCCCGATTAAAATTTGGATAAAAAGTGAAAAACATCCCCAATTAAAATATGGATAAAAATTTAAAACAGAAATTTAAAACATTCCCGATTAAAATTTGGATAAAAAGTGAAAAACATCCCCAATTAAAATATGGATAAAAATTTAAAACATCCCCGATTAAAATTTGGATAAAAATTAAAAACATCCCCAATTAAAATATGGATAAAAATTTAAAACATCCCCTATTAAAATTTGGATAAAATTAAAAACATCCCCAATTAAAATATGGATAAAAATTTAAAACATTCCCGATTAAAATTTGGATAAAAAGTGGAAAACATCCCCAATTAAAATATGGATAAAAATTTGGATAAAAAGTTAAAAGCATCCCCAATTAAAATATGGATAAAAATTTAAAACATCCCCGATTAAAATTTGGATAAAAATTAAAAACATCCCCAATTAAAATTGAACTGAGTAATCGAGCTCACTCAGTTCATGCATGGTACAAAGGAAAGGATTAGACCACGACTCGGTCGCTGTCTGACCCTTGGTGTTGACCAAGTCAACAGACTTGGTCACGGTCCAACTGAGTGATCTATCTCACTCAGTTCATATCAGTATTAGCAGATACTTGATATGTATGGTGGGGACGTTACTATACCTAAATGGAAGGTATAGTATCTGTGAACCCGCAACACAGATGGCGACTTAACTTCCCATACATGTAATCAAGTATCCAATGCTATTACTGATATGTTATGTTTATAAAATAACTACTGAAAAACCTACCACAATAATTAAAATAAAAACATTGCATCCAAGTTTCCTGTGGTAAGAAGTGAAATATTTTTTTTTATTAAAGTACAAATGTACTCAGTAGTCCAGTTTTAGTTGGTTTCCTTGAAGGTTTTCAAAAGGATCCAAGAATATGTCACCGTTTGGGTAAATGCAATGCGACAGTAACTCAACAATAGAGTAAAACCAAAAGAAACTGTAAGCTAGTTTTAAAAGGGGCCAATATAACAAAACATGATACAATTTCAAATGCAGAAACCATTATGGCCTGATCTATGTAAAAAAAAACCAAGCGAAAAAAACAATTCGAAATGATTACCATTGAATTTAAAGTGAACCTCAAAACCGACAGGAATCACCATACCCCAAAACATAATTCAGCAGATGGAGAGTTGTCTCATTGACACTCATACCACATCTTCTTATATCTATAGAATCACTATACACTAAAATATTATTCTGAAGGAATCAATATACCCAGATATATTATTACAAGCCAACCAGTCTCTTTAGTATGTATTGCTACTAAATGTTGTGTACCAAGCAGATTCATAGCAAATACCAGCTTTTAGTCTTGTGTGGTCTGACCCAGCCAGGGATGAAAACTCAAAATAACTGAAACAAGCTTTTTTTTTAAAAGCTGTTCTAAATATCATTTTAAGAAAACAAAAATAAGTTCAAATTAATGTAATTTATTAAAATGAGAAATGATTAATGTAGCAATCACCTTGTATAATACTGTTACCAATATGGTAATATTGAAAAAAACATACACCCTGCTTTAAAAAACCCTTATACATATTGTATGGAAGAATCATAGGTGTTTAATTGTTACAGAAATTTCAACTTTACAATCTATTCCACTTGAAAAAAGTAAAACAAATAATAATATATTACATTTTTTTGTGACTACTAAACATACAAGTAAAACAATATTAGCATTCTATAAAATATACCATTCTTTTAAATGCATTATGAAATACTATTTGACATTTCTTTTAAACTATTGCAAAAGAATTCACTGGCTAAAATCACGAGGAGCAACATTCAATTTCATGGGCAGGGTGTTAGATATTGTTTTAAAGCTGAGAAAAAAATTTACAAAGTCACAAGATTTACCATTAAATTCATAAACAAGTTAAAAAAATCTTTTCTACAAAAAATACGAGTTGTCTCCTATTTGCATAAGCCTTATCATGAAATACTGTTTCCAAAAGTAACTACAAATATGGGAGATAACTCATTAAACTTAAAAAGGAAGTCATGATTGTGAGGAAGGGGTGTTTAATATCAGATAAAATTGAGATTGGAAACACTTTGGAGATGATGATGACGTAAATATAATTTGAAATCACAACGTCAGACCAAACCACTTAATGCATTATCTAGACTTATAATTACAAGCTAATTTTATTCAGAGCTCTAAATAATACTGTCATCTTACTTTATTTACATCTGATATAGCATTTCTAACATAAAATATATAACAATTATAAGTAAACCAATACATTCTTATTTATTGCAGGCCTTCCATGCAGTGAACAAACAAGCTCATATGAAGAGATAAGCATTGTAAGCAGTGTATTCCCTCCCCTTAAACCTAAATCTCAGCCTGCTAGTTTCCATTTCTCACAACTTGTGCTCAGTTTGTTAAATTCAAAAACAAGTTAAAATCTTTTTATAAAAAAATTAAGAGTTGTCTCCTATTTGCATCAGCCTTATCACGAAATACTGTTACCAAAAGTCCCTTCAAATATGGGAGATAACTCATTAAACTCTAGTAGTTATCTGGAATTATCTGTAGTGATTTGGATGAAGAGTTGTCTCATTGTCAACATTTCACATCTTCTTATATTTATTTACTCATAATAGGACAGTAGGAAGTTAGAACAGGAGTAAAACAATATGCCCCCCCAACTAAAAGGGCATAAAAATAAATTTTAACCAATGGCAGCTGGTTGTTCTCACAAGTCACATCAAAGTCTTACATTAAACACCTAGTACATGTATTAATTAAGACTATTTAGGGGGAACTGTAGGCCTATGAAATTCGAAAGTAATCAACATATCTGGTTTAAAAGAATAAATCTTTACAACTGGCTCTCCCCCTCTTTCTATCTCTCAGAGTAAACATAATTGTATTACTACATATTTTTTTGTCAATAAGTGTTTCCAAGTTCCTCAGATCAACAGAATCCATTCTTCTGCTTCAGTTGATTTTTAGATTAACAATCACGCTTTGTCTACAAATAGAAAATAAAATTTCATTTAAAACATGTAAACTAAAATTCACAAAAAATTATATATAATGTTGATGTCAGACGATATTTACATTTTATCCATATATTGGGTAACCAGGAGACAGAGGCTGAGGAAATTCTTCATATAAAGTAGTTCAGAATTGTATCAAATCTTATGGCATCTTAAGTATGAAATGCCACCATTGTACTTACATTTTGCTTCAGATTTGTTTAAAATAAACATGTCAATTTTTTCAGGCACCATGGATTAAAAATTTTCATTAAACCATAGATTTGATGGATAAGGACAATACACCTTCACACTAAAGCCTTCAAACTAGTTTAACCCTGCCACACTCTGTATGTGCCTGTTATTCAGTGGTTAATGTTTGTTGCTGTGTAACATATTTGTTTTGTTCATTATTTTGGACATGAATTAGGCAATTTGTTTTCTCGACTGAATTTTTTTACAATTTTCATTTTTTGACCAATTTATAGCTAATGTAACATGTATGTGGTATGGGTTTTACTCATTTTTGAAGGCAGAATTGTGACCTATAGCTGTTAATTTATATGTTATTTGTTTTTTTGGAGAGTTTTCCAAATTGCAATCATACCACATCTTCATATTTCTATATCTGTAATTAGGTATTGTATTATTATAGAAGTAATCAACTAGAACCATTCATTATCTTTAATGTTACCTTAAAACAAGGATTTTGTTACCGTCAACATACATACCTTAAAGTTGATATTATTTTACATCCAGGTCCTACTTTCCTTAGATTTTACTTCAATAAATATCCAGGATAACTGAAAAAAAAATGAATCCTTAACTGTGATGGTAGTAAAAACACTTATTGAAGGCCGTATGTTGACCAATAGTTGTTAACTTGTATATCTTTTAGTCTCTGGTGGAGTCAGTTGTCTCATTGGCAATTAATTACCACATCTTATTTCGATATTTATACATGTATATGAAATTTAGTCAATTTTATCAACGTCTAATCATAGCAGTTAATACAGATAAATAAGATATACTATTGCTAAAGTGACATATAGGTCCAATGGGCCAGGTGTAAATATCAAATTGCTATGAATATACATATAATTGTTTAGATGTATGTGATGATACACAAATATTATTGCAATATATAATATATAAACCTATAGATATTATCTAATCAATACATCTTTCTATAATAGGAAGCAATTTTTTTTTTTAAATTCGAATATAAGAAGAGCAGTTTGAACACCGGAAAGAGAGAGAGGAAGATATATAGAAAGAGAAAGAGAGTGAGAGAGAATAGTGTGGTGAGTTTTCAATACATTGAATTTTATTTTAGTATAGTAAATACAGCATTTTCATTTATAACATGTATAATATTAAATGTAAAGTATTTACATAATGTATGTAATACGTATTTTGGTCATAACTGTTAATTGTGACCTGTGGAACAGGAACTGTACAATTCTTCTCTTTCAGGAGCACCAATATTTTTAAAATTCTCTATTTTATTGGGTTAGTTACTCAATCTGGTTTTCTGGTTTAAGTGTCAGATTTCTACCTTAGAAATTTATCCCTTTTCTACACTAAAATGTGAACTTGTACATCAAAATCATAGCTGCTGAAATGAAATGACTAGACATCTACTACATGTACCTTATGCATATTTACCTTGTCTTTCGAATGTTAAAGCTTCATGCAGACCCAGTTGTGATGTTCCTCATCTGGGAGATTAATCAGTATATAATCATTCTTCCTTTTTACAAGGATAGGTTGTTGGCATATCTCTCACTTCCAAACCTGAAGAACCAGAGAATGTTTACTCAAGCTTTATTTCATTTAGATCAATTGCAGACCAAGGCTGAAGAGTCAAATCTACCAAAAATTTCATATCAGAGTTTTCTTCTCCTAGACATCCTTTGAAGGCTGATGACCATCATCCAGCGGGCTATTTAACCCATAACTGGGGCAAGGTTGATGAGTGTAGGGATGTCCGCATGTCGATCAGCCTACACACTTTATCTCTAGGGACCTTGCTACTCCGAGATCCTCTACAGTAAAGCCTAGGACACTAGATCCTAGTTACCATGTGCTGTCACGGGGAGGCACTGTAGAAGTCTTGTTAGTGTAGAGGCTATGTACTGGAAGGAAAGACTTACGCACTCAGCTTTCTTTTCACCTATGAATATAAGCTATCCAGCGGCAGTGTAAGAGTCTATGACTCCCAACCACACTAGACGCATACACAAACCTGTGGTAACACCACCAGCACACAAAAAAAAAGGGGTCATTATTTCAAATTTAGAAAAAAGAAGGTTTATTTATTTAAATTAAGAAAAAGAAATTGTTATTTATTCAAATTTAAAAAAAGAAATTGTTATTTATTCAAATTTAAAAAAAGAAATGGTTATTTATTCAAATCTAATAAAAAGTAAGGTTTATTTATTTGTATATTTTAAAAAAGGAAGGATTATTTATTTAAATTTTTAAAAAGGAAGGTTTTTTTATTTAAATTTAGAAAAAGGAATGGTTATTTATCTAAAAACTAGAAAAGGAATTGTTATTTATTTAAAATCCAGAAAAGAAAGTGTTATTTATTTTTATTCAGAAAAGAAAGTGTTATTTCTTTAAAATCTAGAAAAGAAAGTGTTATGTATTTAAATTCAAAAACAAAAGTGTTCATTATTTTGAAATTTATAATGCATTTCATCCAAAAGTACAGGGTTATTTGTACTTCAAACTTTAAAGCAACTAAACAGTATCAGAACAGTGTCAAATTACAACACCAACACATTACTTACTTCCCCTCCTTACCCAGCAACTCTCTATTACACTAGGCCATGGAGTAGTCCTCCCTAACCTCCAAGCCCTCAAATAGACTGGACTCTCATGGGTTAACCCTCCCCTACCCCAAGCCCTTAAAACAAGTCCCCGACTCCCATGGGGTAACCCTCCCTGACCAAAAATAAGTCCCTGGATTCCCATGTGGTAACCCTCCCAGACCCCCAATCTCTTAAAAACAAGTCCCTGGATTTCCATGGGGTAAACCTCCCGACCAAAAAACCCTTAAAATAAGTCCCTGGATTCCCATGGGGTCCCTTAAAATAAGTCCCTGGATTCCCATGGGGTAACACTCTCAGACCCCCAATCCCTTAAAAACAAGTCCCTGGACTTCCATGGGGTAACCCTTCCCGACCCCATCCCTTAAAAACAAGTCCCTGCATGGAATCCCATGGGGTAACCCTTCCCGACCCCATCCCTTAAAAACAAGTCCCTGCATGGAATCCCATGGGGTAACCCTCCCTGACCCCATCCCTTAAAAACAAGTCCCTGCATGGAATCCCATGGGGTAACCCTCCCTGACCCCCGATCCCTTAAAAACAAGTCCTTGGACTCCCATGGGTTAACCCTCCCCAATCCCCATCCCTTAAAAACAAGATCCTGGACTCCCATGGGGTAATCCTCCCCAACCCCTAATCCCATTAAAACAAGTCCCTGGACTCCCATGTGGTAACCCTCCCCGACCCCCAAGCCCTTAAAAACAAGTCCCTGGACCCCCATGGGATAACCCTCCCCGACCCCCATGCCCTTAAAAATAAGTCCCTGGACTTGTTTTGGGTTAACTATCCCCTACCCTGTTGCCATTAAATACAAGTGTCTGGAGTCTCACTCTCCCCTTCATCCGACCCCTAGGCTTCTCCTCCAAGACCTTTGAGCTCTTAAATTCCAGTTCCTGGATGTTGCTTTATTCCACCCAAGCTTCTCCAAAGCTCAGTCCCAGGTCAACTATATATAAAGCTGTTGCTATGTGGGTCGAGGGGATAATTAAAGAAAATGAAGAAGAAAACATCAGCAAGCCAGTATAACCTTTACCTTTTATTCTATCCATATTGTGATTGGGTAAGGTGATTGGGTATAGTGATGGGGTATAGTGATGGGGTATGGTGATGGGTTATAGTGATGGGGTATAGTGATTGGGTTTAGTGATTGGGTATAGTGATGGGGTATAGTGATGGGGTATGGTGATTGGGTTTCATGTCTAGTTTATAGGTATGTTCTACTGACTTGCTAGTGTTCAATTTTTAAACAATTTAAAAAAAAAGTAAGTAATGTATTCATGTTGCAATCAGACGCTATAATATTGTTAATTTCAAGTTGTTGGAAGTCCAAATTTCAGTGAAACATTAAAATTTTCAAACTAATTTAGTTATTGTGAGCTAAAATTTGATATCTAAATTTAGGAAATGGAATGGTTATTTATTCAAATTTGGAAAAAATTAACAGTTATTTATTTTAATTCAGAAAAAGATAATTACTTTAAAAAAGCATTTTTACTCAACAATTACAAGGATATATTTTAATGCTTCTTTAATAAATTTTAGTGATTTGTTTGAAATTTAATAAAGAAAAAAAAATATTGCTAAATTTTGTTTGATATCTAAAATCTTTTGTTTTTATTTTTAAAATTAAATAAATTTTGATGTTTTCATTCAAAATATTTAAAAGGAAAATTCCCGTAAAAATAATGTATTGGTCATTACTTCCATCACGACATAATTCAATTCCGCCTTCCCATGAAAATAATGTATCCATTACTTCCATCACGACATAATTCAATTCCGCCTTCCCATGAAAATAATGTATCCATTACTTCCATCACGACATAATTCAATTCCGCCTTCCCATGAAAATAATGTATCCATTACTTCCATCACGACATAATTCAATTCCGCCTTCCCATGGAAATAATGTATCCATTACTTCCATCACGACATAATTCAATTCCACCTTCCCATGAAAATAATGTATCCATTACTTCCATCACGACATAATTCAATTCCGCCTTCCCATGAAAATAATGTATCCATTACTTCCATCACGACACAATTCAATGAAGCCTTCCCATGAAAATAATGTATCCATTACTTCCATCACGACACAATTCAATTCCGCCTTCCCATGAAAATAATGTATCCATTACTTCCATCACGACACAATTCAATGAAGCCTTCCCATGAAAATAATGTATCCATTACTTCCATCACGACACAATTCAATTCTGCCTTCCCATGAAAATAATGTATCCATTACTTCCATCACGACACAATTCAATTCCGCCTTCCCATGAAAATAATGTATCCATTACTTCCATCACGACACAATTCAATTCCGCCTTCCCATGAAAATAATGTATCCATTACTTCCATCACGACATAATTCAATTACGCCTTCCCATGAAAATAATGTATCCATTACTTCCATCACGACATAATTCAATTCCGCCTTCCCATGAAAATAATGTATCCATTACTTCCATCACGACATAATTCAATTCCGCCTTCCCATGAAAATAATGTATCCATTACTTCCATCACGACATAATTCAATTCCGCCTTCCCATGAAAATAATGTATCCATTACTTCCATCACGACAAAATTCAATTCCGCCTTCCCATGAAAATAATGTATCCATAATACTTCCATCACGACATAATTCAATTCCGCCTTCCCATGAAAATAATGTATCCATTACTTCCATCACGACATAATTCAATTCCGCCTTCCCATGAAAATAATGTATCCATTACTTCCATCACGACATAATTCAATTCCGTCTTCCCATGAAAATAATGTATCCATTACTTCCATCACGACATAATTCAATTACGCCTTCCCATGAAAATAATGTATCCATTACTTCCATCACGACATAATTCAATTCCGCCTTCCCATGAAAATAATGTATCCATTACTTCCATCACGACATAATTCAATTCCGCCTTCCCATGAAAATAATGTATCCATTACTTCCATCACGACATAATTCAATTCCGCCTTCCCATGAAAATAATGTATCCATTACTTCCATCACGACATAATTCAATTCCGCCTTCCCATGAAAATAATGTATCCATTACTTCCATCACGACATAATTCAATTCCGCCTTCCCATGAAAATAATGTATCCATTACTTCCATCACGACATAATTCAATTCCGCCTTCCCATGAAAATAATGTATCCATTACTTCCATCACGACATAATTCAATTCCGCCTTCCCATGAAAATAATGTATCCATTACTTCCATCACGACATAATTCAATTCGGCCTTCCCATGAAAATAATGTTTCCATTACTTCCATCACGACATAATTCAATTCCGCCTTCCCATGAAAATAATGTATCCATTACTTCATCACGATTTCATCAAAATCCGGAAGATGTTCTGTGTTTCTCAACCACTATCCAGTCTATCAGAAACATTCTGAAATTAAACTGAAGAAAGGAATTAAAATACCTGAAAAAAACTATTTATTATTATGCATAGATATTACAGTGTATTTTTTTTTTTTTTTTTTTTTTTTTTTTTATAAAAGTAGAATGTATGTCACCACTAAATTATCAGAGACCATCTTTCCAACACATTACTTCAAATTAAAATTAAATATATTGCAGGTTACTTTTGATATTAATTATAATAAACATGAAATAATTTTTTTTTATCACAAATCTGCAATGTTTTGTGTTTGAATCAGTCCCAATAAAATATCTCAATGAAATGTTACTTTTAACTTTCAGGGAAAAAACTACAGACCAAAATATTAAAAAAGTATAGACTTTTGCATAAAATACCAAGTAATGTGAGGAAACCAATCGTATGCAGGAAAAGCTCAATTGTAGTGACATTTATTCTCGGTATTACTAGTGACAGATAAGTACTGAAACTTGTACTTACAAGAGATCTAAACACCTCTACAACTATAACCTTCACTGGACAATTGTGAGTTCTAAAATAAAACAAGTATGGACGTCATGCAGTCAGATAAAGCAGAGGTATCTACTGCGCCAACTGTAGGAAATTTTATTTTTTACCAGTGTATGTCATTTTGTTATACTATATACTGCAACTCCAAGAACTTTTTTTGTTGGTGACTGTCTTTGTGTGATTTTTTTTGTGTGTGAATTTTTTACGTGTGAATTTTTTGCGTGTGAATTTGTTGTGTGTGAATTTTAAGTGTGTGAATTTTTTTGTATGTGAATTTTTAGTGTGTGAATTTTTAAGTCAGTTGTGTTGTATGTTTACCCAATTTTGGCTCCTCTGTCGTAATTATTGTAATGTTAACCAATTATGTCAATAAAAAGAAACAAGTAAGGCAAATACCACCGGTTTTCAATTTGTTCAGGTTGTCATAATGGAGTGGACCATTTGACTTAACCAGGTTTTATAGATTCCCCCTTTTTTAATTTACCATGAAGTCTATGAAAATAGATATGGCACTATGGAATGATTTTTATGGTCATATTCAAAGAGGAGACCCTCAAGGTTGATCAAGGATGTCAAGGTCAGAGTTATGCCCTTTAGAACGATGTTCATAATACAGCATCTATACTAAAATAAAAACCAAAATTTGAATGTTGTAAATTTTTTTATAAACAACTGGTCTGAACAAAAAAGTTATAAAAATAAAAAAAATAAAAATTATGAAAGCCAAAGACAAAACAAAAATTGAATAAATTCATTAATATTGACTTTAAAATCTATTGGAACAGTTATACATTTAATCTGACTCTAAATTTAATTGCATTAACCAATTTTCCTTTAAATAGTAAATTTCTAGTAGCTCAGAAATACCAAACTGTTCTGAAAATTACTAGAATTATAACATTCCTAAATAACGTCCCTCCACAGAACAGTACACAATACCCTTAAGATATCTGTCTCTCTGCTCTCTATTATTATCTCGTTCATTCATTCATTCATTCACACATCTTCCAGACAACCTATTTAGGAAGTATCATGTTAGTTATCCCACCCAGGTTAGTTCTTGATACTTTGTGAATAAAATGGTTTTATATTGATGTACCAGACATGGAGGGATGATTAAACAAGTTTCATTTACAAGGTTTCCAGGAAAGGTGTTATTTTATTTTACATTTTACAAAAAAGTTTAGAAAAAATCCAAATTAAAACAAGTCATGTTTATCAAAAAGAAAAAGATATTGTAAGATGGCAACCATAAGCATCTGACCTTTCTAAATCTTATTTCTAAGACCTTGGGAATTTGAAACTTTTCTGATCTCAGTGATTTACTGATTCGTTTCAGTTGTACATTCATCTCTACATCTTCTATATAGTTGGTTTTATCCCACAAAACAGATCTTGTCTTGCTGATAATTTTTAAATTCTTTTCAAATTTTTCTCTCTCTATAATAGTTTTTATTCTATCTCTCTATAATATGGTTTTTAAATTTTTCTCTCTCTATTATATAGTTTTTAAATTTTTCTCTCTCTATAATCTAGTTTTTTCTATCTATTTATAATTCATAGTTTTTTCTATCTATAAATAGTACAAATGTATATGTCTAAAATATGGTAAAAAAAAAAGGTCATTAAAAGGGAAACAACTCCAAAAAATGTTGACTGACAAGGTTGGTGATCGGTACCAAATTTCTTCTGTGTTTTGTTTTCAAAATCTGATCCATATCAAATTTGAAGGTGTGTGTTACTGATAAAGTCAGGTGTGTTGAGTTCAATGATGATGTCATGTGATATTTACAAGTTTTACCTTGGGTATAGTAAAATCCTGAATTCCCACCAAAATACTGTACAAAATTAATACCCTATTTCTATGATTACTGTACATATGAAGGTCTCTGATATCCTAATGATGATAACATACTACAACAACATTGTACATTTACCTTTGGTAACATACAATGTCTGACTTGAATAAAAATTGTATTAAACAATCATGCTTTTATTTACATATATATATATATATATATTTACAAAGAAAGTACGGGTAGAGTACTTGGGGTTTGGGATAAGACTGAACAGGAAGTGGGGAACTCGGGGAGTAAGACTAAGGGCAGGTTTACTCATATCTTTTTATAGTTTTCGTTTTTGCCAGAGAATTCCTAACCTGTTATGACCTATTAAAAGACCAAACTGTCAATGAAGTGTTCAAGATACAATCATCAATAAAACATCAACCAACCGATCAATCAATACCATCAATCATTCATTTATTACTTGTCAGGTAATCTGGGGGCAACTGGCTAAAAGGGACACAAGAGTGCACACGCTGAAATGTCTCGCCTTCTATACTAATCATTGATATTATGTTGATAGTCCTAAGTAAAAAGCTAAGCTTTATAACAACTGTACCATAAACTTAACATTAACCAAGATAACTAAACAAAGACCAATGAACCTTGAAAATGAGGTCAAGGTCAGATGAACCATGCCAGGCAGACATGTACAGCTAACAATGCTTCTATACAACATATATAGTTGACCTATTACTTATAGTTTAAGAAAAAGACCAAAACACAAAAACTTAACACTGTGCAATGAACTGTGAAAATGAGGTCACGGTCAAATAACCTGCGCGACTGACAAAGATCATAAAATATTTCCATACACCAAATATAGTTGACCTATGGCATATAGTATTAGATAAAAAGACCAAAACTCAAAAACTTAACTTTGACCAATGAACCATGAAAATGAGGTCAAGGTCACATGACATCTGCCCGCTAGACATGTACACCTTACAATCATTCCATACAACAAATATAGTAAACCTACTGCATATAGTATGAGAACAACAGACCAAAACACAAAAATTCAACTATAACCACTGAACCATGAAAATGAGGTCAAGGTCAGATGACACCTGCCAGTTGGACATGTACACCTTACAGTCCTTCCATACACCGAATATACTAGCCCTATTGCTTATAGTATCTGAGATATGGACTTGACCACCAAAACTTAACCTTGT
This sequence comes from Mytilus galloprovincialis, assembly GCF_965363235.1. Taxonomy (NCBI): domain Eukaryota; kingdom Metazoa; phylum Mollusca; class Bivalvia; order Mytilida; family Mytilidae; genus Mytilus; species Mytilus galloprovincialis. The sequence continues at coordinate 71,445,357 of NC_134850.1, read as the reverse complement.
TCACTGATCCATGAAATGAGGTCGAGGTCAAGTGAAAACTGTCTGACAGACATGAGGACCTTGCAAGGTACGCACATATCAAATATAGTTATCCTATTACTTATAATAAGAGAGAATTCAACATTACAAAAAATTTGAACTTTTTTTTCAAGTGGTCACTGAACCATGAAAATGAGGTCAAGGACATTGGACATGTGACTGACGGAAACTTCGTAACATGAGGCATCTATATACAAAGTATGAAGCATCCAGGTCTTCCACCTTCTAAAATATAAAGCTTTTAAGAAGTTAGCTAACGCCGCCGCCGTAGCCGCCGTAGCCGCCGCCGCCGCCGCCGGATCACTATCCCTATGTCGAGCTTTCTGCAACAAAAGTTGCAGGCTCGACAAAAACTAACAAAAATACAAATTTAACCTACTCTTCTCAACGACACACAATACTAAGCTGAAACATCCGACACCTCAAACTGTACCCTCTTAAGGTCCTCCAAAAACCATTCAGACAATGACTCTTCATGAAATGCCTCCTGAACCAAACTCTCCTCATAGCTGCTCTGCCTTCCTCATCCCAAATCACAACTCTATCATGCTCATCAGTAAAGACCTCGTCCTCCTCCAGAGACAGCTCCTCCACATCACTTACACCTTCTTCTAAATCCACAGGACTACAGCAAGGTAAAACCCTGGAGATTACATACTGCATCTGCAGATTTCGACCCTCACTTTCCAAGTTTGTGCCAAACATCTGCAGAGTCTCATCATCACTCTCCAACCTTTGTTTTACCTCACTATAATCCTCGGATAGGGCCTCCACCTCCTCTGATACCTCAATAACCCTCCTTTCCAGATCCTCCCACCACTCATCAGCCTGCTGCTGCTCCTCATCCCAGGTTGAGAAAAGGTCAGCATCATCTGTATCGAAAACCAACTCATGTTCCTCTACCTCCTCAAACACCGCTGTATCATTTTCAACAGTGTCATCCAAAGTAGAAATGACTTCTACCTCAAATGGCATTGCTGAAAACAAGGCAACACAGGGTGCTTCCACCAAACACTGCTCCGGGTCAGCAGCTCTTGGTAGCTCAGGAGACTCTACCACAGGGGAAGGAACATCACGACACAAACCTTGAACCTGGGGTGACCTCTCTGGCTCATCACATGGTCTAACCGAAGGACCATACGGACACAGACCTACAAAGTCTACAAACTCTCTCACTATACATAGTATACCAATCATTTTCTTGCTTTTTTTGTCGTTTTGTCTGAAAATACAGAAAAGTAAAAGGATCTTAGTGATGTTTGTTAATTAATAGCTTCGCTGAGTGCAGCCTGATACGACTGCAGTAGTTGAACCCTGAACAGTTTGCAAGTTTGGACACAACATTCAAGCTTGATACTGTCTGAATCTAGATTGTGATCAAATTTTTGACATAATATATAGGTTTCTCACAAAAAATAAATGTGGTGAAATATCTTTAAAAAAAAAATGAAATGGGTTAAAATATTTGTATTTACTTTCATTTGAAGAATTCTTGCTATTGTGCAATACTGTGCAATTGAAGATTGCTTGCTTTGGTGCAATACTATGAAATTGAAGTTTTCCTGCTATTGCACAATACTTTATATAATAGTTTACACATCTCTTGTCATATCAGTATTCTTTGCTTTAATATACAAACAAGAAATATAAATCAATTTCGGAAACTAGATGTGTCAAAGTGACAGGAATGGCCCCGTCTCAAAAAGTTGAAAGATCTGCAATTTCAATAACACATGTGGACACAAACATGATGGTAATCTCACATATAAAAAATTTGTAAGGGTTCCGCAGAACCCAGTGGCTCGCCTACTTTTGCTGTAAATTGCAGGCTCAACATAAATGAGGAAAAAAATCAATAAAAATATTCTGCTTGATACTATCTTTTGATAGTAGGAAGCTTCTCTCCAAGTTTGGTAAAAATCTAGGATAGTTTATGAATCTAATAAATGTTTTAAAAACTTTAACCGCAGACTGGATGTAATGTTAACTGGAAGAAAAACTTAGTCCATTCATAAGTGAAATACAGATACACAGGTACAAAATATTAACAAAATTTCCTTCTAGATACTAGCTTATGATTGTAAACAAGCTTCTGTCCAAGTTTGGTGCAAATTAAAAATAGTATAAGAAAGTTATAAAAAAAAAAAAATTTAACCACAGAGTGAATGTGTTAATCAGCTCAGAATCTGGAGGCATATAGAAGAAAAGCCTGTATTTTAAACTGTGATTTTCAACAATTTTCAAAGTTGTAAACCCTTAATTTTGGCAAAATTTAGCAGAGCGGAATGAAACTTTATTTAACTTGATCTGTAACTCATCATAAATAACTCACATACCAAAAATTAGTCCAATATCTGAAAGCATTTTGAAAAAAGTCTGTATAACTATGATTTTAGACAATTTATCAAAGTCAATAGCCTGTAATTTTGGCAAAAATTAGCAGAGCAGAACAAAACTTAAACTTGATCTGTAACTCATCTTGGTTAACTCACATGCCAAAAATCATCACAATATCTGAAAGCATTTAGAAAAAAAGGTCTGTATAACTGTGATTTTCATCAATTTGTCAAAGTCCAAAGCCCGTAATTTCGGCAAAATTTAGGCGAGCGGAACAAAACTTAAAATTGATCTGTAACTCATCATGATTTAACTCACATACTGAAGGCGTTGAGAAAAAAACTCAGTATAATGGTTTGTTGCGGAATGACGGAATTACAGACTTTCGGACAAGAGTAAAACTATATAGCATTGACAACTTCTTGCAGGGCCATAAAAAGGCATACAACATGATACCACAAAAAAATTCAATTTGATTCATATATCACAGTTAAAGATCTTCATATTGCTTCCTTTCTTCCCTACTTTTTTAGATGACATCCATTTCATGCACTTAACCAAGCACTTCACACTCATAGGCAACTAACTGATCAAAGGTTGCATGTATATGGACCAAAATGAGGTGGAATTTTTGGCTTTCAAGACAATAATATTTTGAGCCAATTTTTTTTAAATTGAAACAACATTTGTAACTGGTAGCTAAGAGAGAATTATTATTAATAAATATTCCCTTTTTATAAATGTTTGAAACTAACAAAATTCATAGATACAACAAATAACATGAAATGGCATGGATAAATTTTTTTTTAAATACTTGATTAGCATAGGATTTTTTCAATAAAAAAAATTCATCAGATTTAAAGTATGAATGCATTGTGAAAATGAAGATTTCATCAATGAAATTTCAGTCACAGATTCTAAATATCCTTTTTATATTAGATACAAATTTTACTAAGTCTGATATTTTTTTTTAATAAGTGAGACATTTCAACTGAGACACTACACAGGTGTCAAAAGGCATCATTATGGAGTAAAGGGGGTGGCGTCAAAAGGCGTCATTATGGAGGAAAAGGGGTGGCGTCAAAAAGCTTCATTAGGGACTTATCATTTTTTACCTAGGAGTGGGGCTGGTCATTTTGAAATCAAACATAAAATTTTCTTTATCCCCCCCATAATATTTCAACCCCCCGTGAAAACATTTAAAAAATATGATCCCCCTTTTATTAAACATGCCAAAATTTTAACATGCAAAACACTTATCAAAATGTTACTTCATGGAAATATTGCAAATCTTTTGGATTATGTCCAAAAACCGAATTTGCCTTGAAATAGGGCTCTTCCGTGACTAAAAGTAGGTAGAGCAAGTCAAATCTGTGAAGCTTTTTCTTACTTTTTTTTTCTAATTTTCTATATTGGGCTATTACAGAAAACTTGCTTCTAAGTAACTCTGTAAAAAAAGGAAACAGTAATAACACATAATTTACACAGGAATCTATTATATATTTTACATTAGGCTTTGGTGAAACCTCCATTGAGTCAATAAACTTGTATATGGATAGTTCATGTTTTCAGCATGAACAATTTAATTACTCATTTATTGTCACATTTCATTCTTAAATATGTGAATGTAACCCCAAAATTTTGATTTATTAACCTAAAAGTACAAGTTTTGAGGGAAAAAGAACGTTAACTACATATTTCCATGTCCAAAAATATTGATCCCCCCTTTTGAATTTATAAAAAAATTGAACCCCCTGTTTTATGACCAGCCCCCCCTCCCAAATAAAAAATGATAAGTCCCTTATGGAGGAAAGGGTTAATACTTCTGACATTAATGTCTCCCTTGGATTAAATAGTGAGGATGAAACAGGTTATTTTCACAAGTATACAATATATTTTTGGAGATTCATTGTCGAGCCTTCGACTTTAGTCGAAAAAGCGAGACTAAGCAATCCTACAATCTGTTGTCGTCCGTGTCGTCATCAGCGTCTACAAATATTAACTCTGTGGTTAAAGTTTTTGAAATTTTAATAACTTTCTATTGCAGCTGTGAGGGTTTAAATAGGATATTAAAATTACAAAAGAGAGCTGCTAGATTAATACCAGAAACAGACCCTTTTGCCCCTTCTGAACTTTCAACAAGGGTTTTACAGTGATCTCAAGTCCCCAAGCTTTCGTTTGATACTAAAACTACCCAAATATTCCCACTATTGACAAATATACAGCTATGCAAAGGAACTATTTTGTTTAAAATATGTACTACTTTTTTGTATGCTCTTTTTGACTGGCCTGAATTAGTGGTTCTATACCTAACCAAAAAATAGAATAACTGAATAGTTCTAAAAATCTTTTGTGTATTCTGGACCATTCTTGTGAAACAATTTGCAAATACAGTTTAGAAATATTACAAATGTTAATTCTTTCAAATACAAAATAACATCTTTTATTGAAATTAACCTGTTGAAAATATATTGAGAGCTTATTGTCATGTTTATTTTTTCATAACATTTATAAAGTTGTATTGAACATTTTTATCATACTTGACTTTTATACCATAAATGTATATGCAACGTATATGTTTGAATTTTTAGATTTGTTAAATAGCTAACTGTGTAACCCTCTTAAAATAAAGAATTGTTATTGTTGTTGTTGTAGTGATTGGAAAAGTGTTAAAAAATTTGTAAAAGAAAATCAAATATTGTTGAATATTTTTACAATCAAGTTTTCTCCATAAAAAGAAATAACTAAATATTTACACCCATTTCATCAAAATCAATCCAGTACATAAATCTTTGGTTGGGTTTTGAATTAAACTAAACATGTTAAAGCAAAAACTAAAAAGCTGAATGTCTTTAAATTGAACCGAAGCAATTGGTTATTGATCCAAAGTAACATCTTCGCTAGTCAAGGGTTACAATCCACTCTCGCTAACCCTTGGCTAGCGAAGATGCCAAAGTAATTGATAGATATTATTTTCTACATAATTTGATCTAGACAACATACATGGGAGACAATTCTAATATGATTTTAATTAGATGGAGTAATCTCCCATTGTATACAATATTTCTGCTTTAACACTCTGAACCCTAGCTAAGTTGATATCATGCAGAGCTCAGGTTAAATATTTAACAATTTGGGTTTTTACTTATCATTTCTAATTCAATTGAGTGAAATATTTCGTCCTTTTGCATTATCTGTTCAAGTTCACCCCTCAGGCAAAGGTTAAATTTGTTTTTTTCACTCCAATTATTCCTGAATGTATTGGGTTTTTCACTCCAATTATTCCTGAATGTATTGGGTTTTTCACTCCAATTATTCCTGAATGTATTGGGTTTTTTCTCTCATGGTTTTCAAATTGAGATGTTTACTCTGTTTGGGTAAAATTGATTCATTGTCATGTGAATGATGTCGCAGTATTAGAGTTCTGTGAATGTGTTAAAACAATTTAACATCGATTCATGGAAAGTTATTTTAATCACCCAATTTTAGTGACATGAACCAAAATATTGTCCATGTAAACAGCAAACAGTCCATTTAAGGTAGATCATAAGTAAATGTTTTTTGAGACAGAATTTTCTTATAATTTGACAAAATGAAGAATTAATTTCCTATGCTTTTTTCAAAAATATAATAAAAAGTATGGGTCACCGTGCTATTTTTCAAGCAATGAGTCTTTGAAAACTGCCTAAATTTGGTTAGTTTGTTCATTAAAGAAAACAAATAACAGTGCAAAAAAAAATTCTATGAAATAAAATTTTGAAATAAATTGTGAGAAGATAGGTTTTATAATATGTTTTAAGAAAATAAAAAGAAAATATGGTGTCACCGAACATTAAATGTTTTCTTGCCACAAGAAAAAAATAAAAAATTTCCTTGTTAGCCCAGTATCAATTTTGTACTAAAAGAGTTATCTCCCCTTAAATGGCTCATTTAAAAAAAAAAAATGATTTTAAAAACCAAAAAGGTTGATATTTGTTAAAATATTTTAAATAATACAATACATTAACAAGTTTTCTTAATATAAATAAACAGTCTAACCATTAAATTATAAATCTGTTTTCAAATTTGCTGATTTGGGCAAATAGCTAGACCGATTTTGTACTGTGATTGTACAATCCAAGATGGCAGTATACCATAAGGCCCGAGACCACAATTAATTCCTCTATCATTTCTTTATAACGTTTTGCCTATTCTTTTTGTTTAATTTTTTGTGTGTGTAATGTACAGTACAAGTCCAAAAATATATGCAATTTTCAGAAAAATTGCATGTTTACATCATACAAATTTGGCCAATACACATCCATACCCCTATAGGCAAGTCAAGAGATGATCCGAAAAGTGTAAATATTACCTTTTTGCACCTGGCCTAATCACTCTTTCCTTATTAAAATCAGTTAAAATAAAACATCTAAAAGTTTATTTCAGCTCTCTTCTTACATTTCCACCCCAGAAAAGCTAAGAAATGAACGAGAAAGGGAAAGAAGAAAAATAAAGAAAAAATACACTATAATTAAAGGGAACTATATTCGTGAACAACGAAAAGCGGGGTCATTAATTGTGGTCTTGGGCCATAAATCTACCGTAAGGAAGCTCGAGGGTACAAAAAAATCAACAAAAATAAAAACATTTGTTTTTTCATTACAAATTGTATTTATTACACTATTACACTATTAGCTGTTACTTTATGGTGTGGTACAAAAATCAACCAAAAAAATCAATTCGTTTTGGCCCATGATGACTTTTAAAATGATTATATCATTGAAAAAGCTCCAAATTATCTCCCTGAAAAAAATGCCATTTTCGGCATAAAAATTGAAATAACTTTTTAAACTCATCAGTGACCTATGTTTTTTATTATTTTTTTCAAATGAACTAAACTATTGCAAAATTTAAGCAATTTCTGTAATTTAGTTCTTTTTTTATTTCGATTTTACTTTTTTTTCCCCTATTAGACAGAAAAAAAGTACCTCAACTAAAATACATGCTTCTTTCAAAGGTGGATTGTGAGCTTAAATAAACGGTAACCCCATATTTTTATTTAACTTTTCCATTAAGTAAAGGATAAAGTTTATTTATAGAAAAAAATAGCGAAATGCTATATTTAAAAAAAAAATGATTTAGACCTGTGAGCCCCCTTAAATATATGATCACGACGATGGGCGGTTATTTAATGACCAGTATTATTGCACACAGAGTTATTTGAGATTGCTTTCTCCACGATTGATTCAATAATATGGGTGACGATTCTCCATTCCTAAGAATAAGTTAAAAATTTTTTTAGTAAGGGATAAATAATTTAAAGATTCTTACAAGGACTCAGTTCTGCCATTTGTAAAATCTTGACCCATTGCTTTGGTTACATTAACGTTAATGTAAGTGACCTAGAATGCCCCAGTAGTTACTATTGCATTTTGATTGATGCTCTTTTTTAATGCGAAAGTTTCTTCCTTAAAATTACAAATTGAACAATAAATTAGTAAATTACGCAAAATAAATCATTATTTTCGGTAAATAAAGCACTTGACAGCCGCGTAATAGGGTTGGTAAGGCATAGTTTTTTAATAAATAATTTGGTTTTCCTTCAAATTGGATTTTTTAAACGTTGAGAAAAATTGAATTGGGTTTTCTATCATTTTAATTGCGTAATTTATGCAAAAACACAGCTTATCAGGAGCTCTGGATATATTTTTATTTATTATTGGCATTTTCTTCTTTACATTATGATCATTACAAACTTTCTTTTTTGCATATCAATACAGTATTACAGTGTACTCATTGTGTAACAGCTAGCAACTTTGATACATTTTATCAATGCAATGCACGAGATTTCAAGCTTACATCAGACCAATTATCACAACTTTTACTATGCAAAGTTTTACTAACTATTCAATTTTACTATATTCTCAACCAAAACTCAAGTTAGGCAAACTTAAGTTAGAGAAACCAATGTGACAGAGGCATGAAACATAGCAGAGTTTTAAGAAGAGTTCCAGATACAACAGTGACTTAACCCCAAGTTTAATTAATCTGCTAATAAATATTAGCAGTTTTTTACCGGCTTGTCATATTTTAAACAGTTTGATGGCGGTTCTCAGCAGTCAATTTAAGAGCAGTTTGATAAAATTGAGAATGGAAATGGGGAATGTGTCAAAGAGACAACAACCCGACCAAATAAAAAACAACAGCAGAGGGTCACCAACTGGTCTTCAATGTAGCGAGAAATTCCCGCACCCGGAGGCGTCCTTCCGCTGGCCCCTAAACAAATATATACTAGTCCAGTGATAATGAACGCCATACTAATTTCCAAATTGTACACAAGAAACTAAAATTAAAATAATACAAGACTAACAAAGGCCAGAGGCTCCTGACTTGGGACAGGCGCAAAAATGCGGCGGGGTTTAACATGTTTGTGAGATCTCAACCCTCCCCCTATACCTCTAACCAATGTAGTAAAGTAAATGCATAACAATACGCACATTAAAATTCAGTTCAAGATAAGTCCGAGTCTGAGACTGCATATTGTTTCATCATTTCTTATCATTCACTCTTAGCAGTTTGGATACCTTGAAATTGCTATCAATTGGAGGGAATATTCTGTAGTTCACATTCAAAATAGTTACAATGAAAAAAAGTTGCAGTAGTAAATTTATTTCCAAGGGACAGAACTCCAAGAAAAAGTTGCATGAAATTCTGTTTAATAGTAGTTTCAGAGAAGTTGTGATGACAGGAACAGGATTGATTAGTCAAAAACATTATATCCAAAGTAACTTGGTTTTTTGGGGTTTAAATGGATGGTATATAATGGAAATTAAGCAAACTGTACAAATTTAGAAAATATATCAAGTCATGTACTTAAACTTAGCCCAAGGATAATAGAATCACAAGACACACTGTCAATATCAAACAATGAAATACAATACATATGTATATTAAAACCCTGATGTGATCATATCAGATTTATCTAAACAAGTGATACAACTGCCCCTTAATTCAATATTATGTTCTGAATATACATAAAATATTTGTCACTGGACTTCCAAGGGGTTAGACTAAGCAGTGGCTGATCCAGGAATTTTCATAAGGCAGTGGCGGATCCAGGGGGGGGGGTTCCGGGGGTGCGCACCCCCCCTTTATTTTTGCCGATCAATGCATTTGTATCGGGACATATGTTTTGCACCCCCCCTTTGCCCTGGGTGCCCTGGGTTAGCACCCCCCCTTTCGAAAATTCCTGCATCCGCCCCTGTAAGGGGATACCACTGACGGCTTAGGAGGGGTGCTTCATTTCAACCAAATTTCCCCCACAAACAGTGGGCAGGGATGGGCCCCCTCTGGGCTTTACCCTTACTCCACCTCAGCCTAGGGGAATTGACTTGAAATATCAGCTGAAAGTTTTTATTGCATACTAATAGTAAAGAGAAATAATTGTGTGGATTAATAATGAATATTCTTGAATAATTCTTACATTTGTCAACAGGTCAAAGTAGACATTTTTGTCAAAATATTTTGGAAATAACACAGGCACTGGTCTCTGAAAAAAAATTCCTATATACCTTAATATAACTGCTCGTGTTATATAAAGGTATATAGGAAAAACAAATTCTGAGACAGTGCCTGTGGGAAAGATAAATAAGCCAAATCCATTTTAGTCAAAATTGTTGGGTACCTTGCACAGGCATTCGTCTTAGATTTTTTCCCCCCTACATACCTTAATATTACGTGTTATACTAAGGTATATAGGATATAGGGGTTTTTTTCTGAGGCAAATGCCTGTGGTACCTTGTAAGAAAAAAATAATCAAGCACACCCAAATCATCTTTCAAGGTCCAGTTTATTCTATTTGACTGATTTTCTCACACATTGAAATTGGCTGTAAAACGAGGGCTTTATAGCAGTAAAATTCCACCTTTAGTGCCTTAAATATGCTTAATTCGTACCAACACTCAAATATAAGATTTCTGTAATAGAGTCGGCCATTTTATTTTTTTCTGACATTAGCATGTTTACGTTTATTGGGTAATTTATCATTCATCAAATATGTATTCCAGTGGTGATTTCTTATACCATATTCAGAGATTGACATCGACAGTAATATAAAATCCACAGGAAAAGTTGGAATACATAATTACACTCTTTTTATCAAGGATGTGTACTCTAGATTATGATATTTTTACCAACTCATAAATTTATTGTATTAAATTTAAATGATGGGTGTTTTTAAAAAAACTATTTCATCGTCAATTCAATGTCAGTATTTGCCATCATTTAAATTCTTAATTTTTACTTCAAACTTAAAACACGTCAAACTTACTCAATATTTCTCGAATTAAGGGACAGAGTTAAGTTTGACATGCGTGACAAAATCATTTCATTAACCAATCAAATTAGCGAATCTAAGCAACGTAAATATGCCCCGGGTACATTTTTTTACGGTTGAGTATCCCCGAAACTGAAGGAGTTTTAAAATACAATGAACTAATAGTTGGTATTTTTTTTTTTTTATAAAATTCAAGATTTTTAAAAATGCACAGTGAAAAATTGTCCAATTAATGGTGAGGACAAGTCAACACAGGAAACACGAGAACAAGACTGAAAACAAGGAGCGGAAACAAACACGAAACAAAAATAGCGAAAAACACCAAAAACATATTCATTTGTTGTGAAATTGCCCGCACCCGCGATTTTGCTGCTATGTATTTTCTCATCTGCAGTGATTTCCGTAAACGTAATTTCGAATTTTGCTTGGACTTTTTTGTTATTTGTAAAATGATTAATCAAACTTTGCCATTTCACGGTGTAATTATTTTATAGATGTGACAATTCTTTACTTATAAATATATTTTTAGCTGGTATATACTAACTGAAAGTCATGTGATTTATATGGTGGAGTTGACCAGTGCGTCGAAAAAACGTCACTCAGTCATTTTGAAATTTAAATTACTGTCACAAATTGCTTACGCTGAACATGACAATCTTAACACCTTCAAGGCGACACGGGATTGAGCAAGAACATATTGAATTCTATTTCATTAGTCCACCAAACAGTAATACTCTTTATTAGTACACTCTCATGAAAAAAAGTTCCTCAGCAATATTATTTACCTACGAAAACATGTTAAACTCGTAACGCCCCATGATCGGCATCCTATTTTAAAATAACAGCTGAATAATGATCCCCAGTCAGTATAAGCTCTAGATAGATTTAAAGTCTAAGGTACGAACCATTTGATTTGAGGAGGCAGTCGGAGATATTTGAGAGATAAAAAATTGACTCTTATTTTTGCATTTAACAAAAATTCTGGCCGTACCTGGATTGAAAACAATAATCTTGTCCCTTTTTTTGCTATTAGAAACGAATATACAACAGAATTATTAAGCATTAAATGAACATGATGAATAAAAATTGGGCGTATTTTATTATTTTTTTTTGGGGGGGGGGGGGGGGGGAGGCCGGAGGTTTCCATGTCTGACCGGAATGTCTGTTTCGCCGAACTGATATATTGAATACTTTTTTCAAGACCAGACTGCAACCTGCCTGCTGATAGTAGCCTTTATGTCTACATTTTTCTACCTTTATTCATAAATTCGTTGTCCGATGATATCAGACTCTTTCGTAGCTTTTGATTGATTTGGAATTCCTCACATCCCTTAATTTTATTGGGTGAAACATATCAACCAATCATTTGGATAAATATTGCTTGTTTGTCTTTTTTAGCTCGTGTCCGTCGTATTGTAAATTTCATCGAATAGCCCGACTTATATCTTGTTTACAACAAGAAATCTGTGGTGTTATGATGACTTAACTTACAACAAACGAGCGAGAATTTTCCATGTCTTTTTTTTTAAAAGTCACACATCAAATTTATCAGAAAATAGCTTTCAATACGTACTATCATTTTATGATAGACAATTAATAGGGAGAATACAGCATCGAAAATGTCCAACCCTTACACTTTTCAGGAACTACAAAATATACATGCTCCACGCCATGAATCGTTTTAAAAGTGCATATTACACTTATTTCATGTTTTTTTAGCCAAAAAAAGTCCCAATTTTTTTTCTAAAATATATTTTTTCTCAATTACACAGACTCAAAACACATCAGTTTCACATCGGCGAATTTAAACACCTTCGCCCCCCCCTTTCCAAAATCCTGGATCCGCCCCTGGTTAGGGATCGAAACGGTACTTGGAAGGCCATATAATTTACCTCTATTTAGGATAGACTCTTGAATATTAGAGTCCAAATCAGATAAACGGATCATATAAACCGGAGGGAAAATATGATACAAGCCCAAACGAAAAAAATAAACAAGTCTAAATTGAAAACTACGTTTAAACCTATGATTGCGTTGGATATATATACAAATCTAAATTGAAACAACGTTCAAACATATGATTGCGTTGGATAAAAACAATTTTATAAATGTAAAACAAATTTCATTGTAGAGGGGTCTAAATACAGCACAAAAAAAAAGACCAAAAAAGTGAAAAAGTATATTTTATCAAAACGCATTTGACTAAGAGGTCGAACAACTTATGCTTTTAGACCCTGCAGACTGCCATTGACAAATGCCAAATAAATAGATCACTAGATGTAACAAAGTGGATCTTTCTTTATATCAATTTAATACAAAATGGAAAAAACAGTAAACTTGCATCAAAGATGGTAAACCATAAACAAACTAAAATGTGTACACCATATCTGGATTTCGACAACTCTTCACAATATAAATACCTGATTAACTCGTTTTAGCAGAGGTACAACTATATTTATTGTATGAAATGATTCAGTTAACCTATAACCAAAGTACTGAAGTACTGAACATCGGATGACCGCAAGTTCTTGTGTATGGTCTGACAAGCACTTGTCTCAGAAAAAAATATCACAACTCTATACCAGAATGTGAGGTTAATGTACAGATATATTTTTTCTGAGACAAGTGCACGCGTGTATGATAAATTAATGACAGGGAATTCAACCTCCCAGTAATAACTATTATATTGTAGTGATACAAATCAGTATACTCAAGTTTTATGATTTCTGCGTATTTATCATATTTATAGATCGGTTAAAAACTCAACATGAAAGTTTCGTAATGGAAATCTAGACGACAGCAATACACCGGAATGACCTCACGGTCATCCGCTGTAAAAATCACTGACCGAGACATTAATTGATCTCTTATAAATACAGAAGAGTTGTCAAATTGTCAATCATACCACGTCTTCTTTTTTGTATAAGTAATGATTGTAAGTTGCATGTATATGTCTTTCTGGCAGCCAGCATATGATCTTGGCTTCATGTACAATGTTCAAATGTCAGTGTCAAGTTTATGTAGGTCAGTAATTTTCCAAGATACTATAAGCAATATGTCAACTTTACTATGTATACATATCTGTCTGGGAGTGTTAATCTCATTTTCAAGGGTTATTGGTCAATGTCGAGAATTCCTGGTTAAGTTTGTTTCTCAAATGCTGTAAGTGATATGTTAACTACTTTTGAACTATGAATGACTGTAAGATGTACATTTATGTCAAGCAGATATTTGTTTTACCACGATCCCATCTTCATGCATGGTTCTTTGGCCAAAGTTTGGTTAGTTTTCCCCCAATACCATAAGCAATAACCCAACTAACGTTAGTCGATAGAACGACTGTAAAGCGTAATGTCTGTCCGGAAGGTATCCATTTCGTGGTTCATTGATCAATCAGTTAAGTTTTCGTGGATAGATATTTTATAAGTAGTTTACAACTTTTTTTATTTTATGGAATGATTGTAAACTATAAAATCACTGACAGACACACTAACTTTTTGGGTGCACATAAACTAATCATAGACGTGTCCGTCTGAGAAATCATTTGACCTTGATCTCATTTACATTGGGTCATTGCTAATGTTTAGTGTATGTTATTATTGTAAGTCCACATTTATCTTTCAACGTCTAACATAACAATAACCATGGTCAGTTAACCAGGTAAAAATTGTCAGCCTGTGCGCTCTTATTTTACGCTTCATACATGTATGTAGATTTAAAATTTCCTTTCATATATATTGTTAACATTAAGTCTTTCCATACAGCTTTATTTACAATTCATGTGTAAAAGTGAAAGTTTTTCTTACTGTAAGCAATATTTTTACTACATATCTGTCTGAGAGGTTTGTTTTTTAACATGAACCTCATTTTCAAGATTTATTGGTCAATGTCGAGTATTCCTGGTTAATAAGTCTGTTTCTCAGATATTGTATACAATATTTTACCAACTTTTGGTATATGGAATGACTGGAAGATGTACATTAATGTCAAGCAGGTATTTTCTGACCTCCATCTAAGATCATCTAATGTTCATGCATGGTTCTTAGCCAACAATAATTTTAAATGGTTGGGTTAGTGATTTCTCAATACTATTATCAATAGGTCAACTACTTTTTATATAAGGAATGACAGAAAGATGTATATTTATGTCAAGCAGGTATTTTCTGACCTCGATCGGTTCGTAGCCAAAGTTAAGTTTAAATGGTTGGGTTAGTGATTTCCCAATACTATTGTCAATAGGTCAACTACTTTTGATATATGGAATGACCGTAAGATGAACATTTATGCCAATCAGGTATTTTCTGACCTCGCCCTAATGTTCATGCGTGGTTCTTTGGCCAAAATATAGTTTGAATGGTTGCGCTAGTGATTATCTAATACTATAATCAATAGGTCAACTACTTTTGATATAAGGAATGACTGTATGATGTACATTTATGCCAAGCAGGTATTGTCTTACCTCGATCTGAAGTTCATGCATGGTTCTTTGGCCAAAAGTTAAGTTTGAATGGTTGCGCATCTGATTTCCCAATACTGTTATCAATAGGTCAACTAGTTTTGATATATGGAATGACTGTAAGATGTACATTTATGTCAAGCAGATATTTTGTGACCTCGATCTAATGTTCATGCATGGTACATTAGCCAATTATAAGTTTGAATGGTTTGGCTAATGGTTTCCCCAATACTATAATCAATAGGTTAACTGCTTTTGATATATAATGAACGACTGTTAGATGTCCATTTATGTCTAGCAGGTATTTTCTTACCTCGATCTATTGTTAATGCATAGTTCTTTGGCCAAATGTTAAGTTTGAATGGTTGCGCTAGTAATTTCCCAATACTATAATCAATAGGTCAACTACTTTTGTTATATGGAATGACTGTAAGATTAACATTTATGTCAAGCAGGTATTTTATGCCCTCAATCTAATGTTCATGCGTGGTTCTTTGACCAAAATATAGTTTGCATGGTTGCACTAGTGATTATCCAATTCTATTACCAATAGGTCAACTACTTTTGATATATGGAATAACTGTAAGATGTACATTTATGTCAAGCAGGTATTTTCTTACCTCGATCTAATGTTCATGCATGGTTCTTTGACCAAATGTTAAGTTTGAATGGTTGCGCTAGTGATTTCCCAATACTATTATCAATAGGTCAACTAATTTTGATATACGGAATGACTGTAATATGTATATTTATGTCAAGCAGATATTTTGTGATCTCGATCTAATGTTCATGCATGGTAAATTAGCCAAAGAATGGTTTGGCTAATGATTTCCCCAATACTATAAGCAATTGGTTAACTATATAGTCAGGGAGCTACCATTTGATTTTGAGGGGGGGGGGGGCTAGCTTGGATAACAAATTTTGTCCTGCTCTTTTCTTTAATTGTAATCTCTGTTCTGCCTTTTTATTCTTTTCCTCTATTCAGTCCTGCCATTTTTTAACTTGTTTATTTACACAAATTGTCACCATGCAATTTGTTTTTACCAAGTTGCTCATCCTGCTTTTTTTTTTAACTCAAACTCCTGTTCTGCCTATTTTTTTCAAAATTCATCCTTCCATCTTATTGTATGGAATTATTGTCGGATAACCATGTCCGTCTGAAGCATTGCTTTTGATCTTGACCTTTTTTACATTGGGTCATTGCTAATGTTTAGTGTATGTGATTATTGTAGGTAAACATTTATCTTTCAACTTCGAACATAAAAACAACCATGGTCAGTTAAGAAGGTACAAATTGTCAGCCTGTGCGCTCTTGTTTTACACTTCAAAGATGTATATTTGAAGTTTCCTTTCATATTGTTTACATTAAATCTTTCCATACAGCTTTATTTACAATTCATTTGTAACAATAAACATTCAAGTGTGTGAAAAGATTTTTTAACTGTTAGCAAAATGTTCACTACATATCTGTCTGGGAAGGTTAATCTGACCTTGACCTCATTTTCAAGGTTTATTGGTCAATGTCGAATATTCCTGGTTAAGTCTATTTCTTAGATATTGTAAGCAATATGCTAACTTGGCCAAAATATAGTTTGAATGGTTGCGCTAGTGATTATCCAATACTATAATCAATAGGTCAACTACTTTTGGTATATGGAATGACTGTAAGATGTACATGTATGTCAAGCAGGTATCTTCTGACCTCGATCTAATATCCATGCATGGTTTCTTCGGTCAAAGTTAAGTGTTCATGGTCGGGTTATTTTTTCCTTAATACTGTAAACAAGAAGACAACTAGAAGTAGTCTATATGATGATTGTAAAGCGTATTGTCTGTCTAGGGGGTATTATCGTTTCTTGGTTTATTGGTCAATGTTAAGTTTTCGTAGATATTTCTTTTAGAAGTAGTTCCACTATATTTATTGTATGGAATGATTGTATGGTATACATATCCGTCTGTAACATTGCATTTAGTTTAAACATTTACTTATAGTGGATTGTATGGAACACCGTAACTACCTTATGGTACTTCCTTCCTCATCATGATGTCGGTTTTCTCTTTTATGATGAGGTTTTTCGTTATTATGATGAGTTTTTTCGTTATTATGATGAGTTTTTTCTCTATTATGATGAGCTTTCTCTCTACAATGTTGGTTTTTTTCTGTTTTTTAGCTGATAAGGTTTTTCTATTATGATGAGGTTTTACTTTATTATGATGAGGTTTTACTTAATTATGATGAGGTTTTACTTTATTATGATGAGGTTTTACTTAATTATGATGAGGTTTTACTTTATTATAATGAGGTTTTATTCTATTAAGATGAGCTTTTTCTCTATTATGATGAGCCTTTTTTCTATTAGGATAAGTATTTTATCTATTCTAGCTGATAAGGTTTTTATACGATCGCAAAACATTTTTTGCGTAGTATAATGGTATTATGTTGTCGTCGTCGTCTGCGTCGTCCGAAGACGCATTTATTTTCCGGACAATAACTTTAGATTTAGTAAATGAATCTCTATAAATTTTTACCAGGAGGTTCAATACCACTAAATTTTGGGGGTTATGGTTCCAATAATTTAGGAATTAGGGGCAAAAAAGGGGTCCCAAAATAAGTATTTTTGTAGTTTTCAAACAATAACTTGTGTTTAAGTGGATGAATCTCTCTGAAATTATAACACAAGTTTCCATACCATTAAGGGGTGGTGAGTAATGACTTTGGGGGGTCATGGCTAAAACTGTTTTGGAATAAGGGGCAAAAAAGGGGAATAAGGGGCCAAAAAAGGGGGGAAACTAGGTTTTTCTGGTCAATGGATATTAAGACAATTTAAAAGCAGTGTAAAGGAGATAATTCAAAAACAGTTAACATACAATGTTTGGTATGTTCGGATTTACCTCCATTACACTACTTGTAAATAATGTATAAAATAAATGTCAGGTGTTGGACTTATTGCAAAAAAAGGGGGATGGTGGTAGTTTTCATTTTTTTTTTCCAAATTTCTCCAATTCCAAATTTTTGAAAAGTTTAAAGAAGAAATCTTTAATTGCACAATATTGCATAATAGATTTGTAAGATCTTGACTCGTTTTGTGTCAGAAACTCGTATCATGTCAAGAATTTGATCACAATCCAAATTCAGAGCTGTATCAAGCTTGAATGTTGTGTCCATACTTGCCCCAACTGTCCAGGGTTCGACCTCTGCGGTCGTATAAAGCTGCGCCATGCGTAGCACCTGGTTTAATTCATCAAACGCTTCGGAATTTTTGTTTTTACTTTTTTGGATAACGACTCTTTCGATAATGAATATGCACGTCAGTATAAGAAAACTTCTCACTACAAGGACATGATTAGTAAAACTTTCACTGAAACGAAATAGACACTTGTCCCTGGTGTTTTCAGAGACTATTTAAAACAGGAATGCACAAGGTTTGTGTATTAACAGTATCTAGTAGTCATTATTATAACTTTTATTAGTAGGAATATAACACGTTTGAATACCCATCACCCATTTCATCATGGCTACCACCGCCACCCTGTCATCCCTCCAACTAAAGAGTCGGTCGTAATGTGTATAAAAGTAGTATCAATTAAAGTGCATTGGATTAATGAACAATTTAATGTGAATTCACACTGAAAAGTGGATCGTCTGATATAAAAGTACACACTAAAGTAAAATAAGGTCACTTGGTCTCTTGTAGAGAAGTGTCTTATTAGCAATCGCACCACATCTAATATTTATACTACCCTTTTTGAATTTACCTTGGAGTTCAGAATATTTGCATCTTATTTCATAATACTTATTGAATTTGTCAAACGATGCAATTCTCCGTTGTTTTATGATTCATTTTATCTGTGTATCCAATTCCATATTTGTTTTAACAAACGCATATCTATTTCATATTGAAGACGTTAGAAGGACTACGAATTTTGCCATTAATATTTAGATTTGTCTCACTTCGATTGAATTTTCTCATGCAATATGTTTTGCCTCTGTTAACACAAGTATATGTGATATTCTAAATAAAGGCAACAGTAGTATACCGCTGTTCAAAACTCATAAATCCATGGACAAAAAACAAAATCGGGATAACAAACTAAAACCGAGGGAAACGCATTAAATATAAGAGGAGAACAACGACATAACACTAAAATGTAACACATATAGACAAAATCCCACGAGAATAACAAATGAAACATATATATAACATCAAAACCAAATACATGAATTTGGGATAGACAAGTACCGTGACACGTCTTATCGCAATGTTAATTTACACTCAAAAATAAGAGAAAACAAACGACACAACGTTATAATGTAATACACACAGAAACGAACTATAATATAACAATGACCATATTCCTGACTTGGTACAGGGCATTTTTAAAGGAAAAAATGGTGGGTTGAACCTGGTTTTGTGGCATGCCAAACCTCGCACTTTTATGGCCATGTGAAATATAACATCAAAATGACAACACAGGACTACAATATAAATAAATTGGAGAACACAATTGACAAAGAATCACACGAACAACAGCCAACAAAAGGCAACAAGTTCAAAATTTTAATACGCCAGAAGTGTATTTTGTCCACACAAGACCTATGTGTGACGCACAGATACAAAAGTTTGAAAGCCGAAACGAGTACAAAGTTGAACATCATCGAGGACCAAAAGATCAAAAAGGTTGTGCCAAAAACGGCAAGGGTTTTCTGTTAAGTTACCAGAAAATCCCTATAATTTAGAGTAATTTATACTTTTGCAAACAGTAAATTTAATAAAATGAATATTCAAAAGATGTACATGATAAAGCTGAAGTATTAACTAATTACAGGAAACAACTGAAATACATTTACATAACCAGACATTTGAAACACAAAAGTAGACACATCCGAATACGTTTAAACCTCTACGCCAAGTGACGTCCTATTTGAAACTGAAAAATGACGAAAAAATGACGTCATTTGAATTAGTAAAACAGAGCATCAAAAAATAAATAATGACGTCACATAAGAATGAATAAGATAGAATTAGGATTAATTTAAGATTATATATTTGAACTAAATACTGATATTGCATTTAATAACAAAGCACATTTTAATTCTTATTAATATAAAACTGAGGTAGCAATTAACTATATTATAAAACTATGTCAGGTTTGTTATGAATCTAACTTCAAACGTAAAATATCGTACTGATTACTTTAAACGAAATCAAATCTGATAAATGAAGGCGGTGATTAATTTTCTTTACCATAACACATAAATATAATAGAAAAGACGTTCACAACCAACGTCTGTACATTTTTGTTGACTGTTGTGAAAAAGGAAACGGTAATTGCAACAAAATGTGCCTTTAAGTGAATCGATATAAAACGTAATCAATCTAGTACAGCAAAAGAAAGGCAAAATGTACCTACTTATAAAATAACAAGAATATCAAGTTTCGAGGAATATTCAAACTCATAACACTTTTTGTGCTGACATGAATTATCCATGATATGGTTATATTTATAAATTTACTGTTTACAAAATTTAGAATTTTTGAAATACTAAGGCTTTTTGTACCTCAGGCATAGATTACCTAAGGTGGATTTGGCAAAACTTTTAGGAATTTTGTTCCTCAATGCTCTTCAACTTTGTACTTTATTTTGCCTTTTTAACTTTTTTGGATTCGAGCGTCACTGGTGAGTCTTTTGTAGACGAAACGCGCGTCTGGCGTATATACAAAATTTAGTCCTGGTATCTTTGATGAGTTTATATCAAACAAAATGACAAAATGCAATAGTGGACAAAATGACAAAATTCAAAAGTGGACAAAAAAATAAAAACGACAATAGATAACAACGCCTTATTAACACAACATAGGTCATTAAAGATTTAGCAACGCGAAACTCACCAAAAACTAAAGGGGGGGGGGGGTGGTCTCAAGTATTCTGGAAGGTTAAACAAAACCTGCTCCACATTTGGCATCCGTTGTTTTACCCATGCAAGTACAACTCCGGTAATAAAGTCAAATTCGGTAGGTCACATTTAAGGAAAAGAGGACATAATTGCGGTTATACAAGCACCTGAGATCATCACTAGTTTTTGGTGGTGTTCGTGTTGTTTATTCTTTAGTTTTCTATGTTGTGTTATGTGTTATGTGTACTATTGTTTGTCTGTTTGTCCTTTTCATTTTAAGCCATGGCGTTGTCAGTTTATTGTCGATTTATGAGTTTGACTGTCCCTCTGGTATCTTTCGTCCCTCTTTTAGAACATATTCGTCATCATCTTGAAATCCGATATTCCATTACGGTCAACAAACTCGTGAAGGCATCTGTAACTCTATTGAAGGGGTGTTTACGACCACTTTATCCATTTGAGCTCTTGGTTTAATAGCTTTCATGTAAGTAGCAATTCAATATCACGAAAATCATTATAGAAAGTTCAAACATTATAATATCATATCAATCCGGAGATTCATACTTCATATGCATGTGCTTTTGGAAATGTTGCTACATAGAAATGGAAAGCTTCCATTGGGGAGCTGAAATCGTCTCTCTTTTCGTTTTGTTCCCTAATTTTTGTGCTATTTTCACATTTCCTGATCGGTGTAAGAGAAATATTTCTCCTCACTAGTGTTTTATCTGTTGTCGACAAATAATTGGTCGAAATTTAAAGGTGACTTTAAGTTTTTTTTTATGGTTTCTTCCGTATTTAAAAATAAATTGAAAAAGACAAATAGACAAACAATAGTTCACATGACACAACATAGACAACTAATAAATAAGCCACACGAACCCCACCAAAAACTAGGGGTGATCTCTGGTGCTCAAGAAGGGTAAGCAGATCAACATGTGGCACCCGTCGTGTTGCTCATTTTATAACAAATCCGGTAGGTCACATTCATAAAAGGGAAGGGGATTGTAGTTACGACGTAAGGAAAATATCCAATATCATCTGTGAAACGGTTATTCCATAACGGCCAACCAACTCGTGGTGGCGTCCGGAAAATTTAGGAAGGCTTGATTTCAACTTCATCATTTGGAACTCTTGGGTTAATAGCCTCCTTGTGAGCAGCAACCCTCTATAAAAAAAATCATGATAGGAAATGCAAGCACGGGAATATCGTATCAATTGGGAGATATATACCCCGTATGCAGGTGCTGCAGGAATGTCGCTACTTAAAAATGGAAAGTTTTAGAAATAAAAGTACACAACTTTATTCTAATTTTTGAAAAGAAAGAATAAAAATTATTAGAGAAACAAATTACAGCGCTTTAACTCGTGTATTACGATATTTCTCCACCCTCGACATTTAAATTTTAATTATCTAAAAAGCTCGCCAGGCCTCGCGCTCAAATATTATAATTTGACTTTCACGAGTGTCAAAACATCGTAGCAAACTTGTTGCAGTGGTGGAATCTTTATTTTTCTCAAACGACCCTCTTTGTCAATTTCTATATGTATGTCACTCTAAGATGCATATTTAACTGTATCTGTTGTATCCCCTTTTTCAAGTTCAATTGCATAGATGCGTTCAACATAGTTAGTAAAGGTCTTTATTTCTGAAAACAAAACATTTATAAATTGTAACACAAAGTGTGACGAAGTATTAGCCCGATGTTGATTTCACTTATTCTGTTTCCCTCTGTCAGATCTTCGATTATATCACAAATTCAACATACATAATATTAAGCAAAGCAACTCAAATACTATCTACAAAATTAAAACATTTAACCTGACAAAAGAAATGATCATAACAAAATAAATGCACACAAGCTCATTCAACACACTATACTCCAATGATGTACCAGTAATGCAGTTTAATCCTCTTGCTGCCGGAGGGACACACATGTATCCACATCGGCAGTGCCGGAGGGACACATTTGTCCATGTTTTAATTTATGCAAGCTTTTCATCATTGCTGTATCCCTTGCAATAAAAAGATTACAAATTGATAATATTTTTCTTCAATGTGTTCCAAATGTAACGGTCATTATTGCATTACGTCATATATCGAATGACGTTACTGTTATGCATGAGACGTCACAGACTTAGAGTTGTCGTATTTTCTGGCACACGAAATGCAACCTTGAAAACCCATCGGCAGCAAGAGGGTTAAAAATACGGATTTTTTTGTGTTATTAAAATTTGCTGTTACAAAATATTAGAAATTATTATAAATTAAGGAATGTATCTCCCTAATGCAAAGCTCTGATTCCTTTCACGGATTTTGCTATACTTTTTGGACCTTTTGGATTATAGCTGTTCATCTTTTATATAAGCTTTGGATTTCAAATATTTTGGCCACGAGCATCACTGAAGAGACATGTATTGTCGAAATGCGCATCTGGTGCAAGAAAATTGGTACCGTTAATTTTATTAAATGTCTTTTTTTTCAATGTAAAAAGAAGTAATCCTGATAATAATCAATGATATGAAAATGGAAAGTTTTAAGCACTATTACTCATACATATAAATGATATATCAAAAAGTAAAATCACAAAAATACTGAACTTAGAGGAAAATCTAATCGGAAAGTCCATAATCACATGGCAAAATCAAATAACAAAACATATTAAAAACGAATGAACAAGAACTGTCATATTCCTGACTTGGCACAGGCATTTTCAAATGTAGAAAATGGTGTATTAAACCTGGTTTTATAGCGCTAAACCTCACACTTTGAAGACAGTCTCATCAAATTCTGTTATATTTACAATGATGCGTGCACTAAACAGACATAATAAATAAAATAGTCAAAAAGGGTTGCAACATGTATATGTTTAAGACATGATACAGACCATTTGTCATTTTTATAAAATTTCCTGTTTACAAAACTTTGAATTTTTGGAAAAACTAAGGATTTTCTTATCCCAGGCATAGATTATCTTAGCATTATTTGGCACAACTTTTTGGAATTTTGGATCCCAATGCTCTTCAACTTTTTACTTGTTTGGCTTTATAAATATTTTGATATGAGCGTCACTGATGAGTCTTATGTAGACGAAACGCGCGTCTGGCGTACTAAATTATAATCCTGGTACCTTTGATAACTATTTACACCACTGGGTCGATGCCACTGCTGGTGGACGTTTCGTCCCCGAGGGTATCACCAGCCCAGTAGTCAACACTTCGGTGTTGACATGAATATCAATAATGTGGTCATTTTTATAAATTTCCTGTTTACAAAACTTTAAAATTGAGAAAGGAAATGGTGAATATGTCAAAGCGACAACCACCCGACCATAGAGCAAACAACAGCCGAAGGCAACCAATGGGTCTTCAATGTAGCGAGAATTCCCGCACCCGTAGGTGTCCTTCAGCTGGCCCCTAAAATATGCATAATAGTACAGTGATAATGGACGTCATACTAAACTCCGAATTATACACAAGAAACTAAAATTTAAAATCATACAAGACTAACAAAGGCCAGAGGCTCCTGACTTGGGACAGGCGCAAAATTGCGGCGGGGTTAAACATGTTTTTCTGAATTTTTGGAAAAACTAAGGATTTTCTTATCCCAGGCATAGATTACCTTAGCATTATTTGGCACAACTTTTTCGAATTTTGGATCCCAATGCTGTTCAACTTTTTACTTGTTTGGCTTTATAAATATTTTGATATGAGCTTCACTGATGAGTCTTATGTAGACGAAACGCGCGTCTGGCGTACGAAATTATTATCCTGGTACCTTTGATAACTATTATCAGAGAAAGTCTAAAATCTATCATACGTTTCAAATAGAACATTTTACGTATAGGTTTGATGGACAATTCCCCTTGATATCTATTAATAAAATTGAGAATGGCAATGGGGAATGTGTCAAAGAGACAACAACCCGACCATATATATAACAGACAACAGCAGAAGGTCACCAACAGGTCTCCAATGCAGCGAGAAATTCCCACACCCGGAGGCGTTCTTCAGGTGGCCCAGAAATATAGAATAAAGGACTTTTTGTTTTTCATACTGACTTTTTCACAGTAAAATATCAGGTGAGCCTAAAGGGCGAGTCTGATATTTTTCTTTGATAAAGTCAGTATCAAAAACAAAAAGTCCTTTATTCTGTTTATCGGTAATTTAAAAAAATAAAAATCACTACTATAATAGAGAAAATAATAAACGAACTACTTTTTTGCGTCGAATCACGGTGAATCACACTTGACGTCACAGGCGTAATTAAGTCATTTGAAATTTTGTCACAGTGCAGTAAAAATGGCGTTCTCTTGCACAAAGTATTGAAAAGGAATTATTGCATGTGTTTCATTAATATTCTTCTTTGGACATGACTAACAATGCCAAACATAATGTTAGCAAACCGGTAAGTCAAATTTCTTTTTTTCCACAACGAATCAGCATAGTTTCACACAAAAAGTTGTCTAGTTTGGTGTCCCTTTTTTAAAATTTATCCTAGATCTGCATTTAAATATGTCCTCTTTTTTCTCTTTGTTCTATGAATATCTGTCTTTATATTGACAATGAAACCACATCTTTTAAAATTGTATATGACAGTCCCACAAAAATGTCGAAAATGCGTACATTCCATTTCCCCCTAGATTCTCTCAGTCTCATGCGATAGATGTTTTGCCTCTAAATATGAATTGCAACACTTTATAGGGACTGAAAAGGTAAAACAAATACTTCTCAAGAAGCAGAAAAAGAAAACTATACTTGGAACAGCACCAGGCTATGTATTGGTATTTTATGAATAAAAACTCAGATTGGAACAGCATGGACGAAATGTTACTGTTACTTGTACGTCCTTGTGAATAGCAAGGAAAGCTTGAATTTCATTTATCAATAATAGTGTACGTTTTGTGTCCATGGGATTTTTTCACAACAATCGTTCAAAAAGGCTAAACTTACTTTTTGGGAGCTTCAAACAATGACAAGTGTTTCATTCGCCAAAATACTCGTGCGTTTCTGCGAAAAAAATCACTCGCAATTTTGCGAATGGAAGGGTAAAGTAGATCCGTGCGAGTTGAATTCGCGCATGTCATTTGCGTACGGACCCAATCAATTTTATATTACAGCCAGTTCACTGATACTGACTTTATCAGCGAGTACACATCAAAGGAAAAATGTACAAATTACCGATAAACAAATATATAAGTTGGCATTATGTTTAAATTGAAGACTTAATGTTAACATCAAACAAACGAATTCCATTCGGCTTTTCTATATTTTTAGAATAAAAGTACGTTTGAAAATTAAGGAAATAAAATAAATGTAATTAAACCATTTTACAGCATCAGTGTCAACAAAGAATATGTTTATATTTTAAAATGTTCATTCCTTAAGACTGTTCAACCTATGGAAAATGTGTCAACACAAATATAACTAAATCATGATACAATCTTGCATTTTTATATTTGGTTTTATACAAAAATTACAAATCCATAAAAACAGCCTCTAAATACAAAGCACATGACATTTAAAAACTGAATATTGCAAATAACAACAGATTTTTTTTTTGTAATAGAAAAAGCTTAAGACTCTTATTGTTCAATTGTACTCTAACCATACCATCCGTATTGTGTACAAATAATACTGGTCTACATGCATTAGAGTTCTTTATAAATTTGCTATTACAATACTGGAACAAAAATGTATACCAGTCTTGTAGACAATACTGGTAAATAAAGGCAACAGTAGTATACCATTATTCAATAGTCATCAATCAATTACATGAATACAAGTCCTATACTTGGCGCCATTATTAAATTACCATCACCAAGTACTGATGGATTCGCAAATCTAATACATTGGATTGCTACTAAAAAACTCAAATAAACAAGAATGTGTTCATAGAACACGGATGCCCCATCCGCACTATCATTTTCTATGTTCAATTGACCGTGAAAATTGTGGAAAATCTTTGATTTGGCATTAAAATTGTAAGGAACATGTGTACTAAGTTTCAAGTTTATTGGACTTCAACTTCATCAAAAACTACCTCGACCAAAAACTTTTGCCTGAAGTGGGACGAACGGACGGACGCACGGACGAACAGACGAACGAACAAACAGCCCTACGGTCCTCAGACCAGAAAACGCAATGCCCATAAATGGGGCAAAATAATGAAAAATACAAATATGTAACATCTATCAAATGTTGAACAACTCTCATCAAGAGATGTATATCTTTACACTACAACATTCCTCTTCTCAAATTAGCATAGAATTTGATTCAGAAAAGTAAAAATAAGAACTCCTGATTATGTCATAATTATGTTCATTTATATATTAGGTTCAATTCATTAGAAAAAAGTATAAAAATTATGATGTAAAAATCCAAAGTTCAGGTTGGTCAAATGTGATTGGTTGAATCGAACACATGATGGTTTTTCTCGGATATGATATAAAGAAAGACCGCAAAAAGAATAAACTCAGACAAATACCACTAAGTGGATCAATACAACGTTTTAAACTTTCAAGGATTATAAACAATGCTTTTTTTGAAAATTTTTACATTTTTGAGAGCTGAGCGGCTTTTTCTGTGTAAGTGGACTGTAATCGCTTTGACTGTTTTGAGATGTCTTCCGCAGCCACATATGATCCCATCAACAGGTAAATTTGCTGTTAACCAATTGGAGAAGGACTCCGGGTCACTTATAAACTTCGCTTCTTTGTCCCTTTTCCTCTTTTTCCTAAAACTACGTTTTAGTCTGTGTATAGCCTCGGTCCATTCTACAATAAAAAAAAAGTGTTTTGATTAGACATAGGAAGATGTGGTATCAGTGACAATGAGACAACTCCCTATCCCAGTCACTATTCATAAAAGTAAACCAATATATTGGTCAAGGTACGGTCTTTTATTGTCTTGATAAGGTAGTTTGAGAGTTTGAACAAAACATAATACTTGTCTCATTATTCTTCTTCTTACATTGATATTTATAAATACACAGTAATATATTTGTGAACAAACTCATAAGCACAAGAACTAAAACATAGAATTTTAAATAAATAAGGGCAACAGTAGTATACCGCTGTTCAAACTCATAAATCCATGGACAAAAAACAAAATCGGGGTAACAAACTAAAACTGACGGAAACGCATAAATATAAGAGGAGAACAACGACACAACACTACAATGTAACTTACACACACAGAAACGGACCAAGCATCAGACAATTGCTCTTACTAATAAACATTTATATTTACAAACCCAGAACGATAATTTGCTATAATTAGCTTTTCACCATGACGAAAACTACCAAACAACCATTATATAAAAATACATTTTATCAATTACTCCCCCACCCAACTTATGTATATTCATATATTTCTATTTACTTATAAATGATATTGACATGTCTCAAGTTCCTTGAATAAAAGATGATTAGTTGCACTTAAATAAATTATACATTTAGTAACACTTTAAATATGTAAATAGCATACATTTTTCATTATAGTCATATTTCTTTAAATTTTTAATATTTGATTCACACCTTGTACATATAAATAAACTCATCATAGATACCAGGATCAACATTTTATATTTACGCCAGACGCGCGTTTCGTCTAAAAAAGACTCATCAGTGACGCTCGAGTCAAATTTGGAGAATGATTTCATACCTGCTCCTTTTCATATCTTACATGTTCAACATCAATATGTTTACCCTTCCAGAACTACTTAGATTACCCCAAGTTTTCTATGCTGTGTTATGTGTACTATTGTTTGTCTGTTTCTATTTTAGCCATGGCCTTGTCAGTTTATTTTCGATCTATGAGTTTGAATGTCCCTTTTGTATCAGCTTTTAAAAAACTTTTACCATGTCGTTGTCAGTTTATCTCGACTAATATGTTTTGAATATCTCCTTAGTATCTTTAGCCACTTTATAAGTTGCAACAGAAAGATAAGTATTGTTCTGGTAATTAAATAAAAATTGAATAATTTGAAAAGCTCATTAGAATTAGGTTTATGTATTTTATTGAATATCAACTTTAAATAAAACTTTGAAAAAACCCCACCTATATATCATGACATTCTAATCAACCCGTTCCCCTGTATTGGAGAAAAGAGGCTCTTAAATAAAATTCAGTTGAAAAAGGTTGAATGTTGTTTAATTTATAACGATTATATTGTATTTGCTCATCAATCACACAAATAGGATCGAACCAACTAGGATCTATCTATCTTCAATGTCATATGAAAATAGAACATTTGCCTAGTTTGGCGAAAAAGTAACACAAGTAACCAGAAAAGGAATAGAGAATTTTGAAAATTAATATATAAAATGAAAAAATAAAATAAATAAAAAAAATAAAATAAAAAAATAAAAATATATCTATAAAAATTAAATTCTGTGGATACGGTGATTTTGTTTTTAGACAACGAGACGTCACCAGTTACCAGGTCAACTATGATCTATAAGAATGAACCGGATATTTAACTATTGAAAAAATTATATGGAATTTAATACTTATTAATCTGTTATTCGTCTGTTGCCGTGTGTAGTGTAAAGATATACATTTCATGCGGAGAGTTGTCTCATTGACAATCATACCACGTCTTCTTGTTTATATTTTTATGGTTAAAGTGTTAATATGAATATTACTACAATACTTTAGTGGCTTTCGCCGAGGCTTGATATGTAAAGTTCAAATTACTTTAAGTAAAAAAAAAAGTAGAAACCAATTATACCTGTGTGTCCTGTACTGCGGATCTCATCATGCACTGTAAGCTAAAACAGATGAAACGAATTAAGTGCCTATTGTAAAAAATAAAAAAAGTACATGTTCAATAAATACGCTAATATTCATGATATAAATGCTTTATTTGATTTATTAATTGCAGAAAGTAATTGTCAAAATAGAAGATAATTAATAAATCTAAATCTAAAATTGGTGTTATCTTTATTCATATACTAGTATGCCTTTTCCTGAATATTTAAGTTTTTTATTGAGTATTGACAGACAGATCGGTTGAGCTATGCAGTAAAATTATCAGATAATAAATTACCAGACATTTAGTTATGTTTTCAATGCACTTATCGGTCCGTGGGCAACAACCCTGTTGACCTGGACGAATAATGTATTCTATAAAATAAAATTGAGAATGGAAATGTGTCAAAGAGACAACATCCCAACCATAGAGCAGACTTCAACCGAAGGCCATCAATTTGTCTTTCATATGGTTGTTTTTATTAATGCACGAAAGCTAATTTCGGACTGATCCGGATATGAATGCTTTAGGTTTGCAAATTGTTCTACTATTGATAAATAAAAACCTAACTGCATATGTATCCCTATATATTTTTTATTCTGTACGTTTTCCTTTAACAGTAGTACGAAAAATGTAATATGTGGCAGACAATAATGTCAATTATCAAATGGACACTGATGTCAAAGTTTGAAGTTGTTATAAAAGGAGATAATCATAGTAATTTACTCCATCCAATTCTTAATGCATGTTATCAGCAACCTTCATTACATACAAACAATTGGTATTTTAAAAATTAAGGCGTTTTGCCTGATAGTACAACTAGCTGATAGTCAGTCAATTAAAAGCTTTCCAGTTAATAATTCTCATGAATGAAAAAACGAAAACACAGGTTCATAGACCACCTTAATTTGTTATAACATGCAACATTTAAAAAGAAGTTAAAATGCCCATGAAGTTTACACTAGCCAGTGATATGTGTCAAGCTGTATTGGCGATATAAAACTGAATGGTTCTCCCTTCTTCTTCTTTCCTCTATAACTTCCTCCAATAGTTGGAGTACCTCCCTCAATTTAAATCATTGACCTGATTTCTTTTGTTTTCAAATGAAAATATCTGTGAGTTAATGCCTTCTATTGAGGAAAAGAGAAAACTAATACCTGTGCAATTTCTTTTATCTGTTTTGAAGTCTTCGAATGTTGACATGTTTCACTGCAATATTCAATATTGAATTTTAGACACAAATTAATTTATCTGAATCGAAATATTTCTAATGAAGGCAACAGTAGTGTATTGCTGTTTAAAAGTTATAATCGATTAAGAGAAAACAAATCCGGGTTACAAACTAAAACCATAGATTTTAAGTTTGTCTTCGATTTTGAGTCTGAATATCTTTTACGTATTTTCTAAGTTTTTACATAATTTACTCGTTCAAGTCTCAGTTCGTTAGATTTAACTTGTAATTTTGTTCAATCAATACGTTAATACCATACAACTGCAAATTTGAACGATTGTATATTTAACTAATAATGGGAATCGTATGTGCATGTTGGAAAATATATATATACCACAGCCCCTCGGTTTTTAGCAGGGTT
Organism: Mytilus galloprovincialis; assembly: GCF_965363235.1. Taxonomy (NCBI): domain Eukaryota; kingdom Metazoa; phylum Mollusca; class Bivalvia; order Mytilida; family Mytilidae; genus Mytilus; species Mytilus galloprovincialis. Next base: position 71,413,971 of record NC_134850.1, on the reverse strand, counting down.
CGTGTTTCTCATTCTCTATGTTTTTTTCTTTATTGTGAATTGTAGACTTTTTTTGTCTTCTGATATTGCCCTGTCAGTTTGTTTCTGATTTAACCCTGTGATCAAAAAATATTCTGCACAGTTCAAAGTATGTTATATTTTCGTGAGACTCCAAAACCAAATTCGTCAGAAGTCGATCCAGTTAGTCTATTGGTATTCATTCAATCGGTGAACTGTTCCATGTTGGGGGAGGGTTGCACGACCGCTAATATGTTTAAAATCAACATATCAGTGTGTATGTATTTGGTCAGGAGTGGTTTTAGTTTGAAGGCCATACCGTACCCAGGAGATGTTAGCTTCTACGACAATTAGTCTGTTGTGAAGTTGTCTCATCGGCAGTTATACAACACATTCTTATTTTATATGATCAGTACATAGAAACGTCTTAATATGCAATGGGTATATATATATTATAGCTTATAATCATTATAAATATTAGTTTTTAACTGGCCTACATACCTTGAAGGAGGATCATTGCAAACACGTCGCTGAGGATATCTCAAAGGTTCTATATTAACATGAACCGACTTCATTTTCTGTAATTCCGTGTATTTGTTCGAAGTAGCTGGAACTTTGTCTACTGAATAAGCATTCATATGATGTTTTCCTTTTGTTTTGCTTTCTAAATTGCCGAGAAGACGAAATGAAACTTGACATCTCTCACGATTGACGTCCGATCGGCAATCATCGGTTGAATCCCCTACTCTCCTATTATCAAAGTACGGAATCGGCCGAGCTGTGACGAATGTATTGACGTCCGATCGGCAATCATCGGTGGAATCCGTTACTCTCCTATTATACGTAATCGGCCGAGCTGTGACGAATGTATTGACGTCTTTTCTCTTTCCATCATTTATACAGTCTTTACTGATTCCATTTAGATTAGGTTCGCGTAAACGATTTTCGTTGTTAGAAGCTTCATTCCCGTTTTGTTCAATGCGTTCATTTATTTCTTTGGTAAAGCTTATGCCTGATTCGTCCATACATTCGCATTCTCTTTTGACTCTAGATTCGTCCTTATATTGATGGTCTTCTTTGACTCTTCGATAGTCTTTTTCTAAACATTGCACTTCCTCACAACTAGTTATTCCGGTTTGTTCACGAGACGTGTTTAACCAATCAGAATCAGAATTTGTATTCGTTTCCATCAGTTGTATATTTTTGATAAAGTTCCGTTTAGTAAATTCGACAAACCTGGTGATGATATCATCGGAATGCGCTTGTCTTATGTGAATTCCTAATTCACCATAATGAGTAAACTTAAACGGACACAGATTACAGGCCACTGGTGGATGTTGCATATGTAAGTTATGATGAGTGTTTAATTTCCAAATACTTCTAAACGAAATATGACAGAATGAACAGCAAAATTTTCGTCGAGGCATCTCATACAATTAAGGTATAAATTAATAATTGTTTAGTTTTGCGTCTTGTTATATCTGAAACAAACAAAAAATAATATTTAAAAGTCCATTTGAAATATACATGTACATTTGTGAAACAAAAAATGAATATGCAGTGAAATACAATATAAGATTATTTAATCAAAATCTCATAAATACACAAACAGCTTTTATGTTTTAAAAACACACCTCAAACGAGTTTTTTCATGTGAATTTCACTTGATTGTTAAGAAAAACATGTAATTTTTATAATTCTCAGTAGATTTCAAGATTTTGGGATGTTGTTTCGATAACTTTATTTTAAACATTCACGCGGATAACACGGGACAAGATCCTGTGAAATTCACTGTAGTTGCACACGAGATTTGCATGAAACTGAAGTAAAGTCAGATCACATGAATTTCACGTGAATATTATTTTCCCTGTTTGGTGGTATATTCACATGGGTGTTCCAGATTCAATGACATTTTTGAACTAATAACATGATTAAAATGCTTTAAGGGACTTTGTCTTTTTTTAAGTCATGGCGTTGTCAGTTTATTGTCGATCTATGAGTTTGACTGTCGCTCTGATAACTTTCTCCCCTAATCTTGAATCAGACGGACACAAATTAGTCCACTAGTAAAAAGTAGAATCACAAAAATACTGAACTCCGCGGAAAATTCAATTGGAAAGTCCCTAATCACATCGCAAAATCAAATGACAAAACACATCAAACGAATGGACAACAACTGTCATATTTCTGACTTGGTTCAGGCATTTTCAAATGCAGAAAATGCTGGATTGAACTTGGTTTTATAGCGCTTAACCTCTCACTTTTACGACAGTCTCATCAAATTCCGTTATCTTTAAAACGATGTGTGAACAAAACAGACATAATAAATAAACTAGTAACACATTTATTGTTGACTCAATAATCACGTTAAGTTAAAAAAAAAAATAGCGTTAAATGATAGAATCTATGAGGTACGACTGACATGTACATTTATTTTAAAATCTACGTTACTTGAACAAAGTTGTGATATTTTAGTAGGAGAAATATATTTTGGTGTACTTTTGATACTTGGTTTGTCATTTTTAATCGATTAACAAGGAACATTTGAAAAGATTTTTTTATCAAATGACAGCATGCGATCAAGGTCACAATTTATGTCATTTTTTAGCAAACATAAACATATTTTCATATAACCCTCGGTTTGTATCTCCCTCATGCAAAGCTCTGATTCCTTTCACGGGCTTGGCTATACTTTTTGGAACTTTTGGATTATAGCTCTTCATCTTTTAAATAAGCTTTGGATTTTACATCTTTTGGCCACGAGCATCACTGAAGAGAAATGTATTGTGGAAATGCGCATCTGGTGCAGAAAAATTGGTACCGTTAATGTTATTACTACCACTGGGTCGATGCCTCTGCTGGTGGACTGTTAGTCCCCGAGGGTACCACCAGCCCAGTAGCCAGTACTCCGGTACTGGCCTGAAAATACGGATTTTTTGTGTTATTAAATTTTTCCGTCACAAAATGTTTAAAATTATTATAAATTAAGGAATGTATCTCCCTCATGCAAAGCTCTGATTCCTTTCACGGATTTGGCTATACTTTTTGGAACTTTTGGATTATAGCTCTTCATCTTTTATATAAGCTTTGGATTTTACATCTTTTGGCCACGAGCATCACTGAAGAGACAAGTATTGTGGAAATGCGCATCTGGTGCAGAAAAATTGGTACCGTTAATGTTATTAGTTTGTAATCCGGATTTGTTTTCTCTCAATTAATATATGATCTTTGAACAGCGGTATACTACTGCTATCCGTATGGTTCTATCTTAGCTATACCAGTCCAGAAAACAGGTTTGGACATTTAAATTTTATAGGAAATGCATTGTTAGACGAATTTTTTTAATTTTTTTTTGTGTCTGGAATATAAATAAGAATATGACATTTATAATTTAGAAATATAAAAATGACTAAAAAAATGAAATCACAAAAATGCTGAACTCCGAAGAAAATTTAATACGGAAAGTCCCTAATCACATGGCAAATTCAAAAGCTCAAACACATCAAACGAATGGACAACAACTGTCATATTCCTGACTTGGTACAGGCATTTTAAAATGTAGAAAATAGTGGAATGAACCTTTTTTTATAGCGCGAAACCTCTCACTTGTATAACATTTGCATTAAATTCAAGTATATTTATAACAATGAGAAAAGCAGTTGAAAGGTAAAAAATGAAGTCAGTGTTTGCTTACATAAAGTTAACTTAAATGAAACGAAGACGTATATTTAAATTACCAACATGTTCTGATAGGTAACTATATGCGTTATTTAAAAACAACAGTGTATGTTTCTTTTAAATGATTGAAACAATGATATTTTACTCACCGCCATTAGTCCCATTCACATTTTAAACATGAAAACAACACCACACAATTTCTTTTCGCATGTATGATACAGCATACTGGCCGGTACGACTTGTTTAGATAAGATCATACCTCGCTCATTGACTATACTTTCAATTCAGTACGATACAGATAATATCTTCGAAAGTTTACTTCGGCAAACAATTTCAAACCTTTATTTAACTATTTCAATCTTAAATTATAATGGTGAGTTGAAAGATGTTCAATTATTGTAATTTTGAAGTCTCAAAATATAAAACGATCTTCAATTTGTATTTTCCATGGCGAATGAAAATTGGTGCACTAACATTCCCTCTATGCAAGAGTGTCTAGGCTGCATGATATTATATAGTACGGTATATTTTTGTAATAAAACAGTAAATAACAGACCACAACACAATAAACACATAATAAATATTACGTAACACGAACTGCATCATAAATTAAAGGGTAATCTAATAAAAATTTCAAAGAAAATGTTTGCATGATTGAGTGTGCATTGGTTTGAATTACCTTTGAAATCGGACTGATTACAATACAGTAATTAGTAAGCAGATATGCATTTACATGTATCCACTAGAGGAATTACAATATGTTCAAAAAAGTATAATAACGCCTTCCTTGTAGAGTTCAAAAGTATTAAACAAATCGGATTCATTACAAAGCAGTGGCTATACATATAAAGTTGGCAAATGTGTATTTTTATGTGTTCATTAGAGGGATTTAAATATTTTGAAAGAAGAAATGCATATCTGGTTTAGTGCAAACATATTAAACGAAATACATCATTACCTATGTAATCGTTGGGCGCAAAATACCCTTAATAATGATAGTTGTGTGATGTATAAATCAATTTCATACTAAAGCATGCATATGACCTATAAATCTCTGGTGTTTAAGTTTGACAGTAGAAGCTATGACACCCTTTAGTTCAAGTTCTATATATGAAAAGATGTTTTAGCGGATTTATAATTTATGAGATAATTACACCGAAAGGAAATCTAATCCTTCGATTTGTATCATAACTCTATTTTAAGCCGGGTTGACCTACAAAAGAGGGGCGAACGATACCAGAGGAACAGTCAAACTCATAAATTGAAATAAACTTACAACGCCATGGATAAAATTGAAAAAGACAAACCGACAAACAATAGTTCAAATGACACAACATAAAAAACTATAACATACGTTAAATTCGTAAATAAAGGCAACAGCAGAAAACCTTAAAATAGTCATAAATCGATTAAGCGAAAACAATTCCTGTTCACAAACCAAAATCTACGTATTACGTAGTCCAATCTTAAAACACAATACAAGTATCAAATAATCTGATTGAAGAATACCTTTCAATATAACACCCACTCATGAGAAGTTTGTGCTAAATATAGGCGTCTTGATTTATACATAATAAGCTGACCATTGATAATAGGTTTAAAACTGTGTACGTCAGACGCACTTTTTGTCTACAAAAGACTTTTGAATAAAAATTAAAAAAAACTCATATAGTACGAAATTGGAGAACATTGAAGAATTCAAAAAGGTTTTGCCAAATACAGCTTAGGTTAATTATATTTTACATGCGTTTTGAATGTAGAACAAATAAGAATAGATTTAAAAGTAAACATTTGAATATTTTCCGCTTACCAAAAAATTAAATAAGACTAAAAGTATGTGTACATAAACACCGTTACTGTTCTTTCGTGTTTGCCATGATTTTGCCGGTAGTCATATACTTCTGGGTTTTTATATCTCCGGTAAATATCGTCCACCTTCTCTCAATTTTTTTCGTAAGTAAAAAATGAGTTATGTGGCAATTCCGAAAGTGTCTTATAAATACTATCTTTAGTTGAAATGTAGGAATGACTAATATATTGGCTGTACCAAGTCAGGATTCTGGCAGTTGCTTTCCAATGTGCTTGAGCTTTTGATTCTGTCATTTGAAGAAAGATTTAAAGTTTCCTTGGAGTTTGGTATTTTTGTTATTTTACTTTTGATTGCATGCAAACTAAACGATGCAAAATATATATATAAAAAAAAATACACAAGGTGCTAAGTTTTCGAATCCAACTTTTCTTTTTGCAATTTTCTCCAAATTCCCATTTCCCCTTTTTCCAAATACCATCTTTACACGCTATATCCCAAATCCTCTCTTTTATGTACCTCCTATATCCCACATTACAAAGTTTTGATCCATTAGATAAATAATGCTTAAATAATCTGACTTCAACGAGAACTATTTCTATCGATCTGTTCAATATTGTCCAATACAGACACAACTTCATATAAAAATTCGTCTGTTACTGAACATTTTGTTCGTAGCTAGGGAAGGAATATAATGATACACCGGGACAACAGTTTTGCAAATATGACAATGCTTATATCGAAATGAATTGAAATAATCTAAGCAACCTGTTCGTTCAATTAAAAAAATATTAATTACGGATAATTGACAAAATGTTTAAATGATGCTTAACAAATTAACTTACAGCTTACGTTTATATCCTGGACGGGTGTTAATTTCATCTATTTTAAACTTATTTACCTGTGCTACAATATCGATTTCCTGTGTTAAAGTATTGACTACCTACCTTACACTGTTTATCTTTGGTCGTTGAAGCTATTATTACTTTGTTAGCGGAGGCCATTGTAGAGAATCAAGACCTTTTCTTACAAAATGAAATTGTCGAGCTGTTTATCTAATCTACACGGAAAATACAGGCATTTACTAAATACCTATACCAAATGAAGGCAACAGTAGTATACCGCTGTTCAAAATCGATAGAAAAAAAACAAATCCGGGTTACAAACTAAAAATGAGGGAAACGCATAAAATATAAGAGGAGAACAAGTCAGGAATGTGACAGTTGTTTTCAATTCGTCAATTCGTTTATTAATATTAGATTTTGTCAGCTTTAATGCACTTTCCCTTTTTGGATTTGCTTTGAAGTTCGTATTTCGTTTTAAATTATGCTTTTTTTACCGTTGACTAGACGAAGTTTTTTGATGCAAAAAAGAGTGATCAAAATATCTACCTGAGATAATAGAATTAGTATATTGCTAATCAAATATAAAATAAATCGAAGAATTCAAATATGAAAAACAGTTCAGCTCGTGACTGAACAACACTCGTTGTCAAATAGACCGCTGCGCACATTCGTTAGGTTGACGACAATCATTGAATCTTTTTTTCTATTTTTGAATTTTTCGATTAGGTATTCTTTGACCAACTCGCGAAGTTGTTTATCGTTAATCATAATTATATAAGTTATTTGTAATTATTACACGCTTTCTGATTATCATTAAAATGATGGCAACAATAGACCATAGTTTTTATTTCATAAAAATATAAAGTAAACATAAACGATAAAACCAGAATAAGTCAAAATATTAAACTTACCCCCTGTTTGAATTTAACATGGAGTTCTGTATTTTTGTTAAGACACTTTATGTCAGTGTCATTTTATTTCATGATTAATGATAGTTAAGATTTTTCATAGAAAACGATATTTAAACGACTGATGAAATTAAGATAGATAAATATACTCATTATAGATACTATAATTCAAATTATCATGAAGGACCTATACAAAGTAATATGATAATACCTTTTTTAAATTACTTTTGACACACATGGATAAACACAACTTGGTTTCGTTGTACAAGACATGTTCTTATTTCCTATTCATCATAAGAAACATGTCTCTACAAGATGATTGATATGATTAAGACCCCACACTTATATGTTTTATAGACATCGTAAATTGAATATCTTTATAAAGGCAACAGTAGTATACCGCTGTTCAAAACTCATAAATCCATGGACAAAAACAAAATCGGGGTAACAAACTAAAACTGAGGGAAACGCATTAAATATAAGAGGAGAACAACGACATAATATTCAAATGTAACACACAATCATTTTAACATATTTTATTTTTACAACCATTTTGGATTGCTGACATTTAAGGTACTGCCATTTAGAACTTGTTAAAAATGATCTGAATATCGATTTAATCATTTACTTTCAATTCAAAAATTGTTGTGAGGTTTTTATTTATTTGAATAATGCAATTAGGTGAGTATCGCAATAAAAAGAACTCGCATTTCGATATGTGATACATATATTTTTTATACATAGATTTTCCATGAATGAAGTTATCTTACACAAAACTACATTTGATCTTACAGTTTGAATAAATGCAAACACCTATGAAGTATAATCCTAACCAATTAAATGTGCATAACCACAGTTGTTCAAAACCTGTGTTGAAAACTTAAGAAACAAACTGAGCAAAGTCAAGGGTTTTTTTCGAAATATATCTCGGGTTTTTTTTGTTAAACAAATTATTGCATCAATATTTTTCAATGTGTTTTCATGTACAGTCAGTACAATAATTGCATCTAGATAGTTACATTCAAAAGCACGATTACTTTGTTTTTCTCTTGTAATTGATATCATTAATATGATGTTTCTGCCATTTAGATTCAACTTCACTAATAATTTCTGATCTTTCTCTTAACATTCAACTTTGTTGTTTATCACCTTAATAACGTAGTAAAGTAATCATTTAATTTTCTTGTAAATTATTACTTTTTTTTTTAATTTTAATTTTGTTTTTGGCAATGTTCTTTTACGTGGCTTTTATATTTTTTTTGAAACATTGAGAATTGATAATGAACAACCCGATCAAAGAACAGATAACAGCTAACGGTCACCAATGGGGTTCCAACGCTGCAAAATTAAGCCCCCGAAGGTAGGCCTCGGCTGGCCCATCAATGAAAATGTGTATTAGGTCAGCGAAAATGGACGTCATACTAAACTCAAAAACATATAAATGAATTAAATTTGTATATTTTTGTCATTCGTTTTGCTAATGTGCTTTGTATATATGCCTATTTGTTGACATTTTTGCTTTTTGTTTACAATGTTGACACCTATTTTTGACATTGTTATGTTCATACATCGTTGTCAATATACTTGATATAGTCGAGTTGGATGTGAATATCATACAACTGAGAGGTTTATCTAGATATTAAACTAGTACAATACCACCCTTTTCTACATAAAAAAATGTCTGTATAAAGTAAGAAATATGACAGTTATTATCCATTTTTTTTTATGGTTGAGAAATTTCACAACTTAATCAAATGTATTTACGACTGGCACATATACATGTATACTCTTCGTGCATGTACGCGATTAATCAAACTATATAAATTAATTATATAATATATTTTGTCGACTAGCCTGTTAAATTAGCTAGACATCGGAATTGATCATCAAATACTAAATTTTGAATACATCTTCCATAAATTAATATTCTTTTGAGGTACATTTTTCTTCAAAAGTTGAAGTAAACATCTATACCTATACGTTTAGTATAATCCGTCAACATTGTTAGAATTTCACACTAGTTCAACCCAAATTTCATGTAAGTTAAACAAATAATTGTTTTTATTTAAACCTGCCTTTTTCTCCTTAGTTAACTTTGTCCTTTATACATGTCTAAAATACGGTGTTCAGTATTGTACAGACATGACCGTCGAGTCTCGCTTCAGTTCACAAATTATCAAACTGATGTTCAATAAAGAAACTGCAGAATTACAGCTAAAAGGGTCAGTTAAGTAAAAGAGGTCAAAAACAATGTCATGGCAAAAAACGAAAACGACGAAAAGAGAAACGGTTCGAAAAACACAACAAAGATAATTATAAACTTACATTCAGGATCCTACTTCGTCAAAATTATCTCCCCATTACGCCAGTTCATTTTCACAATCGTAAAAATGGAAGCCATTGTAGCGATGACGCGCTACCAATTTTGCTCTTGGAAACCGATAAATTTATCCACATTGCACCAATACGATCCTTATATGTCAGTTATATTTTAAAAGACAAATGTATCAACTAGCTAATGAGCATCAGTTAATGATATTGTCTGCATTGATTCAACTTAAAACTATTGTCTGATCGGTTGTTAGGTGGAATTTTCGAAAAATCATAAACATTTAAAAAAAATCTAATTAAATATTTCGTGGAAGGGCAGACTAGATTTTTTTAGTGGTTGCAGACTATAAACCCTAGTTATCACACACAAAAAATTAGAACTTTTCGAAGATATGCATTTTCATCATCCAACTTGTAAGACTGTCGTCAAGTACTTTCAGTAAAAAAATAGCTATTCGAACACACCTTCCCTGTTTTTGTGACTCATTAGATAGGTATTTCACTTGACCCATATATTTCATCTTTTAGTACTGTTATTTTTTTGTGTTATAAAGTCAACCTGTAGCTTTAATATATAAAAATGATAGAATCTGAAGCGAGACGATGTATGAAATATTCTTACTTTGAACGATATCAAGACAAAATACTCAACTCAAACACGCCCTAACATAAAAAGGTGCACTCGATTTTCTCTTTTCGATACAATTGTTACCTATTTTTTGGAATTTTTTCTTCAGTCACATAATGGAAGGGCAGACACGAAAATTACTGAACTAAAAGAGGGACGAAAGATACCAAAGGGACAGTCAAACTCATAAATCTAAAACAAACTGACAACGCCATGGCTAAAAATGAAAAAGACAAACAGAAAAACAATAGTACACATGACACAACAAAGAAAACTAAAGAATAAACAACACGAACCCCACCAAAAACTAGGGGTGATCTCAGGTGCTCCGGAAGGGTAAGCAGATCCTGCTCCACATGCGGCACCCGTCGTGTTGCTTATGTGATTACAAATCCGGTAAATAGTCTAATTCGGTAGGTCAAATTCATGAAAGGGAAGGGGATTGTAGTTACGACGTGAGGAACATATCCGATATCATTTGTGAAATGGTTATTCCATAACGGTCAACCAACTCGTGATGGCGTCCGTAAAATTTACGAAGGGATGATTTCAACTTCACCATTTGGAACTCTTGATTTAATAGCTTCCTTGTGAGCAGTAACCCTCTATCAAGAAAATCATGATAGGAAATACAAGCACGGGAATATCGTATCAATTGAGAGATATATACCCCGTATGCAGGTGCTGCTGGAATGTTGCTACTTAGAAATGGAAAGTTCACAATTGGAAAGCTGAAATCATCTCTTTTGTCGTAAAGTTTTGTCTTCAACCGACCCTCATTGTCAATTTCTAGATGTAAGTCAAGATATGAAGCTGACTTAACTGTATCTGTAGTATCCTTTATCTCCAATTCGATGGGATAGATGCGTTCCACATAGTCACCAAATTTTGAATTGTTTAGTGAAAGAACGTCATCTATATAGCGGAAAGTAGAGTTAAAGGATATTGCTAACTTCTTATCTTTCTTCCTAAGAAGTTCCTGCATGAAGTCAGCCTCATAATAATAAAGAAACAAGTCAGCAAGTAGATTGATATCTTTTCTGTCCGTGGTAATTTTTTCAAAAAAATCGGAGGTTATGCATTTTTGTCATCCAACTTGAAAGATACCCATGTCGTCGACTTGATATCTAATTGTTCTGCTTAACTATGTACTAGATAAATTGAAAACTTATGCAAATGGTGTTTTTAAAATAAAACACCTCGTAATTGAGAAGAAAATTGCAGTTTTCTTTGTTTCTATTAACTTTTTAAAAATTTTTTACTATAGTAAACCATACAGTAAACATTTATCGCCTTCTCTAATAGGGAGCTTCGATTCTTTTGTTCTATTTCAACCTGGTTTCCGACTGTTAGTAACACGAACCCTTTCAAAAACCGGGGGTGTTATGGAAGTGTAAGTTGATCCTGCTTCACATCTAGAACCCGGCATATTGTTCATCGAAGTACAAATGTATTAAGCAAAAATAGTAATATTTAAAAATAAATATATAAAAACCGGAAAAATAAGGTAAATTAGAAAACCAAACCAAAAGTTTACTATATCAACCATCAACACGACTGGAAAGCAACTGTTCTTTTCATGTCTAAGTGCCTAACTTTGTTCACGCATTTAACGACAAAACTAAAACAAAAAGCTTTTTTTTTAAAAGACGAAAGCGGGTGGTACACACTGATAAATCCGGGTTCTTCTCATTTCTTTCATTAAGGTGATCAAAGTGATCATTCTTGCAGCTACAGCGATATGTTTCTTACCGTTCAATGTGCACAATTTAACAAACGCAAGGTATAGTTCACCTAAGTTTCTGCATCTTAATGTTTTTTTTTTTTTAATCTACAACGATTGCAGAAGACATTCGACTCACAAATAAAAAACAAAATCACAGCTTTAATGGTATTCTTCAATTTTATACTAAATACCAAATAAAAAAATCGAAATCAATCAAAATAATACCTTCAGCTATCTGTAGGTGGTCCAGGACCATACCAGCTATTAGATATTATAAAGATTAAACTTTTTTTTGGAGGAATACGTTATAGGTAGCACGGTAGAATAAACAATCTGAAATGAAGGTTGCTTTTTTGTGTACCCTACTTATAATTTTTACACTATGATAGGACACAATTTACAGTATATATTTAACTACCTTTCCAAGCTGAGGGATGGATCAATCAGGTGTAGAAGATATGAAATGATTTTGCACACAGGTGAAAAATCATATAAAAAACTGCGTAATTGAAGATCTAAAAGTACAAGCGGCCTTGCGTTTATAAAGAGCAGAAAATGTTAAGGTCATTATATATACACATGGAAAAAAGTATTGCAACACCTTGATTTTTTAAAATTTGAAAAATGAGCCTCTTTTTTTGGATGAAGTATAATAAAATATGTGTACAATATTATTGAAACATAGTTTATGATAACATTGGCATTGAAACGAACAAAAAATGTTTGAAAAAAAATAATTTATATAACCACAATTTTAATACCAAAATGGAGTGTTTTTTGTACCTAAAAATGCATTTAACAACTTTTACTGTAGTCGAACTTTACAATGTCAGACATTTCAAAATTAATCCTTAGATGACTGTTCATATCATGGTTGATCGTAATACGCCAAAGAATTAGTACTTTGTGCGCAGCCTCCATTCAAACGGATAACCGCATCTAAACGTCTTCTGAATCCTGCCATAAATCGGCTAATTTGTTGCTAAGGTAGCAGCAACCATTTCTGATGTGGGCATTGTTTATTTCATGATGTGTTTGAACTGGGGTGTCCTTTTGCGCACTTTCCGCCCAATAGTGTCCCAAATATGCTCGATATGGTTGAAATCCGGGCTACGATCGTGCCATTGAAGATAAACCGAATTCCATTTGAACATTGAATCTTCCTCCACGATGCTAATTTCCAACTTTGACGAGCTCTGCACTACATTGGATACGGAAAACTGTGTGTCTGTTCGTTAGCAAAGGTCTCCGAAATGGTCTTATCGCACGATCACCAGTAGCGATGAGTCGATCTCGAACAGTTCTTGTTAAAAAGCTCCTGTATGGCCACCACTCTCGTTTTAGGATTGTCCTGTATGCAATGGGTTTCCTTCTGACCAACCTTCATTATGCTTGATTTTCCTTAGCAAATGGTATAGGGGGTCTTCATTATCTTGAAATGTCTTTAACAGCGTTTATTGCCTGATTTATTCTCAAAACGACTTATAGTGAAATGGTGATGACCAACAATACGTGCAGTTTTTACATCGACATCCCTGCTTCCCTTGTGCTGATAATCTGCCATCTGGCTGCAGTTAAGAGTTGTCAAGGACCCATTATAAGGTGTCAATCACATAACTTTAAAAATTTAGTTATTTAAAGGGTTGAAAACAAAGAGGATAAAAACAACTGTTTTGCTGTTTACGGGTACAGTAGCTGCATGTGCAGATAAAAAAATATCGAGTCGATATTTAATGATTAAACTCAGGTGATACTTAAATAATGTTTGACTAGTTCTATTTTACCAAATTATATCCCAAAAAAATCAAAAGTGTTTTTTTAATTTCAATTTCAATTTGGTGTTGCAATACTTTTTTCCAACTGTATATATACAAATTTGTTTCTCAGTATTATAATGAAACAGTCTCTGTTATCCGACAATTAAGGATTTTTGGGCAGTGTAAGAAAGTGATTCGAGTTCTAAAACGTCTATTATTATCCCTATGACACAGAAAATACTACCGTGTCACCAAAAAAGTGTTCCTTATCTGCCTTTCCATTTATAATTTTGATGTGTATGAGCTTTTGATTTTGCCATTTGATGAGGGACGTTCCGTTTTGAATTTTCCTCGGAATTAAGTACTTTTGCATAGATATTGATGTTTTCAAATTATTGTTGCACACCACACATACTTTATATACATTCAAAAGGTAGTGCACTTTGGCGCTCGACATACACATTTGCTTTTGCTTTCGTTTACCCCAGAAATTCAACAATGAAATACAGCGCCATTTACATTTGGCTAGCTGATGTTTATCTTAATGAGTGTGTGAATGGGGTCTACAGAAAAGATAGATAGTTAAAACTTTACAAAACTATTGTGTAATATGTAATATAGGATGCAAGGATGATGCTTTTGATACCAACATTTGATCATTATCTCTAGATTTATAACTAGGCAATGCATTCACAAAAAAAAAATGAATACATTAATCTTTAAGGAAACTTCCAGATAAGAATTGCAACGATTACATAATGTGATGAAAGTTCTGAAACTCTGTAGAACTACAACAAAAACGAAAAACACCTGTGAAAGCAATGAATAAAAAAATACATAACCAACTACCAGTATTTAATAACGTACTCTTTAAGTTCTTTATGTATGTCTATAGATAACTTTTTATACATTATATTATACATTTGTGATGCGTTTGGAAGAATAAATTACATAACACTTTTATTTGATAACTTTATAAATTAGTCTTCTTTTTAACCTAATGTAAAAGAGATTTTTCTCTAACATAACAGATCCTGCACACAATGGCTTTTGGGATAGGTCTTGAATTTGTGAAAAGTACATGCAGGAGATTCATTAGACCTTAAATAATGAAAAGTGGGAACTACAAAACATACCAAATGAACGAGCCTCCTCAAGGGTTTTTTGATTATGTTTAAAAATATTTATTTTATAGTGGATTGGGAAACAAGTTTTGCAACTTATATAAATCCCTTTCCACTTTGCGGATGCGAGTGCTGCCTTGTAGCAGCATTAGCCTGCTCTTTTTCGAAATCTACAAGGATGTCTTTAACGTGCAAGAGATATGACTCTCTCTTAACACGGGTCAGCCATTTATCGTCCCCGTCCGACAGAAAAGATAGATAATGAGCAAAATATGAAAAAATTGAAATGCCAAAAAACATAAAGAATAGACGAAAGTATACAAAAGAAATGACGAAAAAAAGAAAAAATAGGAGGCTGAAATACAAAGAATAGAAAATAAGTATTAAATAAAAAGGAATAGACAAAAATGGTCTAAAATATAAAGATCTGATTAAAGTACATAATATTTTGTGTTTGTTAAAATAACCTGTTATTTCTTGGTGCAGTACAATTATATGTTTAACTGAACCAGTGTTTATTATATAATTTTATAACAAATAAAATATTCATTGTCTCTTCGCGATAAGAAATTACACTGCAATCTTGGAATAATTGGTAGCTAACATTACATTAAATAAACTAAATACATGTTAACGATTTCGTATTACATAATTTGGTAAATAGTTAATATTTTAAAACATTTAATCAAACAGCACATGGAAACTTTAATAGTTTTAATTAAATATTCAATAAATTACATTACGGTTCTTTACAGGTACAAATGATTAAAGTACGAAATAACAAAAACACCAATAAGTGAATACGCAGTACAAAAAAGGTCATTGCTTCACAAGTAAATGTTAAAAACTTCAAAACTTCCTCCAACAATAAAAATCAGCAACATCTATTTTTGACTTGTAGATTATTATTCAGATGGGGTTTTCATTGACTGTGATATGAAAATCTTCAGACCACAGACACTTTAAAATATAGTGCTCTTTTGTGCGCACAAAAAATGTTATTTATTCAATCTTTAATAAACGAATTCACACAATCTTCATCAATTCAATTCAGCAACATCTATTTTTGACTTGAAGATTATTATTCAGATGGGGTTTTCATTGACTGTGATATGAAAAACTACAAACCACAGACACTTTAAAATATAGTGCTCTTTTGCGCGGACAAAAAAGTGTTATTCCTGTCCATTTACTAAACACATGTATACTTTCTTCAACTATCAAATGCAGGACCTCCTAAATTTGACTTTCAGATGTTTATCAAAATGTGTTTATTATTAACTGCCATATGACAAGGTTTTGTAAACAATACTTTTTCATCAGTAGGGTATATTTGAGTTCTCTGTTTTCATTATAAATAGCCATATGGATCACAAAGGGATAATTTACTACATCTTTATGTTATATTTAGTTTGGGTAAAGGTTGCACGGTAGTATTTCGTAGCCCGTAAGGGATAATGATAGGCCTTTTAAAATTTTCACAACTTTCTAACACAGCAAAAAATTCTACATTCACAGTTAACTGAAGTACTTTCGTTTTACTATTCAAAAATGAATGTAAATGTGTATCATGACCGTTAACTCTTTTTGCTATTTTTAAAAATCTAAGGCCACTAGTGCTTTTAGTACTTTTATCATGCAGTGAATACACAATTTTAAAAAATTCTCAAAAATTCATTTTCATCTGTTTGTAAAATTATTTCATATTTTTCAACACCTGATTCATCTCTCAGTTTGGGAAAGTGTGTTCAGTTGATACTGTATTTTTTGTCCAATCACACTGTTTAGATACATTAACCTAAGTAGGGTACACAAAAGAGCAACCTAAATTCAAGAATGCAAATACTACCGTGCCACCTACAAACGACATCTCAAACATTTAATACCTATAACTTAAATAAAAAAATCACAATTGAGAAAGGCTATTTCTTTGGTGTCCTATCAAGAACGTTATTAGCATAGACATATTAGGTGAATGTTAAACACCTAGCCGTAATAAGCTCGCTTTGAATTCAGCTTCTACATAAGAGGCACGAAAGATACCGGAGGGATAGTCAAAACAGGATCAGCATATAAACAACAACCAATAACTCTATTTAATAAACAAATATTGAATAGACTCTTACAACACATTCATTTTTAATTTGTTAATAAAGAAAAATGTCAAACTACTCATATCATTTCTTCATATATATTTTTAATTGTATATGGAAAACCTGAAAAATAAAGGCAACAGTAGTATATCGCTGTTCAAAACTCGTAAATCTATGGACAAAAAACAAAATTGGGGTAACAAACTAAAACTGAGGGAAACGCATTAAACATATGAGGAGAACAACGACACAACATTAAAATGTAACATACACAGAAACGGACTTAGCATTAGACAAAATCCGATGATGAAAAGACATTGCTTTTATTTCTTAAATGTGTAAACACCAATGGTAGAGAAAGAAGATAAGTCAAAACCGGATGCAAGGTCTTAGAAAAATATTTAGGATATTTATACGGTTTTCCAAGAAATTCATTGCATAAAATTAGTAGAAAATGAACGGAAACAATATTGTGAAGGAGGGCGTTTCTTGTGTAATGATACTTCCGCTTCTAAAGTAATAGGAATTACAGTAAAACCAAATTCAGAGTTTAACGAAGCGAAAAAAAATAGAGATACAGATGGAAGGAAATTGATAACTGAATTTAAATAGGACACGAACGAAATCGTTTGAATACTTGAAATTCTTAATCAGAAAACAATAAAATATTTTTTTTTATGGGAAAATCTAATATTGAATAAATAAGAAAATGTAAATATCACATGTTCGTAAAGATGTAGGCAGTAAGGTCGTGCATGGTAAGATAGAAAAAAAAATCGCTGTTCCACCGTAGCGAGAGCGTGGCGAAAGCACGATTCTAGTCGGAAAGATGGCGCTATGATCTCACTGCGACGTTACTACATCCTCAATACGTCTCGTTATCTCTGCGATCCAACAACGCTTTTACTGCGGTTATACCACGTTTATACTATGCTGTTCAAGACCTAAGAACGATTCTAGCACGCTCGTGCTATCCTCAGCATGTTCGTCTTTCGAACTGACTACGTTCATACTACGACCATTTTGAGTTCTAGCCACGCTCATTGTCATTGTCACTTAAACAAAATTTAAAACCTCTCCAGGTTATGTTTGTCTGGATGTAACTTGGACCTCATGTTCATACTTTTCAACAGCTCAACCATGTTTGACACATCTGTATCATTCCCACTATTGTTAAATAAAATATCTTCATTGATGGATCAGCAATGTGATTTAGGTTGGATTGGTTGATTTAACATCTCTACTGGATCAGGATTCGTGTCAGAGGGACCTCTACATATACCCTTACCACCACAACTACGAGTTCTGATGGATTTTGGTGACATGCCTGTGTTGTTTACGAGAATTCTACGTAGTAATGACAATACGAAGGAATCGAACAGTATTTATAGTGAACATGATGTTGACGTAATTGCTGTGAGCGTATTTTGATCGCGATAAAAACGTGGTAAGATCGTAGAATGATCGTGCTAAGAAAGTGCTATCATCGCAGAAGAAGCGTGGTAATGTATGATCGAGTTGCAACCGGATAAATCGTGGTATGGTCCGTATTTAAAACGTGATGAACGTAGTAAGATCGTGATAACCGTAGTGAGGTCGCAGGATGAGCGTGGTGAGAACGTGATATAATCTTAGTTGAATCATTGTAAAACCGATTATTCAGATTTACCAGGATTGCATCAAATCTATTTCGCTTTAAAACAATAATTTTGGAACATTAAAATTCAAATTGGGTACTCCATACAATCGAAGATATTTCGGAGGAAGAATTTGTTCCTATCATATCTAAATTGTTTAAATTGGTAAATCCTATAACGGTCAATAAAAAATTGCTTGAGAAAATATTGTTGATGCTTTTACAATGTATAACATGCCAAGTTTGCCACTAGAAGCTAGGACACCCTTAAGTTCAAGTTCCAAATATGAGAAAACGTTTTAGCGGATTTATATTTTATATGCTAATTACACCGTAAGGAAATCCAATGCTTTGATTTGTATCATAATGGTGATAGCTGTATTCTATTTGAAGCCTGCATGACTTATAACCATGAGCTCAGTATTTTTTGTTATTTTACTTTTGGTTGTCTGCAAACTAAGCAATGCAAAAAATATATATAAAAGTTACACAAGGTGCTAATATGAGTTATGTTGCAATTCCGAAAGTCTCTTATACGTACTTAAGTTACCAGAAATGGAGAAATGAAGCACTATATTGCCTGTACCGAGTCAGGAATCTCTATGCGTTTGAGCTTTTATGTCTGGCACTGGTGAGAGACTTTTCGACCTGAATTTTCCATAGGGTTCGGTATTTTTGTTATTTTACTTTTGATTGCATGCAAACTCAACAATGCAAAATATATACAAGAAAGTTACACAAGGTACTTATTTCCCGAATCCCATTTTTTTTGCAATTTTCTCCAAACTCTCATTTCCCCCTTTTTTTCAATAAACACATCCTCCCTTGTTGTACTTATATTCCACATTTTGAGTTTTTGCACTTACAATATCCCACAATACAAAGTTTGGATCAATAAGATAAATAATGCTTAAATAATCTCACTTCAACAAGACAAAGATCTCTTACAATCGATCTGATATATTGCGAATATGATAATGCTTATATCGAAATGGAATGGAATAATCTAAGTAACATGTTCTCTCCATTAAAAATAATTACGGATATACATAATTTACCAAATTATTAGAAAAGGCGCAAAATAATTAACTTACAGCTTACGTTAATATCCTGGACGATTGTTATTTCATCTATTTTTAAACTTATTTACCTGTGTTACAATATCGATTACCTGTGTTAAATTATTGACTACCTACCTTAAACAGTTTGTCTTTGAACGTTGAAGCTATTATGTCATAGGAGCTTATTAGTTTGTTAACGGAGGCTATTGTCGAGAATCAAGACCTTACAAAATGAAATGTCGAGATGTTTATCTAAGTAACAATCTATATTGAAAATACAGGCATTTACTAAATACCTATACCAAGTCAGCAATATGACGGTTGTTTTCAACTCGTTAATTCGTTTATTAATATTTAAATTTGTCAGTTTTTATGCACTTTCTCTTTTTTTGAATCTGCTTTAGAGTTCGTAATTCTTACTTTTTTCCCGTTGACAAAATAGCAATATATTCCAGAAATCTCAAAATTATAATTATTTTACGGTTATTTTAAATGTAAAAAAAAAGGTTAGATTATAATAATTACCAGGTATGAAAAGTAGTATATTGCTAATCAAATAAAAAATAAATTGAAGAATTCAAACACGAAAAACTGTTCAGCTCGTGACCGAACAACACGCTGCGCTCATTCGTAAATTAGACAATCGATGATTTTTTTTCTATTTTTGAACTCTTTGATTAGCTATTCTTTAACCAACGCGCGATGTTGTTTATCATTAATAATATTTAAGTTATTTGTAATTGATACAAGCTTTCTGATTATGATCAAAATGATAGCAACAATATATCATTTCATAAAAATAGAATGTATAAATAAATGGTAAAACTAAAAAGAAAGTCAAAATAAAACTTACCTCCTATGTGAATTTAACACGGAGTTCGGTATTTTTGTTAAGACACTTTTTGTCAGTGTCGTTTTATTTCATGATTAATGATAGTTAAGATTTTAATAGAAAACGATATTTAAATGACTGATTAAATTAAGATAGATAAATATACTCATTATAGATACCATAATTCAAATCATCATGAAGGACCTATACAAAGTAATATAATACCTTTTTTAAATTACTCTTTACACACATGGGTAAACACAACTTGATTTCTGTGTACAAGACTGGACATGTTCTTATTTTCTTTTCATCATTATAAAAATATCTCCGTAAGATAACTGATATGATTAAGACCCCACACTTGTATGCTTTATAGACACCGTAAATTGAATGTATTAATCATTTTAGCATATTTTACTTTTACGACCATTTTGGATTGATCGCATTTACGGTACTGACATTTAGAACTTGTTAAATATCATCTGAATTTCGACTAAATTATTTACCTTTAATTCAGAAATTGTTACGAGGTTTTTATTAATGTCAATAATGCAATTTGGTGAGTATCGCAACAATGAGAACTCGCATGCTGATATATCTTTTTATAAATTTTCCTGAAATCGCAATCATTGATCGCCGATGCAGTTACTTAATGATGCAGATGATTTATCAAAAGTGGATAAAATGCAAAATCTGTCGAAAATTCCGTCCATATATTTCCGTTTTAAAAATTTTATTAGTATTTCTGTGAAAATTTGCATTCAAGTAACCACTACAACGAAACATTTGACAACGTTAAATTCATTAACAGTTCAATTAGTGACAATTGGTTTGGTTTAGATTAATGCAGTACCGATTGTTCATGGTAACTTGTTGCTTTTTAATCAATTCCAATGAATGAAGTTATCTAAACAAAACTACATTTGATATGACAGTCGCATCAAATTCAATATATTTATAACGGTGAGAAAAGACAGTTGGAAAGGTTAAACATGAAATTAGTGTTTGCTTACATATAGTAAGCAAACACTAATTTCCTCTTTATTTTTCTGTCATTATATCTATGGTAAAATATGTACACAGGCTTAACAAGTTGGACAAAGGGTTACTTTATGATGCTTATGTTTGTAATAAAATTTTAGATGCAGAAAACATTAATTGTTGGTATTCATCTATGAAATATGTACTTCAATCACTTGATATACAAAATTTAGATACAAAGCTCAATAAATTAATTAAATTTGTAAAATGTAAACTTTGTAATAGTTTCAAAACATTTTGGTTGGTCAAAAGATTTGAAACCCTATCACAAGGTAATAATAAATTAGAGAATTATTTCAACCTCAAGACTGATTTTGTAAAGGAGGCTTATTTATCAATTAAAGATTTTAGTATAAGAAGAGCTATATGTAAAATGAGAATAAGTGCTCATGATCTTAAAATTGAGAAAGATAGATATAATAAAAAATACATAGAGAGAACTCAACGTCTATGTCATCACTGCTTATCACATGGATCAAATTCTATTGAAGATGAGACCCATTTTACAGTAAATTGTCCATTATATGATGAACAGAGGAAATTATTATTTGATAAAGTTATCACTTTTTGTACTAATTTTAAAGAACTACCTAATGATAAGAAATATTTCTGGCTGTTCACAAATGAGCATTTACCAACTCTCATGTGCCTAGGAAATTACATTATTAAAGGTTTAGAAATAAGATCCAAATGTAAACAAAATATATGAAGTAATTTAGTATTTTATTGTTATAAGATTTAATATAATAGTTATATAAAACACATGTTGTGTTAGGCTCTGATCCTGTTCATAACGTTATAGTATGTATTAGTTTTCTGTTTTGCTTTTTCCAATCATATTGTGTTGTAAAATGATGCCCTTTATGGGTTCTTGATTAGATTAAAATTCTTATCTTTATAGTTAACTTACATGAAGCGAAGACGTATATTCAAATTACTAGCATATAGGTAATTATATGTGTTGTTTAAAAACAACAGTGTATATTTCTTTTGAATGATTGCCCTTGAAATAATGATAGTTTACTCAGCGCCATTTGTCCCCTTCACATTTTCAACATGAAAACAACACCACACAATTTCTTTTCGCACGTATGATACAACATACTGGCCGGTAGGACTTATTCAGATAAGATCATACCTAACTCATTGACTCTTCAATTGACCATATGATACTTTCGTACGATTAAGATAATACCTTCGAAATTATCTTAGGCAAACAATTTCAATCTAAATTACAATGGTGAGTTGAAAGAAGTTAACTTACTGTTATTTCGAAGAGTCTCAAAATATAAAACGATCTTCAATTTGTATTTTCCATGGCGAATGAAAATTGGTGCACTAACAATCCCTCTATGCAAGAGTGTATAGGCTGCATGGTTTTATGTAGTATGGTGGGTTTTTTTTTATAATAAAACAGTAAATAACAGACCACAAAGCATTAAACACACAATGGATATTACGTAACATGAACTGCATCAGTAATAAAAAGGGTAATTTGATAAAACAAATAACAAAGAAAAAGTATGCATGATTGAGCATCGGTTTTGAATTGACTTTTTAAATCGGATTGATTACAAAGCAGTGACAAATAAGCAGATATGCATTTATATGTATTCACTAGAGGAATGACAATATGCACAAAGAATATAAACGCCTTCCTTAGAGTTCAAAAGTATTAAACAAATCGGATATATTACAAAACAGGGGCTCAATATACATATAGTTAGCAAAGGTGCATTTTTATGTGTTCATAAGAGGGATTTGAATATTTTGAAAGAAGAAATGGCTATCTTCTAGAGTGCATACATATTAAACGAATTATGTCATTACCTATGTAATGTAATTGGTTGTAAAATACTCATTATAATGATAGTTGTTTGATGTATAAATTAATTTCATACTTAAGCGTTCATTTGTTTGTCTGTTTGTCCTTTTTCTTTTTTAGTCATTGCATTGTCAGTTTTTTCGATTTATGTGTTTGACTGTCCCTCTGGTATCCTTCGTCCCTCTTTTTTGACTATTTTATTTATTATGTCTGTTTAGTTACCGAATCATTGTAAATAAAATGGAATTGGATGAAACTGTCGTGCAAAGTGCGAGGTTTAGCGCTATAAAACCAGGTTTAATCTGCCATGTTTTACATTTGAAAATGCCTGTACCATCTCAGGAATATGACAGTTGTTGTCCATTCGTATTTGGTGTGTTTTGTCTTTTGAATTTGCCATGTGATTATGGACTTTCCGATTTGATTTTCCTCTGAGTTTAGTATTTTTGTGATTTTACTTTTTTTACCTATGAATCTCTGGTGTTTGAGTTTGCCACTAGAAGCTATGACACCTTTAAGTCCAAGTTTCAAATATGAGAAAAAGTTTTAGCGGATTTATAATTTATGAGATAATTACACCGAAAGGAAATATAATGCTTTTTGATTTGGATCATAATGCTGTATTTTATTTGAAGCTTGCATGACTTATAACCATGAGCTCAGTATTTTTTGTTATTTTACTTTTGGTTGTCTGCAAACTAAACAATGCAAAATATATATAAAAAAGTTTAACAAGGTGCTAATATGAGTTATGTTGCAATTCCGAAAGTCTCTTATACGTACTTAAGTTACCTGAAATGGAGAAATGAAGCACTATATTGCCTGTACCGAGTCAGGAATCTCGATGCGTTTGAGCTTTTATGTCTGGCACTGATGAGAGACTTTTCGACCTGAATTATCCATAGGGTTCGGTAATTTTGTTATTTTACTTTTGATTGCATGCAACCTCAACAATGCAAACTATATACAAGGAAGTTACACAAGGTGCTAATTTCCCGAATCCCATTTTTTTGCAATTTTCTCCAAATTTTCATTTCCCCCTTTTTTTCAATAAACACATCCTCCCTTTTTGTCAATAAACACATCCTCCCTTGTTGTCCACATTTTGTGTTTTTATACTTACAATATCCCACAATACAAAGTTTGGATCAATAAGATAAATAATGCTTAAATAATCTCACTTCAACAAGACAAAGATCTCTTACAATCGATCTGATAGATTGTGAACATGATAATGCTTATATCGAAATGGAATGGAATAATCTAAACAACATGTTCTCTCCATTAAAAATAATTACGGATATACATAATTTACCAAATTATTAGAAAAGGCGCAAAAAAATTAACTTACAGCTTTCGTTAATATCCTGGACAAGTGTTAATTCATCTATTTTAAACTTATTTACCTGTGGTACACTATCGATTACCTTTGTTAAATTATTGACTACCAACCTCAAGGCCGACACACGGCTAACTGAGAGATTTGTCGGTTAATCTATATTTAGTATGTGGCTATATGGGCGATTGGTCTGTTAATCGGGTTGGTTATACGTCTGTTAAGAGTAAAACGCACAATGTAATGTTAAACTCTATAAGATATACAGATTTTTGGCATATTATAAGAACCAAATTAAAAAAAGAAAAGTGTCTGACAAAATGATATCCATCATAGAACATTTTCCTCCTGTAAAAACATTTCATAGTCTGTGCAGTTCTCAGTAAAACTAAAAGGCGTCGCGCAATTACGTAGAATTTATGCTGATACGCATAGCAATTTTTTTGATAAAAGGCGAAGCGAACAATTTTAGATATAATTTAAAGGACACAAAATAGTACTTTGGTTCTAAAAAATAAATTGACAGCAGTAAATATTTCATAATAGTAGTATAACGTGAATAATACCACGTTTTAGTGAAAATTATGGGAATAAAGTCTGTTAATGGGTTGGACAATTGAAATTGTGTCAGTTAAGAGTGTTTTAATCACGACAATAGTTTTGCTACCTTTATATGTTCCCATTGAAAAAGTTAAAAATGAGATGTTCTTTAGTACAAAAATGACAATACGGTGCAATAGTATCCTTCTAGTAAGAGCATTTTTATTTTGACTTTCTTTACACTTTTTTGAAGGGTGTGTCACGTCAATATAGCGTGATATGGATTGGGTCTTTGCATCGGAACTAAACACATTTATTTAAAAACCAGTTGTTGGCATGACACGGGTTATGTTCTTCTCATATATTTCATGATGGTATACGGAACTAAACACATTTATTTAAAAACCAGTTGTTGGCATGACACGGGTTATGTTCTTCTCATATATTTCATGATGGTATATATGATACTAAACCCCTAACGGGAAGGATTGTGCCTGATATTCATATGATGAAGACATAATCTTTCAATCAGTTTAATTGAAGTCTGGAGCTGGCATGTCAGTTAACTTCTAGTAGTCTGTTGTTATTTATGTATTATTGTTATTTTGTTTATTTTCTTTGGTTACATCTTCTGACATCAGACTCGGACTTCTCTTGAACTGAATTTTAATGTGCGTATTGGTATGCGTTTACTTTTCTACATTGGTTAGAAGTATAGAGAGAGGGTTCAGATCTTATAAACATGTTTAATCCCATTTTTGCGCCTGTTCAAAGTCAGGAGCATCTGGCCACTGTTAGTCTTGCATTATTTTTAATTTTAGTTTCTTGTGTACAATTTGGAGTTTAGTATGGCGTTCATTATCACTGAACTAGTATATATATTTAATTAGGGGCCAGCTGAATGACGCCTCCGGGTGCGGGAGTTTCTCGCTGCATTGAAGACGTGTTGGTGACCTTCTGCTGATGTCTGTTCCATGCATGGTCGGGTTGTTGTCTCTTTCCATTCTCAATTTTATGAATTTATAATTAACATTTTCAATCAGCCTTGATTTGTTGTGTCTGTTCAAAGAAGCACGTTCTCAAATCCGACTGAAAGTGTCTTTCTAATACAACACAGGGTACATATAACGTGTTGTCGTTTTCATATGCAAATAATATTTGTCACTGGACATTAAACCCTAATTCGTCAGCATCATTCAATTGGTTGTTTTCTTCTATTACTTAATCATATATTGTTAACAACTCATTTTAAAGAAGTAAATGGAAAGGATCGAATGCAATTACATTTGGTTATCTTATGTTTTAATTCATTTTATTCCGTTTAGTTCCTTTCTACATAAGTACAGAGGAGAACTGCAGTTGTTCGCATGTAAAGTTCTAGCATTTGTCACAAATATGAGTACATCGCAATCCATTACTGTTTCATGTCTGTATTCTTAAACAATTATTATTTTTTCTCTCATTTTTAGCAATGCATCACTCTCTACTGTCCTTCCATATTATTCTATATTCTGCGTTTCCCTCCTGACACTTGTGTATTCCATGAGAGTTCAGATTGGGGATGTTGTTTATTTCTGTATTCTTTAAATTGTTATGTCATTTTTCTCTACATTTTCTTTATCTTACTCATTATTCTTTATATTTTAGCATCCCAATATATTTTCCATTCTTGGATGAAATTAATGTTACTTTAATAGTCTTAATATTACAATTTTTTGAAACCATTTTTATCAATTTTCAATTTCAATTGTCTTAATTGTTCTTTGTTCATTTGTTGTTACCGTATATTTTATGTTTCATTGCTCATGTGTTGTTTCCGTTTAGAGCCTACCCACTTGATCCAATAACACCCTATATAGGAATAAAATAATACTTTTATTGCCATTCATAACGCTTAACTGACCAATTAACAGACCGGGTTTTATACATCCGACCCATTAACAGACCAGGTTTTAAATAAAGATTGATTTATGTCACCAAAATACAGATTTTCGTGTAGATTTTTCACAAAATGATTTCAATCTGGTCAACAAACATAATGCCTGTCTTTTTTCGATGTTCAAAATATTGCATGCAAGTAAATTCAACCAACGTGTCATTTTGTGTACATTTTGTGTGTGTAAAATGTGTACAAATTTATTGATGAGTAACCCGCCTTTTCATTTTATGGATCGTACATCGAAGCTAGAAATGTAATAATTACACCACTGGATTCAGTACATTGAATTGTTTGGTTAGACATGAAAAATTTTCATGATAAGAATATATTTAAAAAGTTATACAATGAAACATTCTGAATTTTCAATGATTTTCTCGATAACAACTGATTAACAGACTTTAGCCAACCTGATTAACAGACCAACCGCCGATATAGCCGTATACTCAATATGAATTAACCGACCAATCTCGCGGTTAGCCGAGTGTCAGCCGTGAACCTTAAACTGTTTATCTTTTATCGTTGAAGTTCATGGGAGCATATTACTTTGTTAGCGGAGGTTTTTATCAAGAATCAAGGTCTTTCAAAATGAAATTGTCGAGATGTATATCTTAGTAACATTCTACACTGAAAATACAGGCATTTACTAAATAACTATACCAAAAAAAGGCAACAGTAGTATATCGATAGAAAAAAAATCCGCGTTACACACTAAAACTGAGGGAAACGCATAACATATCAGAGGAGAACAAGTCAGGAATGAGACAGTTGTTTTCAATTCGTTAATTAGTTTATTGATATTAGATTTTGTCATTTTTGATGCACTTTCACTTTTTGGATTTGCTTTGGAGTTGGTATTTTGTTTTAGTTTATGCTTTTTTTTTTACCGTTGACTTGACGTCGATATAATCACGGTAGTTTTTTATGCAAAAAAGAGTGATAAGAATATCTACCTGAGATAATAGGGTTAGTACATTGCTAATCAAGTATAAAATAAATCGAAGAATTCAAATATGAAAAACTGTTCAGCTCGTGACTGAACAACACTCGTTGTCAAATGACCGCTGTGCACATTCGTTAGTTGGACAATCGTTGAATTTTTTGTTCTATTTTTGAATTCTTCGATTAGGTATTCTTTAACCAACTCGCGAAGTTGTTTATCGTTAATCATAATTACATAAGTTATTTGTAATTATTACATGCTTTCTGATTATCATTAAAATGAGAGCAACAATAGATCAAATATATCATTTCATAAAGATATAAAGTATAAATAAATGATAGAACTAAAATAAGTCAAAATATGAAACTTACCCCCTGTTTGAATTTAACATGGAGTTTGGTATTTTTGTGAAGACATTTTTGTCAGTGTCATTTATTTCATAATTTTAGAATTTGTATAAAAAAACGATATTTAAATGACTGATTAAATTAAGATAGATAAATATACTCATTATAGATACCATAATCCAAATCATCAGAAACGACCTATACAAAGTAATATAATACCCTTTTTTAAATTACTTTTTACACACATGGGTAAACACAACTATCATTGTACATGACTGGACATGTTCTTATTTTCTTTTCATCATTTAAAACATGTCTCTACAAGATAATTGATATGATTAAAACCACACACTTGTATGATTTATAGACATCGTAAATTGAATAGCACCTGAGATCACCCCTAGTTTTTGGTGGGGTTCGTGTTGTTTATTTGAAAATTTTCTATGTTGTGTCATGTGTACTATTGTTTGTCTTTTTGTCTTTTTCATTTTTAGCCATGGCGTTGTCATTTTTTTTATATTTTTGAGTTTGACTGTCCCTTTGGTATCTTTCGTCCCTCTTTTTAATTATTTTAACATATTTTATTTTTACAACCATTTTTGATTGATGATATTTAAGGTCCTGACATTTAGAACTTGTTAAAATTGATCTGAATATCGATAATCATTTACTTTAAATTTAAAAATTGTTGTGATGTTTTTATTTATTTGAATAATGCGATTGGGTGAGTATCGCAATAAATAGAACTCGCATTCTTTAGGTGTAATACCACCAAATCATCGTACGTCACATCCGGTTGTATACGAAAGTAGGTCGAAAACAAATATTCCCTTGAATTTGACAGTTGTAGGTAATTAATCCTATATTTTAGTGAAGTAAAACCATTTCGGTGTCATAAACATATGTCTTGGGTATTACAAAGTACCATTATTTTTTTATTTGGGATTTCTATAGAAAATTTTGTAATCTTGAGGTTGCATGGTGACTAAACCTTGAACACAGATAAAATAAGGGGAGAAATTTGATTGGTTAAATTCCAATGATGGTTATTTTCTTATATGCAATGAAATGTTATGTGAATTTTTTTCTATAGAACTGGACAGGATTAAACTTTACTCATGTCAAGTATTTCTTTATTTGAAACAAAGATAAATTATGCACATTTTTTTGTGAAAAGTGCAAATTTAACAAAGACTAATAGGGGAAAATCAATGGTGGTATTACACCTGATACGTATATTTCTGTGCAGGTTTTTCCTAAAATCGCAATCATTGAAAAAAATCAGAATAATACATGCAGCTAGACATACATCAAATGCAGTTACTTAATAATTTAGATATTGTACTAAATGTTGATAAAGTGCTAATGTTGTCGAAATTCCGTCCCTCTTTTTCAGTTTTAAATTATATTAGTAATGCTGTGAATATTTGCATTCAAGTAACCACTACAACGAAACCTCGAACACTAATCTTCACTAAGAATTTCTGATCATTCTCATAAAATTCAACTTTTTTTCTCATCCTAATAACGTAGTATAGTAATCTTTTCTTTTTCTTTGTAAATAAAGGCAAAAGTAGTCTACCGCTGTTCAAACCTCATAAATACATGGACAAAAAACAAAATCAGGGTAACAAACTAAAACTGAGGGAAACGCATTAAATATAAGAGGAGAATAACGACACAACATTAAAATGTAACACACACAGAAACGGACTAAGCATTAGAAAAATTCCTATGAGAATAACAAATATAACATCAAAACCAAATACATGAATTTGGGATAGATAAGTACCGTGACACGTCTTATAGTATATGCATTCACACTCAAAAATAAGAGAAAACAAACGACACAACGGAAACACAACGTTAAAATGTAACACATACAGAAACGAACTATAATACAACAATGGCCATATTCCTGACTTGGTACAGGACATTTTTAAAGGAAAGAAATGGTTGGTTGAACCTAGTTTTGTGGAATGCCAAACCTCCCTCTTTTATGGCCATGTGAACTATAACATTAAAATGACAACACAACATTACAGGACTACAATATAAATAAATAGGAGAACACAATTGACAAAGAAACACACTAATAATAGCTAACAAAAGGCAACAAGTTTAAAATTTTAATACGCCAGAAGTGCATTTTGTCCACACAAGTCTTACTAGTGACGCCCAGATACAAAAGTTTGAAAGCTGAAAAAAGTACAAAGTTGAATAGCATCGAGGACCAAAAGTTCAAAAAAGTTGTGCCAAAATTATAACTTATTTAACTGTTAATTCTATTTTTGGTATATTCATTTGACGTAGCGCGGTACTTATACATGACGTCATCGTGTAACTTTTTCAGTTGAGAATGGAAATGGGGATATGTCAATACATTAAGTCATCGTGTACATTTTGAGAATTGAATATGTCAAATAAAGGAAGATAAGAAGTTAGCAATATCCTTTAAGTCTACTTTTCGCTACATAGATGATGTTCTTTCACTAAATAATTCAAAATTTGGTGACTATGTGGAACGCATCTATCCAATCGAGCTAGAGATATAGGATACTACAGATACAGTTAAGTCGGCCTCATATCTTGACTTACATCTAGAAATTGACAATGAGGGTCGGTTGAAAACAAAACTTTACGACAAAAGAGATGATTTCAGCTTTCCAATTGTGAACTTTCCATTTCTAAGTAGCAACATTCCAGCAGCACCTGCATATATCTCCCAATTGATACGATATTTCCGTGCTTGCATTTCCTATCATGATTTTCTTGATAGAGGGTTGCTGCTCACAAGAAAGCTATTAAACCAAGAGTTCCAAATGGTGAAGTTGAAATCATCACTTCGTAAATTTTACGGACGCCATCACGAGTTTGGTTGACCGTTATGGAATAACCGTTTCACAAATGATATCGGATATGTTCTTACGTCGTAACTGCAATCCCCTTCCCTTTCATGAATGTGACCTACCGAATTAGACTATTTTCCGGATTTGGTATCACATAAGCAACACGACGGCTACCACATGTGGAGCAGGATCTGCTTACCCTTCCGGAGCACCTGAGATCACCCCTAGTTTTTTGGTAGGGTTCGTGTTGTTTATTCTTTAGTTTTCTATGTTGTGTCGTGCGTGCTGTTGTTTGTTTGTCCTTTTCATTTTTAGTCATGGCGTTGTCAGTTTGTTTTAGATTTATGAGTTTGACTGTCCCTTTGGTATCTTTCGTCCCTCTTTCAAAGAGACAACAACCCGACCAAACAGCAGATAACAACCGATGACCACAAAGGGGTTTTCAACGCAGTGAGAAAATCAAGCCCCCTTAGGTGGACTTTACTATTTCATCGAAAAAAGAGTTCCTTCTAAACTCTAAAACATATAAATGAACTAAAATAATGATAAAGTATTCTTGTCATTCGTGTTGCTAATATGCTTTGTATATATGCGTCTTGTTGACATATTTTTTTTTGTGCTTAAAATTATAACACAATGGTGACTGATGTACACCTGTTTTGACATTTTTACCTTTTATATCTGTTTGTTTTGTTCACACATCATTGTCAATATATTTGAATTTTATGCGACTGTCATGCACGTAAGAGATTGATTTAGATTTAAAACCAAGGTTAATTTACCATTTTTTACATAAGAAATGTCTATACCAAGTCTGAAATATGACAGTTATTATCCATTTGTATGGTGTGGTGGAGCTGCTTCAAAACTTAAATAAATGTATTGACGACTGGCATATATATACTCTTCGTTCATGTATGCTTTGATTTACCAAACTGTAGAAATAAATTACTAAGTATATAATATAGTTTGTCGACTAGCCTGTAAAATTAGCTTCGGAAGTGATCATCAAAAACTAAAAAGTAAAATCACAAAAATACTGATCTCAGAGGAAAATCAATTCGTTTTGAATAATCTTTCTTAAATTAACATTGTTTTTACATAAATTAAGTACATTTTTTAAAATTTTGAAATGAAGTAAACATCTATACCTATACTTGCACTATAATCCCTCAACGTTGTTAGAATGTCACACCAGTTTCAACCCAAATTTCATGTGAGGTAAACAATTTAAACTTGCCTTTTTCTTCTTAGTTAACGTATTTTCTTTATGCATGTTCAAAATACGGTAATCAGTATTGCACAGACATGACTGTTCAGTCTCGCTTCAGTTCACAAATTATCAAACTGATGTTCAATAAAGAAAATGCACAATAGCAGCTAAAAAGGTCAGTTAAGGTGGTACCCAACACCTTCACTAAAATTAATTTGGCTCGTTTAATTTTCATAAAATTTTGACAAAGTAGTTACTTTGACCTTTGAACAAAAATATAAAAGTTTTAAAAAATTTGAACCAACCATTTTATCAGAAAAATTACACTGGTTATAGAGCAGTTTGACAAACACTAATTTTGATCATCGAGAAGCTTCATATTCCCTTACAATACAATGTAATTAAAACGTTTAGATGATTTTACAGAGTTATCTCCCTGTAGTGTTAGGTACCACCTTAAGTAAAAGAGGTCGGAAACAATGTCATGGCAAAAAACGAAAACGACGAAAAGAGAAACGGTCCACAAAACACAACAAAGATAATTATAAACTGAGTAACACGAACCCCTTCAAAACGACGAATGGAAAAACAGTCCACAACACACAACAAAGATAATTATAAACTGAGTAACACGAACCCCTTCAAAACGACGAATAGAGAAACGGTCCACAAAACACAATAAAGATAATTATAAACTGAGTAACACGAACCCCTTCAAAACGACGAATAGAGAAACGGTCCACAAAATACAACAAAGATAATTATAAACTGAGTAACACGAACCCCTTCAAAACGACGAATAGAGAAACGGTCCACAAAACACAACAAAGATAATTATAAACTAAGTAACACGAACCCCTTCAAAACGACGAATAGAGAAACGGTCCACAAAACACAACAAAGATAATTATAAACTGAGTAACATGAACCCCTTCAAAACGACGAATAGAAAAACAGTCCACAACACACAACAAATATAATTATAAACTGAGTAACACGAACCCCTTCAAAACGACGAATAGAGGAACGGTCCACAAAACACAACACAGATAATTATAAACTGAGTAACACGAACCCCTTCAAAACGACGAATAGAGAAACGGTCCACAAAACACAACAAAGATAATTATAAACTGAGTAACACGAACCCCTTCAAAACGACGAATAGAGAAACGGTCCACAAAACACAACACAGATAATTATAAACTGAGTAACACGAACCCCTTCAAAACGACGAAAAGAGAAACGGTCCACAAAACACAACACAGATAATCATAAACTGAGTAACACGAACCCCTTCAAAACGACGAATAGAGAAACGGTCCACAAAACACAACAAAGATAATTATAAACTGAGTGACACGAACCCCTTCAAAACGACGAAAAGAGAAACGGTCCACAAAACACAACAAAGATAATTATAAACTGAGTAACACGAACCACTTCAAAACGACGAATAGAAAAACAGTCCACAACACACAACAAAGATAATTATAAACTGAGTAACACGAACCCCTCCAAAACGACGAATAGGAAACGGTCCACAAAATACAACAAAGATAATTATAAACTGAGTAACACGAACCCCTTCAAAACGACGAATAGAGAAACGGTCCACAACACACAACACAGATAATCATAAACTGAGTAACACGAACCCCTTCAAAACGACGAATAGAGAAACGGTCCACAAAACACAACAAAGATAATTATAAACTGAGTGACACGAACCCCTTCAAAACGACGAAAAGAGAAACGGTCCACAAAACACAACAAAGATAATTATAAACTGAGTAACACGAACCCCTTCAAAAGGACGAATAGAGAAACAGTCCACAACACACAAGAAAGATAATTATAAACTGAGTAACACGAACCCCTTCAAAACGACGAAAAGAAAAACGGTCCACAAAACACAACAAAGATAATTATAAACTGAGTAACACGAACCCCTTCAAAACGACGAATAGAGAAACGGTCCAAAGAACACAACAAAGATAATCATAAACTGAGTAACACGAACCCCTTCAAAACGACGAATAGAGAAACGGTCCACAAAACACAACAAAGATAATTATAAACTGAGTAACACGAACCCCTTCAAAACGACCAATAGAGAAACGGTCCACAAAACACAACAAAGATAATTATAAACTGAGTAACACAAACCCATTCAAAACGACGAATAGAGAAACGGTCCACAAAACACAACAAAGATAATTATAAACTGAGTAACACGAACCCCTTCAAAACGACGAATAGAGAAACGCTCCACAAAACACAAGAAAGATAATTATAAACTGAGTAACACGAACCCCTTCAAAACGACGAATAGAGAAACGGGTCACAAAACACAACAAAGATAATTATAAACTGAGTAATACGAACCCCTTCAAAAACAGAAGTGTTAGTTGATCCTGCTTCACATCTGAAACCCGTCGTATTGCTCATCGGAGTACATATTTATTAAGCAAGAATAGTAATATTTATATAGGAATATAAAAACCGAATAAATAAGGTAAATTAGAAAACCAAACCAAACTTTTACTATAAAAACCATCAACACTACTGGAAAGAAACTGTTCTACTCATGTTCGTGCATTTAACGACAACACTAAAATAAAATAAAATAACTTTTTGATTTAAAGATGAAATGACTAATTTTTCATTAAGGTGCTCAAAGTGACTATTATCGTATCAACATAAATATCTTTCTTTCCGTTCAATATGCACAATTTAACAAAAACGTATACAAACGCAAGGTTTAGTTCACTTTGGCTAACATTTTCTGAATGTATATGATTACAGGAGACATCCGACTCACAAATAAAAAAAATAGGATAGAACTTTATTGTTATTTTTCAATTTCATACTAAATACCAAATAAATAAATCGAAATCAATCAAAATTATACATTCATCTATCTGTAGGTGGTCCGGGACCATACCAGTTATTAGATACTATATAGATTAAACTTTTTGGAGGAATACGTTAGAGTTGACACGGGATTATTAACAATCTGGAATCAAGGTTGCTCTTTTGTGTACCCTACTAATAAAGTCAGAGCTATCTTTACACTAAAATAGTACACAATTTACAGTTCTATTTAACAACCTTTCCAAACTAAGAGATCAATTAGGTGTAGAAAAATATGAAATGATTTTGCACTCAGGTAAAAATTGATTTTTTTAATTCAAAAACTACATAATTAAATAACTAAAAGCACTAGTGGCCTTAGGTTTATAAAGAGCAGAAAATGTTATGGTCATAATATTTATACAAATAGTTTCTCAGTATTATAATGAAAAAGCTTTTGTTAACTGACTATTTATAATTTTGGAGAAGTGTTAGAAATAGTTATCAAAGGTACCAGGATTATAATTTTGTACGCAAGACGCGCGTTTCGTCTACGTAAGACTCACCAGAAAATTATTCGAATTCTAAAACGTCTATTACTATCCCTATGACACAGGAAATACTACCGTGTCACGAAGAAAGTGTTGCTTATCTGCTTTTTTATTTATGATTTTGATGTGTATGAGCTTTGATTTTACCATTCGATTAGGGACGTCCTTTTTTGAATTTTCCTCGGAGTATTTTTGTGATTTATCTTTTTGCATATATATTTCAGGTTTTGAATTATTGTTGCACATCACACATACTTAATATAAATTTTTCAGAAAAAAATGCAATCTGGCACTCAACATACACATTTGTTTTTGGTTTCATTTTCCTCAGAAATTCAACAATGATATATAGCTCCATTTAAATTTGGCAAGCAGATGTTTATCTAAATAAGTGTGTGAATACGGTCTACAGAAAAGATGAATAATGAGCAAAATGCGAAAAAATTCATGAGTCAAAAATATAAAGAATAAACGAAAGTGGACAAAAGTAATAACAAAAAAAAAAAAAAACTAGGAGGCTGAAATAAAAAAAAAAAAAAAAAAAATAGCGAATAAATCTTAAATAAAAAGAAATAAACAAAAAAGGTATAAAAAAAATAAAGAACTGCTATAATTTGTTAAAATTACCTGTTATTTTTTGGTATAGTAAAATTATATGTTTAACTGAACTAGTGTTTATTACAAAATTGTATAACCAAAAGCAATATGCACTGGCTGTACACGATAAGAAATTACAATGCAAGCTGGGAATAATTTGTAGTTTGTATAAAACTATAAACATGTAAGCTATTTCGTATCACATAATTTGATAAATAGCTGAATTTGAAGACATGTGGAATAGTTAATGAAACAGCACAGTCATGTAAACTTTAATATTTTTTAATCGAATATTAAACGAGGTTCGTTATGGCTTTTGAACGGGTACGAAAAAGAAGGTACAAAATGATTTAGGTACGAAATGACTTCAATACCAAAAAGTAAATAAAAAATAGGTCAGCGATTCACATGTATAAATTAACAATTTCATAACTAACGCCTGAGCAACATTTCACTTACAATTCTAAAGTAATACACATAACAAAAGGTTAGATATTGATCAATTTCACTATAAGTATTATGTAATCGTCGGTTTCAGTTAATAGATTACATAATAATTATTTCATTACAGACTCATGACTTGGATAGGCATTAAGAAAATCATGTGATGATGATGAAATCCCATCTGCTCTTAGTTTGTCAACCTATCGTCGGTGCAAGTTTTAGATTTATGATCCCGCCATTGTGTTATGAACTTTTTTGTATTCTCATCTTTCATTTTTGGTTTATTCGCTTTGCGTATAGAGTATTTACGCCATTTTGTTTTTTCTTGGTTGAAATAGTTATTTAAAAAAGAAGAAGATGTGGTATGATTGCCAATGAGACAACTATCCACAAACGACCAAAATGACACAGACATTAACAACTATAGGTCATCGTACGGTCTTCAACAATGAGCAAAGCCCATACCGCATAGTGAGCTATAAAAGGCCCCGATAAGACAATGTAAAACAATTTGTTGTGATTTAGATTAAAACAAAATGTTGACCACTGTACCTCAATTTTAACATTTTTACCTGTTATGTATTTTTCTAAAACATTGTTTTCATTATCAAATGACCAAATCAATAGCTCAAAAACTTTAGCCAGCTTTAACACCAGATTAATCCTTCATTTTCTACATAAGGTTATGCATGTACCAAGTCAGAAATATGACAGCTGTTGACCTTTAATTTGATGTGTTTGAGCCATTGATTTGGTCATTTGATAATGCACTTGACTGTAACTTTTTTGAAGTATATGGTCCGTGACCACAATTATTTCGTAGTGCATTTCTTTTAGAACATAAATGAAAATTTAAAAAATCCCACCTGCGCTTTCTCAATGAAATTTTTACAGTGTGTTATACTACTCAAGGGACAAATTATATCAAAATTATAGAAAACTTCATCGGCTCTAACTCAAAATATGGACAATTTTATGTTCAGGGCGTCTTGAAATATTTTGACAGTTTTCGAAGTGCTAATTTTTAACATTTTTCAGCTGAACCAAATCACTACTTTCCTTTATAATTCTGGACCCAAATTTTTTTACAATGTAATTGCCCCCCCCCCCTTATTGCAATTTGAGGTATTAAACATGGAGAAATAAATTTGGAAGGGGTATAAAAAATAAATGGCAGGTAACCCATTGTCGACACTATGGACTATATTCGTGAACGTCATAATACCCGTAATTATAATTCGAACTTTAATGTACAGAACATGAGTTTCACATCAATCTTATGTGAAACTCACGTGAATTTCATCTGAAAATTACAAGAATGTTGTTCACGTGAAATTCATATGAATTTTTAAAATAAATTAATTCAAACAACATCTTAATTTTTAAATTCAAGTAAAATCATGAAAAATTTTGGGTCAGTTTCATGTATAAGCTCGTTTGAGGTAAATCTCACCTGAAATTATTCACGTACATTTCATGTGAGATTCATGTGATATTCACGTAAGCAAAGTGTGTGTATATAAATATCATGCAATCTACCATACAATTTCTTTTTATCATGAGGTTTAGCATGTCACAAAACAAGGTTCAACCCACCATTGTTTTCTTAAAATGTCCTGTAACAAGTCAGGAAAATGGGCATTGTTATATTATAGTTCGGTTCTGTGTATTTTACATTTTAATGTTGTTTATCTGTTGTTGTGTTGTTTTCATCTTATATTTGATGCGTTTTCCTCAGTTATAGTTTTTTTTTTGTCTTAAGCGATTCATGAATTTTGAATAGCGGTATATTACTGTTGCCTTTTTATCAACATATGTACGGCTAGTATGAGTCACAACATTTGACTAG
Source organism: Mytilus galloprovincialis (assembly GCF_965363235.1). NCBI lineage: Eukaryota > Metazoa > Mollusca > Bivalvia > Mytilida > Mytilidae > Mytilus > Mytilus galloprovincialis. Next base: position 71,375,221 of record NC_134850.1, on the reverse strand, counting down.
CCACTTAAAACTTTTCATAACGTATGCTTCAATACGGAGTTGAAAGTCCTTATTTTTGTATTTTTTAATGCTGAATTCACTCTTTCAAGATTGTAAAAAGTAAAATCACAAAAACACGGATAGTCCCTATTCAAAGGCAAAATCAAAGCTCAAACACGTCAAACGTATAGAAAACACTGTCATATTCCTAAATTGCTACAGACATTGGATAAAATTAAGTTTATTTTCTTACTATCTGCAAATATAAATTACATATGACATATGTTTTGATTCTGACCTTCTTTGCAAACAAACTGTCATTGTATGTCACATATAACATTAATCCACAGGAGACCAAATGAAGTAAGGGTTGGAAATTATCGGTCACCATACTCTTACAGTTTGTCTTGCAATATAATTATTTTGAGTTGATCGTCATTAGAGAGCTTGGTAAAGACACAAACAAAATGTGATATTAGACGTGCCTCTGGCGTACAAAGTATGGACGAAAGATACCAAAGGGACAGTCAGCCTGTTATCTTTGATAATATTATAATAGATGTGGTTTAATTGCCATTGAGACAACTTTCCACGAGAGATCAAATGACATAATCATTTACAGCTATAGATCACGGTACGGCCTTCAAAAATGATCAAAGCTCCTACCGGATAAGTTATCATTATTAGCGATAAAAAGTCTCGACATCATATAGTGTCAACAATACAAACGAGAAGCCAAACGGCTGTACTTTTGAAAAGCGAAAACATCACATTCTCACAACATATTACATCATATAAACATATCAGAGACACTTTATATCTAAATATAGCTATAGAAATAAATTGTAACAACAGTTTGAAAATATTAATAGAAATATAATTCAGTTAGGATAACAACTCAAAACAGTACTAGGACAATTTGAAATATCCCAAAATAACCACTGAAAAAATATATATACATCACTCAGCACTTTAAAAACAATAAATTTGTTAAAGGGTGACAAACAATATTCTATGAATTATTAGACACTCTGACTGATCAGTTAAAATTTCATCTAAAGGTAAATTTTCCCGTTTATCTTGTTTCTAACAATACATCAAATCGTAACTCTATCAAAGATAAAAGATAAGAAATTCACCTGCCGTCTGTTCACAGTTATAACGTACACGTCGTTATGTTCGTATTGTTTTCAAAATGATGGTTCTCTTAAAATTGACAGTATTTGTTCTATTCCTGGAATCTTTCTCGGGAGGAAATGTTATAGACAGATTATTTCAAACTGAAAAAAAGGTGGAGCTTTTGTTTGATCAACTTCAGCAACAAAATAATGAAATCATGCAGTTAAAACAGATCATTGCCAACAAAGAGATAACAAGAAGAGCAGATCACATTCCTCCTATTAGAGGTTTGTTTATGTACAATTCACTCCATTATGTTAAAGTATTTGGCTTTTTGCATATGTCATTCCCCATTTCCATTCTCAATCTTATTCCTTATAAAAATAAAAACATGTGGCACGATTGTCAATGAAAACACTTCCACCAAAGTTCAAATGAAGTGAATGTGAGTAGTAAAATCAAACATACGGTTTTCAACAATGAGACAAAAAAAACATGCCGTATTGTCGTTTTAAAAGGCACCGACATGAAAAATATGAAACGATATCAATTAAAAAACCAACGGCTTATTTAAGATCAAAACAAATATGACAGACATGAACCAACGACAACTACTGAAATACAGGTCACTGACTTGGGACAGGCAGACACTTAATGTGACGGGGTTTAAAATCTTTGGTGGCACCAAACCCTCTCCCTATTTTGGGACAAGTGGTATATTACTACAACTTATGAATAAACTATTAATATCAGTCAAAAACGGGTCAATACATCAAAACGATACAGAGCAGAAAAACGAAAACAGGCAGTGACAGGGAATTTATAAACCTTTCACAACAAAAAAGACACGAGTTACAGATCTGAGAGTACAGCTAGGTCAGAGCCAATAATTTGATTGTCATTTATTTCTGATCTACAATCTCTGTGATTCGAAATACTTAGAAATTTTAAATGTCAAAAAAAGAAAGCTAGATTAAATCAAAGAACTACATGTTTAGCAATCTTATTGGCACATAATTGATTATATGTTGTCAAAGCTTTATGTATAGTATTGCAAGCTGTTCTAAGCTCTGTTTTGAATAAAAGCAAGAAAATCACACTTACTATCTTATGTAACACAAACTCAGATTTTTTAAAAGATATAAAAAACACACAATGAAAAAATCAGAATTAAAATTTTATAAATAAACTCATCATAGATACCAGGATTGAAGTTTTATATTTACTCCAGACGCAGTTTTGTTTATATATAAGACTTAAAATGACGCTCGAATAAAAAAAATGTGAAAAAGGCCAAGTACGAAGTTGAAGAGCATTGAGGACCATAAATTCCTAAAAGTTTTCAAATATACAACTTAGGTAATCTATTCTTGAGGTAGAAAAGCCTTAGTATTTCAATAATTTAAAGTTTTGTTGACAGTTAATTTATAGTAATGAACATATCAATGATAACTCAAGTCAACACATAAGTGCTGACTACTGTGCTGGTGATGCCCTCGGGGAATAAAGACACTAAACTTGAAAATTTAAACATACACACTGAGAATCAGAAATTCCACAATAAAAACACAAAAAAGAATACAAACAAGTCTTAAAACTGATAAAACACACTGAGATTTTACAAAATTACACGCTGAGATATGCGTGCACATTCAATGGTGGGGTATGAATACAAGTGAGATAAATATCCGCCAGAGACCAAATAACATAAATGTTGTTAATAACTGAAAATATTTATTTTTTTCAAATTTTGAAAAGATTCTTTATTTCTTAGAATCAAGACTTCTAATACCACAGTCACAAACTTCAGCAATTGCTTTCTATGCTTGGTTGAGTAAGACAGAGCAGAAAGTCGGTCCACATCATACCTTGATACTAGATCACATTCAAACAAATTCTGGTAATGCATATAATCATCATAGTGGTGTTTTCACAGCTCCAAGTAACGGGATCTATTTATTTTCATACACCGTCTTCCCGGATTCACATTCCTACGGCACCATATAGTTGATTGTAAACAGTCAGAGTCATGCCGATATATCTATAGACAGTAGTCCAACAGATCATGATTTAGGCGGTACAACGGGAGTAGCCATACTGTATCTGAAACAGAACGATGTATGTTACCTTCGCACTCATTCAACAAATACCTTCAATGGAAATATATATAGTAGTACGAATGCTCGGACCTCTTTCTCTGGCTTTAAAATAACAACAGAATGATTATGTTGGTAGATTAAAGATATGATGCATGATAAAAGTGTTGTCATTTAAAGTTTTGAATTTTTTTAAATACTAAGGCTGGCGTATATACTAAATTTAATCCTGGTATCTATGATGATTTTATTTACAACCACTGAGTCGATGCCACTGCTGGTGGAGATTTATTTCCCCGAGGGTATCACAAGCCCAGTAGTCAGCACTTTTTGCGCTGACATAAATTGTCATTGATATGGTTACATTTATAAATTTACTGTTTACAAATTTTTGAATTTTTTGAAATACGTAGGCTTTCCTACCTCAGGCATTGATTACCTTAGCTGTATTTGGCAAAACTTTTAGGAATTTTGGTCCTCAATGCTCTTCAACTTCGTACTTTATTTTGCCTTTTTAACTTTTTTGGATTCGAGCGTCACTGATGAGTCTTTTGTAGACGAAACGCACGTCTTTCGTATATACTAAATTTAGTCTTGGTATCTATGATGAGTTTATTTGCATAGATTTTGAAACGTCTTCTCTAAAATAATCTTTTTTGATATTGAAATTTTGGGTTTGCATTTAGGTCAATGCTGTTGTTCATCTTCTATCTATGGTTTTTACTTTTTCTATAATATTGACAAACGTTTCAAAATATTTTCAGAAGCAGAGATGAGATTATGTAAAACATGAATGGAATATTAAGAAATTTCCCAAAATAAACACTGACAATTCTTATCACTCTACATCAAAATACAACAAATTCAATTATATGGTCCATAGGTATGACATAGGTTTAAATATAATGTGTTTAACTTGTCCAGGATTGTCATCTTAGTGATATAGTACTTGTACACCATAAAATAAGAAGACTTCTTTGTCCTATTGGTAATATAAACAAACTTATCACAGATACCAGTTTTTAATATGTTAACAAGACGCGAAAGTCTCCAAGACTAATCAATGATGCTCGAATCAAAAAAGGCTACAAAACGAAAGAAGAAGCTGAAAAACACTGCAATTCAGAAAGGTTTTGACATAAACATCTAAGATCATCTTTTACTGAAGGTAAAACATATTTATATCTTCTTATATCTATTATGAATAAGAAGATGTGGTATGAGTGCCAATGAAACAACTCTCCATCCATGTAACTATGGATATGAAGTTTACAATAATAGGCTAAAGTACGTCCTTCAACTAGTAGCCTTGGATCATACCGAACAGCAAGCTATAAAGAGCACCAAAAGGACTATTGTAAAACAATTCAAAAATCAACGATGAATGACAAAAACAAACGACAACCACTGAATAACAGGCTCCTGACAGCGGGTTTGAACGTTTGAACAGGCCCCGACCCTTCCACAGAGAGTAGTGTTACATTACAACATAGAAAGTCACAAATATGATAAATATCAGTTGAAATAGATTAACTCGGTCAAAATGACATTTAGACAAAAACAAGTAAACATACACTGACTATCAGTCAGGATTTTACTTCGTCAAAATTATCTCCCCATTACGCCAGTTCATTTTCACAATCGTAGAAATCGAAGCCATTGTAGTGATGACGCGCTGCCAATTTTGCTCTTGAAAACCAATTAACTTTTAAAATTGTCACTATAGTAAACATTAAAGTAAGCATTTATCGCCTTCTCTAACAAAGAGCTTCGATTCTTTTGTTCTATTTCAACCGGGTTTCCGACTGACTATGGCATAATCTAAATAAAATATTAAAACTCATAAGCCTGTATACGCGAGTAAAAAATATTTTAACAAAATTACTGAATTTTTTATTCAGAGAACGACTACAGAATCGAACACTGATATTGCTTTCTAGGTCTATTTGTATATTTATGAAACATTCATATGATTTTTTCCTATTTGTTATACGATTTAAATAAAACTTGTCACCGTTTGGTCCCGAATGTTTTAATAAGCCAAATAGTTAGTATGACATACCGTTGATACGGTTATTTTCTGTAAATTTTCTGTTTATACAATGTTCATTACAAGGTTCTTCTATTAAAAAAATAATAGAATTTAACCATATACTCATAGTTAAGCAACATATGTATCAAGTTAAGTCTCATAAAAGTCAAATTACAATATCAAATTGGATACCCACTAGCCATGAATTTCCACATTATAATATTTCATCTTGACAAATATTGTCTTTGAATTCTATTGAAAAGGAAAACAACCTATAAATAGTGGATCTAATTGATGTCACATAAACAAGATATATTTTAACAAAAGAACACGTCAATTCGTTTCGACCTATCTTGCTGAATGATAATAACTCCGTGAAGCGTGGAAAAACGGCCCTGTCGTGGTCTATGGGCAGACAACTATAACAAAGTAGTTGTAATCAAATGAATGAACGAAACACATGTATTAAAAATAGTAAAACAATAAAAGCAACTCAAAAGAAATTGTTAACTGGTCAACGAAAAATGATAAACTGTATGTAAAATATCATTCATTTTTGAGAACATATTAAGTTAACTAAGTATAAAGCTATTCGGTAATTAAAACGATGCCCATAATACAGAGAAACAGACAATAACTACAACCAACATCTCATGTCAGTATATCTAATTTTTTATCAGGATTAGGAATTAAGAGTATTGGCTAGAGAATAATAAGAAATGAAGAACAATTTGATTAAACAAATAAATAAAGATCATTGGGGGGGGGGGGGGGGTATTTACTCAATATTTCATAGGGAGTAACAATAGAGGAAAACTCACGGTCACAGTACCCGAGATTTTTCCCGGTTAGATGGTGTTGGGTTTCCTATGTATTTTTTTTTTATTTCATAATAAGAAATGAAGAACAATTTGATTAAACAAATAAATAAAGATCATTTGGGGGGGGGGGGGGTTTTCTATAAAAGAATCAAGAATTTATTTACTCAATATTTCATAGGGAGTAACAATAGAGGAAAACTCACGGTCACAGTACCCGAGATTTTTCCCGGTTTGATGGTGTTGGGTTTCCTATGTATTTTTTTTCGGTCTTTTGGTCCTTTTTCTTATTTAGCCATGTCTTCGTTTATCTATGACTTATGAATTGGAATTTCCTTTTGGTAGCTTCTGAATCTTTTTAATAAAGATATATAATTAGAATCGTAGCACTGCGGATCATAAATAGATCATTTTTTAACGTTATCTGCATTCACGCATATCCAATGAGGAACATTTAAGGAAGACGGGTAGTCTAATGCCTCCGTTATAAACAAATGTCTTGATTACACCCACCTTACTTGACAGTAAACTTGTGGGACCAGTAAATCGTATTGTCTATAATTTTACAAATTATGTTCTATTCAAATAGGGAAATTTTTACTGAATGTATATTCTAAAATGATGATGTTGCATGAGCATAAACTATTAGCTTAAGCTTGTTACCGGGATTGATATTTTTATATCAATTTACAATGTTCAAAAAACGGTAAACTACAGTCGCCTTATTATTGCTCTCCAGTAAAAATGTCATCTACCTTCTTATTGCCACAAAGCGTTTAATTAGCTTTTGATTTATAGATATATTCTGTGGTTTGTTTTGCATTTGTTTCTCCTTTTTATTCATTATGGTTATTTTGTATAAGAAGCAGAAAACAATAAAATCATCAAAATACTGAACTCTAAGGAAAAGATAAATGGAAAGCTCCTAATCAAATGGCAGAATCAAATGATAAAACTCATCAAACGAATGGACACAACTGTCATATTTCTGACTTAGTACAGGCGTTTTCAATTGTAGAAAATTGTGAATTGAATCTGGTTTTATAGTACTAAAACTCTCACTTGTATGACAGTCGCATCAAATTCCATAAAATTTACAACGATACGGCTGTAAACAGAAAACTCCTACCCTGTCGACACATCCAGATTCGTTCCATTTAGAGTTAACTTGAATCTATCAGCTTTAGCTTGTTACCATGGTTCCTATTCTTTTATTTTACCAATTTACGATATTTGAAGTACAGTAAACTACTGTCGCCTTAATTGCTAAAAAGAAAACAATTGTTAAGTCAGCAACTTTTTTATGACCCAAACCCTTTTATTCGCTTGTGATTCGTAGCTACATTTCTTGATTGTTTATAAAATTTGTCTTTCGTTGGCCATTTAATTTCGTTTTATACCTGTACCTGTAAAAATTGTTTCTAACGAATAATAATGAATGCACAGTAAATAAAAATCCAAATGACAGTCTCAGGTGTTTTTATATTACATAAAAACTATCAATCATCGTCAACCATGACCTTAATAGGTCATAATCACTGCTTTGTTGACAAATTAAAATCTCGAATATCATATCAACTTCTTTATTCTTGACATTCATAAATCATCCTCATTGATTAAGTTTTTTGAACACTTATCAAGAAAACAATGTGAAATAGAATTGAATATAAATACATTTTACTTGGTGTTATGTTTTAGAAAAATAAAGTTAATTTCAAATAGCAAATTAATCATATGGGATTAATTAGAGTTGTCTCTCTTTGAATAGTTAACGACAAAAATGAGTTTTCCTTCATTAAAAGTGTATGATCATTAAAAAAGGCAACCGTAGTATACCGCTGTTCGAAATTCATAAATCGATTGAGAAAAAAAAACAAATCCGGGTTATATAACTGAGGGAAACGCATCAAATATATGAGGTGAAGTACGACACAACAGAAACACAACATAAAAATGTAACACACACTGAAACGAATTATAATATAACAATACTAGTTTGCAATAACATGGCAGGTGAAAGTAAAAGTTCTATCTGATTCTATCTATTTTTTAACGGAACCAATTTTGAATAGCACTAACATTCAACAAAATTAAACCAAACTAAACAAAATTGTACATTAGCCTATATGAAGACATCATTCTCTTGTAATGCCCCTTATTTAACAAAAAATCATTTAATAGAATTTGAATTTTGTATATAGAAAACCATCTTATGAAATATGAAGGTGCCTATGCCATAACTATAGTAAAATATAGTTCAGTACTTTATATGTGCTTACATCTACGTCATTTAATCTTAGGTGGATCGTCTGAAAGGCATTCCTAGCATATTTCCATATGTTACAATGCTTTTCTTTAATATGAAAATTCAAAATGAAGCGTTTGCACCTTTTATTTTATCTGGAAAGTAAACAATGATTTTTTTTGTATGAATAGAATATTTAGGTGACAGTACATTTTGAAAATCTCATTACACACACTGCAAACAATGTTTTAGCTCAAATTATATCAGAATAGTGTGTGTCTTTTCCTTAGCCAGCTTCTATTGCGTGTGTTTAATCAATTACAAACGTCGTAGAATAGTGAATCCTATAAAACATATATTTTCGTTTTCATGGTTAGCTTTTTTGAACTGTGAACTGGAATAAATGTCTTCTCCATCAAATCATGTAGACTTATTCATAAACATCTTTATCGAAACCTTACATACGGTAATATTGGATTTAAAACACTTATCTGTAACAAAATTCACAAGAGAGTTCAAACATTTACTTTTTTAATGTGTTTTGTCATTTGATTTTGCCATGTGATTATGGACTTTCCGATTAGATTTTCCTCTGAGTTCAGTATTTTTGTGATTTTACTTTTTATACACAAACGTAGGATAACCAAATACATGCTGCTATCAAATGAAAATAAAAACTGCATTGCCCTTTATTATTTCATATACAAACATTTATCAATGTCTGCAAATTGGTGGAAAACAAACAAAGAACCAACGTTAACAAATAACATGTCACTTGAAAAGCTTTAGACTTTGATTTAGATTCTGAACAGAAAGCGTCTATATATTCTTCTGTTACGTCTTCCCAGTATTGGCTTGCTAATGATGTACATGTTCCTTGGACAGCTACTAACATACAGTCATGCCATACCGTCACTATCCTGAAACGAAATAAAAGCATGCAGTTCTGACATTACGATACTATCCTGAAACAAATTATTAACATGCACTTCTGATATATCTCGCCTATCCTTAAACGATACTATCCTGATACGAAATAAAAAATATGCAGTTCTGCCATATTGTCACTTTCCTGAAACCAAATTAACATGCAATACTTTTATGACGTTGCCTTTTAAAAAAAATCAATATTTTTACCAAAAGATTCAAGAAAAAAGAAAAGGAAAAAGTGCTAAGCAGTTTCTTTTTGTAATAAATAAATCTGTAACAGCATCAACAAGAAGTGTCTTTCCTAGAAAGATGAACATGTACATGTCATTGTTTTTAAAACTATTCCCAAGGGAAAAAAATTCGAAATAATGTTATGTATCTACATTCCTTTAAAATTCATACCATGTAGCTATTGTCATGAGAAAAAACATTATCAATGATACCTGGCTTATAATTAAGTACGCCTATATAACACTTATCACCTTTTGGTCAATAAACTCATCATAGATACCAGGACTAAATTTTGTATATACGCCAGACGCGCGTTTCGTCTACAAAAGACTCATCAGTGACGCTCGAATCGAGAAACGTTAAAAAAAGCCAAATAAAGTACGAAGTTGAAGAGCATTGAGGACCAAAATTCCTAAAAGTTTTGCCAAATCTAGCTAAGATAATCTATGCCTGAGGTTCTTCAACTATTTCGGAAGTCATTATTCATATATCATCGCTTTTCAAATGTTCGGCTTTGAGCGTTTCTGGTGCGGGTAAATTCAGATTCCAGAAATGCGCTTCGGACGTGTTGTTTTCAGTTGCTATCAATGGCTTGTATATAAAAACAGTTGGAAATGATTGAAGAGACCAAACATTCCAAAAAATGTGGACAACTATTGGCTATGATAAGAATGGGGATTGAAATACCTTGGTGTTTTAAATGCTTAAACGTCTAATAAATATATACATATACAGAGAATAGTCGTATTGATGATATGTTATGTCTGCACAGTAGAACAGAAATACAAGGCGGTTGATACCCTCGGGAACGAAACGTGGTTTTGGAGTTTTTTAAAATTATGTATGCGAAATAAACTGCGCAGTCAGGACAAGGTTAGTATCCCTATTTTAATGGAGAATACTATAACTGCGCCATTAAATTACGTTGATTTGATTTATAAAATTTCAGGTAATAAAATACTGCCTAGGCATTAGCTTATTGCCTAGGATTTAAACTTAATGTCTAATTTCACTTATTGCGGCTCACATATATATTCAAACTATATTACTTACGTGCAAAGTGACAATGACTGGTTCGTTTGTACGTTTGTCGACATTTCTGTTGTACAACTTGATATAGCTGATTTAAGTGTGGCATTCGATAATAAACAATCAACGGCATCTACCATGCCTACAAAAAGGTAAAATCACAAAAAACTGAGCTCCGATGAAATGTTAAAATGGAAAGTACTTGAATTTGCTTTTTTGTTCTTCTTTGTTAAATATTTCTTTGTTTGTGTTTTGACTGAGATTGTGACATGGTGATGACAATTTTACCTACTATGTCTGTTTTGTTCACGCATCGTTGTCAAGATAATGGAATGTGATGCAACTGTCATACAAGTGAGAGGTTTGGCGCTATGAAACCACGTTCAATCCACCATTTTCTATTTAAAGAAATGTCTGTACCAAGTCAGGAATATGACAGTTGTTGTCCGTCAGCTTGATGTGTTTTATCTTTTGATTTTGCAATTTGATTAGGACTTTCCGTTTTGAATTTTCCTCGGAGTTCAATATTTTTGTGATTTTACTTTTTTCCCTAATGAAATGACAAAAGGAAAAGATCAAACACTTCAAAAGAACGGACAATAACTGTCATATTTCTGAATTCGAATATTTTCTTATGTGGAAATTATTATTAACAATTGATATCAACTTCTATATTCATTGTATGTAACTGTAAGTTTATTTGGTAGCTTTCAAATATAATTTTAAGAGGCAGTCAAGAACCTTCATCCCTAGTTGGGGTTAATAGCTGACACAAGAACAAGTTTATTGTGTATTTATAATTTTGCAAGGTTTATAAATAAAGGCAACTGGAGTATACCGCTGTTTAAAAGTCATAAATCGATTGAGAGAAAACAATTTCGGGTTAAAAATTAAAACCGAGGGTAACACATCAACTATAAGATGAAAACAACGAAACAACAGAAACAATGAAGTGCAACAAAAACAAACGACAATGCAACACACAGAAACGGAATATAAGATAACAACCGCCATTTTCCTGACTTGGTACGGAACAGTGGTGGGTTAAACCTAGTTATGTGGCTAGCCAACACCCGCGCTTTTATGGCAATGTTAATATAACACTAAATTGACAACATTACATGACAGGATTACAGTACAAATAAATACAACAGTTTTTATAACAGTTTAGTTTCGAACTTTTTTTAGTAGAAATGCATAACAGCTCACCGATTATGCATGTTTTGGGACTATTTATATTGAAGGCTGCTGAAGCGCCCAAAATTCACGTTGAACTAAATTCATATTTTGTTGAATGATACCTTATTCACTAAACTCTACGTTATGGGTGAATTGCTGACACGAGCAGTTGTCTTTGAACGATGAAGTAACTTATAACTTATTCATAAATACTGAATTTGCACACTGATCATCAATAAATCACGTGATTAACAGATATGCTATTGATTGAAAAAGCTAATTGTTAACGTTGACATTTATAAACACTGAGATTAATTAAAAAAAATCCTTTCTAAATTGTGAACATTGTAATTTCTTATTTTTCTGATTATTAATGAATGCTGCATCTGCTTACCATGCAATGTATTAAGGGATTATTAATGAACACTGTGATTCCTGACTTCACAAAACCAGGTTGAACCCAACATTTTTTTTTCTTAAAATTTAGGAAAATGGCTTTGTACTTGGCTTTCGAACTTTTTTCATCTCAGCGTCACTTGTTAGACTTGTATGGACGAAATGCGCGTCTGGCGTATTGAATTTTAAACCTTTTGCCTTTTGTTAGCTATTATTCGTGTGTTTCTCTGTCTTATGTGTTCTCCCATTTATGTGTATTGTAGTCCTGCCATGTATGTTGTCATTTTAATGTAACATTTAACATTGCCATAAAAGCGGGAGGTTTGGCATGCCACAAAACCAGGTTCAACCCACCATTTTTTTCTTAACATTTCCTTTACCAAGTCAGGAAAATTGTCATTGTTATATTATAGTCCGTTTCTGTGTGTGTTACATTTTAATGTTGTGTTTCTGTTGCGTCGTTGTTCTCTTATATTTGATACGTTTCCCTCAGTTTTAGTTTGTAACCCAGATTTGTTTTTTTTTCTCAATCGATTTATGAGTTTCGAACAGCGGTATACTACTGTTGCCTTTATTTGGCATTTTTAATGTCACTTCAATTTCAACAACATGAGAATGCTTGAAATCCTATGAAATGCAAACACTCACTTGTTATTTAATGAGAAGTAACTTAGTAAACTTGAAATACAGGATAATGCAAAAACTATAAGGTCTGCTTCATATCTTGATATTCCCTCGATATTACTACAGATGGGGGACCATGTTATGATCTATAACAAACATGATGATTTCAACTTTCTAATAGTCAATTTTCCCTTTGTCAGCATTAACCCACCGTCTGCAACTTATATGTGTCTTGTACATATCTCCATTATAACGTTACGCTCGTGCATGATACGAACTTCATTAAGATGGGCAAACAACTACAACCGATTTATGAAAAAGAACATATGAAATCAACTCTACATATGTTTTAAGTTAACATTCACAAATTAGTTGACAGAAACGAAGTGTATGTGTCTCAACTTACTATGAACATGTTTTCGCGGTCTTAGATCTTCTGATATTAATATAAGAACAGCCGAATACAATTTAGTTTTACAGTTTGAATGCGCACGCATGTTTAGTCTGCAGAAGACTATTAACCTGGCGACGCAACCAATTTTGCCCCATTTGGGTGTCGTGTGTTTCCATAATTCTGCACTTGTTGACTTTGTCATTAAGTTGTGGACAGTGGGTTTCTTGCCTTTTATTTATTTGTGTGTCATAATTTAACGTCCTTGCTTTCAAATTACTTCGATTGGAGATTAGCAACCTTGACATTGCTTTATAAACACAGTGATAAGGACATAACTTTGATTATCACTAACATATGTCGATGATGTAACAAGGAACCTAACTCTTATTTGCCATTGATTTAGGAACAATACATTTATGGTGGTTTGCATAAAAGGTGGTTTACTATTGCAAGTTGTGACTTGGATGTAGGTAATCTTATTGGCACTCAAACGACATCTTCTTATATCTATTTAAAAACCCGATAAATCTAATTGAAAACTGTTTACGCCATAAAACCAGGTTCAATCCACCATTTTTCTGAAAACGTCCTATACCCGGTCAGGAATATTGCAGTTGTTATCAAATAGTCCGTTCTATGTAAGTTCAGTTGAAGTTTGTTCTTGTTGCACTTCAGTGTACCTGTTGTTCCGTTGTTTTCGTTTGATAGCTTATGTGTTCTAGTTTGCAACCCGAATTTGTTTTTCTCAATCGATTAACGTCTTTTGAACAGCGGTTAACTACTTTTGCTTTTATTTAATATACTGTGAATTCCTTTATATTCGTGGTTACCAATTTTCGTGGATTGAGGAAAACTTGCATGTTCGTGGATATTTGGTTTCGTGGTTTTGCAAAAATCTGCATATTACCTTATAGAAAATGTGTATTGCGTTTAATAATTACTTTTGTGTTCATCTGTATCCACGAAATCCACGAACATTAGTATCCAACGAATAATAATCAATCCACAGTTGTTAATATTACCATTAATTTGTGAACACTGCGACTTCCCAAGCGCATCCCTGTTTTCCTGAGAGACAGACAAGTCGGCCTCAAATTCACCAATGAGATACTGACATGAAGTTATAAGTAAATCGTGGTCATTAACTTGACAGCTTCGGTAATAAATCAAGTTGCTACAATTTAAAATTAATCATGACTTGATCATTGCCGAACAATATCATCAATAAAAGTTATACAAATGCCGATGCGGTATACATGGGTAATAGGTTAGTAGAAAAAGTTATACAAATGCGATTCGGTATACATTGGTAATAATTTGGTAGAAAAAAAAGTGACCATGTGAAGGGGAGCACTGTTATCATTAATAAAAATAATGCGAGGTTTTGTTTTACTTTGCATGTATTGTAACAAGTGTTACATGTGTAAATACATTTTAGTCTTAAAAAGACATTTTGATCGCAAGCTTGTACTTTACAGCAGCTTTTCAGACAATACAGTTCTTTGTTGTTTTGTACAGGTATTATAAGAAAACAGCCCGATGTCACCAACTGGTCTTCATCACAGCGAAAAAAAATCTCGCACCAGGAGGTGGGCTGCAGCTGGTCCCTATACAAACATTTTATACATTGCAGTTCGATGGGAACCAATCAAGGCTCCGTGTTAAAGACCTCACTTTGACCTATAATAGTTAATTTTTACAAATTGTGACTTGGATGGAAAGATGTCTCATTGGCACTCATACCATATCTTCTTATATCTAGTTTAATGAAAATGAACGTCAAACTAAACTCCGAAACATACAAATGAAATAAGATTTTTGTTTTAAATGAAGACTTATAAAGGCCATAGACTCCTGACATGGGACAGGCACAAAAATACTTCGTGGTAAAATATGTTTTGTGAGACCTCAACCCTTAGTTCACTTACTTGCACAACGTTTGGAGGAACAATGTGTATGTATTTCGATTGAAATTTTCATAGTCGGGTACAAATGGTAATGAAGTCGCAGCACCATAACTTTCAATACAGTCTACCACTTTCCTACAGTCTTGTCCAGCCGTTGTATTGGTTATCATAAAGACAACTGAAATTCAAATCAATGTAAATTTTCTTCGATAAATCAAGTTACAATATTGTCAGTTATAAATAGGCGGTATATTTGACAAAATGAGCAACACGACGGATGCCACACGTGGAGCAGGATCTGCTTACCCTTTCGGAGTACCTGAGATCACCCCTAGATTTAGGTAGGTTTCGTGTTGCTTATTCTTTATGTTGTGTCATGTGTACTATTGTTTGTGTGTTTGTCTTTTTAATTTGTAGCCATGGCGTTGTCAGTTTATTTTCGACTTATGAGTTTGACTGTCCCTCTGGTATATTTAGTCCCTCTTTTACACTCGTCTAACGTTATAAATGTTATGTACTTTCTTAAATCAGTTAATTACTTTAATTTCGTGTGGTTTGCTCGGTCTTAGTTTTTAAATTGTTCATTGAAACTATGATGTACATCAAACTGTCTTCCGTTCCTCTGATTTTGCTTTTGCGACGGCACTACAATGGGCGGCCAATAATTGACTACACCGTAAAGAAACGATAACATTTATTTAGAGAAAGTATTAGTTTTACATCGGAAAACTGTGTCTTAGTGATTGTTTTGTCTTTTTGTTAGTGTCTGTCATATCTGTTTTATGTTATTGTTCCATCATAAATCATACCATTTGTTTTCCTGCTTTAATTGCCGCTATGCCGTTATTTCCCGGTCAAGGCTTAATCCATGCTCATTTGGTCTCTGATTGATAGTTGTCTTATTGGCAAACACATCTCTCAAACAAGTTTTCCTTATTTTTATAGGATCTTTTTGATAAAAGAAGAAAATTCAAACGACACAACCATACCATTTGACAATTTATGTGTGCTTATATATGAATAGAATTGAAAATAAAAGATTGTTTTCACATACTTACCTATAATGATAGTTATTCGACTCCTTTTATCCATTAGTATATAATTTATGTTTTAAAGTCTGAAACAGTAAATATGCTCAATTAACATGTGTTTTGATTGCTTTTTTTCTCTTTGTATAATCCGGTTTAAAATACTTGTTTGTCAACATAAAAGACCCATCTTTCGTGATCAAACAATTTCTGATATATATGTTTGTATTTTAATACACCTGTTTTTTTAAATAGAAGATTATACCGAAGTTATTTGAAGGAAGTAGCATAAGACGGATTAACATTTTATCGAGAGAATGTTGATAAAGGTGTCTGTAGGTCACAATATTATAAATCAATTAAAATAGGAGTTTCAGACCAGAATGACATTTAACATCATGAATGCATATCATTTCAACTTTACTAAACCGTTATGAATGCACTGAATTCAGCCATAACTGACACATAAATTCAATGAAACATTATATACTCTTAAGTATAAACTTAATAGCTTTCAAAGAATCTTACGAATTAAGTAAGATGTTTGACAAGCTGAGGTCCGCTGATTTCTCATTTATATATTCAATACCCATTCACTTGTCTGGTAGTATTTTTTCACATATTTTATATATAAGTATTTTATCCCTTAGGTGAATTGGGTACAGATCTGTTTATTAATTAAAGATACATATAAATCTATGTTCACCATGGGTGTAATATCATATTGATGCAAAATGTGTATTGAATTACGTAACATGAAAAGCATTCTTTCATTAAATGAAAATTAAAAATTAATTGGTTTTCGTATATTTAAAAAATAATATATTAACTTTATTCCAAGATTTTGCAAGTACATGTATTAAATTTTTGTACAATAATAAAGTATTTACATATAATATTAAGTATATATGTCGTGTACATGTTACTATTTTGTACAAGTAATTACCTGTACAAAAACTTTGTTATAGTAATTACCTGTACGATGCCATCATACAAGTTATTACTTGTACAAATATAATTGTACGAGTAATTACCTGTACAATTTTTGTTGAGAAAAAGATAATAACTTGTACAACACGCTATCTTTGAGTTATATATGTTTCTTCCGTACGCTTCCTTCTGCTTTTTAAGGAAATAACCTCAGCTTAGATGACACCTTGAGCAAATTGGACTTAGTAACTAATTGCCACTTTAAAGGGGCACTAGCTATGAGACATTAAAAATCTAATATATTCATTAAATTATGAAAGTGAAATAGTGAAATAATTGTTCGCTTTTAGCAGCCAGTATGGTTCAATTTTGTCAAAATAACCGAAGTATTAATGATAATAAATTACTCACTTGCAAGAAAATAATTCGACCTCATTGAATCTGTATTCATGTGAACTTCAATTTAACCTATTTGATAGAGATGGACAACACGCGAATTGTATGTGCAAAGTTATTTAAAGGACAAGAATGTCGACATTGAAAGGGAAACAAAGGTATATCATTTGATTGACTGGTTCGATCTACAAAAAATCATTCTTAAATAGGTAAAACGAATATAAACAAATACTTTTAATCTATAATATGAAATTAAACAGACCTAGAAATATCCTATAGCACGAGTTTGCTTAATCATTTATATCTATGATTATGTTAACATCGCTTATATCTTAACTAAAATACACACGAAACAAAGCTACGTATTATTATGCCTTTGCCCTGATAATTGTTTATTTAAGACTTTTAATAACTTCGATAAATGTTTTACATTGTTATAAATCAAATACGAGAATTTTAGTCAAATCGGTGAACATGAATTTGACAACTTGTGCCCCTTTAATACGGACTACTACCAATTATTTTGATTTATAACATTTACAATAGAAGGAAATATTCAATTGTTCTCTGACAGTTGGGTTTTAATTATTGTTATTCTGATTAAGATTATACTTGGTGTTTTTTTATGGAATTGCACTACTCTACATGTATATCATTCAGACCAATGTCAGATGTTCTAATGTGTTCATGACTGTATGTCTGATTTTTCTCTTCAAACAGACACCTGATGTTTAGGGTTAAATTCAAGCTGTGGCTGCTCTTAGCAATTTTTTTCAAAATTTTCACACATCTGATTGAGAATCCTGATCATTTCTGTGCTGATATTGGCAAATTGTTAACTCCTTATAACTTTTGAGTATGCCTCCATGACCAACTCCAGAATGTGATGTTCTAATCAGTAGGTAAAGTTCATCAACTATACAAATAATTTCGTCTCCTTTGCAAATGATTTTTTTTTAAATTCTGCTACATTCAAAACGTCTCAAGAATTATTTTTAAGTGCTGTTTTTGGAACTTAATTTTGCTTCCTTAACATTCCATATAGTCTATCTGTATCCTTCACGTGTAAATACTGAATTGTATTATTACAAGATTTTGTTGTCATTTTTTTTCAATTTATTTATTTCATCATGAAATTTCTTTTCTACGATGTTTTCCATCTTTACACTTTAGTTATGCCTATTAAACTGAACATATTTGCTAACACATTTATTATATAAAAAGTACTCAAATGTTTCAAGTTTATTCTTTTGCATTTAGTAATAAATTATTTGTTAAAAGGAAAAAATTTGTGAACAGCAAATTTTTTGTACAAGTAATAACCTGTACAAAATAATAAAATGTACACGACATATATAAAGAATAATGAGAAAAATTAAAAACTAAAATATAGAACAAATAAAATTTATTATTTTCATAATTATCTATATGTGATTGCTACAAACATCACATTATGAATTCATTCTTCGGTGTTAGTGTTGAAACATCAGTAAACATTTAGTTCATATTTCTCAATAATATATCACAGTTTTCAGAATAATTTACCTTGATAGCTTTGTTTAAAAAATAAACGATGCGGGGCTCAAATTTGCCTTCAGCTAATAAGTTCGAAATATACACAGCATCAGCGTATTTTTACAAAACAAAACAATGTTCGGACTTTGAAGCCTATTATGATGTCTTTTATGAAGAAATTAAACTACTTTTATAGTAATACGGCTTTTTTTTTAAAAGTCAAATTTTGATGTGTTAAGATAAACTAAAACTTCAACTTTGTACTCTATTTGGTCTTTTAAACATTTTTAGATTCCAGCGTCACTGGTGAGTCTTTTTTAGACGAAACGCGCGTCTGGTGTAAATATAAAATTTTGACTTTACTAAGTGTCCCTAAACTTTGAACAGTAGTGTCCCTGAAAAGACCACTGTGCAACCAGAAATGTGAATACGTAGAAACTTCGGGTGTTTGTACGCGCGTTCTTCAAGTCAAACGTTCTTGTATAATTTGTTACAACAATGTCATGGTATATATGGCGAGTTTATTTGCAACCACTGGGTCGATGCCACTGCTGGTGGAGATTTATTTCCCCGAGGGAATTACCAGCCCTGTAGTCAGCACTTCTTGGTTGATTTGAGTTATCATTGATATCTTCATAATTATAAATTGACTGTTAACAAAACTTGAAAAACTAAGGCTTTTCTACCTCAGGAATAGATTACCTAAGCTGTATTTGGCAAAACATTTAGGAATTTTTGGTCTTCAACTTTTTATTCTATTTGGTCTTTTAAACATTTTTTTTATTCGAGCGTCACTGATGAGTCTTGTTTAGACGAAACGCGCGTCTGGCGTAAATATAACATTTTGATACCTATGATGAGTTTATTCGAGACAGGTTATCTGTTGGATAAAGTCTGTCGTAAATTTGTCCCGATTTAGACGTATATGATTTGACTGCATGATTAGTATAACTGTCATCATTAACGCAGAAAAGAAACCCAGCTGATATGCAAGTTATACCTACCTCTTGCTGATTCACGATATTTAAGCTGCGTCGGATAGAAATCGACTTTATGGAAGTGCATGTATACATGTACATGTATTAAGACTTTAATCGATTTTAGAACAATCATTTACGACAAAAAAAGTTTTGTTCTGTTTTATATGATTCTAATGACAATACAATTCAATTTTTAGACTGTAGCAGACTTTTCAGAGAGATGTGTTCAATCTGAAATAGGTGAACAGAAATAATGATAGTCGATTTCTATTCGATGCAGCTCAATTATAAAACAAGGAGACGTGGTATGATTGTCAATGAGACAACTATCCACCAAAGTTTAAATAAAGTAGATGTAAGCAATTATAGACAAATTGACTCATCAAAGATACCAGGATTAAATTTTGTATTTACGTCAGACGCGCGTTTCGTCTTCAAAAGACTTATCAGTGACGCTCGAATCCAAAAAAGTTAAAAAGGCCAAATAAAGGCTTTTCTACCTCAAGCATAGATTACCTTAGCTGTATTTGGCAAAACTTTTAGGAATTTTGGTCCTCAATGCTCTTCAACTTCGTACTTTATTTGGCCTTTTTAACTTTTTTGGATTCGAGCGTCACTGATGAGTCTTTTGTAAACGAAACGCGCGTCTGGCGTAAATACAAAATTTAGTCCTGGTATCTATGTTTATTTTTTTTTTTTTTTATTAATCAATAAATTGTTTAACTTGTTTTAATGCGAAATATTTGAGTTGATACTAGTAGGGAAATTTACTGTTGTGGAGTAAAACCAAATATAAAAAAAAACATATAATAATATCGATAATTAGTAGTTTCGTCAGCAAATAAAAATGAATGATTAAAAATATCTCCTTTTTAATGAAATTGTACAAATTTTCAGTGCATCTGCATTGTCATAATATATAACATACCTTTCTTAAGACATTCTCCGCTGATAAATGAAATCATAAATACAAAATGTTCCAGCTCCTTCAGGCAAAGTTGACCTTAGATGGATGCTGCTATTTGAGGTGGTCAATTTTTGGTCAATTTGTCCGCACTATTCAAGTACTTATACATCATTACCTTCCAATAACTTGGTTTGGTCATTCATAATTAACATAGGATAAAAATTGGAACGTGATTCGGACATTCAAAATTTATTTAGTGTTATATTTCTTTTAGAAAGAATAAGTATATTTAGTTTGTTACCTTGTGGATATTTCATTACGCCCTAGATATTAGCAGTTATAAAAAATTGGAACGTGCTTCGGACATACAAAATTTATTTAGTGTTATATTTCTTTTTTAGAAGAAGAAGTTTATTTAGTGTTACCTTGTGGATATTTCATCACGCACTAGATTGTAGCAGTTATACAACGTATGTGCTGTCTTTGCTTTTCCTTATCTGTTTCTTTCTCCAGTGTTGTCTGTAGTTGCAAGAAATAATAATTTAAAAATATCCATAACATTAAGTAAACAATACATATCTACTGATCGATATTCCTTCAGCTTATTAAATCAGTGTACAATTAGTAAAAATACCTCAACCATCGATTTTGACAGATCACATCATTGAACTAATATAAGATTTCAGACACAAAATCCGCCCTTTCTTTTTAAAGTGAGTTTCAATATATCGTGGAAAATTAAATCTCCGTATGTAAACCTTAGACATCCGCTTTTACTAGTATATATAAATTAAGTTCATACTTCCCACCATAATTTATCAAAATTGTAATATTTTTTTACCAATTGTTATGCTCATTATTTGAATGACTAGAATACAATGTGAAAACCATGTACAGAATGTGAAAACCATGTACAGAATGTGCTAGCAATGACTAGAGGTAGAATACAATGTGAAAACCATGTACAGAATGTGAAAACCATGTACAGAATGTGCTAGCAATGACTAGAGGTAGAATACAATGTGAAAACCATGTACAGAATGTGAAAACCATGTACAGAATGTGCTAGCAATGACTAGAGGTAGAATACAATGTGAAAACCATGTACAGAATGTGAAAACCATGTACAGAATGTGAAAACCATGTACAGAATGTGCTAGCAATGACTAGAGGTAGAATACAATGTGAAAACCATGTACATAATGTGCTAGCAATGACTAGAGGTAGAATACAATGTGAAAACCATGTACAGAATGTGAAAACCATGTACAGAATGTGCTAGCTTAATGCAACTATAAACATCTGGTTAACTGCTGAAGTTTTTTTTTAACCAAAGCAGAAGGTTTTCACCCAAACATTTGTAAATAAAGACAACAGTAGTATTAACAGCTGTTCAAAAGTCATATTCTCGATTGAGAGAAAACAATGTCACAAACCAAAACCGAGGGGAATACATCAACTGTAAAACAATGAAACAACAAAAAACTGAACTGCAACAAACGCCAACATACAAAGAAACATACCATTTGATAACAGTTGCCATATTCCTGACTTGGTCGCGCGTCTGGCGTAATAAATTATAATCCTGGTACCTTTGATAACTATTTACACCACTGGGTCGATGCCACTGCTGGTGGACGTTTCGTCCCCGAGGGTATCACCAGCCCAGTAGTCAGCACTTCGGTGTTGACATGAATATCAATTATTTGATTATTTTTATAAATTTTCTGTTACAAAACCTTGAATTTTTTGAAAAAATAAGATTTTTTTATCCCAGGAATAGATTACCTTAGCCGTATTTTTAGGAACATTTAGGAATTTTGGGTCCTCATTGCTCTTCAACTTTGTACTTGTTTGGCTTTACAACTATTTAGATCTGAGCGTCACTGATGAGTCTTATGTAGACGAAACGCGCGTCTGGCGTAATAAATTATAATCCTGGTACCTTTGATAACTATTGGTACAGGACATTTTACTTGTTAAAGTAAACGTTGACCTTAATGACATGCAAATTGGAAATCCATGTCAAAAACAAAAATCTATGTTGACGTTGATATTCCCGGGCTTGTGTTTCCTATCATGATTTCCTTGATAGAGAATTGCTACTCACACGGAAGCTATCAAAGCAAGAGTTCCAAATGGTGAAGTTAAAATCATACTGTCGTAAATGTTATGGACGCCATCACGAATTAGTTGACCCTTATGGAATAACCGTTTCACAGATGATATCTTTTTGATAAAACTATTTTTTGGCACTGTCAACTATGAATGGGAGCACCTGATTTCACTCCCGGTATTTAGTGGAGTTCGTGTTGTTTCTTATTTCTTATTTATAATTGTTGATGTAAACATGGTAAATGTTCTTTGGTTTTATGAGGCTATGTTTACTCCTTGGTTTTGATTGTTATTGTCCATGTATAAAAGAGGGACGAAAAATACCAAAGGGACAGTTAAACTCAGAAATCTAAAACAAACTGACAACGCCATGGCTAAAAATGAAAAAGACAAACAAACAACAGCACACATGACACAACATAGAACACTCAAGAATAAACAACACGAACCCCACCAAAAAACTAGGGGTGATCTCAGGTGCTCCGGAAGGGTAAGTAGATCCTGCTCCACATGTGGCACCCATCGTGTTGCTTAAGTGATAACAAATCCGGTAAATAGTCTTAATTCGGTAGGTCACATTCATAATATGAATATAAATTATTGTCCTGGTGTTAGTTCTTAAGGTAGAAACGGGTAAGACTACCAAGATACTTCTAAAAAAAATAGTTGACAGTAAATTTAAACTCAGTGTAAAATATAACTGATATTACGAAACAAACTTATATTCAATCTCCAACACTAATCCTAATATTTACTGCGATACGCATGAAGAATCTATGGAAAACTATTTATATGTAAAACTTGGTAATCTAACTTTATAAAAGTATCATTTTCTACTTCAGTAAGATTTAATGACAGAAAAGTCACCCTGTATTATATGAACTGTTTGATGACGCAACTTGATCAGTTATACATTTTTAATCCTGTCATTTACATAAAATGCTTTTCTTTCACTACGACGAATTTAAATCGATTCATTCATCAATTTACAATGCTTTGTAGAAATTTGAAAGAATTTAAACGAAACAAAACGACTTTCTTTAACGTTACCGGTACGTATAAAAAAAATGAATAAAGATATCAGGCTTAAAATTATGTCCGCCAGACGCCCGTACCACATGTACTTGTGTATCTCAAAACTTAAGTATTTATATTGCAAAGGTATTTGAAGAATCCATACAATTCTAAAAGATAGCACAAGCTTGTATATGTTGAATGTATTTAACAATTATAAACGTGGTGGACTATTGTTACATAAAACTGGAAAGTTTAATTAACCAGTGCAAAAAATGGAAAATCACTAACTTCGTAAATATAAAAATAAGATTTGGTCTGATTGCCAATGAGACAACTCTCTTTATTTGACCGTGTTAGTTTCTTTTTGTCGTCTATTGTTTTCGCCCCCAAAATAAAAATAGGTAAAAGATATTCAAAGGAATGTCCAAACTCATAAGAATACACGACGACGAAAGACAGCATTTCAAGGAAACCATCGTTTCCCAAAAATACCTATTTTAATAATGGTGATGAACTTTTAACTTATGCTGAAAGAAGAATTTTCAAGAATGTAAATGAATTGATTATAAGGTCAAAGAGGTTTCTAATTGTGTCTCATTCCCTTTACATATTTAAGCAGATAAAATATATTTTAACTAACCTCGTTCACTACATCTTCAATGTGTATCAATTCAACATAGATATGTGAAAAACAATTTTAAATGAAAAATACCATGAATTTGATTTTTTTTATTAACGGAATAGAATGGCAGCGTAGAGATGAGCAAAAAAAAAAAAAAAAAAAAAAAAAAAAAAAAACACCCAATAATTCATTGATCGTGAAAGAATCAAATAAAATAGACAAGATAATCGTTTGGCTTTAAAATGAGAATATAGTTGACCGATTGCTTATGGTACTTGAAAAACAGACCAATACACAATGTCCGACTGGCATGTAAAATATACGGGTCTATCCCATCGAACAAGAGACAAAGGATACAACAGATACAGTTAAGTCGGCTTCATATCTTGACTTACATCTAGAAATTTACAATGAGGGTCGGTTGAAAACAAAACTTTACGACAAAAGAGATGATTTCAGCTTTCCAATTGTGAACTTTCCATTTCTAAGTAGCAACATTCCACCAGCACCTTCATACAGGGTATATATCATCCAATTGATAGGAAATGCATCATGATTTTCTTGATAGAGGGTTGCTACTTACAAGGAAGATATTAAACCAAAGTTCCAAATGGTGAAGCTGAAATCATCCCTTCGTAAATTTTATGAACGCCGTCACAAGTTGGCTGACCGTTATGGAATAACCATTTCACAAATGGTATCGGATATGTTCCTTATGTCGTATCTACAATCCCCTTCCCCTTCATAAATGTGACCTACTGAATTAGACTATTTACCGAGTTTGTATTACATGAGCAACACGACAGGTGCCATATGTGGAGCAGGATCTGCTTACCCTTCCAGAGCACCTATGATCACCGTTAGTTTTGGTGGGGTTCGTGTTGCTCACTCTTTAGTTTTGTTGTGTCATGTGTACTATTGTTTCTGTCTGTCGTTTTCATTTTTAGCCATGGCGTTGTCAGTTTATTTTCGATTTATGAGTTTGACTGTCCCTTTGGTATCTTTCGTCCCTCTTTTATAACCATTTCATACCTCACATAGAGTTGACATACTGCTTAAAGTATTTGAGAAACGGACCTTATTGCACAACTTTTACCTTGATCACCAATCCAGGAAATGAGGTAGAGATCAGGTGAAACATGTGTGACAGATATGTAGACCTTACAATGAACCAATATACCAAGTATAGCCATTCTTTTCCTCGAGTGAGAAAGTCATGTTACATAAACACCTTTACATTTTTAAGCAGTTGCTGAATCTTCAAAATAAGGTCAAGGACAATGGACATATGACCAAAATAAACTTTGTAACATAGGCATCTGCAAACAAATGAAGTATCTTGGTCTTTAATCCTCTTCATGGTCTGTATGGGTACAATTCAGCCACATAAAGGGACAAAATATGTCACAGTTCATTCCTGGAATCTATTTTCCAGTTTATGGAGATTTTTATAATCTGGGGAATAATTTTGAATTCTGGAAGGATAGGATGAAAACTAACCAAATTCAGGGGGGTTAGACATGCATGCATGACTAAGGAGTGGCAAGTTAGTTCATACTGAAATATCATTGAAAGTAAAAAAGAACCTCAACCATGATTTATTTATGATTTAATTTGCCAACTTGTAATTCCCATTTTTCTTCTGCTTTTTTCATTCAACTTCCTTGCCTTATACCACCCTTTTGTGGTCTCTGAGGGCTTTGTACTTGTTGTTGTTCCTTTCCTTATACCACCCTTTTGTGGTCTCTGAGAGCTTTGTACTTGTTGTTGTTCCTTTCCTTATACCACCCTTTTGTGGTCTCTGAGGGCTTTGTACTTGTTCTTGTTCCTTACCTTATACCATCCTTTTGTTGTCTCTGAGGGCTTTGTAATTGTGCACTAAAGACATATTACAGCCTGTAAAATGGTGGAACACCTTTTTCATAACTGATAGCATAAAACCTATTTATAAACGCTACTTTTTGGTGAGTGGCATTTGTTCGAGCTGCTGTCTCAGACTTTATACCCACTTCTCCCAACATGTAGTATTTGAACTCGAGAGCAAAGGTAGGTGAAACTCCAGGAAATCTATAGTTAATACCATGAATTTAAATTAAAATGGAGTCTGCTGTAGAAATAAAATTGGTTATAAATAAATGAACACTACATTTTATTTCTTCCTTTATTTGTATTCTTGGTCTATTCTTCAATGTACAACTGTACACACTGTAATTTTGACAACAATATATATATTATAACCTCATTGTCTATAAATAGTATGTGGTAAACCTTAAACAATTGCATCAAAAAGTGTCAACAAAAAAAGTGATTTTGTGTATACATTCAAGACATATACAACCTTAAAAGTAATATTTAAGTGTTAAATAAATTTAATATTAAATTTACACTTTTTTGTATGATTATGATAACATTTCATATGTTAATTTTTTCGTTGAAATAAATGATACACATTTAAATTTTGACTAGGGTATACGATAAAATCTAATTAACAAACAGTCTTCACACTCAACACTAAAATAGTCATCTCGCTTTGCATATGGTGTTTGAATATTTTAACATATAAATCAAAGCCCTCATAAAATCAAATTTATACTTAACAAGGGCATTTAATCATGCACTGACCAAAAAACATTGTAAAATTGTAACGTATACATAAAAAAATAATAATCAACAACTCACTCATTCTCAGAAAAAATGTATTCCCAATTACCACAAAAAATAAAATATTCAAAACAGGCATAAAATACATGTATAATATATGATATAGTTATACTATGAATGATTATACTTCCCACTATCCATTTTTTGAAAACAGTTTAGCGAACTGATATGCAGTTTTCAGAAAATGATAAAATTCATGAAAATGCTCTTAAATCCTCTATAACTGTGAAAAAAATCTATAGATATTGGGTAAATTAAAACCACAAAATGGAAATGGGGAAATATATTAGTTGGTTTTGAGACAATGTACACAACCAAACAGCAGTATAATTATAATATTCTAGAATCACAGCACTAAGTTGTCTGCCCCTTGACTGAGCACTACAGTTATCTGCCCTTGACTGAGCACTTCAGTTATCTTCTCTTGTCAGACATTTTTCTTTCCTTCTGTATACTGTGATATAATTAAATTGTACAGAGATTAACGTAGAATTACTTCATTTTATTCACATTATTTATCACATTTATATATATATTCTTTATATTATGTACAATTATTATGTATCACATGTGTGTAGTATATTTTTGGTATTTTAATTTTAATAAAAATATATGTTTTCAAATTTAAATCCAATATTTTAAATTTAAACAATAAATATCATATAAATGCAAAATTACAAGTTAAATCTTTATACACTACTGTGAATAAAGTTGTACAGTAATGTAAATCATATTTTACCCCCTCCCACCCCAATAGTTCAGTCCATCTTTTACTCCCCTCCCACCCCAGTAGTTCAGTCCACATTTTAACGTCTGCCACCTGGTTTAGGTCCCCAAGCATGGCTCGATTTAGGCTGTACGACAGCGCCAAAGGTAGGGAAATCGTCATTGCTCATAGTGTCTGGAACTTGAGCATTCCATGGAGCATCAGTCACAGTGAAGCCTGCTGCTGGCCTCTCCTTCCTGGGTCCACCCTGATCTCTCTGGGGTTTAGTCAGCTGCTTAAGATATTCCTGGTCAATAAAATCTTGAAGCTAAAAATAAAGAATTAATAGATTACATAAAGGCACTGTTTAAAGACCTAGGAAACAAATAAAATAAAAATTTCAGTTTACTTTTCAGAATCATAATAAACCCGATAAATTTTGAACAGCCCTTATTCTAAGATAACATCAACAACCCTTACAACATCAGTACACCTCTTATCTATCAAGCTTATTACCAAATAATTTCACTCCACTAGACCATTTATTTATTGAAATAAACATGTACGGGACATTCAAATAGTTCACCTGAAATTATTTCAGATTAAAAATCTAAATTCCAACATTCTCACAATTTTGATTATTTTCAAAGTTTTAACATAAAATATAGGCTCATCACCAATGATATTTATATTGGTATTACCATTTTTTAGTTTATTTTTATCCTAGAAATTGAAAAATGACATGCAACCATTGCTTTCTGGTTATTTTAAATTATGCAAAAACCCCACCACTTTATTGTAAGAAATGTACCATAGCATTAAACTTGATCGCAATATCACACACAGGTACAAATTCAGTATCCAAATTAGACTTACAAATTCCTCTTCAATGTTGAGCAGATGATCACGGCAGTCATAACAATCATCTTCTCCACCAGAGATATATATTATATCAGGATTCTCCTCTGGACCCCTGGGGAAACGGATATCCACTTTGAAGTCATCCATTAATTTACGGATGTTCTTGCCTTTAGCACCAATAATACGAGGATGGACACGATGATCAAGTTTACATTCGATGGAAGTCATTTCCTCCTGAAATAGAGACAATAATTGTTATAAAGACAGGTTAATTGTTGAAATAAGCATCTTGTAAAATATAATTGGTTCTGTTAAATTTATCATCGTTAAGTCTCATTGACATATACCAAAAATTTACGTGTCTTGATACAAACTAATCAAATTGTGTATTATTTCAATCAACAGATACTTATAGGTTTCATAACGAGTGAGAATTAGATATCGATTGATATCAACTCGAGTTATTTAATTTCAATAATAATAAACGAGCAAATTTATTTCTTCGTCCATGATGAGATTTATATTAGATAATGCAGACGATAAAGCAGACGAAATGTTTTAACCCTTTCAACGCTACACAAAAAATGAATAATATGGCTGCTGCTGCTGTATTTTCTATGTTGTTTGCAATGAAAATGCACATCTACATTCAAACTGATATAACTTTTTTATTATTGCAGATATAGAAAAAGTTTGTGTATGTAAATTGTTCTCCTTATCCCAAACAATAAAATGACGACTTCCATTTTTACCTTTAGATCATAATGAAATCTGTATATACAGGTAAACTACAGGTAAAATTAATTAACCTGTATTATTTATGTATACCACTCCTCTAGACTGGAATCTTTGTTGGTTTTTGTGTACAACTCATAATTTTTACAAGTAAAGATTGTAAAATAAAATTTTCACAAATTTGTGGCTCTTGGTACCTTTGTACAGGTAAAAACCTTGATTACAGGTAAGTGCTTTCCCAGGCGCAATTTCTATGATTTCTACGGAATTGTTGTGTGATTAAATGGTCTATACTGGATTCATTGTTGAAAGAATGTGATTATATTTTGGTATACATGTTCATTATATTGATATACATATACATAAGTGTTTGTTTTTACCTATTTGACATATTTGCACCTGTATATCAAGGTGAAATACAATACAGGTAAAAAAAAAAAAAAAAAAAAAAAATAACATTTTTTACATGTCCATGTCCTGTATTACATTGATTTGTATGATTGTGTAAATAAAATATTGCAAGCTGTGTTGTGTTGTGTAGTTTCTGTATAAAGACAAGGTGAATGAAACCCATGAAGTAAAAGTCTTCTCAATTTTCAAGCAACAAACACCACTTGAAACTGTAATACTGTAGTTATAATGGTTATTCATATAATTCTTGACTGGGTTCATTTTGATTGATGGGAAGTACTGTAAACATTTGTAAATGTAGAAATAGAATTTAATAACTAGAAATAGAACTCTGTAACATTGTAAAACTTTGGCAAAGGTATTCAATACATGTAAATAACAAAACGTTGAAATTTGTCATTGTGTTCATTCACTCTCAGAAGATGAAGATGATGAGTTATCGTCAACCCCCAATTTTCTCTTGTAATCCTTTTTTGTGTGGTACTCATGAAAGCAGTCTGGAACACAAAGTGCTACGACACACTTAGGACAATAGAAAGAAGTTTGTGTTCTACGATTACCCTGTCTGTCCTTTGGCGCAAAATTGCATGCCTTACAATCTCGCAATGGCCTTTTACGCTTTGCCCCTTCCTTTGCCGGAATATACTGCGGAAAATGTTTTCCTGTAAGTCTCCCAATCGGTTCACATTTTCTCCCTTTGGTATTGTCTGGGAGAGGAGCATCAACTGCCTCATCGATGAGGGCGCGGATTAGACTTTGACGGAACATTTGATGCGTTCTTCGTTTTGCTGGCTTTCCATATTTCTTAAACAAGACGTACACATTCACTAGGAGAACATTAAATAAGTGAAAGAATAGAGTTTTCCACCACTTAACACTTTTACGTAGAACATCATAGTATTGGCAGATTTGGTCGTTCATGTCTACACCACCCATAAATTTACAATAGTCAACTACCAAGTTTGGCTTGAGCACAGGCTCGTTGTCCTTGTTCACTCTGTCTGTGACTATAAGTTTGGCCTCATGCATCGTAGAGAGCATATGCACATCACGTTTGTCATGAAATTTTATAGCTAATAAATTCCCCATTCGTCGAAATATTCCTTGTCCTTGTTTCAATTTTTTTACCTCCGTAAATGCTTTCGGAACTAGTTTTCTGTTAGTACGAACAGTACCACAAGCATAAGTATTTAGTAGGTCCAACTCATTGAAAAGTTCAGGACTACAATAATAGTTGTCCAGGTATACTTTATACCCCTTAAGTAACAAGCCACAGAAAGCTAAAAGTCCAACTACTAATTTAGTGGTGTGAGTACAATCCTCTGCAACACCTACAGTATCAGCATAAATACTGCAGCTACGCTCAGCATCAGCATCATATATATCAAATGCAACACAATAACCAGATCTCGCTTCACAACATTGATACAACTTTATACCAAACTTGTTGGGTTTCATAGGATTATATACCCTGAATTTAACTCTCCCTTTAAAGGGACATGTTCCTTCATCGAAACTAAGACTCTCTTCTGGTGTATAAACACCAAAAGTATCTCTCATCATAGTAATAAATGGCCTTACTTTGTAAAGACGGTCAGTGTTAGCAAGGTTATTGTCATTTAAATGTAAGTTGGCCAGAATATTCATAAACCTATCTTTTGCCATCATTTTACTGAAAAATGGAGTGTTGATAACCTCATCTGTTGACCAATAGGCATCAAGGTCACCTTTTCTAGTTAATCCCATTGAAATTATCAAAGAAAAAAATACTTTCATTTCGTCTATGGAAGTTGGTCGCCATTTTGTTATACGAGAATTTGGTTTGAGTTCATCATTTTGAAGTCTCCTATTAGCGTATAAGTTTGTTTGTAAGACTATTGTATCCCACATTGAATTGTTAAATAACAAATTGAAGAAATCAATTGGCTGTGGGTCTTCTCCCAAGTCGATGTCAGTATTTAGACCCGGCGTTCCAGTGAACGGAGCACAAATGGGGGGCGTGTCAATTCGTGACCAACCATTCTGCTCATCTACCCCAACATTTATGTCTTTATCATCCTGTTCAAACAATATTTCGCTCAGTATATCATTGTCTGTAATTATATCGTTCAGATCAAAACCTTCAAATTCACTATCTTCGTCTGATTCACCGAAATATTCCTGTATAAAATCGTCTAGTTCTCCGTCGTCAATGAACGCCGCCATTTTGGCATCATATTTTTTTTCACTTTTTATTTCTCTGCCGGGCGCAATATTTTCCCAAAGAAAGTTCCATTTTTATAAGCGCGATTGCGACCTAGACATATGCCCTTTAAGATTGACTAAAGTCTAGATGCCTTCCGGGTGATATACATACGATACATGCCGACAAAACCGAACAACAACAAAAACGACTTATGCCGCCAATAGCAGCCTGGGACGGAGCACCTCATCGCGGCATATGCCGCGAATAGCGTTGAAAGGGTTAAAACTGATATTTAAATTATCAAATCAGAATGTCAAATCCCAAAACTTTGAAATCTATTTACTTTCCTCATTTCCAAGAAATGGTTGTATAAAATTTACTTTTATGCGGCTTCAAAATAATCAGCTCCATATTCAAATTGAAAGACAAAACAAAACCATATATATTGATTTTGTGTGTCCATGTTGGAAGTTTGTCCTTGTAAATTCTGTACAGTGGTAATTCTATGGTTTATATATCTTTGAGTTCTGCATGTTAAACAAGTATTTACATATGAAGGTAGTATCCGTATTTTCATTCTTTTTTTAGTGTTCAGCATACCTTATGCACAATATTAGGTGACATATACACTTGGTATTGTTACTTACATAATCACGGACCATCTTAAGAATTTCTGTCTTTGCAGCGTTGGCCTTATCTTCGTATCCAGTGATAGTAATGATATTAGTGTCAGCATCCTCTTTACCGGGGAACTGAATGTTAACATCGAACTGATCACGTAGTTTGTTAACAACAGCTCCTCGACGTCCAATGATCTTAGAGTGGTACTGAGGATCTACCTCACATTTCACTTGGAAACTTTTCAACAACTGTAAAAATATAGATAGGTTTATCCATTTTTTTAAAGTAGGAAGGAATTTTTGTTTATATTCTATATAAGAGAGAGTGCAAATCTACATTTTTCCAATGTACATAATCTAATCTTTGTTTTTCCATATTATATAAGTGCATATTATTTAATACAATGAAATAAAATCCAATATGTATAGCATAAAATAAAGGTAAACAGTAAAATTCATTTTCATTCAGAAATCGATATCTACTATATCTTTGTTTTTCCATATTATATAAGTGCATATTATTTAATACAATGAAATAAAATCCAATATGTATAGCATAAAATGGAGGTAAACAGTAACATTCATTTTCATTCAGATATCGATATCTACTATATGCAAGTGTTGTTTAAAAATATGAACTTATTAAAATATCATATGACTTACCCTATCTTCTTTTTCTTTTTCCAACTGATCACATTTCTCTTGTAGAGCCTCCAATGCCCGTTTAACATTAGCAGGAGGACCGGTCACCTTGACCTTGTCGCTGTGTTCCTCTGCTGGGGGTATAGATATATTGACATCATAGTCGCCCATCATTTCACGAACATCTTTACCTTTAGCACCGATAATATATCGATGGTAATCAAAGGGTACTGTCATTTCTTCAGTGACAGGAACCAAATCCTGAAAGTAAACAATAGAGCTTTCATAACTTACTGTTTAACAAATTTGATAGGAGCGTTATTTTAGTGACATTTATGAGGCGCATTTGCTTTTTTGTCTATGTTGTTCTACATACTTTCACTGCAAGTAGAATTTGGTTGGGGATATAATGAAGTTTTTCACAACATTATACACTGATTTTCTCTTGTAGAGACAATAAGTTAATCACCTTTTAAATAACAATAAAGTTAGACTGATTTAAAAATAAGCAGGTTGTATTCAATAAAAGGGGGTGGGGGGAATGCATCCTATTTGTACACAAAAATTTTGTATGTATGTATGTATTTATTCAGGTTCAATTAATAAATTTTTATAAATTTTTGAATATAGCAAAATTCACCAAAATTTGAGATTTTTTCTATGGAAAACTGTGAATGTAACCTGTATCTTATTCCCTACACTATAAAGAGCTGGTTGTTTTTTACCTGTAATGCCAGTTTAGCTGCCTCACAATTCTCTGGTTTACCAGTTATAACAATTATGTCTGATTTGTTGTGACCTGCTTCGTCCCCATTAACATCACCGTTTGGTAAACTGTTCTCTGCTGGAGCTGTAACATAAAATATAGGAATATCACAGATGTAAACAAGATCTATAGTATTGTTACTTGGAATATCTTACTATTGAAGTCATTTATCTTGAAATTGTAAGATCATAATCAAAATATGTGCCTATGAGACAACTATCCACTTGTTAACAATTAAAAGTCCATGTACATATTTAGACTATTTGGCTGAAAAAGAAAATATAAACTCCTTTCACATTTTGAAGCACACAGAAGTTGATTTAGCTCACAATCATATCATTTAAATTAAATAACTATTAAAAGATTGGGTGTTAATAAGATTAACTGACGATTGTTTCAACAACCGAAGAAAAGCTCTTAAGGGGTCTCGCAGGTACAAATCATTTTTTTTTTCTAATACGGGATTTCGCTATTTTTTTCTATAAATAAACTCTATCCAATACCTAATAGAAAAATAAAATAAAAATATGGGGTCACCGTTCATTTAAGCTCACAATCTGCCTCTGAAAGAAGATTTTTCTGTTGAAATAATAGGAGAAATAGAGGTATGAATATCAAATAAAAAAAGAACTAAATTACAGAAATCGCTAAAATTTTACAATTGTTAATTTATGTAAAGCTTATTTGAAAACAATAATAAAAAGTATAGGTCACCAATGAGTTAAAAAAGATATTTCAATTTCAATGCCAAAAATTGGCATGTTTGCACCAAAGGGAGACAATTTGGAGCCTTTTCAATGATATAAACATTTTAAAAGTCATCTGGGGCCAAACCCAATATATTTTTTTTGTTGATTTTTGTACCATATCATAAAGTAATAACTAATTGTGTAATGAATAAAATTTGTAATGAAAAATAAATGTTTAATTTTTTGCAAGCCTCCTTAAATTAAGTAACTACATACTGTCTTAAAATAATTATAACATAGACAAGATATAAGAGTAATTCAGACTTATATCATTATATAAGTTTAAACCTATTTTATTTGTTTAACTATGCAAAGGAATGAGACAAGTTAATCAAACTTATTAAGTCTTTTCTCATATCATAATATTATCTTACCTGCTCCATTCTGTCCTTCACCATTCTGACCTCCACCATTTTGTTGTGGAGCACGGTCAGGAAATTTAATGCCCACTTCATGTACTTTAGTTATTTCCTGAACGTTCATTCCACGATTGCCCATGACAGTTCTATGATACTGTTGTGGGATAACACATTCTACGGTCACCTGTGCATCCTGAAATTATCAAAAACATTTTAGTATCAATTTCAATAAAATCATTATAAAATAGTCATCCCAAAAATAGAATATATACAAGCTTAGTGTATCTTGAAGAATTATTACATCTGTAATCTGAACAAAAGTACACAGTTTAACAATAAGATATCCTTTCACACGTGTAATATAAAATGATGGTAATTCTTTATTTAGATTCTTTACCAAGTATACTAAACTTAATTCAACCCTGAAGTTAACAAGATTAACTAGATATCATTGAGATGGGAGCCATCTCTGTGGGCCCCGCTGTCAATAACGTGGGGTAAATAAGTTGTATGGATAATCTGATATGAAGCATTATTTGAAGTTATTACATAGTTTCATGTGTGATTTTGATCTAAGATTTTAAGTTAAAACTGATAAATATTCTCATCTTACTTTCATAGTATAATAGTGATATGACTGCATGATGTGAACTCATTGTTTACTACTCTAAGGTGACTTCTGGATATATGGATTGATGTTTGAACAATGTTTAAAGGTGCTGCCCAATTGATATTTGTCACATATTTTTAGAATGATGCCTTCAATATATTATGACCCACCAAGTATAAAGTATGAAATATTAATGGTTCTCGAGAGGCAGAGCGGACACAATTTGTTAAGAACAACGAACAGATGGACAGACCGACAGACTGATCTTAGACCTAGGATGCATACATTATGACACATTCTCTTGTGTTGTTTAATATATATGTTAAGTTGAAAATGTTTGTCAGGTATAAAGTATGAAATAATAACAGCTGTCCTCTCAAAATATAATGTGGATCAAATTTGTTAGCGATGGACAGACCAACAGACAGACAGACCTTTGACCTAGGAAGTGGTACATATATCATGACACACCCTCTGGTGTTGGTTAAAATAGATGTCAAGTATAATATTTGAAATCATAACGGTTTTCAAGATATAGAGCGGACACAATCTTCACCACAGGACACAGGGTTGTCAACTGAAACCAAAGTTTTTTTGACGTTGACCTTTGACCTAGGAAGTTGTACATACATCATGACACGCCCTCTGGTGGTGGTTAAAATGTATGACAAGTATATACTTTGAAATCATAACGATTATCTAGATATGGAGCGGACACGATCTTCACCACAGGACACAGGATTGTCAACTCGAAACCAAAGTTTTTGACCTTGACCTTTGACCTAGGAAGTTGTACATACATCATGACACACCCTCTGGTGGTTGTTAAAATGGATGTCAAGTATAAACTTTGAAATCATAATGGTTATCTAGATATGGAGCGGACACGATCTTCACCACAGGACACGGGGTTGTCAACTGAAACCAAAGTTTTTGACCTTGACCTTTGACCTAGGAAGTTGTACATACAACATGACACACCCTCTGGTGTTGGTTAATAATCATGTTAAGTATTAAGTATGAAATCATAACGGTTCTCTAGATATGGAGCGGACACGAAAGTGTTACGGACGGACGGACGGACGGACGGACGGACGGACGGACAGACGGACGGACGGACAGACGGACGGACGGACAGACTGATCACTATAGGGCGACCCGCCGTCGGCGGGGCCCTAATAATATAAAATTCTTTAAAATTTGACCACCTTTAAAAGTTGTCTCGAATTTCTAGAAATTTCTAAACTTACGAGATCAGCAACAATTTCCAGAATTCTTCTCTTAGCTCCCTCAACACAATCCTTAGATCCTTTGATTACAACCGTTTCAGATTTAATGCCACTTCGAGGGAAACTGACAGTAACTCCTCCGTACTCATCAGCTATGTGTTTTAATACTTCTCCACGACGAGCTACAAAGTGTCTATGGTGTTTTGTTGGTACTTGACATTCAATAGAGACTACATCATCCTGGAAATTATAAATACAAAATTATAACCAACATCCATATTGCATAAAAAAAAATTCTGAACTACATTTCAATTTCAATTCTCCATAAATACTTTTAAACTTTTACTCTGATGGTACCAATTTTTCGAGTATCTTGTGAGTACGAGTAAACCAGAAAGACCATCAATTTTATTTAGGCTTGTTTCTGATAAAACACAAAATAACATATTTTTTTTATTCTATCATATAAGGAACCCAATGTAAATGAAAAACAGGAGAAAAGTGGATGATCAAAACTAAAATGCAAACCAACAATATCCTGTACCCATTTTGCTGCTGGTATGTTTATTTTAGAGGAAATAATATGTTGAATGCATTTATTATAAAAGTGATGAACAACATATTGGAGCATATTGCTTTCAATTCTATTTATTTAGAAGAAAGAACATAAGAGATCAGATTAATCATCCCGATGGAAGCTCCAAGCATGCTTGGAGAATGTTTAGAACTTTTTAAGTAGGCTGTTCTCAGCTGTTTATATAACAATCAATACTATGTTCTATTATAAATTAAATGCCATTATCATTTATTTAAGTGTAGATTTAGTTATTGTTAACTCACCAAGCTCTTGATTCTTTCCTCAAGTTCTGCTTTAGCTTGATCGACTGATTCTTGCTTTCCAATGATTGTAATCAACTCTTGGTTGTCGTCGTCCTGACTGGGGAAGATAACTCTAGCTCCAGTTCTCTCTCTAACCTAGGAACAATTCATATATATTTAGTAACAAAGATAATTAAAGGGAAAATAACTGGTACTCCAATTATCTCTCAGACCTAGTAACAATTTATTTAAATACATCAACTTTTCGCATTTATATTTCAGTAACTAGGCTAACTACAGGACAAATAATTTGTGTTTCAGTTCTTTCTCTAATGTATTATCAATTGAATTCTTTTTCAGGAAACATGTTAAACATAGGTTATATTTTATCATGAAAGATGTATGTGAAATTATTCATGGCTGTCACTGTATTATGCTTGATTGAAATCTAAAACTTTCTTAAATTGGCAGACATGAGATCATTAATAAAATTAATCCATCAATTCCAGTTAAAATTGCATAGGGCATGAAGGTTTGAAATGCTGTTAGCCACTAATTCAGTTTGATTTTTTAAAATTTTCTCCTGCTTACTTAAGATTTTGAAATAACAAATATAAATACCTGTCTGATATTTGAACCATTTCTGCCAATCAAGAATCTGTGATATTCTGGCTTGGCTCGGACTTCAGCAGTAAATCCTGATTGTTGCTGTAATTAAAAATATATTTATTTGAATGTTAACAATACATGTTTTTCTTCAGTTTCTTTTCTTTTCTCATTTAAATATATGGAAAAAGTAAAATCACAAAAATACTTAACTTAGAGGAAAATCAATTCGGAAAGTCCATAATCACATGGCAAAATCAAATAACAAAATGCATCAAATACGAATGGACAAAAACTGTCATATTCCTGACTTGGTACAGGCATTTTCAAATGTAGAACTGGAACAAGAGTGTAACATTACTTTTTAACTAAACTCTGAAATTGATATATAAATATAATAAGAAGTCCTTATTTCTCTTTAAAGGGGTTTGACACTGATTATTCTTTAAATTATTAATTGAAACAGATATACACATCTTTTCTTTTGCCAATCTCTTGTTTCCTAAATTTAAAAGAAATTATCAAAGAATATATCTACTCTGTCTGCTCTATGGTCGGGGTGTTGTCTCTTTGGCACATTCCCCATTTCCATTCTCAATTTTACCGAAGTTTTGTTACATCATAATTTTTCTTAAATTTATATCTTATTCAACTTGTATTTGAGCTATAAAATACTTTTAAACTAAAATTATATCTAAACGACTAATTACTGGTCTACCTACTTTTTCATTGGTTAATTCTTGCAGTTGTTTCTTTGCATTTTCTACATCATTCTTAGGTCCTCTGATTGTGACCGTGTTGGCAGTGGATCCTTGTTGTGGGAATCGTATTATTACCCCACCACATTCCTGAGCGATGGACCGAATCAATCTGCCTTTAGCACCAATAATAGAGTTGTGCAGATTGTGGGGGATCTCTATTTTCTCTTCCTTGATATTAGCCTGTCAGAGGGATACATAAAAAAATATTTTAGGAATTCTTGATTATATTACACATTACTAAACAAAATCACTAAATCTAGATAGAAATTGAATCAAATTATGAGTAACCAATATCCCGATACTAAAATAAACACCACAAAGAAGGCTGAAGCCATAGTTCATCATTTCTCTAAATAAAGTTTTTGAATTTGATTTTATCTGCTCATATAATCTTTTTATTCATTTGTCAGTTTATAAATGTATAAATAAATACAATGATATAATAGTGTTGTACATACCAAGTCTTTCTGTATATCTTCAATGAGTTTTCTTGCTTTTTCCACATTAGGTTTCTTTCCAGTGATGACTATGACATCAGATTCAGCATTCTCACTGGGTAGATCTATTTTTGTGTCAGTCTCATCTCGAATCTACAAGGACAATTATTTCACATTTAGAACAGTACAAAATCAATGCGTCAACAAAATTCCAAATTAAAAAAAAAAATCAAGAATGTGTCCCCAGTACAAGGATACCCCATCCGCACTATCATTTTCTATGTTCAGTGGACCATGAAAATGGGGGAAAATCTCTTAAATTACAAAGATCATAGCATAGGGAACATGTGTACTAAGTTTCAAGTTGATTGGACTTCAACTTCATTAAAAAATACCTCGACCAAAAACGTTACCCAAAACTTTAACCTGAAGCGGGACGAAAAGACGCACAGACCAGAAAACATAATGCCCATAAATGGGGCATAAAAATCTACTGAATTATGTGGTAAGTAGATTGTTCTGATTATAAAGCATAAATAAATTCTTGGCATTAAAAACAGGACAAGTGGACCAATTCAGAAATTCAAAATCTGAAAAATTGTATTTTCTATTGAGTTATTTTTACAATTATTTAAGATATGTTTTTATATCCCTGCTAGGGTTGTTTGTACATGTCATTATGATTGATATGGCAAGACAAATGATGTCTATTAAACACCTGCATAAAAGGTGATGAATTAACAAATATGCACATTTACATAACTGTACTTTCAAATGTCTTATGGTCAAAGCAGTTATGTTACTTGTTAATTCAGACCAATGAGGTTATTTACAACCACTCATATGTAAATAACAAAATCGTGGAAATCTATAAAAAAGCTGATCATTTTATATCAGCTTGAATGTTCATTTAAATAATGTTAAGTATTCTAGTAAATAAATACCTTTCTAATATTTGATCCTCCTTTTCCAATGATGTTCTTGTGGAAGTCTTTGAAGATGTGTACTTCAGCTTTGTAATTGCTTGCAATCTGAAAGTAAAAAGTAGATCATTTTTGTACATAAACATAAGACATGTGAGCTATTTGGAACTATAATTCAGAGTAAGAATATATGGCTTATCTGGCTACTTCCTCTTTGGTCAAGCCAATGACTTATTTCCAAAAATATATATTAACAGTTTTAAATTCAAACTTTAGTCAAGAGAAAAACTTGATTATTAAAAAAATTCTTCATTGTAATATTCACTCAAATGATACTTTGTATACCATATACTGTTTAAATTAATTATAGAAGTATATTTTTAAATTGCATATCAAGACTTTACTAAATCAATTGAGTGTATGATATAAGTTTCTTTTTTAAACGTCTGGTCAGTTATCTATGTATGGACTTCCATCTATGTAATCTATATGTATCAGAACTTATTGTGTAGCTTGATGAAAATTGTACTTGTATGGTTACCCGACATTTTAGTGACAGAATTCAGACCATGTCAGTGTGCATGGAGATGAGGTACTTGTAACACCATGTCAGTGTGCATGGAGATGAGGTACTTGTAACACTTACCATGTCAGTGTGCATGGAGATAAGGTACTTGTAACACTTACCATGTCCGTGTGCATGGAGATGAGGTACTTGTAACACTTACCATGTCCGTGTGCATGGAGATGAGGTACTTGTAACACTTACCATGTCCGTGTGCATGGAGATGAGGTACTTGTAACACTTACCATGTCCGTGTGCATGGAGATGAGGTACTTGTAACACTCACCATGTCCGTGTGCATGGAGATGAGGTACTTGTAACACTCACCATGTCCGTGTGCATGGAGATGAGGTACTTGTAACACTCACCATGTCCGTGTGCATGGAGATGAGGTACTTGTAACACTCACCATGTCCGTGTGCATGGAGATGAGGTACTTGTAACACTCACCATGTTCGTGTGCATGGAGATGAGGTACTTGTAACACTTACCATGTCAGTGTGCATGGAGATGAGATACTTGTAACACTTGTCTACATCATCTTTAGGTCCTCTTAACTGTACGATGTCGCTCTTTTTACCAGGGTCAGGGAATGTTATCTGGACTTGATTGAATTTATCCTTGATTTCTTTGATGTTGTCTCCCCTGGCTCCGATTAAAGTTCTATGGAATCTCTGCTCGATGATTATATCTCTGGTCTTCTCATTTTCCTAAAGTTAGAAAAGGAGATAATTTTCTCAAATACTGTTTTCATGATAGCCCTTTTATTTTTACATTTTTTTTGAAGATTCAAGTTCCTTAGGTAAGACAGGGAGATAAAAATCATCTGTTTGAACAAAAATGTTGAATCTTGTAAATACCTGTCCCTCAGTAACACATGCTAAACAGAACTAACTTTTAAAAATCAAGTCATTATTACATGTTTTTATAGTAGGTTTTTTTTTCAAAACAGAGAAGTTATCAATGAAATATGAAATGAAGGTGAAAAGTTATAGTTTTGTTGGCTAAGGTGATAAGTTAACATCAAAGTGGCCCAACCAAAGATTTTCTACAAGACATTTTTCTGTTACTAAATGAAACAAAATATTTAGAAATTAAAACTGTAATCCAATTTTCTAAAATACTGTTTTCACGATAGCCCTTTAGCAGAATACAAGCCATTTATGATTATTGTATTCAAAATTGAAGATCAAAGTGCATGACGATTGTTAATTTGTATTGATTGCAAAAGTAACAAATTTCAAATTTCAAATGCTGTCAAAATATTATTATTATTTGCAGTTATCAAATCTTGTTCATAAGAAACAGTTACTATGGGGACACACAAATTCTTGTTCCTCCAACTGCAGTCAGGGGTACTACTTGTACAAGTTATTTTTAATTACTTGAAAAAGTAAAATTAATATACTTATATAAGTAAATTTTTAGGATACTTATACAAGTGAATTTTATTTACTTGTATAGGTAAAAAAAAATATTGGCTGAGTTATGTCAATAGAATTTTAGATTATCTGCCCTTTGAAGATGTCTTTACTAATCATTTAAGTAATTTCATGGACAATGAAAATCCCATTTGTCTGTTATCTTCAGAACACTGCTCATTTACAAGCCCCCATGGAGCAATTTTCGAAGGCCTTGGGCCTAAATTAAAATATTGTTTGTTTCCCCAATCCCGACCCTGCCAAGCCAGGTGTGGGTAGGTAGGTAGGAAAATAATTTTATTTTTCCAAAAAGCTTGAACATTATCGGACGATCCTGCAAGCCTGAAAATCCAAAATGAATAAAATAATATTTGACTTAGTTTTGACAATAAAATTTTATGAGTAGCACCTATTTTGCAGGGTCGGTCGGGATTGGGGAAACAAACAATATTTTATTTTAGGCCTTGCGCAAATACTTAAAACCTGGGAAAAATCATTAAAGGCATGAATTTAAATCTAAAAACTTGAGGAAGTTTTGGGATTGTAAGAAAAATTTACTTATACAAGTAAACTTTTGTGTAAATTAAGGGGAGATTATTCAAACATTTTTTATTTACTTATATGTGTATATTTTTTTTTACTTCTTAAGTAAATAAAAATAACTTGTACAAGTAGTACCCCTGACTGTACTGTATAGCGAGTAATTTTTGCAGGTGTCAAATTTTGTGATTTCCATTGGATAAGGAATACAAAATATTTTGGTGCTTATTATTTTGGCAGATTCAAAATTTTTCTCAATACCTTTGCATGTGCAATTTAAATTTGGCAGAATTCATTTTGGTGATTTTTTCTATCAAACAAAATAAGTTAAAATTTACACCCGCTAAAATAACCCGCTTTACGGTATCCCGACTTAAATTCTTACCATTCGTTTAGCCATGAGCATTAATTCATCCTTGGCCTTCTGTACTCCAGCTGGATCTCCTTCTATACGTATGATAGGGCTGTTCATCTCGTCAGAGGGAATCTTAATAGCACAACCTGTCTCATTCTTAATCCGTGTAACTGTACAATACAAATGTAATTTAATGCATTGATGTTGATCAGTTTGTATTTATAGTCATTATATTGCATGGCTGATTTTTAATGATAATTCTGATAAGAATTGGACCATTTGTTGCTGACCTTTGAATCAGTTTTTTTCATAAATGTGCTTGGTAATACTTTTATGTTTTCAACATTTGTAATACTTTATGTTTTCAACATTTGTAAAAGTTTAATATTTTATCCACAAGCATCACTTAAATCAATCATCAAAATGTGCATCTGGTGCAGTAAAATTAGTACTGTTAAAGCTATTTAATATGAAAGCTAGAAATTTCTATACTGTTGGACAGATAGGTGAAAAATATCTTCATTTAAACTGTGTACATTCATTCAAATTTAACTGTAGGTATGTACTTACCATTTTGTCCGTTCTTTCCAATAATGTGTTTGTGAAAACGTTGATCGACTGATATCGTATCAAATGACATCCTCTTTTTCTGTAAAATATAACATAAATTCAATCAACAACTTAACGAAAAGAGATACGAAAGCGAAAATACAACGATGTGGCTAATTGAATATTGAATCTTGATTGCTTTACCTTGTATACTATATGTTTACATGTATTTTTACATATCCCAATGAACCCATTTGTCAGGTGTCTATTTTAACAATCTGTTCGTATACTAACTAAATAGTTGAACACTGACCTATTACAGTACTTACCAGATCTTTAACAATAACTTCTAATTCTTTGACTGCTTCATTAACTTCCTCTGGTGGACCTTCTACATTGATCTTGTCTGTCCCTTCTGTAAACTCAATGTGTACCTACAAATCAGGCAGTAAAGTTATAAATACGCACAGACAAATTTGTAAAAAGAATTCTAGTGTCATTTCCTTTACTGAAATCCTAAATCATGTTTTCCAAATAAAATCTGCAACCGTTAAGCTAATGAATTATACATATAAGACATCACTTTA
This sequence comes from Mytilus galloprovincialis, assembly GCF_965363235.1. Classification (NCBI taxonomy): domain Eukaryota; kingdom Metazoa; phylum Mollusca; class Bivalvia; order Mytilida; family Mytilidae; genus Mytilus; species Mytilus galloprovincialis. The sequence goes on along the minus strand of NC_134850.1, from coordinate 71,330,635 downwards.
ATTTACCTTAGAGAATTGTTCTGTAATTTTCTGGATGCCTTGCCCCTTCCTACCAATGATGTATCTATGTAACCAACTAGGGGCATCCACTTCGGACATTACATTACTGTTAGCCTGAAATAAACAATATCTCACATATTTAATAATTTATGACTATTTCTCATGTTAACAGGAAATGATATTAATGCCAGTATGCAATAGGACTTTTTAAAACTGTTAATTACTGTATCCAACTCTTATAAGTTAGTAAAGCCTCAACATTAAACCCAATAGTCTGAATAATATCTGTTCATTCCATTACTTTGTTATGCAAAAAACATTTACGTGGTATATTTAGTCATATTTCAGCTTGAATACATTTAATAATTGTTTAAGACCCATTGGTGGCCTTCAGCTGTTTTCTGCTCTATGGTCAGGTTGTTGTCTTTTTGATATATTCCCATTTCCATTCTAAATTATACAATTTTCTTCAAGTCAAAATGATTTTCCTGTTCCCTGCAGGAATAATTTATAGACTTTTCTGCATAGATAACCAGTATGAATATCTCACCTTAGAATAGACCATTGTAAGTGCAGGTCCCAGTTTGTCTTGTTCTCCCCTGAGGGTGATAGTTTCAATGTTATCATCAAGGGAGGGAACTTCTACAGCTACTCCTGTTTCCTTCAGAATCTCGTGTATACCACTGTATCTCGGTCCTATGATATACTTGTGCTGGCTCTTCCTAACTTCAACGGATACTGTTTGGCATTTCCTTTTCTGTAGTCAAGTAATGAAGAAATATTTAAGTAGCTGAATAATATGATGTCAGTTTTTTATCATTTAAAATTAATATGCAGACTCCTCATTTTCTACCTGATAAATGATTTTGTGAATTTTCATTTTTAAAAGTGTATCTTGGAATTGACTATTTCCTATAAATTCAAATTTTAAAATATCTTGATACACCTTGTTAACAATTAATGATATTGCTGAAAATTTGAAACACACCAATATAATAGTAATTGGATTGGTGAATAGTTGACAAATGATAAAATGTAATCTTTACCTTATCCATATAAACTCTCATAATTTCGTCTTTACATTTGGCCACACCATCTTTGTCTCCAGAGATAACAATCTCATCTTTCATAACACTCGGCGGGGGTACGTTTATTTTGGCACCAGTCTCTTTAATCAGTCTTTCAACGTTTTCATTTTTTGGTCCACATATGAAGGGATGATATATTTTTGGCACTGGTAGTCTTTCAAATGCAAGTTTTGCCTAAAAATAATAAATAAAGTTTATATATAATTAAGTTTAAGAAAGCTGCAATGATTTCAAATATAGCAACAAAAAAAACAGAATTTTTTTTCTTGACAAAAAAACATGCATTAAATACCATCAATTTTGTTTATCAAACTTCATTTGACATTAAAAAAAATAAAATAACCTTAACATCAAATTATATATCTTTTTCAAGAAAATATTTTTTTTATGAATTTATTTACTTAAAATTAAAGTACACAAGCTTTCAGTGCTTTGATATAGACTTTAAAAATGTTACCTGTTCGTCAGATGTACATTGTATTTCATGTCTAGCTCTCTCGATCCCCTCTTTGGTGCCAGTTATTCGGATCAGATCAGATCCTTCGTCAGCTTTTGGAATGGAGATTTTAGTTGATGTACTCAATTCCAATTCCTGAAGTTTCTTGCCACTTTTCCCCAAAATGTATCTGTGATGTTCCCGCGGTATTTTCAGGCCAAGTTGAGCCTACAAAAAAAAATACGTAAAATTCATGGGCTTTGCTCATTGTTGAAGGCCGTTCGGTGACCTATACTTGTTAATGTCTGTGTCATTTTGGTCTCTTGTGGACAGTTGTCTCATTGGCAATCATACTACATCATCTTTTTTATACATATAACTTAAAATAAATGGGACACAGATGATGCCCCCCCTTGCATATCATATAAAGAACAAAGGGACATAACTGAAGAACAGTAACAGTCATGCTACCTTAATTTGTACTTGATCAGAGTTTAGTGGTAAAGGGACATAACTGAAGAACAGTAACAGTCATGCTACCTTAATTTGTACTTGATCAGAGTTTAGTGGTAATAAGTGTATTTAATTTCATAACATTTGGTTGAACCACCACTACATCTTCTTTCAAAATAACGATCACCAATTTGACCAAAAAAGGTTGGTTAATCTGCAGCAGTTATAACATGCACTGTCTGAAACCATTAAAAATAATAGTAAAACTTAATTCCCCCTCCACTACAACAGAGGGCATAAAAAACACTGGTTGGAGAACACATAAAGCCTATTCTAAAATCTAGACTAAGTGACTCTCATTCAACTTAAAAAGATAGTTAATGTCAAAATTTACCTCTCACTTGACATTCCAAATGAACAAATTGGTGCTTTTTAGAACTTAAATAAGATAAAACTTCTTTTTTGTATGTGAATTATTGTCTCATTACCTGTGTTTGTAGCCTGGCAACAATCTCTCTCCTAGCCTGCATCACATTTTTGTCTTTTCCATGTATAACCACTGTCAAACTCTGATCTTTAGCTAAACTCATTTCAATGGATACATCTATAAAACAAGGGCGATAAACTCATTTCAATTGATACATTAAAGGCAGAACCTTGTTCTTTGTTAATAGCTGAGAAGACATTTTCCAGTTACAAATGCAAGTGTTCACTCAATATTCTTCTATTTAAACTACTCTCCTTCTGACATTTGTTTTATTCGGAAATCAAATTTGGATGAGCAAATAATGCATATGGGATTGTCCCCATTGGTAACAAGTGCTTTCAAATGAAAACTTTTTGCTATATGTCCTTCAATATACTTCTCCTAGTTCTATACCAGAGAAACAAATATACATCTATTTTAAGTCTGCCTGAAAATTCAGGATTCACTAGGTCATGTAGGTTAACAAATATATTTACCTTTAAAAAATCAGGGCCACAAAACACAATTGTTAGCAGAGGCCAGGATTATAAAAATATAAATACTAAACAACAAATATAAGCATGATAAAAAGCTTACTGTTTCTAGCCATTATTTCTTTGCATGTTTCTGCTTGTTTTGTTTCATCACCAAAACTGTGATCATTAAATCTTCTCTCTTCTACAGGCACAGCAAAAACCTACAATGAAATTTACATAATATATATTAACTTATAATTTAAAACTTTAATGTTTTGTGAATGTTGATTATTGTAACCAAGATGTCAGAAAATTGACAAAGAACAGTTTGACATTTGATTCATCTGACCAACACTATTCCAAAGATTTTAAAACAATATTTCGCAAAATGTAAAATGAAAACCAATTGGGAGTACAAGTGTAAACAATTAACATAAACCATATTGAACCTTGCAAGGGAACGAGCTTGTGAGCATGTTACTAGGCGACAGCAGACTATGAAATGGTTGTATTGTGGACATTAAATGATTGATACTTAGGAATGTCATTTAAAATGTATTCTACTACACAATAACTTAATTTGTATTGACGGATCATAACCAACACATACTTGTGTGCATGTAGATGATCTCATGAGAAATTTGTTATTGGCTGGCCAAGGTCTAGTAGGTTCTGTCACTGGCGCATCAGTAGTTGGTCTGGGTGCTGGCACTGGCAACTCTGGGAAGGCGTCACTGTATGTTGGTGGACTTGTTGGTGCATTGGGCACATATGCCACTTCTTCAATATGTGGAACCTCCATATTTGTAGCCATATTCAAACTCGTTTGTCAAATGGGAGTTCCAAGTCGAACAGTACTAGCTGAATGCCTAAAAGATTGATATAAAAGATACTTTTTTTTTGCACTGCACATATAATTTAACGAAAAGCCAACATTTTGAAATGATAACTGATGAAGTCATAGCTTAAACCAGGTTTCACACTTCTTCAGAATCATAGGGAGAAGTTTCTATCTTCTGGTTTTTTTTAAATGATAGGAAGAAGTGGCAAGATTTAATAAAGGAAGTGCTTGTTTTCTAGTGACCCTTTTGTACAATGTATTTATTTGTTTTTTTAAATATGAAGACCAAATACAATTTTTTTTATGTTGTTCAAATTTTTCATTTCACTCAATCAAAAAGTAAAATCACAAAAATACTGAACTTAGAGGAAAATCTACAATTTAATTGGAAAGTCCATTATCACATGGCAAAATCAAATAACAAAACACATCAAAAACAAATGGACAAGAACTGTCATATTCCTGACTTGGTACAGGCATTTTCAAATGTAGAAAATGGTGGATTAAACCTGGGTTTATAGCGCTAACCCTCTCAGTTTGATGACAGTCTCATCAAATTCCATTATATTTACATGGATGTGTGAACTACAAATGTAAGCAGACATTATAAATAAAATAGTCAAAATATGGGTACAGCAGTCATCATCGTGTAACAACTTTTAAAAGGAACAATTCAACAGAACACAAAAACATCTATCTACAAACACATTCATTGATTCGCGTGTCTGACGTCAGAAACTTTTTATATGTCACATATATTTGTCGTTCAATATATATACAAACAGTAACAGTTGTCTCAGTTTATCACTCATTTAAACATGTATGTAAATGAAGTTAGACATTATATTTATTTCACTTGTGAGAAACTGCCAACTTAATATCTTTCAATATCAACAATGATTAAAGAAATGTGTTTGTAAATCAAAAAGGAAAAAAATACAATTTCTCAAAAAAAATTGAAAGAAAAATTACATTGTTTATTACTCTTAAAAGATATGTAAATTAAACAGCTTAAATTAATAAAATGAAACAAGCCATTTACATTTTTTGAAAGGAGATACAACTTAATGTCTGTTAAAGTGATAGGGATCATTACATTTCTGTCAGCTGATCCATTTGTGCATTTGTAGTTGTCAAAAGAAAAATTTACATTTGAAATGTTTTATAGGTTTTAAACAGGACTTTTCTCAATATCGCAAAAATTAAAATTGCATTATAGTCTAAAATTACAACAATAAATGCACACAATAATTTCTGATTTTAAAGTACAAATTTATGAGTCTTTGAGTGTTATGAATCATCTACAGGGTAAATGAACAAATATGAGCCTCTATATTTAGACATTAACATGTAAATAACTATCCACTTGCTGGTATTTGTAATTGAAAACTGATGGTAAGAGATAATAAGTATTACCGTATTATCAAAGAATTTGCTAAACAAACAACAATTCTGTCAACGATGGAATATGTCTGTTGAGGGCAAGGCAAGGGTGAGTAAATAGTACACAACAGGTCAAATGTGCATAAATTATGTCAGCGTGCAATATTGCACATTACTACAATAAGCATACATCAGGCATTCAGAATTATGTAAATTAAACAAATTTCATCAAGGAAAACAGACAAAATGTCAAAAATTAGGCAGCCACGTCGACAGGTCCGAAGGAACATGTTGACGTGTCGGGGGTCTGGCCATTATTTACTAACTTACTTAAGTACTGCGTCCAAAAATCCGTCCTAAATTGGTTTTTTCTTCTTTTTAGGCTCCAATGTGGAAGCTGAAAGTCTACAAAAGATTTTATGTTGTGTATATTTTGATAAACAAATGATAAATTTGACAGAAATTTGACAAATATGGACTAACACTCACCACCTCCAAAAGGAACTAACTACACTGTGTAGTTCGTGCACCTTGATATCCTTGCGCGATTGATTGTTTTGAGTAAGCAATATTCTGATTGGTCATCTCCGGGTTAAAGTTGAAAAAAAGAACCATTGTAACACCACATAACATGTGTAGGCGAATACGCACTATTTTGGAACAAATTTTTTTCTTAGCTTTAGCAATTGTTCAACATTATAAGCCAAAATGCACATGCTAACATCATACAATCTTTTCTTGAAATCCAAATCGCAATAAACTATGATATTATTTATTTTTTCAATGTCACGTGGCAAACCTGTGACGCTTTTCTTGACGTCAAAAGGTCATATAATTAACACTGGGCTCCAAGGGGTTGCCAGTAAGTTGTAAATAAGGCTCAAAAAGGAGAGGCGCCGCATTGAAGATCCCAAATTTCAATAAAGATGAAAAATATCAGAAGATAATATCACACATGATTATAATGTCCAAAGGTGATGGATTATCTATTGACTGGAATGTAAATATAAACCGAATTTTATAACGATCTATAAAGGCAACAGTAGTATACCGCTGTTCAAAACTCATAAATCCATGGACAAAAAACAAAATCGGGGTAACAAACTAAAACCGAAGGAAACGCATTAAACATAAGAGGAGAACAACGACACAACACCGAAAAGCAACACACAAACACCACGAGAATAACAAATATAACATCAAAACCAAATACAAGAATTTAAAAGACGAACTTTCAGTCATACTATTTTAATACTGAAGACAAAAGAGACCCCCCCCCCCAAAAAAAAAGAGAAAAAATAAAAGGCAAACTTGAACAATAAAGAGGGCCTGGAATATGATGCGGGTTCATTTGGGTTTCTTGGCCCAGCGGAGGATTTTCAATTAATCTCATGGTTTTATGTGCTCTTTATTATTATTTTTGTCGTTTATTCTCTTTTCATTACTTTCTGGCTATTTTTTCGTTCCATATTTTGTTTATTGATTTTTTTATAAGTTAAGCTAACATAAGAGAAGACAGTTTTTATTTCAATCTCAAAAAGTCCCTATTTTTATAATAGGCCAATCCGAGAAATCAGTTTATACTTTTATTAATTGATGTGTATACAACCATGATAATAACATGCTTGCTCCAAACAGTAGATTTTCCATTGTTGACCAATGTTTTATCGAATTTGGTTCATATATAAAATATGTTTCATTATTCATACCAAAGACATATAAATTTTTATTATGCAAATGTGTAGATATGTGTCCGTTCTCACTCAAAAAACGACAAATTTGCGATTTAAAAACGCATTTATCATTTCTCTACAGCATGGATATAGAGTATTGCCCCGGGGTTTGTTATTTGAATGGATACATTGAAACGGTATCGATATCTATACTAGATCGAAACACTTATCACTGTGTGTGCATGCTAGGCGAGAAAATACATCGGGAACAAAGTCAAAACTAAGATTGTTCTTGCTATTACGGCTTATTTCTTACACATGCATGTATTACTCAATTTTAAAGAGTATATATATATGAGAAACAATTAACAGACACGGCTTCGCTTCACTTTTAGACTATACATTAAATTTGACATAAGCGGTCATCTTAGTACCAGAATCTATGACAAACGAGACAATTTCAGTTTTGAATTATCAGTTTTCTCTACCTTGGTAATAATATACCAACTTCACAGATCTTCACATGCATAAGGAATATACATTTCCCATCTCACTCATTATTCAAGAGCTTGCAGATGCTACTTAGACTTCCAGTGTCTGAGTAGAAAGTTAATGTGCCAGGGTTATGTCAAAAAAGTCGCACGAGACGTCCTAGTTCTAAAAAACTTAATAGGAATATTAAACCAAGACCTATAGTAATTATGAACAGTTCGTATACATCAACTTTACATGATGGTCTTTGATATAGATATAGGAAGATCAGTAGTATGAGTGCCAATGGGACAACTCTCCATCAAAGTCACAATTTAACATTAGAGGTCAAGGTACGGTCTTCAACACGGAGTCTAGGCTCACGCCGAACAGCAAGGTATAAAGGGCCCCAAAAAAATACTAGTGTAAAACCATTCAAACGGGAAAACCAACGGTCTTTTCTATATATATATAAACGAGAAACGAGAAACACTTATGAACCACATAAAAAGACGACAACCACTGAACATCAGATTCCTGACTTATGACATGCAGGTGCAAAACATTGCAGCGGGATTAAACGTTTAAATGGTACCAAACCTTCTCCCTTTTCTGAAACAGTAGTATAACATCACAATATAGAAAGACACACTAAAAAATATCAATGGAATGACTTAATTAACTCAATCAAAAAACGAAGTCACGGACACAAATAAACACACAATGGACGAATAGATTTGAGTATAGATTTTAGGTATACTGACGTTGTTTATCATCTTCATTATATGTTATAGGTGGTTTTTTTATTTGCCTTTGAAAATTATTATATTTGTTTACTATATATATGTGTGCTGATATGTCCTATTGGTGTGACTCATACTAATGCATCCCGCCAATACGTGTTGTGCTGTGGTCATTTTTGTGTCTTTCATTTTTGCTTATGTGCATTGTTTATATGCCATTTTGGTTTTTTCATCATATTGAAAAATTCTTTACTTTTATCCGAGACTTCTATAACACATGTGCAGTTTTGGATACAAGGGGGGGGGGGGGGATCCGGGGGTTGGAACCCCCTTTTTTGGACGATCAATACATTTGAATGGGGACATATGGTAGAACCCCCCTTCATCATGGGTTGGTACCGCCTGTTAAAATGACTGGATTCGCCCCTTCAGGTGTGTGTTATAGTTGTCTCATGTTTTTAAAGTGATTAAGATATATATATATATATATATATATATAGTAGCACGATGTTGACTGTACGCCTATTTTGACATTTTAACATAATATGTATGTGTGTTTTGTTCACACTTTATTGTCAATATAATGAATTTTTCTGCGACTGTCATCCAAGTAAGAGGTTTAGCTAGCTATAAAACCAGGTTTAAGGAAATGCCTGTACCAAGTCGGGACTAATTCAGAATTTGTATTCATGCCTATAAAAGCTTCCGGTCAAATAGAGCGGGTTGTCCCATCAAGTGTTCGACTTCGACCATTCAGGATACTTTTAACAATCGTAAAACCAGAACTTTTTTTTTATTTCTTAGCCTAAATTTTCATTATTTTAAAGAAAAATATCGATCTATTGAACAGTGGAAGTACGAGAAGACTCATCCAACCGTTTAACGATTTTTCCTAATGATTTTAATGCTAAATTGAAATCATTTAAAGCGGGAAGGTTGGGTGTACAACAAATGGAAGTGTTTAATAGTCCATCAGCTAGTTTTCAAAAGCGCTCTAGTTAAGGAGTTTGTGTTACACCCCAGGGTACCGCGATTTTTTTTGATAGAATTCAACTTCATTATCTTATTGATAAAATACAAGGTGTTAGACTAAAAGAAAAGTGTCCAAAAGAGGTTTAAAAACGTTCCTTTCAATGATCCCCTCATTAAGCTATCACGACTAAGTAATTTTTAATTAAAATTTTCAATATAAAGCGACTAAAAAAAATAAATTATAGGTTTAAACAACTAAAACAGATATAAAACTATCATATTTAATGTAACTCTGAAGATTTTTTGTTTAAAAAAAAATGTTTATTTACATTACAAACAATCCGATTTTTTGGGTTAAAATTAAGACATATTTTCTCATTTCATAAAGAAATTCATAATGCAATTATCCGTTTTTGTGAATTAAAATTTAAAATTGACCGGAATGCAATGTTTAAACTATTTGCAGTATTTATATATCGTTTAAAATATGAATTATTCAATAAAACATATGTACGCGCAAATACTCGTGAAATACCGGAAATCATCACATTACCGTCTTCGATTCAGTCGATAATATATTCACACCTGAGTGCACACATAAGCACTTTAAACATATTAATTTGCGACTGAAAACAAACATTAAATTGACGAGTATGTTGTTTTTGTGAGACAAATTATTTTATAAAGTAAATGTGTAAAAAAATATTTATGAAAAAATGACAAATAAAAGTAATTTTTTTGCGTTCTGAAAGGGTGCACTCTATCGAACTTAATAAAGGTGTGCTTGTTTACATTTTGTGTTTTAGCTCTGTCGTGATTGAGTTCAAATTGTTAGGTCATTTATTCGACAAACATTGCTTTAAAAGAAGGTCAAATAGTCAGTTTGGGAATTTGTTAAGACTTTTTACTTTCTTTGGCACACAACTATGTCGATTTGACATACCGTCTGGTTACTATTTATTTGCTTTTCGTAATGTATACATTGTTCCTCATTTGATAGTGTTTTTCCCCATTTTCTTTCCTTCTTGCTTGGATATATTGCTTCACTGTTCAATGAATTTAGTCTTGTTTTTTAAATTTTGTACATATTGTCAAATGATTTTGTTACTTTGTTTGCAGTCAGTTTTTTGCATATGACCGTCAAAACTATTCCCGATACATGTCAGTCTATTTGCTTCATATGCAAAATATCCATCCTGATGCGCATGAATATCTTTCATCTGGTTGTTTTTATGTTCAGAGAAGCTCTCATGGATTTTCTAGATCTCCAGTTGACCAAACAATAGAGCAAACATTGAACAGAGATACAAAAACAGGAGGTGGCATTGTTGGTTTCAGTGAAAATCAAAGTTTTACTAAATGTTGGTTGTTAAATGCACATGAAAGAGCTTCAATATCATTAAAATGTTCAGATTTGGCAGGAATTGTTAACCCTGAAACATCCGCACAAAAAGAACTTGAAAAACTCAATGAAGCGAGAAGAAACTGACTATTAAAATTGGTTCAGACACTGCAAAGGAAGACAAATCCATTTGAAACGTCTAAGCAGTTATCTGGCTTTTCCTCGGATACTGTTGCTTCTTCGGAATTAAGGTGCGACCTTCCAAACGCGTATGAAAAGGGAAAGTCGGCATCAGAAAATGTCATTAATGAACGGCTTATTCAAAAGTCAACCAATATTCTCAAACTAATCAAAAGACAATCATTGCTTACATTTTCAACAAAGGAAATAAAAGGTTAACAGTTAATGGGTGATAAGAACAGCATCATATTGAAAGCAGATAAAAATCTTTTTGGTAGCCTGCATGTCGTAGCCCAGACTAGACAGCCGGATATACGAGAGGTACTCCAGTTTGAAATATGTCCTCTTCCATGGTCTCTTGCAAACGTTGATGATACATCTGTAAAGACAAATAAATCTGTCCTATGTGGTCTTTAAGAAAAGGACGTTGAACAAATGCAAGCCATTCCTGAGGAAAGCATGTGGATATTTGATTGTACGGCAGTTCAATCCTTTACTAAGATACCAAGTACTTTTTTTCTGATTTGGCAATTGTTGTTTAATAAAAAACCCTTTTAATTTCAGAAAGAGCTCCCCGCATTGATTTTGTCACTGATCAGTATCCCACAATATCCATAAAAAATTTAGAACGAGATCGCAGGTCCTTTGGAGGTCAAATCATTACGACAATATCTAGATCAAAACAACCTTGTCCTCGGCAATTGAAGAAATTTTTGTCAGTTGGTAGACTAAGACTAATACTATTAGTATAATAGTCCCAGTTTATTTGTATCATATGGAAGTCTGTGCCACAAAATATATGTTGAAAATGAAATAGTGACAAGTATAGAATGCATTGAGCTTCTAAGCATACACGAAGAAGCCGACACAAAGATGTTTCTTCATGCAAAACACGTAGCTGACAAAGGTTACGATTCCATTGGTATAAAATCGTCTGACACGGATGTGGAAGTATTGGCCTGCTATTTTCAGAATTATATCAGTTGTAATATTATTATTCCAAATGCAGATTAATAAATGTGCAATTATCATCTACTGCCCCCAACAAAAGATGCAATGTTAAAGCACATCAAACGAGCCAACTTTCAGGCAAAGATTTGGAAATCTGCTCTTCAACACAACACTGTTCCATCGCCAAACAACCATGGTTAGATTGTTAAGAACGATTTGATCAGCATTAATTATTGACTAGACCAACCACCAGTGTTAGATGCTTTATTGATACTGATAAGTTGTTCATGTAAAGCTGGTTGTGCCACCAAAAGGTGTTCATGTGTTCGACAAAGTTTATCCTGTACAGATGGCTGCAAATGTACGAATGCTTGTAGCAACAAGAGTAATCAAATCGTTGATATGGCTGACGATGACGACGAAGATGATGAAGATGATGGTGATGATAATTCGGTAGATGGCGTTGACGAAAATGAAGATGATTCTATGGATTAACCTTCTATATGACATTAAAATGTGGTGATTCTGTTGTTAAACGAACTTTAATATAGATCTTGAAACCCTGACAGTTCTTTTATTTTTTTAGTGCTGTGTGTGTTTTTAATGACTGTGATATACATTGCTTATGTTTGTGTTTGTCATTGATTCCATGTTTTTCTCCCTTTCTTACCTTTGAATTTTTTTTCAACTGCCTTTAGTTACTTGATGCTCTATGTTCAGTGTAAAAAATATACCCTTTTTTATCAAGAAAACTAGTATGTATGCTTTGTTTCATTCAAAATCATGAATTTTGGATATTACCCTCCCCCTTTTTTTCTTGGTCCTATACGATTTAAAAATTAAATAAAAATTAGCCTCCGTATTAATAAGATATGATTTGTTCAATTTGATAAGAGAAATAGTACCGAATACTTGGTTACATTTTCTGTTTTCTGTATATATGGGTTAAACAAAGATTTTCATATACTCTTAAATAAGACCCCTTTTAACCCCTTTTGGACACTTTTTCAAAAGTCTAACACCTCTTAAAATATTCTTCAGACATTACTCTTTAGATTTATACAAAAAAAATGCGGTACCCTGGGGTGTAACACAGAACTGAAATTTTACCTTACCAGCTGATGGACTATAACGACCTTGACTGGCTATACAGCCCTCGCACGGTCGGTAAATGGGTGTACAGCGGTATTTTTTTTTCCAAAATTCGAAAAACTTTTTTAAAAATAAGACATGTAGAACATTTCTATATGTTTGCATAATCGGATAAGAACTCGTTTTTCACTTTTGACCTTATGTATAGAACATTTCAATAAATGTTTGCCTTAAGGGATAAAAACTCGTTTTTTCTCCAGTTTTTTTTTATTTATGTTAAGTCTCCTTGTTTTGTCCCAAGGTGTTTTTTTTACTCATTAATTAGGCATTTAACCACGGCTGTCAATTAGCCTGTCATTCGGTATATCCAGAAAAATGATCTTGAAAGCCTGAATACCTAACGATGTCCAAGAACTGCGATCGGATCCTGAATGTAATTAGTTGTAATTATACTTCAAAATCTGTGAAAAGTTTTAAGTGATGTATTTTCAAAACGCGAAAAAAACCTTATGTCTGTCAAAACGATTCAACTTTCTCAATAATATTGTGCAATATAAAGATGCAGTACTTTATGAGAAAACACAAAGCTGGCGTCTCATGTTAGTTATATATGTGGACCCTGTTTCTCGACTCCATTAATTTTTCTTAATGAATTGTATGCCTCTGTTTTGGATACGTTCCAGTTTGTCAATATCCCCTTTCATATATGGGCTCCTGATTGTTGCGCCATATTCCATGATGTTGTTTATGCAGATACTCCATTTCAGATCGTTTGATATTTGGAGCCCTAAGTATGGGTTCACGTGTACCTCTTGTAGCATGTGCTTATTAACAGTATAGAATTTGTCTGCTTTTTTTGTTTATGCATGGATAAGACATAGGAATTTTTTTGCATTGAATCGCATCCCCCACTTGTTGGCCAGATTTCTAGTTGTTCCAAATCTATTTGTACGTTTTTGTTGGCCGTCTTGGTGTGTACACAGTCGGTTTATTTAGTTGTAGTCTTATATGTGCACAATGCTTCGTTTTTTTTTTGTTTTTTTTTATCTACGTCGCTAAAAAAACACTAAAGATTATGTTTGCATGTTTTATGCTATACCGACTCAAAATAAAAATATCAATATCAAATATCAAATCAGAGACATGTAATACAATAAAATTAATACTGATTAAGGGACCGGTCAATATTTATTGGGGGTTCGGGACCGGTGCAATTCATATTTCCCCCTTAAAAAAAATCTATGTCCTACCCTCTGAATATACCAAAAAAAGTTTCTGTCCTATATGAAATATCTACTAAATAAGTATATGTACTAGTAATCTATCGGAATAAATCGAACAGACTTATTTGTTTAGGGGCCAGCTGAAGGACGCCTCCGGGTTCGGAAATTTCTCGCTGCATTGAAGACCTGTTGGTGACCTTCTGCTGTTGCACGGTCTGTTCTATGGTCGGGTTGTCGTTTCTTTGACGCATTCCCTATTTCCATTCTCAATTTTATTTAACTTCATTTTAATCAGATTAACATAGATTTGTCTGAAAATTTTAACTGATCTCCTCCTTGAAGAAGGCAAAAAATATTCCTTTTCAATTTCACTTTCATTTTCTCTCATAAAGAGTAGTACACTACAATAGTTTATGAACACCTTGTATTACATTGTATCTTTTTTTTAATATATCTTTTTTTTTTCTGACTTTTGACTTTGTTTTTTTTTCTCAATTTTCTAGTTTTCTTTATTTTTAGAGATGCATATTTAATTTATTCCCATCTTTATTCAATTATTTGCATTTGGTTAATTTATACCACACTGATGGTAGTATATATATCATATGACTTTAAATATAATGGTTTATTTATACCACACTGATGGTAGTTTATCATATGACTTTAAATATAATGGTTTAATATTATGGTTTTTGTTTGTTATTGTTTATATACCACACTGATGGTAGTATATCATATGACTTTAAATATAATGGTTTAATATTATGGTTTTTGTTTGTTATTGTTTATATACCACACTGATGGTAGTATATCATATAACTTTAAATATAATATGACTTTAAATATAATGGTTTAATATTATGGTTTTTGTTTGTTATTGTTTATATACCACACTGATGGTAGTATATCATATGACTTTAAATATAATGGTTTAATATTATGGTTTTTGTTTGTTATTGTTTATATACCACACTGATGGTAGTATATCATATGACTTTAAATATAATGGTTTAATATTATGGTTTTTGTTTGTTATTGTTTATATACCACACTGATGGTAGTATATCATATGACTTTAAATATAATGGTTTAATATTATGGTTTTTGTTTGTTATTGTTTATATACCACACTGATGGTAGTATATCATATGACTTTAAATATAATGGTTTAATATTATGGTTTTTGTTTGTTATTGTTTATATACCACACTGATGGTAGTATATCATATAACTTTAAATATAATGGTTTAATATTATGGTTTTTGTTTGTTATTGTTTATATACCACACTGATGGTAGTATATCATATGACTTTAAATATAATGGTTTACTATTATGGTTTTTGTTTGTTATTGTTTATTTTTTATGCATGTATACTTTTTTTTTAACCTTTTCACAATCATTTTATGATTGTTCTATAAACATAATATTAATGTCATGAATGTCTAGAATTGAAATTGTATTTCCATTGATGTTACTAGTTTGCCGGTTCCTCAATCAATCTTGTTTATTGTGTTTTAATAAAATTTGCATAGCCTATTTTCTACATTCATACATATGCCTTAAACATATTGCTGTCCTATCAGTGGTGAAAACTAAAAAAAAGTAGAAGTCCTATAAGAAAATAAGTAAAAGTAAATATGTGTCCTACTACGTTTTGCACCGGTCCCAACCCCTAATAAATATTGACCGGTTCCTATATGAAGCAAACATTTCTAGTTTTTTTTTCTTCATCAATTTGATCTATATTTAACCATAACAACATTACATTTTCATTTTGACTTATTCGTGGAATTTGTAACATATCTCCTCATGTGAAAAAAATCGGAAGGAAATAAAGTTGAGAATGGAAAGAATATATTGTACATTGCATTGTATGTTGCATTGTACGAATACCAGGGTGAGGTCTTTAGTGAAACCATCAAAAAGGGAATTTCCAATTAAATTAAATGTAAAGTGAAAGTTAAAAAAGAAACTTGAGAGGAAAAATCTGTTCGCAGGTAAAACGGTTTAATAAACTAACATGCAGTTTAAATATTTGTAATAACCTTATTAATCATTCAGCATATAACTAAAAAAGTCGAGCATTTAAAGAAAGAACAGAAATATGCAGAAAAGGTCAAGTTAACGTAGCATGCACAAGGTTTTTTCTCAGATATTGAAACACGTTCGTCATAAGGGATTAATAGGAAGCAACACAATCTCTGAGTGCAGACACTGTCACATATCTGCACATAGAATGTTTGATGGCATGGCAGCTATGGCATAGAGAAAAATCTAAAACTTTGATATGTTTTTGTTCCTACAGAACTGAATTAGAACTCAGAAGGTACCAAACTATACCCAGCTTGTTATATGTGATTGGGTGTGTTGCTTATACTGTTATAGCCATAGAGTTACATATAGTTGCTATATAACTCAGGGGCAGATCCAGCCATAATCCATTTTAAAAGGGGGGTGTCCCAACCCAGGATAAAGGGGGGGGGGGGTGTCCAACCACATGTCACCATTCAAATGCATTGATCATCCCCCTCTCTGGATCTGCCAATTACCTCTAGTCATTTGGTCTTTGGTGGAGAGTCTTCTTATTATTTCTACAGGTTTGGAAACCTACTTGAGAATGTTCTCCTCATGTAATAATTATAGTGAATCTAATTGATTGACAGGATGACATAAGCAATAGAGTTTAAGAACAATTGTATATCTTGCACAAATAGAATAGTGTGATGTGCTCAAGGCTAAAATGTCCTCTTTATTGGTTTAAATCACCTTAAAATCATAAAATCAATTATTTTGAAAATCTTTGATTTTCAAATAGTTAGTGGAAGAATGTGTTTGTTAAGTGGTTTTAAAAATGCAGGCACTTTGGGATCAAGCTTTTCAATCTATTTAATTGAATAGTAGAATTTTAAGAATTTAAGAAGATTTCAGAATTTCATCATTAGGAACAAAGTTCATTTATTAGATATACTTGCTCTAAGATCAAAACATTGTATGTTTTAAATAAAAATATAATTGAATGCACAATAAATTTTAGTATTAGGCTAATAAATTCATTCTGCATTAAATTATATTTTTATCTAAACATGCAATGTTTTGATCAAGTAACAGAGCAAGTATATCTAATGAATGAACTTAGATATAGGAAGATGTGGTGTGAGTGCCAATGAGACAACTCTCCATCCAAAAAACAATTTAAAAAAGTAAACCATTAAAGGTCAATGTACGGTCTTTATCCTAATGTTTTATTTTATTTAAAAAACATGAAACAGTATTTAAAATCTTCTATATTGATTTTATTGAAATATATGACAAATTCAACATGATGTATTTAATTTAAGTCCTTTCGAATTATATGTAAGTCTTTAAGTGAAGATGAATGTTGACCTCTTACTGTTTTGTGTTTTTTTGATATTGGATAGCTGTCTCATGGACGTTACCCTAACACAACTCCTTTTACTGATGGTATTTAGCCAGTCTAATTTAGACTTTTGTAATATATACCATTTTGTTTCATGTGGAACACATATTATAGAGAACAAATATATAGTCACACTATTACACTATTACCTTTTATAGATATGAATCTATATTGAACTCATTTTGAATGTTTATACTTTGTTTCAAGCTTTTAATTTCCAGATGTCTATGAAACTAGTGGAAATGAAATACAGACTATAATTTAAACTACAAAGATCTATTATACATTATTTACTGAGTGACAAAAAAACAAATAGAGTATAACTAAAGAATCTGTTTGTCAGTCTGTCCGTCTTAAATAGCAAATTGTGTTGCTTGCGTCGATCTGTATCTAGAGAAATGATAATTTCATACTTTAATATGTGAAGTATAAACTTTTTACTTCACATGTATTTTAACCAACACCCTGATAGAGTGTCATAATGCATGTACAACTTCCTAGGTCAAAGGTCAAGGTAAAAAACTTTGGTTTCATTGACAACCTCATGTCCTTTTTAGTTACAGATATCTTTTACCTCACAATTTGTTCACAGTGGGGTCAACAGAGATGGCTTCTCCATTTCAATCATGTCAATGTTATCTAGTAATATATATTTTCAGCATAGATGTTAACATTTATAAATCTTTTGTTTTGGATATTTTTAGTATTCTATAATGATAAAAACTGGAATACGAGTGATAAGAGGCCCAGATTGGGACATCAGTAACCATGAGGATGGAGGACCAGGGCATTTAGGGACCATAATAGATGTATCCAGACAGGATCAGACCTGTACAGTCCAATGGGATAATGGACATTTATCTAACTGTACAGCAACGTCTGATCAACAAGATCTCAGGATTGTTTACACAGAAAGTACAGGTAGTATCAGATCAACAAGATCTCAGGGTTGTTTACGCAGAAAGTACAGGTAGTATCAGATCAACAAGATCTCAGGATTGTTTACACAGAAAGTACAGGTAGTATCAGATCAACAAGATCTCAGGATTGTTTACACAGAAAGTACAGGTAGTATCTGATCAACAAGATCTCAGGATTGTTTACACAGAAAGTACAGGTAGTATCAGATCAACAAGATCTCAGGATTGTTTACACAGAAAGTGCAGGTAGTATCAGATCAACAAGATCTCAGGATTGTTTACACAGAAAGTGCAGGTAGTATCAGATCAACAAGATCTCAGGATTGTTTACACAGAAAGTACAGGTAGTATCAGATCAACAAGATCTCAGGATTGTTTACACAGAAAGTACAGGTAGTATCAGATCAACAAGATCTCAGGATTGTTTACACAGAAAGTACAGGTAGTATCAGATCAACAAGATCTCAGGATTGTTTACACAGAAAGTACAGGTAGTATCAGATCAACAAGATCTCAGGATTGTTTACACAGAAAGTACAGGTAGTATCATTCAACAAGGTCTCAGGATTGTTTACACAGAAAGTACAGGTAGTATCAGATCAACAAGATCTCAGGATTGTTTACACAGAAAGTACAGGTAGTATCAGATCAACAAGATCTCAGGATTGTTTACACAGAAAGTACAGGTAGTATCAGATCAACAAGATCTCAGGATTGTTTACACAGAAAGTACAGGCAGTATCAGATCAACAAGATCTCAGGATTGTTTACACAGAAAGTACAGGTAGTATCAGATCAACAAGACATTAAGTTTTACCCTGTCCATCTGTATGTCTGTTCTGTAAATGCTGAAATGGGTTTTCTCTCTTTAAGTTTATTAACTAAATGTTTATGAAATTTATACACAATGAGTATTACCACAAAACACATATCAGGTTTGAATTTGGTTGGCATTACCTTTTTGGAGTTATGTCCCTTTACAAGCGGAAAAATTGCTGAATTTTAGGTTCTGTTTTTTAACTAAAATTTACCTGAAGCAAATATTATGAATCTTGTACACGATGCTTATTACCACAGAACAAAACACAGATCAACGTTTGAATATTCAGGGTGTCACTTTTACGGTTCTAGAGTTATGCCCCTTCACACAGGGAAAAATTGCTGAATAATTTGTTTCTGTTCCCTTACTAAAGTGTTCCTTCATCAAATGTTATGAAACTTATACACAACACTTATGACCACAAAACTCAGATCAAGTATGATTTTGGATAGTGTAACTTTAGTAATGACCCTTTATAATGTTATAATTTATATGCAAGAAGGAGCATGATGATATAGACTGTATCGCATAGACACATTCCCCATTTATTTCATTCTAAAAATGAACCAACATATTGTTATAATTTCTTCAGATGTTGGTTTCTCCCTAAATCATCCATGGGATATTCGACATTACACTAAAACACTCTTCCTCAGTATGACCACTATTAAAAAAGGAAATAATTTCGGAAAAAAAAGTTAAACTTCATAAAGTTTGTTTATTCCAGCTACTTCATATCAAGAAAAAAGAAGAAGAAACAACAGACTCCACAAATTCTCATTAAGAATATTTTATTGAAATGTTCTTTTATTTTTGCCCTTCTATATAACCATTCTAGATGGCTTTAATTGCTATATGTATAAAAGATTCTGGATGTAAAACAAAAATGACTGAAAAAACCCAATTGAATTGTGCATGTAATAATTATACCCCCGCTTTAAAAAAGGGGGGGTATACTGTTTTACCTCTGTCTGTCCATCCGTCCGTCAGTCCGTCAGTCCGTCCGTCCGTCAGTCCGTCCGTCCGTCCGTCAGTCAGTCCGTCCCATGAAACTTTCGTCACATTTTTCTCAGGAACTATACATCCACCCTTTCTGTAATTTGGTATCAACATTTATATATGTCAGCCATACCGTGTGATGCGTTTTCAGATTCATCACTTGACAACTTCCTGTTTACCGAACACTTGTCTGATTTTACACATGATAACCAAGTTAAAAATTTTCGTCACATTTTTCTCAGGAACTACAATACAAGGATTTCTGAAATTTGGTTTCAGGATTTTTATAAGTCAGCTATACCGTGTGATGCGTTTTCAGATTCATCACTCGACAACTTCCTGTTTACCGAACACTTGCATATTTTTACGCTATTAATATTATCCACTTGGGGTATCATCAGTGAGCAGTAGCTCGCAGTTTCACTTGTTGTTGCTGGATATTCCATAGCAGCAAACAATCAACTATTCCATCATTAGTTTGTAAATGTTGTATAATGCAGCTTTATATATAGAAAATCTATTTTTTTCAGTTTCAAAAGGACATGCACACTTTGCCTATTGCAATATATGTAATAATTCACAACATATGGTTAGAGGTTTGAGATTTAAATGTGTGACTTGTAAAGATTATGATTTGTGTATGAAATGCTACATGGCAGATGAACATGACAAAACACATTCTTTTGTACGTGTAAACAGCAGAATCTCTAAAGTGTATGTATTGAGTGATATTAAGAATAATACAAGAATGTGTCCAAAGTACACAGATGCCCCTCTCGGACTATCATATTCTACATTCAGTGGACAGTGAAATTATGATATAAACTCTAATTTATCATTAAAATTAGAAAGATCATATCCTATGGAACATGTGTACTAAGTTTCAAGTTGAATGAACTTCAACTTCATTAAAATTTACATTGACCAAAAACTTTAACCTGAAGCATAGCAGATGGACAGACGAACAAACAGATGCACAGACCAGAAAACATAATGCCCCTCTACTATCATAGGTGGGGCTTAATGAAAATAAGGAGATTTAGTATTATCGGTCGTCCCACTGTCTATATCACTCTGTTCAGCTCTTAATATTATTCCGTATCATGTCTTTGTGACGTCAAATACGTTGACCCGGCCTTAATAACTTTGACCCGGACATATCATCGACGTCATAATGTTTGAACCGACGTTAATAACTTTGACCCGAACTTATCAAGTCATCTTTTGTGTGCTGGTGAAACAAAGAAAACACTTCTGAAACACGCAAATATAGCCCGATAAATCGATTATCAGATTATCTGCATATTGATATTGTAAAATATCAGCTGCTTGACATTATATGAAGGCTTTTTGATCTCGTTCGCTACGCTCACTCGACAAAAAGCTTCATATTATGTCTCACAGCTGATATTTTACGATATCAACATGCAGATAACCTGATAATCGGTACTTATTGTGACTGAGACAACTATCCAGCAAAGTTTAAATGATCTGTACCATGTTTATCAATGAGAAAAACCTATAGTCAGCTATTACACTATATTCATTACTATTGTATTTATAGATTTGCTGCCCTCAGTTTTTGTCCTTCAAAATAAATTTCTAATGTTATCAAAAGAACAATCCCATTGAGCCTGGAAACACATAAAAAAAATGGAAACATTCTGTGAAATATTTTAAATTATTTTGTGGTAAAAATATCAAAGGAATGGAAACTGGCCATGGAACAGTAAATAGTCTATAATTTCTTTCACAGATTTTGGTAAAACGTACTTTGCCTCATTGAACTTTATAAACTGAAAATTGAAAGATAATAAATACATTTACTACTTTTATTTTCTGAAATATAATGTTCGAATTTTGAATTTCTAAACATAATTCGTAGAAAATTATAAGTTGTTTATACATAAATTTCTAATATTTTACGTCTATCAACCATTAATTACCAGCTAGTTGTAATTCACAAAACATAAAAACTCAATGTTCTGGTCTACAGTGTGGTGTTATGCTTATTTTGACGTTTTTTTTTTTGGGTTACTTTTTCACCTAGTAAACCACTTTGAATCCATGAATACCATAAAATGAAGTTAGTGACATTATTATTTTGCATCATTAAAGCAAAACTTTATGTATCAAGAACATTTTTTCAAGAAACATCTATTGAAATTGTAGATTTGATAATCTTATTTTTTTTTATGTGCTTTCTGTACAAATTTTCACCACTTCTGAACATTTTCAATCAGTAATATTAACAGATTTTTGTATTTGTCATTAAAGGACAATTGGCTTTGTCACAGATTTTGGTAAAATCCTGTGAAGGATGACTTCTGATGAACTTAAAAAAATGTTGTATGTAATTTCAGGATACCTATTTTACCAAGAGTTAAATCCAAGAGAACTAAGTTGTATGGATTTGGACCTGGTGCCAGTGTCATGCTTACACCATTTGCAACATCTTCTCATATTGATGGTTAGTAAAGAAACTTAAACACTTTCTATTTGAGGGAGGTGAGGTGAGTTAGGGATATTGGGTTGGTTAGTTAAAAGTAGTGATAGTGATTGCCCTTAAAAGATGAGTTTTGCCCCTAGATGTAAAGACTTTTACCGATTTTTTGCAGACAAGATCTGCAAAAGATGAAATGGACAAAATTGTCAGTCCACTCCGTATATGATTATATGAAGATTTTTACCATGTTATTTTTGAGTTTTTGTCTTTTTTCTTTAAAAAAAATTAAAACAATAAATATACAATTGATAAGCAAAAATGTTCAGCAGCACAAGGACAACTACTGAATTACAAGATGACAAATTTAGAATAGTAATATCTTCTTTTTATAAATCAGACATATTATTAAAGATTTATGATATGTATGTCAAATGGAATTATATTTTTCCCTGAAATTTCCAGATATTGGAAGAATTGAAGAAATGATAGAAGAAGAAGGTGGAACAGCTAAGGTTACATGGCCTTCAGGGGAGATAACCACTGTTAATACTGGTAAAGATGGTTTAGTAGAAATAAAACTGGTAGAACCACATCATGTTGGCCATGTATATATTGACCATATACCAGCAGCAGGTAATCAATAAATATTGTAATTCCAAATCACACTCTTAAGCACTGGCCAATACGGCTATGGATGTATAGTATAATAATTCTAAATACATGTACTATAATGACTTACATTAGTTAACTTCAATGGTGAATTTCAATTATTGTGGATTCATTTATTTTCATTGGTATCATTCTTGGGTGGAACAATTAGTGAATACTTGATTTCATGGTTTTGCCAAGTCTGTATAAAAGCTTGAAGGAGGCTCAAGGGTACAAAAAATTCTACAAATATTTAAATTTTCAATACAAATTTAATTCACTACACTATTAGTTGTTACTCTATGATATAGTACAAAAATCAACCAAAAAAATGTATTCGTTTTGGCCACAGATGACTTTATAAATGTTTATATCATTGAAAAAGCTCTAAATTATCTCCCTTTGGTGAAAAAAAATGCCATTTTTTTTGTATCAATATTGAAATATCTTTTTTAACTCATCAGTGACCTATATTTTTTATTATTTTTTTCAAATAAGCTGTTCTTAAACTAAACTATTGTAAAATTTAAGCGCTTTCTGTAATTTAGTTCTTTTTCTATTTCGATATTACCTTTTTTTCTCCTATTAGTTCAAAAAAAAAAAAAACCTAAACAAAAATGCATGTTTGTTTTGAAGGTAGACTATGTAAGCATAAATGAACCATGACCCCATATTTTTATTTTATTTTTCTATTAGGTATAGGATAAAGTTTATTTATAGAAAAACATTAGCGAAATCCTATATTAGAAAAAAAATTGATTTATACCCGCAAGCCAAGGGGCACTAGCTGTCAAATTCATGTTCACGAATTTTATTCAAATTGTCATATTTTATTTATAACAATGTAAAACATTTATCAAAACTATTAAAGGCTAAAATAAATAATAAACAGGGCACGAGCATGAAAATACGTAGCTTTGTTTCGTGTGTATTTTAGTCCAAACACCATCTAATTAATTATCAAGTTGACCTCTAAAGTCATGCGATGACCATATAAGCGATTTTAACATAAATATAGATATAAATAGTTTAAGCAAACTCGTGCTGTTGGATTATTCTAAGTCTATTTAATTTCATATTTTAGATGAAAAATAAATGTTTATCATCATTTTACCTGTATAAGAAGGATTTTTTGTGGATCCAATCAGTCAATTAAATGATTTATCTTTGTTTCACTTTCAATGTTGACATTCTTTTCCTTTAATTAACTTTACACATACAATTCACGTGTTATCCATCTCAAGCTAAGGGGTTAAATTGAAGTTCACATGGATACAGATTCAATGAGTTCGAATTATTCACTTGCAAGTGAATAATACATAATCAATGTTTGTTTAGCTTATTTTGACAAAATTGAACCATACTAGCTGCTAAAAGCTAATTATTATTTTACTATATGCATTTCATTATTGATTGATAAAAAAAAAGATATTAATTTTTTTATAAATCTCGTAGCTAGTGCCCCTTGAATTACAAATTTGTAGTTCTTTGAACATTCAAATTTGTGGTACCCATTTACCCACAAAATCCACAAAAATTGATATCCCTTGAAAAAAATAATACATGGTAGGCAATAAATTAGACAAAGGGAGATAATATAGATAGTAATGAGAGTCTGTTACAATTTTCTCTTTAATTATTCATCAAAATATAAATTGGTCACAATGTTATTATTTTGTTAATGATTTCAGATTTATCACAACCTCCTGATTCCTGTATCAATCCAGGAGACAAAGTTTGTGTTGATCTGAACTTTGACACATTTAAAGGACTACAACAAGATTACGGGGGATGGATTGATGATATGGAAAAGGTAAATATCTAGACAACAAATATTTAAACGACAATAGGTTATAGTACGGACTTGAACACACAGAGTCTTGGCTTACACCGAACATCATGCTATATAGGGTCAGAAAATGAACAGTATAAAACAATTCAAACGGGAAAACCAACAGTCCAATCTATATAAAAATGGAGAAACAAGAAACTTTTATGAACCACAAAAACAAGTGACAACTAAACATAGATCAAGTTTAATTTTAGTGTATTTCACTTTTGTTGTTCCATTCAAGTTATGCCACCCTTTGTTGAAAATTTTCATTTTTTTTATTCCCAGACTTATAATAGTCTTTAGTTTGAAATAGTTGTTTGTTTGTTTGAATGCTTTTCATTAACAGTATAATGCAGATCGAATTGAAAAAGTGACAATTTGCTATGATATTACATGACGCCATTGCCTGATACTTGGGAATATCACATCCTGACCATGATTTTAAAAATATTAGCCAGTATTTAAAACTATATATTTAAAAACAGTAAAAAGATATAAATTTGTAGATTAAACTAAATAACAAAATTTAAAATTTAATTAATATTTAACTAATTAACCAAATTAATTTTGGTATTGGTGAAAGAAAACAGACACGTTAAAATAGTCTACAAAGATAAAACCGAATGACTGGAAGAAATTCCAGGTTCTCCTGATACAGGAGGGATGTGCAGAAGGTAACAGATAACAGTTTAACAGTAGGATCAAAGGGGAAATGTACAAATAGCAGATCAATTTCTTTATGATGTGATGTAATAAAGATAATTTAATGGTTTTATTTACAGATAATGGGTGAGACTGGGAAGGTTGTGGATGTTCCCAGAAGTACCTTGTGTGAAGTTTACTTTGAGAGTGTTTCCAGAACTTATGTACTTTATATTGCTTCTTTAACAAAGGTAATACAAATCTATACAGAACTAAGAAATATAGTTTGGCTATATTATATTTGATGATTTTAGTGGACAGTTTTATACTAAACTATCTTATTCTCCAAACTGTGAGTTTTTAAATTGATTTACTTTTTGTAGATGTCAGTTCCTGTTGTGGGAGACAAAGTTATGGTTCTTGCTGATGTGGGTATCCTAATGAAACGTCAAAGATATCTGTGGAAGGATCCAATGAGAAATGTGAGTACATTTATTGTGGAGTTTGCCTTTCTTTTAATTTCATGGCTTTACCTATTATAGTAATTAGAATAAAATGCCATAAAGAAGTTTGGAAAATTAACTTGAATAGATGTGATAATTAATTAATTCTATACAATTATATCAAACTGGGGGGGGTCGGTTGTTGTCAGTTTTCTAATCAAATGTTGTGTTTCTCCATAGGCACTCTTAATTCTTCCTTCACCAATAAAATCTGGCCACAATGAAAATCCAATAATGCTGAATTGTCATTAAACATCAACAATATTATACTGATCAAAATGTATATCAAACAATTGACAATTGATGAAAAAGGCAGAGAAAAAAAAAATCAGAGTTTCTGGTAACCTGACCGACCCTGTTTTTTAGCCCAGACCCTAATTTTTTTATAAGATCTTCAAAAAAAAAAAAATGGTACCATCCAACCCTGTTTTTCGACACAGGCTTCTGTTAATCGACATAATAATTTATCTAACTTGCTTCTACTGGCACAGAAACTCTATTTTGAAAAATTGAATCTAATTACGGACCCGGACTTGGAAAAACCATGATAAATTTCGGATTTCGTTTACAATGTCAAAGAACAAAAATAAAAAAAAAAAAAGAATTCCGACCTACCGACCCTATTTTTCAAAATGATGTTACCGGAAACAAAGATATTTTTTTTTTAGGCCTAACATAAAACCACTTTAATGATGGTTTCTGTAAATTAGGAATCCACTAGCAAAACTTCAGAAAAAAAAAAATGGTTTGATTTATTAGTTCATGACACATGATCATTTCACATACTTGACTTAACCAAAAGCAAAGGAACAGCTCTTATATTGTTGTTCTTCATCATAAAGTTACAGTGAGGCTTTCAACATGCAGCAAACATGACACCTCACTACAAGTTTATGTTGGCCCCTAGTGCTGGTTTGAGTGGAATTCTTTTCTAAAAGTTAATCACATTGAATAACACTGACGTTTAGAAACATATTGTTAATTATATAGAGCAAAGAAATCTACCAAAAAATGTCATAATTTAATACTGAAACTTATTTTTGTCTTATTTTTATATGGTCTTCATAGTTTGATTTATTTTGACTCTGTTCAGATGATTGGTAAAACTGGAACTGTTGATAGTGTCGATGTTATGGGTAATCTGTCCGTCAGTTTCTCCGGGAAAAAGAAGTTTGTCTTCAGTCCATCATGTGTGGTCAAGGATGATGGTGACAGTGTGAAACCAAGGGAACAGACTGGCTCATTGTCTTCAGACAGTGAAGAGGAAGGCACTATTAAATTAACATTAAAAGATAAACCTTCTATATATCTTGAACCAGAAGTAAAGGAGATGCCTGCTCCATTTGGTGACGAAGACTCTGTTGACAGCTCTGATGGTAAGTAAATATCAATCACACTTGCCAAACTCTGACAATGAGAAAACATGACATGTGAAAAAGCGTGTGAAAACGCGCTACATAAGATGCTGACTTTTTAATATGAACAATGTTTATAATTTCACATTAAACATATTTGTTAATATAAAAAACAACATTGTACTGTAAACTTTTATTGTATTCAACAGTGGTCTTATCAATTAATGTACTTATCACAGCAAAGTTTTAAACAAGGGATAAATAACAGAATGCTTCAGCACTTTTTCAGATCCTAAAATTTGGTTCAGCATGCATTCAGCTATGGTCCAGAACCTATTCAGCAAAATTCAACTAAAATTCAGAAATTCTGTTTCATAAGGGTAGTATGCTTTATTTTATAATAATTTAATTTTTGATGTAACATGTCTTTTGATTGGCTGACGTTATTTTGTTATCAGCCCATAGACATAATTAAGTCATGTGACCGTGACGTCATCAACGTTTTTTCATGGTTTTCTACGGTTTAAAATGGAATTTAGAATTAAATTATAAGGAATGACTGTAATATTTTTTCTGTCTGTTCGAAATAACATAAAAAATATTACAGTCATTCCATAAATAGATGAGTCACTGCCTCTCCTACAAGTTTACTTGGATCTTTAAAGTCATGACCAACCTATATAATCAGCTACCTCTAGTTCTTGTTTTTTTATGCTTTGATATACAAATTCTTGTCCTAAATAAGCATGAAATATTTGTTATTAAATGTTAATCAATCAATCAATCAATCAATATTTATTTACAGATGATGATGATGGTATGTCCAGTGAAGAGGAACATGTACCTAAAGTTAACAGTAAGAATATTTAACTTGAATTACCTCCCCTTACGTCAGTTAATTTTTTTCATTAAGGGCATCCGATACAGTTTCTCGATATAATGTCATTTTTATAATTTTGAAATATGTTGTAGGCCTTGGCGAGTTATAAAATAAAACACAAAATAAAACACAGGTCACCATGCTTGTTTTCGGAAAATTGAGGCTGAAAATTGGGGATTTGTGCAATTTTGTAAAAAAGTTGGCAAATATTATAAAATTTTTGGAGCAGATATTCTTCGTCCTAAATTAATAAGATCAGGTTCAACCTGAAGCTGTGATAAGTGACAATAAGGAAAAATATAAATCCCTACACGAATGACTATACTATTACTCAAGCCTTGCTTGACGTTGCAGACCAGATGCTCAAAGTGATATTTTTTTAACCTAAAAATATGGAAATAAAGTGTTTCTGACAATGTAATTTTTATCATTTTTTTGCATTAACTGCATTTTGTCATGCTTTCTCCAAATCTTGAATAAAAAATATATGTAACCGTTCTTGATTCCATGATAAATGCAATTTGTCATAAAAAATTGAGTCCCCTCTTTGTAACCTCAACGTTGGCACTTAAGTGCACAATGTCTCTGGCAGACAACTTCGATTATCTCTGCAAATTACCAGCGACATTTGTTCAGATGTATAAATATTGCTTGTAAAGAGCTACCTATAAATTGGTCATATTGTTTTCGGAATAAAATCATGTGAATCATAAATACCTCTCTCTGTTTGTGGTCTAAGTGAGAAACATCTCAAGAAAAGTTATTACACAGTGTTGATGGTTCATGTACTGTACACACTCTGGTATTATTTCATACCATATGTTGACCTCTAGATAGTGTTGAGGTTACAAAGGGGTGGTTGTCTCTTTGACACGACACATTCCCAATTTCCATTCTCAATTTTATTTGTTTATTTTGTTTTGTTTAGTGGGGTGCTGTTTCAATACAATATTCCTTAAAATCTTTTTCTTCACGTTTTAGAATTACGCATTAATTCATAAAATCAAACTTTTATTCGGGTCAATGATTACATTTGAATAAAATTTGGAGGCTCCCTAACAGTTTTAAAGTTCACTGGTATACACTTATTTTCACTGGATCACAACATAAAGGTTACTGACATGAGGTCTTTTCCTGCAAACGGAAAATCCTTTTTTTGTACATAAATAAGGCGTTTAAGTTTTCTCGTTTGAATTGTTTTACATTGTCATCTTGGGGCCTTTTATACCTGACTATGTGTTATGGGCTTTGGTCATTGTTGAAGACCGTACAGTGATCTATAGTTGTTAATTTCTATGTCATGTGTGTCTCTTGTGGGGAGCTGTATCATTGGCATTTATACCACATCTTCTTTTTGGTGTTGTCAGAAAACAAACACAAAATCTTATAAAGGAGAATCTTCAATTTGCTAAAGGAATCTTTTATCCAGTCGACAGAAACTTTACCATCATTTTGAAATTTTTGATCTGGCAAAAACGATTGAATTATTAGCAAAAAGACTGGACATATTACCTATACACCCCCTCCCCCCCCCCACCCTTCTCAGCTTTGTGTTTGTTTTTGTTCATCTCCTAACTTTCCAGACTATACCCACCTAAATTACAATTTCAAAGCAAGTGAATTTTATCCCTTTTTTAATCTTGTTCTATTGTAATTTACTTTCTCCTCAGTTTTTAATGCTGTTTTCTTTTGGGGGGATAGGAGCAGGGTGGCAAGTTGCGATTCAAATCCAAATACTTCTCTCATAGCATAATTGTATTGGTAAATTACATAACTATATTGGAATTAAATTAAAAAAAGAAAATAATTGTTTTGTTAAATGTTTAAATATTTGTCCATTTTAGATTACAATCCTTTGAATTAAATTTATCACTTGTCCACGATTTAATTTTCATAATTCAATAAAGTTCTTTCCTAAATAGTTTGATTGGTTGTTGATAATAATGTCTAAGGTCCAGTGGCAAATACTT
The DNA here is from genome assembly GCF_965363235.1 of Mytilus galloprovincialis. Classification (NCBI taxonomy): domain Eukaryota; kingdom Metazoa; phylum Mollusca; class Bivalvia; order Mytilida; family Mytilidae; genus Mytilus; species Mytilus galloprovincialis. The sequence goes on along the minus strand of NC_134850.1, from coordinate 71,300,408 downwards.
CATGAATGTTCAGGACATTTCTTAGTTCGATGCACTTATGCATATCTCTTAATTTTCATGTGAGGAAACATAATTTTCAACTTTTTGTACTGAAAAGTACATATGAAAATAGCTGACAATCTATATGTTGTGATTTTCTTCTTTCTGTTTCCCTGTATGTAAATACTTAAGTTTTAGTACATTTCTATTTCCTTATGTCTGGTCAGAAAATTAAATTGCTTTTTGAATGTTTCCAAGTAAAAGTGCAAAATAAGTTCTAAATTAGGGCAAATAAATCAAAAGAAGCTATTTAAACTTTTCATATACATAACATTCATTTTAGATTATAAATAGATACCACAAACTCCATTGATTAGGTTCTATTTATAGAACAAACTTCCTTGTTGGTTTGTCCAGGTTTTAAGAAACTGAAAAGTTTTTTGGTCCTGGTATTTTGGATAATCAATGGAGACAGCTAGTAAGTTTGTAGAATTAAACTAGAATTTTACTTCTTATAGAGAATTAGAACATAATTTAGTATTTATTTGGAAAATGAATTCCAACTTTCACTTTTAAATAGACTTTGGATTTTATATATGAATCATGTTTTTCAAACTAATGCACAGTATAAAATATCTGCAGTTTCCTAGTTTCACATTATCATATTACTTTATTTTATTCATTGTAATCAAATATTAAGAAATTTTCTCTAGCCTTTTTTGGAAAATTGCAGTCAATTGATAAAAATAAAAACTGCATGAATATCGGACTCAACATCAAGGATCATTACAAATAATTCAATGTGGAAATGTAAAAACATTTTGCCAGATAAATTATAAAAAATTAAACACATATTTGTAAGTACTGTTTCTGAAATTTGTTATATTTTCTACATCATAGTTTTGATTATTGTGTTGTTGTTAGCATTGTCAATAAATTGACATTATGGGCCTCTGGGAGTGGTCCAGTGGTCAATTTAGTCCATCTACAGTGATCACTAGCCGTCAACTCTAAGATTGTGATTGAACCTGACTTATGGCAAATTATGTTTGAATTGTATCTTCTTTGCTATGTATATTACCAGTTTTCCTTTTGAAGGTTTGAGATTCCCTCTTCAGGCATTCCAGCTACCTCTACCAATAAAAACTGACTGACATGCATTTTTCAGGCAAAGTCACTGAATGTGGATATAAAGTATCAACACCAACAAGCAATACGAAATGATTGAAATTTACCCAAATTTAAATCATCTCATTTTTTTAATATTTATATTGTATCATATGAAGATTTTAAAAATTATACAAACTTGTTAAATAAAACTCATGCAGTCTCAAGGTTGATATATTTAAACATGTACTGTGAACTTCTTTGATGTATTGGGTGAGTAACAAGATCAGATAATATCATGTCTGTACTTTAAAAAAAAGTGTTAAGGATCTCCTGAAATATTTCATTACGTCCTTAATTTTTATTTCAAGTTATCCTTATTAATTATAGGGCCTCCATAGTTCAATTTAAAGATACCCATAAATCATAATAAAGATCTTCTGAAATATTCAGAAGCTCCATTATAAAAAACAAACATAAATGGAAAAGCAGTTGAGATCAATTTTTATTCTTCTGCCAATTAAAATTAGGCTAATACCAAAGCAATAGCAATTAATGATTTAAGGCAGATTACATAACCTTTCTAATCTCAGAAAAATAAATCCCCAAAAAAATCTAATGTATTTTGAATTGATTTTTTACAGCATCCATGGTTATTGCCCCTGGTTTACGAGTGGTCAGAGGTCGTGACTGGAAATGGACAGATCAGGATGGAGGTGAAGGTCATTTAGGAACTATACAGGAAATCAGTGGTATGAGAAAGACGTCATGTCCAGACAAGTGTGCGGCAGTACTGTGGGATAATGGGTACCGGAATACTTACAGGATAGGATTCGAAAACTCTTACGACCTGAGAATCTACGATAACGCTGGAGTGGGTGAGTTGAACTGATTGGAAATACATTTGTTTTTTTACATTTTACATAATATATTTTCTTGTTTCCTAATAATAGCTTTGTACCCTACTTTGTTAGGTTTTTACTGGTTTTACCGTTGAGGTATATTTTTCTGAATTTGCAGAATAACTTGAATGCCATAACATTACAGAAAGGCATGTGATAAACTTTTCATATCAGCCGGCTTAACCCTCTTACTGCCGGAGGGACACATGTGTCCATAACAAATGCCGGAGGGACACATATGTCCATATTTTAATTTATGCAAACTTCTCATCATTGCTGTACCTCTTTCAAAATAAAAAATAATAAAATTAAAAAGTGTAATATGTTTTTGCAATGGCATTCAATGTAACGGTCATTACGGCATGACATCATGATGTCATATATTGAATGATGTCACTGTTTTGCATGTCACATGACAAACGTTGAGCGGTTGTATTTTCTGGTGTATGAAATGCAACCCTGAAAAACAACTGGCAGCAAGAGGGTTAACACTACTTAACATATGGAATTAATGTAAATTTTATGCTTTTATATTATTGCAAAAAACTATAAGATATTTACTCTAAGTACATGATAAACTTAATTATCTGTTAGGCCACGGTTTTTTTATTTGTTGGTTTACGGATCCGCCGACCCGATTTTGCCGATTTTCAGAATAAAAATAAAATTGACTTTTCATGCTTTTTTATTCCCGCCGACCCTTTTAAATGCATTATCCCTGAAAAATAATTAAATTTTTCTTTATTATGAAATGAAATGCATTAATCATTAACAAAGTTGACTGTAACACTTTCTGTTGTGAAAAATAATTTACGTTTCTAAAAATAGACAAATCAATTATAACTGACCTTGAAATGTCTTTTGCGCAAATAATTTTGTGGAACGAAACCTGTGTTTAAAACCACTTACAAAATAAGTTCGTTTCCCTTATTTGTCATCAGTCCGTAAGATGCATCATCTCAGAGAAATAGACTTGTCCAAATGTGGACAGGTGGAATACATCTATTAAAGTACTGAATATTAACAAATCATTTGAAATTTTCATGTTTCATAGATAACAAAAAATATCGATCATTGGGATAAAAACCGGATTGCATGACAACTGATTAACCCGATATTGTCGTTTTTCCAGTGGACGAGTCTATTACGTTTTTCGACACGTGTGTTGAAACTTATTTTTGTACGACGTTTTTATATTTTTTTCTTTATCAGTTTTTGTGCTTGAAGATCATTATTCACCAAGTTTTCTGGAATTGATTGAGAGCTACGCGAATCTGTTTTTCTTGTTTGTGAAATGACGATTTAATTTCGTCTTTGTCCGTGCAACCCCCCTTTTTTACAGGAAATTATTAAACGATGTCATGCGATGTTCATGATCACTGATCAATAATATTTCAACGAACTTAATGTTAAGAAATGATGATAAAACAGCATATAAAACCAACATTTTGTTAGTAAGGTGAAATATATATTTTATTTTGCGTATTTTGAAAGATATTTTTTTTCTTTTTTTTTCCGACCGACCGACCCGACTTTTTTATGCGAAAAATCCGTAAACCAACAAATTAAAAAACCGTGGCCTTAATAGCTGGGAAAAGACATTTGGATATGTCATGTATGGAACTGTTATGAACTGTTCATTGTATATAACTTGTGATTTATTTATAGCTGGTAACAGACACCAGGGAATGAAATGTACTGAGGTAACGTGTGAGGACGAAGAGGATGATATTATGGGATATGTATGGCAGTGTATATCTAATCCAGAGGTCACGTTATGTAATAACTGTTACCATGGAGATAAAGGGGATGTTACTGAAGCATTTCGTAGAATTGAATACCAAGGTCATAAAGGGTTAGTAACTGACTTAAGTATTTACAGAATCGTTGTTCAGGGGGCAGGACCTAATAATCACCAATGAAATGAGATGTGAACATATACTACTGTAACTTCAGAAATTATTGTGTGCATTTATTATTGTGATTTTGTCATTTGAGACTTGAATGCAATTTTAATTTTTAAGATTTTGAAAAAAATCCTGTTTGATTCATACGAAATGTCTCAAATTGCAAGTTTAAGTTATTGCGTTTACAACTCTGTCGCATTTTTCGCAATAATTTTCGCAATAATGAAAACCTCGCAATAATTTCTGAATTTGTAGTATGCCATTGCATACAAAATATCACTGACCTAGCTGCCACTAGTGCTTCCCTCAAACTGATACATGTAATCAGGTTTCAAAGTACATTGAGCATATCTAAGGGGACAGCGCCTAATAAACTCCATGGACAGGAGATGATAAAAATCTTATACCAAACTACATATATGCTGAGCCTGACTCAGCTAGTATAACCATGGGACTGTATCGCAATCTCGGCAAATTATAAAGAATAACAACTTTTGTTTGAAGATTGTAGATTATAATTCCACCAGAAATGACACAGGAGTTTTTACAGAGCGTGTATTGTTTGGTAAACTGAAAGAAATAAAAATACAATATTTACAATATGTACGAAAGAAATATATGAATGTTCAATGCAGTAATAATATCAAGTCAAAAACGAAAGTAGAATTCTCAGTTCAATTCATAGAAATAAACAATTACAGTTCGTATTTGTTGAATAAACGTGGAATCCAAGTTAACGGAATTAACGGTATATATATTTAACAGTTTATAATTGATTTGAAACGTACTTGACGGTGATTTGTCACAATATCCACAGGAGTCGTTTTGTCGTGGCATCCATTTGCAATAGACAGGTGAGGAAGAGAAAGTAAGCACTAGTGAAAATACGGACAAGTCCAGATTATTTCCGGAAAATATGGATGTCTGAAAATTTAATCCAATAGACTATACAGTTAATATAATTGCGAAAGTGAATCAGAATACTCCCCGTCTGAAATCTACCTGATATCACTATTCCATAACACATATGAATGTCACTATATGAATCCAAAAATATATACATATAATTACACAGGGTTGTTCTCTATGAGAAGAATCATGTCCACGATAGGGCGTGTGTAGGTTGTGGCTTTTCCATTAACGATTACTCGCACTTCTGCTTTTCGGACATGTTCGTCTGAGCTTTTTAATGAGTTCACTATAATTCCAACGGGCCATTGAGTACGGCAAAGGTTTTTGTCCTTTAGAAGAATGACGTCTCCATCGATGAGATCACGGCGATCTTCGGTCCATTTTCGTCGTTGTTGTAGTAACGGCAGGTATTCCTTCCTCCAACGGGACCAGAAAACACTGGCCAGAGCCTGCACTCGTCTCCATTCGGCAAGACAGAGATCTCGTTTGTCGAATTCCCCAAGATGGTCTGAAGTGAAAACGTAGTTGGTTTTCTGTGTCAATAACATAGCCGGAGTTAATATTAACGGATTCTCTGGATCTGTTGACACCGGTACCAGAGGTCTAGAGTTCACTATTGCTGAAACTTCTGCCATTAGTGTGTTAAGCACGTCATGTGTTAGACTTCTTCCGGCTGCGTTAAGAAGCATAGAATCAAGAATTCTTCTGGTGATACCAATCATTCTTTCCCAGGCTCCACCCATGTGGGACGAATGCGGCGGATTGAAGATCCAAGTTGTACCAGAATTGTACAGAAAGTTCTTGAAGGGTCCATCTTCAACGTTGATTGAGTCAATCTTTAAATCGTCGATTGCTCCGATAAAGTTTGTTCCACGGTCAGATCGGAAAATCTTAACTTGGCCTCTTATAGCGGCAAATCTCCTGACAGCGTTTATGAAGGCTGAAGAACTCATTTCCTCGATTAATTCGATGTGAATAGCTCTTGTCACTAAGCATGTGAATAAAATTGCCCAACGTTTTGAGTTGGCGTATCCACCACGTGTTTTACGTGAAACAATTGTCCAGGGTCCAAAGGTGTCTATTCCAACGTTAGTAAACGGAGGTGAAGGTTCAAGACGGTCCTCTGGCAATTCAGACATGATTTGATACTCGGTTTTTCCTCTGAGTTTGCGGCATATCACACATTTGTGAATAATAGATGAGATCAAGCGTTTTGCTCCTACGATCCAAAATCCTGCGGATCGAATCGCTCCATCTGTAAAATGGCGACCTTGATGTTTTATCTTATTGTGGAAGTGTCGAACTAATAATGTCGCTATATGATGGCGTCCAGGGACGATCAATGGTTTCTTTTCACGGAGGTGTAAGTCAGATTTTACAATACGGCCTCCAACTCGTAATAGTCCTCGTTCATCCAAAAACGGATTAAGGTTAGCTATCGGGCTCCGCTTGTTAATTTGTTCCCGACGTTTTATACAATCTATTTCATCTCCATAAACTTCATGTTGTGCAGATATTAAGATGAAATTTTCGGCATCCGAAAAACTATCCAGAGAAGTCATTGATGATACCTGTTTTGACCCGTGTAAACGGGAGAAACGTTCCAAAAAGGCTATCGCTCGCACAAGTGATGTCCAGTTGGAGAATCGATTGAATCTATCAGTTCCGATACCTTTATGCTCAGGTGTGGAAAATGTTTTTGCAACATTAACAGTTGCACGGATTTCTCCATCTTCTTGTGGATCTATTAGCTGGTATATATCCTCAGAATTCTTCTGTTCTGAGGAAAGAAGTTGTTTTGGTCCTAATAACCATTCGCTGCTGTGAATTTCATGGGCTGGTACGGACCTTGTTCCCGAGTCTGCGGGATTACGGTGAGTTGGTACATAATTCCATTGACTTGGAGAGCTAAATTTTCTTATTTTCTCTACTCGATTGGCGACATAGATGAAGAACCTTCTTGTCTCGTTACTTATGTAGCCTAGGACTACTTTACTGTCTGTGTAGAATTTTACAGTGTCTATATGTAAATCTAAATTATCCATGATGGTCTGTGTTATCTCGACTGCTAAAACTGCAGCAGATAGTTCAAGACGTGGAATAGTATGACCACTTGTTGGTGCAACTTTAGCTTTCCCAAGAATGAAACCTATGTTTGGTTCACCACTACTGTCGGTCGTGCGTAGATATGCAACAGCTGCTATAGCTTTTTCTGATGCATCGGAGAATACATGTAACTCCTTTGTGGCAGTTTTACTGAGATACGGCACATAGGTACGTGGAATGCGCAGTGTTTCGATAGCTATTAAAGTATCTCTCCAAGATTTCCACTCATCGGCTGTCTCATCAGTGAGAGGTTGGTCCCAATCGACGGTTTCTGATACTATTTTCCTCAATAGGAGTTTCCCTTGTATAATCACCGGAGCCAAAAATCCCAGAGGATCGTAGAGACTGTTTATCGTTGATAAAATTCCTCTCCGAGTGATCGGTTTGTTTTCTGATGATAATTGAAATAAGAAGTTATCAGTGTTTACGTCCCAGCTGAGACCAAGACTACGTTGTAGGGGTTTGCTGTCGCATTCTAAGTCTAAATCTTTAAGATTTGAAGCCAAATCACTGGCATGAAATGCAGACATAACTTCCGCGCAATTAGAGGCAAACTTGTGAAGACGTAAGTTTCCATATTTTGCTAATGCTTGCTGTGTGTCCTTCATGAGCTTAACAGCTTCCTCCTTAGTAGGACATGACGTTAGACCGTCGTCAACATAGAAGTCTCTTGTAACAAAGTTAGTCACATGACTGCCAAACTCTAGTTCTGATGCTTGAGCTGCTTTTCTGAGTCCAAGCGTAGCAACAGCAGGTGACGGACTATTCCCGAAAACATGAACTCTCATGCGGTATTCGACAAGGTTCTCCTGTAGGTCATTGTCTTTATGCCATAAAAATCTCAGGTAATTACGGTGGTCTTTTCTGACAACGAAGCAGTGAAACATGTGTTGAACGTCTGCAGTTACTGCGATCATTTCTTTCCTGAAACGCAGCAGTACTCCCAAGAGATCGTTGGTCAAGTCTGGACCTGTAAGCAGGACGCTGTTAAGTGAAACTCCGTTACATTTGGCGGAAGAATCAAACACACCTCTTATCTGATCGGGTTTCTTCGGATGATAAACACCAAACAATGGCAAATACCAGCACTCCTCATGTTCGTGCAATGGTGGAGCGAGCTCTGCATGATTATTGTCTAGGATCTTACTCATAAAAGTAAGAAAGTGTTCCCGCTTAACTGGGTTTCTATTCAAACTGATGTCTAACATATTAGCACGATGAAGAGCTTGTTGTCTGTTGCTTGGCAATGGCTGTCTTGGCACTCGGAACGGCAACGGTGCTACCCAACTTCCTTCCGAGTCTCTTACAAATTCGTTGTCCATCTGCTTCATGAACATTTTATCCTCATATGACTGTCCAGGCTTGTCATCGTCCCTTGTTTTTTCAAAGAGTGGCGATTGTAGGTCTTTCGTTACAGGGTCTGTGTAGTTTTCCCGGATGTCAAACTTGCTTGTGCATGGTTGAAAGGTTGAAGGTTGTCCTGTAGGCAAAATGTTGGTTATTTTGACATTTAACTCAAGAGGAACATGCTGCTTGTTAATGCAGGTCTCTCCTATCACTACCCAACCAAGTTTCAATTGTTGTGCATATGGAGTTCTGGGTGGTCCTATGCGTTGATCGAGGACATGGTGTGCCTCTATAAGGTCTCTGCCAATTAAGAGAAGAATTTGGCAATTTTCCTCTATTGGTGGAATGCTGCCTCTAAGTTCTTTTAAATGAGGGTGATGCATTGTTACTTCAGGAGTAGGTATTTCGTCCCTATTATTGGGAATATGATCACATTCAATCAGTACGGGAAGGTCAAACTTGTCATTACCATTGATTGATTCCATGACGAAACCTCTTCCTCTTTTGCCGGAAGTGACTACTTTGCCGGAGCATGTTGATAAAGTATAGTTTTCCGGTTTATCTTTGACGTCGAAAAGATTAAAGAATTCGGGCGATGCTAGTGACCGGTTGCTTTGGTCATCAATGATGGCGTACATGCGAATAACTTTGTACTGGTTATCTTTGTGATAAACATTCACAGGAAGTATTTTAGCACAAGATTTCCCACTATATGTATCTTTGCAGACCTCAGTACAGGTAGAGTTAACTGAGGTTGCCTTAGTTTCAGCCGATTCTATAGGCTCCCCGCCGTAGGCTTGCTTAGGCGAGCTAGACTGTGAACTTGCAGGTTGCTGTGGTCTAGTGATGTGAAGTGCGGTAGTGTGTTGTTTACTTCCACATTCTTTACAACTTATGCTTGCATTGCAATCCCGGCTTCTATGTGTGGTAGAATCACAACACTTGTAACATACATTGTTTTCTTTTAAAAGACCTTTGCGCTCCTCTATTGACTTGGCTCGGAACGCTCGACATTCATTTAAGGAATGCTTTGTATTGTGCAGAATACAAAGACCTTGTTTGCTTGCGTCTCCAGATTGCTGCCCAACTGCTGTTTTATGAGCACCAACTTTAGTCCTAGGGTAAGGCGTAGACCTTGGCGCAGCACCTTTTGTATTTGGTGTGGCTTTTGACCCAAAGATGAACCCAGGATCGTTCTTTGTTTTGCTTATTTCCCTGATGTAGGCAGAGAATTCTGTGAAAGGTGGAAAGGCAACGTCATATTTGGCCTTGTATCTTGTAGCCCTTGTGGTCCACTTTTCTTGGAGTCCGTACGGTAATTTTTCAACAATAGGATTTATCCCGGACGAGGAGTCAAAATATGCTAGCAAACATCCCAGCTTGGGATTTTCCTTGTGATATTCTATTTCTGATAGAATGTCAGACAGTTCGTAGAGACGTGCGTTGTCCTTATTTGTTAAGGTAGGGAATTTTGCAAGTTTACTCTTGAGAGAGGCTTCCAACATTTCTGGAGCGCCATACCGCTCGTCAAGCCTCTTCCATAATCTCTGTATACCTATGGTAGGATTATTAGCGTTCGACGCTCTTATGCTAATGGCGTGTTTAGCAGACTCTGGACCGAGCCACTTGATCAGTAAATCGATCTGTTCTGAGTCAGAGACTTGTAACTCATCAGTCACGTTCTTGAAGCTTGCTTTCCAAGTATGAAAGGACTCTGCCCGATCGTTAAAGCTTGTTAATCGGGAGAAAAGCAAGTCCTTACGTAAAAGGAATCTAGTTATCTCTGATGTAAGGTTGATTTGTTGCTGGTTTGCAACAGGGATCTCTTCTGTTACGCCTTGTTTTTGGTGTGAAACAGGGATCTCTTCTATAAAGTCTTGTTTTATGCGTAAGACAGGGATCGCTTCTTTAACACCCTGTTTTTGATGTTCAGTAGGGCTCTCATCTGAAAGGCCTAGTTTTTGTATGCCGATTACTAATCCCAGATCTGGGATAAAGGTAACTTCCGGTGACTTATTATTGGAAGGCAAGACAGCAGATGTCTGTGACAGCAAGTTCTGTGCCACGGATGGCACGAACGCCGGTGCGTCGTGACTCAGCTCGATCTTAACAGGAATTTGTTTTTTCCTTTGAGGTTCTGTTACTTCCTTTACAACAGTTGATACAGGAAGTTTATTGACGAAATCTTGCACGCGCTGGAGCGGATCTTCCTTTTCGTCAGGGAGATCGCTATACGCTTGGCTATCATCGTATTCCAGGATACGAGCCTCGGCTTCTGCGGCTGCAGCTTCTCTCTGTGCTTCAAGAAGGTTAAATTTGGCTTTAAGTTGGGCCTTTTCTCGGCTTACTCGTGCGGCTTCTTGTTGCATTTGAGCCTTCCTGCGCATAGCCTCTTGTTCTAGCTGAACTGTTCTCTGTGCAAACTCCTGAGCGACTTCTTGTTCCATTTTTGCCTTTTTGTGTGCTGCTTCCTGTTCCATTTCTGCCTTTTTGTGTGCTGCTTCCTGTTCCATTTCTGCCTTTTTGTGTGCTGCTTCCTGTTCCATTTCTGCCTTTTTGTGTGCTGCTTCCTGTTCCATTTCAATTTGTCTGAACAGGGCTTGTTCCTCTAACATTGCTTCCTGTTGTAGGATAATGGCATGTTTTTCTACAAAGGCTATTTTAGACTTGGCAGCTTCTGCCTTGGCACGCTTTCTCCGTGCTAGGCTTGACATGTCTGACACGTTAGAGCTACCACTGCGTGAGGTTTTCTTACCTTTTGAGGTCTTTGTTTTAGTGGATTTGGCATTTGTTAGGGCGAGGCGATGCTCGTGTAGTTTTTCCATAACAAGTTCCACTTTGGACAGACGTAAATCCAAAGAGAGTTTACATGCATCAATTTCTTTTTGACTCTCCAATGTTCTGGTCCTTTTCAGAAATTCTAGGTATTCATCTGTGAGCCTACGATAATTATTGCAGGCTTTAACAAGTTTGTCCTGGACTGTTAGGAGTCGCTGGAGATCGTTAGGGGGCGCTGTTACTTCCAATAACTGGGATTCAATGTCTGCCCAGAGAGCCTCTAGTTCCTGACAGAACTTGTCACGTTTTTCGGTGAAAGCTCCTTGTCCTTTTTCCGTGAGGTCACGAACTCGCCTAGACTCGGGATTTTCATCTGACTGGATTGTATTAGATGGATTTTGTAATAGTTCTAAATCTGGAACCTTTCCCTCTGGGGTCTGTATCTCTTCTTGTTGTTCCTCATGACTGGGATCCATGTTGACTCAACGTTGTTAGTTTGCTGTCGAGTATACACAAGCTATGTAGTCCACTGTCAGTGTAAAGGTATGTTAGTTGCTACGTTGTCGTTCCTTGTCTGGATATGTAAAGACAGGTTGTCGTCAATTTACTATGCTGAGCCTGACTCAGCTAGTATAACCATGGGACTGTATCGCAATCTCGGCAAATTATAAAGAATAACAACTTTTGTTTGAAGATTGTAGATTATAATTCCACCAGAAATGACACAGGAGTTTTTACAGAGCGTGTATTGTTTGGTAAACTGAAAGAAATAAAAATACAATATTTACAATATGTACGAAAGAAATATATGAATGTTCAATGCAGTAATAATATCAAGTCAAAAACGAAAGTAGAATTCTCAGTTCAATTCATAGAAATAAACAATTACAGTTCGTATTTGTTGAATAAACGTGGAATCCAAGTTAACGGAATTAACGGTATATATATTTAACAGTTTATAATTGATTTGAAACGTACTTGACGGTGATTTGTCACAATATCCACAGGAGTCGTTTTGTCGTGGCATCCATTTGCAATAGACAGGTGAGGAAGAGAAAGTAAGCACTAGTGAAAATACGGACAAGTCCAGATTATTTCCGGAAAATATGGATGTCTGAAAATTTAATCCAATAGACTATACAGTTAATATAATTGCGAAAGTGAATCAGAATAACATACAAAGTATTATTAACCTAGCTACCACTGGTGATTTTCTTTAATTAAAATGACCTAAACACAAAGGTTTGAGACCACTGACAGCTAGACATGTAGTTGGAAACAGCACACCTATCCCCATCTCATGGTTTTCATACTATTAAGATTGCATAGTGACGTCATGATTTTTATCGAAAAAGTATGCATAGTACGAATTCATATGATGTACGGAAACATATGATCTGACGATCTTTAGATCCACCATTTCTTCAGATTGAGAAGACTTAAAAAAAGTGTTGCTTCAGGAGGAGCAACAAATTGTTTTCCTTGTAATATTAACTGCATTCTTAAATGATCATTATTGAACTCTAAAATTGCTATTATTGTGACATCTTAATTAGTTCTAACATTAACCTTTCATTTATTTGAACAGGGTTAAAGTACCAAAACGTCAGATGACTCAAAGACAAAAACTGTTGGGAATTGATGTTGGTGCCAGAGTTATAAGGGGAGCTAACTGGAGATGGGCTAACCAAGATGGTGATTTAATATTAGATATTGACAGATGTTTTTATATTTTAATGCCCCACCTATGATAGTAGAGGGGCATTATGTTTTCTGGTCTGTGCGTCCGTTCCTCTGCTGTTCGTTCGTCTGCTGTTCGTTCGTCTGTCTTGTTTCAGGTTAAAGTTTTTGGTCAAGGTAGTTTTTGATGAAGTTGAAGTCCTAACAACTTAAAACTTAGTAAACATTTTCCTATATGATATGATTTTTCTAACTTTAATGCCAAATAAGAGTTTTAACCCCAATTTCACGGTCCACTGAAAAAAACATAGAAAACGATAGTGCGAGTGGGGCATCCATGTACTGAGGACAAATTCTTGTTTATTTAAGTAAAATGATATTGGTTATTTTTTATTTTAGCATTTTAAAATTTAGAATTAAGAGAAAACTTATAGAGAATATAGATATCCATGAAACATATGACAACCTAATAAAATACTGAAGAAAAAGAAAATATTAAGTATATTTCTATACATTAATTAGACATCAAGACACAAAACATGCAGTTCTGGGGGTGAAATCTATTTTGCTTATTTCTGCATTATCTGTGGTCAACCATGTCAACAGGTAGTCAATAGATTGAGGTGACTTAGAAAAGGTTTTTTTTTTATCAAATAGGTGGACCTGGTCAGCAGGGAGAGGTTATTGCCCTTGTGAACTTTAGCTTGGACACTGATCGTGATGCAGCAGAGATTACGTGGGGTAACGAGCACTCCAATGTGTACAGACTTGGTTACGAGGGAATGGTGGACCTGAAGTGTATCAAGCCAGGAACTGCCAAATATTATTACCCCTATCATTTACCAGAACTTAGTAAGTCTTTTACCAGGCAATACAAATATTATTACCCGTATCATTTACCAGAACTTAGTAAGTCTGTTATCAGGCCAGGCACTACCAAATATTATTACCCCTATCATTTACCAGAACTTAGTAAGTCTTTTACCAAGCCAGGCACTACCAAATATTATAAACCCTTTCATTTAACCAGAACTTAGTAAGTCTTTTACCAAGCCAGGCACTACCAAATATTATTACCCCTATCATTTACCAGAACTTAGTAAGTCTTTTACCAAGCCAGTCGCTACCAAATTTTATTACCCCTATAATTTACTAGAACTAAGTAAACCTTTTACCAAGGCAGGCACTTCCAAATATTATTACCCCTATCATTTACCAGAACTCAGTAAGTCTTTAATCAGGCAATACAAATATTATTACCTCTATCATTTACCAGAACTTAGTAAGTCTTTAATCAGGCAATACAAATATTATTACCCCTATCATTAACAGAACTTAGGAAGTCTGTTAGCAGTCCAGGCAATACCAAATATTATTACCCCATTCATTTACCAGAACTTAGTATGCCCATGATCAGGCCTAGCACTACCAAATACTATTACTGTTAACCCTGAAATTATCAAAAAAATATAATCAAAAAGGGTTTTCAAAAATAAAGATTTGAATTTTAGATTTTAACACATTATCAAATTAAAGCATACAAATTCAATTACAAAAGCCAAAAAAACACTTCACTTTTGTTGAATATCCCAGGAACAATTTAAATGTAGAAAAATAGTAATGATTTTCTATTTACCAGTATCATATACTAAACCTCTTTAATGTTTTATAGAAATGCCAGAAGAACCATTTCACATTCCTGAGACAGAGGAGGAGGAAATACCAGAGGCTGACGGTAGATTGAGGCAGGGAGATAAAGTCATGATAGGTGTGGACCCAGATGTGTTTCAGTCCATCCATAAAGAAATGAAGCTTTGGAAAGACAAAATGATGGAGGTATATATATTAAAGAATGGTTGACCCTTCCATAGCGTCTGGTTCATATCTTTATTGTCTTGATGTTTGTGTTATTTTGTCTGTTCTGTGCAATTTCCAATCTCTTAGCATATATGAACCATCAGATTTGATATCCAAATTTTAGATGGAATTTCCTTCAAAGTCTATTTCTTCATAACACATAGTAAAACAAACGCTCTTTAGTATTGATCTCAATGCCAGACAGTTGAAGTCTAGGTGACCATTTTTATATTCCTTTATTCCTTTATTTGGTTAGTTAAGGTGATGGGGATAAATTAATAGACAAGGATTGACTTAACAAAGAGGTAATCGCAGATGATAGGGATAAGAAGAGACACCTTCTACCCCATAGGTAGGTATTAATCATGGCACGCCATCTTAAACATATTTATTTTGCCATTTCAGATGATAGGAATGACTGGGAGGGTAGAAGGAGTTGAGGGCGTTCTTGTGGCGGTCAACTTTGATGGGGAGAGATACAAGTTACATGAAATGGCTCTCAATAAGGTAGGTACATTTGCAGGGGAAACATAGAAAAGAAATTCTGAAATAACCTTTCTACTATAAACAACCGTGTCCTTTTAATTGTTTTAAGAAACAAAGAAAAAAAGAAAAAGGGAAAAAAGGGAGGTTTTAGTTTTTGTTGCAGTCACCTTTTTGCTAAAAGGTGGTGAATTCATTTTACATGTTTCATTTACTTGAAAAAATCCAAACAAAATACCATTGAATATTGTTATGCCTCTTTACAAATGGAAGAATTGCTGATTTTTTTCATTTCAATTCTTTAGTTTTCATCATCCAAATTTTTATGAAACGTCTACACAATGTTATTACCACAAAACACAGACCAAGGTTGAATTGTTGGAGTGACTTTACTATTCTTGAGTTATGTCCCTTTAATTTATAATGTTATATGCAGTTTGGTGTATCATCTGTGTCCCATGGACACATTATAAAATTGAGAATGGAAATGAGGAATGTGTCAAAGAGACAACAACCCATCCATTTATAGAAATGATTAAAATCAATTTTTTTGTAATTTTGACATTTATATTTTTAGGTGGAAGTGTTTTCATCAGGTGAATTTGTAAAAATAATGGAAGAGTATGACAAGGTTCAGAAATTACAAAATGGACATGGTGACTGGAATGATTTAACCAGAAAGGTTTGTACAAACTACACTACAGTTCATGTGTGTACAAACTACACTACAGTTCATGTGTGTACACACTACACTACAGTTCATGAGAAAATGAATTTATTTCATTCTTTATGAATTGATTAAAAGATTGAAAGATGAAAAGAATAATCCATTTTTATATGTAACGCTAAATGCATGCTCGATAAAAATAATTTTTGAAAAGAAATAAAGAATATCCTTTTTAGCACAAAAATTAAAAGTGGCAGACATTATTGAGCACTTGGGTAGAATTGAAAAAAAATATTTGTTTGTCAAATGAGTGGTAGGTATCAACCTATGCAATAGAAAACATTAAGGTAACTATTTCAAGCATAAGAAATATATGATCACTGAAATGCTATATACTAACGTTAACCAGGCTGGGATAAGGTACCGGTACTTTATGTATCGCTAACAAATGTAAAATTCAAATAAAATAATATAACACTTAAAAAAAAAAAAAAAATATATATATATGAGAAGGTGTTTGATCATATCATAGGAATCTTAAACTAATCAGAATTCAATATTTTTCACAGATGCAGCAATAAAACAACAGTCATAATCACATCAGATTAACTAGATGTGAAATAGTTTTATTGTCGAGCCTGCAACTTTTGTTGCAGAAAGCTCGACATAGGGATAGTGATCCGGCGGCGGCGGCGGCGGTGTTAGCTAACTTCTTAAAAGCTTTATATTTTAGAAGGTGGAAGACCTGGATGCTTCATACTTTGTATATAGATGCCTCATGTTACGAAGTTTCCGTCAGTCACATGTCCAATGTCCTTGACCTCATTTTCATGGTTCAGTGACCACTTGAAAAAAAAGTTCAAATTTTTTGTAATGTTGAATTCTCTCTTATTATAAGTAATAGGATAACTATATTTGGTATGTGCGTACCTTGCAAGGTCCTCATGTCTGTCAGACAGTTTTCACTTGACCTTGACCTCATTTCATGGATCAGTGAACAAGGTTAAGTTTTGGTGGTCAAGTCCATATCTCAGATACTATAAGCAATAGGGCTAGTATATTCGGTGTATGGAAGGACTGTAAGGTGTACATGTCCAACTGGCAGGTGTCATCTGACCTTGACCTCATTTTCATGGTTCAGTGGTTATAGTTAAATTTTTGTGTTTTGGTTTTTTTTTTCATACTATATGCAATAGGTCTACTATATTTGTTGTATGGAATGATTGTAAGGTGTACATGTCTAGCGGGCAGATGTCATGTGACCTTGACCTCATTTTCATGGTTCAGTGGTCAAAGTTAAGTTTTTGAGTTTTGGTCTTTTTATCTAATACTATATGCCATAGGTCAACTATATTTGGTGTATGGAAATATTTTATGATCTTTATGTCAGTAGAGCAGGTTTCTTTTGACCCTGACCTCATTTTCACGGTTCATTGCACAGTGTTAAGTTTTTGTGTTTTGGTCTATTTTTCTTAAATTATAAGTAATAGGTCAACTATATATGTTGTATAGAAGCATTGTTAGCTGTACATGTCTGCCTGGCATGGTTCATTTGACCTTGACCTCATTTTCATGATTCATTGGTCTTTGTTTAGTTATCTTGGTTAATGTTAAGTTTATGAGACAGTTGTAATAAAGCTTTATACTTAGGACTATCTACATAATATCAATGATTAGTATAGAAGGCGAGACATTTCAGCGTGTGCACTCTTGTTATGACAGCTATAGGTGTACTGTTGTTCAAAATACAATGTATATGAAATGGGTGGGGTACTCCAACTTTTCAATTGCTCTTTTTTTACTACAAACCAACTAGTTTTTGCAACTTTTTGTTACTTGAGCAATTTGAAAAATAATGTGAATATATATAGTTTCTTATATGTTAAACTTCGATTGATTCTTATTTAACTACTTCAAGTAAATTTTGAAAATAGCAAATTAAAATTGACGCAAAGTTTGATAGAAAGGATGAAATAAGTTGGTTGTCAATGTTTAATACCAGTATAGAAAATATTTGGATCAGAAGGTAAGTGAAGTTTTCTTTTTACATAATGCTGCAGGTTCAAAAAGATAAATATTCATGAATTATGTAAAATTGTTGATTTCAGTCTTTAGGAAAGAAAGGGGAAGTTAAAAGTATCAATGTTGATGGTGATGTCAAGGTCAAGTTTGGGGAAGTATCCTTGACCTTTAACCCTGAATGCTTGACTAAAACAGAGGGGCCAGCAGACTTTATGTCTAGCAGTAGACCTGGACAAAGGTCTGAACCGAGACCTGAACCAAGACAGGAACCCAGACCGGAACCAAGACCTGAACCCAGACAAGAACCGAAACCGGAGACCCCTCTTGACAACAGGAATCCAAGTATGTAAAAACACGGATCTTAAAGGGAACTTCTCCACCATTTAGATATTGAAAGTGTGTAAAAGACTCATTCCATGCCGAACAAAAATTTGCAAGTCATGTGCTAATATATTACTGTTAATTCAGAATTTTTATGATGTTAATAATTATTATTTTGGAAAAAATGGCAACAGCATAGGTATTGCAAAAATAAAATTTTGATTTTCAATTTTGATTATGTTATTTTCTAGCAACAATACTTCGTGAAATCACAATATTTAACCTTGATTTGTGTCCATTGTTTATTGGTCCTCAATGCTCTTCAATTTGGCCTTTTAAACATTTTTTGATTCAAGCGTCACTGATGAGTCTTTAGTAGACAAAACATGCGTCTTGCGTAAATATAAAAAAAAATTTAATCCTGATATCTATGATGAGTTTATTGTTTAACAGTCATAAAATTGAAGGCATGCAAACATTTCTAAAATTTGGTATAATTTGAACTGTATTTCAGAAAAAAATCTTGCACAAGTCTATTATGAGTATAAAAAGAGTCTGTCAACTGTTTAAAAAATAATAACACCTTATGTAAGAATCCTGGGTTTTGATTGGTTGATAGCCAGTGTATTTTTCACCAATTTACTGTTATCAAATGAATATCGTTCATTTTTATACGACCGCAAAAATTGAAAATTTTTTGGTCGTATATTGGTATGATGTTGGCGTCGTCGTCCAAATACTTTTCACACTCTAACTTTAGTAAAAGTGAATAGAAATCTAAGAAATTTTAACACAAGGTTTATGACCACAAAAGGAAGGTTGGAATTGAATTTGGGAGTTTTGGTCCCAATATTTTAGGAATAAGGGGCCAAAAAGGGCCCAAATAAGCATTTTCTTGGTTTTTCGCACTATAACTTTAGTTTAAGTAAACAGAAATCTATGAAATTTTGACACAAGGTTTATGACCACAAAAGGAAGGTTGGGATTGATTTTGGGATGTTTGGTTTCAACAGTTTAGGAATTAGGGGCCAAAAAAGGGCCCAAATAAGTATTATTCTTGGTTTTTGCACAATAACTTTAGTATAAGTAAATAGAAATCAATGAAATGTAAACACAAGGTTTATGACCACAAAAGGAAGGTTGGGATTGATTTTGGGAGTTGAGGTCCCAACAGTTTAAGAATTAGGGGCCAAAAAGGGGCCCAAATAAGCATTATTCTTGGTTTTCGCACCATAACTTTAGTATAAGTAAATAGAAATCTATAAAATTTAAACACAAGGTTTATGACCATAAAAGGAAGGTTGGGTTTGATTTTGGGAGTTTTGGTCCCAACAGTTTAGGAATAAGGGGCCCAAAGGGTCCAAAATTGAACTTTGTTTGATTTCATCAAAAATTGAATAATTGGGGTTCTTTGATATGCCGAATCTAACTGTGTATGTAGATTCTTAAGTTTTGGTCCCGTTTTCAAATTGGTCTACATTAAGGTCCAAAAGGGTCCAAAATTAAACTAAGTTTGATTTTAACAAAAATTGAATCCTTGGGGTTCTTTGATATGCTGAATATAAAAATGTACTTAGGTTTTTGATTATTGGTCCAGTTTTCAAGTTGGTCCAAATCGGGGTCTAAAATTAAACTTTGTTTGATTTCATCAAAAATTGAATAATTGGGGTTCTTTGATATGCCAAATCTAACTGTGTATGTAGATTCTTAATTTTTGGTCCTGTTTTCAAATTGGTCTACATTAAGGTCCAAAGGGTCCAAAATTAAACTAAGTTTGATTTTAACAAAAAATGAATTCTTTGGCTTTTTTGATATGCTGAATCTAAACATGTACTTAGATTTTTGATTATGGACCCAGTTTTCAAGTTGGTTCAAATCAGGATCCAAAATTATTATATTAAGTATTGTGCAATAGCAAGAAATTTTCAATTGCACAGTATTCAGCAAGAGCAAGAAATCTTCAATTGCAAAGTATTGTGCAATAGCAAGAAATTTTCAATTGCACAGTATTGCGCAATAGCAAGAAATCTTCAATTGCACAGTATTGTGCAATAGCAAATATTTTCAATTGCACAGTATTGTGCAATAGCAAGAAATATCTAATTGCACAATGTTGTGCAATAGCAAGAAATTTTCAATTGGAGTTTTCTTTCTTTGTTCAGAATAGTAGTTGAATCAACTTAAATCATTGTTTTATACAATATACAATGTATATTCACTTTTACTACCAACCAATCTTTACCATTCAGTGATAACAAGCACTTTATTTTACATTTTAATATTTTATGATGTATTTAAAAGAGTAGTTATTGTTGCAAACTCCATTAGAAATTTGAATTGATATCAGTTTTGGAAAAAGGGAAAGGGGGATGTGAAAAAAAAATGGGGGGGGGGGTTAAATTTTTCTCATTTCAGATTTCATAAATAAAAAAAAATTTCTTCAAACATTTTTTTGAGAGGATTAATATTCAACAGCATAGTGAATTGCTCAAAGGCAAAAACAAACAAAAAATAAGTTCATTAGACCACATTCGTTCTGTGTCAGAAACCTATGCTGTGTCAACTATTTAATTTTAGATTTAAATAAGTTTGAAGAAGAAATCTTTAATTGATTTGTAAAATCTTGACATTTGTTTTGTGTAAAAAACCCATATAATGTCAAAAATTTGATCACAATCCAAATTCAGAGCTGTATCACGCTTGAATGTTTTGTCCATACTTGCCCCAACTGTTCAGGGTTCGACCTCTGCGGTCGTATAAAGCTGTGCCCTGCGGAGCACCTGGTTTAATGCCGCTGGGGTATTTGCAAAAAGGATATGACTTTTTTACCCTCTCTGCTGTGGTATTTGCCAAAAAATACTCTATCCGACTGGACGCTTGTAACGTCACGATCATCAATGCGTTTTTTGAACATCAACATTCAGTGTAATTAAACAGATATAGCATGTTCTTGAGGGGTATTTGTGAAAAATACCAGTCTTGAGAATGAATTTCCCTCGCCTTACGGATCGCGAAATTAAACATTCTCTCGACTGGTATTTTTCGCAAATACCCCTCCTTAACATGATATATCTGTTTAAAAACATATCGTCTTATACTGTCTTATACTGCGGAATTAATGATATATGAAATATCAGTAAAATGTCATTCACAAATAAATTGTAAATATTTGTTGATCTACGACAGGTACAGATTTCAAGACTGCTGTAGAACAAGACATGGAAGATGACGTTTTAATACATTTAAACCAAGAACCAACGATGGAAAAGAAACGAGAACTGGTAGGTAACAATTCAAAGTAAAAAGCAAGAACGCCCCACACTGGACTTTAAGCAAGCAACAATCAGCTATCAAACGAGGAAGATCCAGTATAATTTAGTTTAATAAAAAAAACTCTTGCTTTCTTTATACCAGACATCTGCATCTTGGTTCCTTCATTTAATGCATGCATGTATGATTTCTAATTTTAGTTTCTCCTGTATAATTCGGAGTTTAGTATGACATCCATTATCACTGAATTAGTATAGATATTTGTTTAGGGGCCAGCTGTAGCCCGACGCCTCTGGGTGCGAGAGTTTCTCGCTGCATTGAAGACCTATTGGTGACCTTCTGCTGTTGTCTGTTCTATGGTCGGGTTGTTGTCTCTATGACACATTCCCCATTTCCATTCTCAATTTTATTAGACATTAAGTTTGGGATTAAAACATGACGAAGATTTAAACAGATTATTTTTCTGACCCATATAAAGATAAGAAAATGTGGTATAAATGCCAACGTCTCAGACAACTCTCAACCAGAGACCAACAGACATATAAATAAGAAGTAGAAGTTTATTTGATATGAAGTGAGAAGACTGTCATCTTACCAAAAATATGGTCCTTGAAGTCAAGGATCCTCTCTATAGGGTCCAACCTGCTATGATGGTCCTTTGAGTGAAAGTCTGTCTGGTCAGATCATTTTCTATATATCTATCTGCTATAGAACAAATTTAAAACATTTTGAATCTTATTTCAGAAATTGTTTTGGAACTGAGGATGAACAAAATATAGGACAAATTTTTATATTTGTTTTAGGTGAGTGGTCAAGCTAATTTCCATCCCATTTATACAGCCTGTAAGAATGGGTCTGCTGGAGTCTTGAAAGCCTTGCTGAGGTATGCTGGACCACAGGCTCTGGAGGAAGGTGACGATGGGACTAAAAGTACACCACTACAAATTGCTGTCAAAAAGTTAGTATCCAAACATATGCTCAGTAGTCAGTACCTTTCTTATATTGTATGCCTAAATATTTAGAAATTATTCAGACACTAATGTTTCAACTCCCTCAGGCAAAGTTGACCTTAAATGGAAACTGACAGAATCAAACACTATCAATGGAACAAATGAAAAACTGCTGCCATACTCTTTACTTGGTACAGTTGTTTTTCAAGAAAAATGGTTGGTTAAACCTGGTCTTATTTCTAGCTAAACCTCCCACTTGTTTGATGATTAATTATAGATTACAGCTTTGGTAAAATTTGATTATTCATACTTCCAACAGGGGCCTGATGAGTTTGTGTCACATCTTACAAAGTCTCTCCAAATTATTTTTTCAAAAAAATCCACTCAAGCAGGTGCTTAAACTTGCAGTGAGGTGGGATTTGTTTTGCTCTGTGTTGAAGGCATCACTGTGACTTTGAGATGAAGAACAGCAATAAAAGAGCTGTCCCTTTACTTTTTGTGTGTTTTTGTTGCTGTTCATGTGCTGATTTTGTGTCATGGATAGATACCAAATATCATTTTTTTAAACTTATTACATGGTGCAGATAAATTGTAATATTTTAACAATTAAAAAAACTTTAGGTATTTAATGAAAACATTTCTCTTCTTTTTCAGAAAACATTCTGATTGTGTAGAGTTACTGCTGAGTTACAATGTGAATAAGGATGCAGTAAATGACCACAGACAGTCAGCTGTTCATCTGGCCGTACAGAACAGAGATGTAGACACGCTACGTGTGCTGAGGAAACATAAATGTGACATCAATAAAAAGGTAAAGCTCATACAGCATGCAAATGATCAGGAATTTGTTATATTTCAAGATATTGGCCATATTTTGCCCCTATATTTTAACATTCTGTACAGTCTTTTAACCATGTAGTTTGATAAGTACTCTTAATTGTTTTATTCTTGTAATTGGAAAATAACGATAGATTTGATTTTGAAAGTTATACATTACACGAATGCTACAATTAGAAATATCTTAAATCAGTAGTAATAGATAAAAGCAATTCATTAAATATTTCATAGCTTTTTTTTCGATTTTTTTTTCAAAGATGTATTTTGAGAACAAGAGGAATCAAAACTAAGATATTTGATGTCATATTTTTGCTATTATAGGATGCCCTAGGAGATAGTCCTGTAGTAGATGCTATAGTTAGACAACAGGGAGATAGTACAGAGATGTTGGATGTCATACTAGATTGGCCTGGTATTGACCTGAACTTTGAAAATAAGAATGGATTTTCTCCAATTCATATTGCTGCCAGGAAGGGAGATTTAGGGTAAGAGATAATTATACATCTGCTTTTAAAGAGCTGGATGAATAAACATATTTACACTTTTGATATTTAGCTGTATCTTGCCTCCGAATGATCTAAGATCGACTCCTAAATCTCCTTTTGACGTCAAGCAACAATCACTTTTAAATTGTGATGTCAAATATTTTAAATTATGATGTCAACGTTTACGGGAACCTGTATGATTTTACATAATGGCAGACAAATTTGCATACAAGTGTAAATACGTCTACTGTTTTTGTCTGTTCATCAGTCCGTCTGTGCTGTTAAATATTTGTCACACTTTTCTCTTGGAACTACAAACTTAATGTCAAGCTTCTGTTAGCATTATCTACTGTGTGATGTGTTTTACAATTTATTGATCAATAACTTTTAGTTAACCAAATACTTATATAAATTTATTGATCAATAAAAGATGGGCAAAAAATATTAGAAAACACAACATAGAAAACTAAAGACTGGGCAACATGAATCCAATAACTTAACCAAACTAAAGACTGGGCAACATGAATCCAATAACTTAACCAAACTAAAGACTGGGCAACAAGAATCCAATAACTTAACCAAACTAAAGACTGGGCAACATGAATCCAATAACATAACCAAACTAAAGACTGGGCAACAAGAATCCAATAACTTAACCAAACTAAAGACTGGGCAACAAGAATCCAATAACTTAACCAAACTAAAGACTGGGCAACATGAATCCAATAACTTAATCAAACTAAAGACTGGGCAACATGAATCCAATAACTTAACCAAACTAAAGACTGGGCAACATGAATCCAATAACTTAACCAAACTAAAGACTGGGCAACAAGAATCCAATAACTTAATCAAACTAAAGACTGGGCAACATGAATCCAATAACTTAACCAAACTAAAGACTGGGCAACATGAATCCAATAACTTAACCAAACTAAAGACTGGGCAACAAGAATCCAATAACTTAACCAAACTAAAGACTGGGCAACAAGAATCCAATAACTTAACCAAACTAAAGACTGGGCAACAAGAATTCAATAACTTAACCAAACTAAAGACTGGGCAACATGAATCCAATAACTTAATCAAACTAAAGACTGGGCAACAAGAATCCAATAACTTAACCAAACTAAAGACTGGGCAACAAGAATCCAATAACTTAACCAAACTAAAGACTGGGCAACAAGAATCCAATAACTTAACCAAACTAAAGACTGGGCAACATGAATCCAATAACTTAACCAAACTAAAGACTGGGCAACAAGAATCCAATAACTTAACCAAACTAAAGACTGGGCAACATGAATCCAATAACTTAACCAAACTAAAGACTGGGCAACAAGAATCCAATAACTTAACCAAACTAAAGACTGGGCAACAAGAATCCAATAACTTAACGAAACTAAAGACTGGGCAACAAGAATCCAATAACTTAACCAAACTAAAGACTGGGCAACATGAATCCAATAACTTAATCAAACTAAAGACTGGGCAACAAGAATCCAATAACTTAACCAAACTAAAGACTGGGCAACAAGAATCCAATAACTTAACCAAACTAAAGACTGGGCAACATGAATCCAATAACTTAACAAGAATCCAATAACTTAACCAAACTAAAGACTGGGCAACAAGAATCCAATAACTTAACAAGAATCCAATAACTTAACCAAACTAAAGACTGGGCAACATGAATCCAATAACTTAACCAAACTAAAGACTGGGCAACATGAATCCAATAACTTAACCAAACTAAAGACTGGGCAACATGAATCCAATAACTTAACCAAACTAAAGACTGGGCAACATCAATCCAATAACTTAATCTCACACACAATGACCAGGTAAGAAGTATTTATCACATGTTTCTTAGGAACAGTAAAAGTTTGAAACTCAATCCAATTATGTATATAATAGATAACAAAAACTCACCACACTAATGTAATATGGTCATTTGAAGGATATTATTTAGTAGATTTATAATACCTTTTGATTTTCAGACTCAAGGGTTCAAAAAATGGTGTATCGTACCTTCTCTTTCTTAGTTCTGTTTGTTTTCTAGGGGGTGTTTAACGACATGGGTCTGGTACAATCAGTTAATATGAAAACATTTAAAAAAGCATTTCCTGTTTTGTTGAAAATCGTTTTCATTATGTTGACTGATTATATTTGACTTTATCAACAGAGCAGTTAAAAATCTCTTAAAGAAGGACAGAAAGTTACTCAACAAGGAGAAGAGCGATGGATACACACCATTACACCTAGCATCATGTATGGACCATCACCAAGTCGTACAATATCTCCTAGACCAAGTAAGATGGCCTACCTTAGCTGTATTTGGCAAAACCTTTTTTTAACCTTTTACTTAAGTTTTCCATGCACTTGAACTTTGTATTGGATTTGGCCTTTCAACTGTTTTGATTTTAATGCCATTGTCTTTTATCAATTGAACTAGGACTATAACGTATTGTATAATAAAGAATGTATGCACTAATAGGACAACAACTTGACCAAATAGAAGAAAGCAGCCCAAGGCCACCAATGGGTCTTCAACACAGGGAGAAAAACCAGGACCCGTAGGTTGGCTTCAGATTTCTTCTTAGCAATAACTAATACTAGTTCAGCGAAATTGATTCCACACCAAACACTGACCAATACATAAAAATTACAAGACACAATCTTGACTGAAAAAAGCTAGAGTTTAGTGAATTGGGACAGTCTCAAAAATGATATCATTAGAATAATACGACAGAAAAAGAACATCTTTATGGATCTGATGAGATAAGCCTTTTTCAGTTGATTTATTTAGTTTGTTCTTATGTTGTGCTGTTTATACACCACTGTCCCTGGATAGGGAAGGGTAGAGTACTCACAAACATGTTTAACTCAGCCACAGTCTTTATGTGCCTGTCCCACGTCATGAGTCTGTAGTTCAGTAGTTTTATTTTGTTCATGTTTGTCATATTTGTTTTTCATTTATAATTTTTTTGTCGTTGCAGAAAGCTCAACATAAGGATAGTGATCCTGTGGGAGCGACCTCGACCTCATTTTCACAGTTCATTGCTCAGTGTTAAGGTTTTGAGTTTTGGTCTGTTTTTTTCTTAATATATAAGCAATAGGTCAACTATATTTGTTGTATGGAAGAATTGCTAGCTGTACATGTCTGCTTGGCATGGTTCATCTGACCTTGACCTCATTTTCATGGTTCATTGGTTAATGTTTAGTTTTCTTGGTTAATGTTAAGTTTATGGGACAGGTGTAATAAAGTTTTATATTTAGGACTATCAACATGATATCAATGATGAGTTTAGAAGGCGATACATTTCAGCGTGTGCACTCTTGTTTATAATGCTGTTAGTTGTCACATGTATTGATTTATATTTTCCATGTTAGGGTCTTTTATAGCCAACTATACAGTATGTGTTTTGTTTATTGTTGAAGGCCATTGCAGTTGCCAATAATTGCTTACATCCACTAATTTAACTTTGGGCAATAGTTGTCTCATTGGCAATCACACCTCATCTCCTCATTATTATTATATAAATAACCCTTTATGCAAAAAAAAGTATATGTTATTTTCCAGCCTGGTATTAACATTGATTCTAGGACAAGAGACAAAGGTCAGACAGCCTTGTTGATTGCTTGTTTCTATGGCAGCAGAAAAACAGCAGATATTTTACTGAATGAAAAATACAGTAAGTAGTCTTTTGACTAATTATTGTAAGGCTCTGATATAGTGATAATTGAAAGGAAAGACATTGTGTTTATATTTTTGATGGTAGTAGTTATAAGGTTTGGTTTTGCTCACTGTTGAAGGCTGTACAGTGACCAATATTTTTGTCATTAGGTGGATAGTTGTTTCATTTACAATCCTTACTTTTATATGTTTTGCTGCTCTTTAAAAAAATATATATTTCAACATAATAATAATTGCACATTTTAACTTGTTATCAATTATAAAAAAGAACCAAATATGTTATGACTTTTAACAGTTTGGTGACAATATTATTTTAAAACAAAAATTGATTTTATTTCCAAAGATTGTCAGATTGATGTCAGGGACAGTGATGGTAACAATGCCTTACATTTATGTCTGAGTGGTCCTCCCCAAGTCATGGAAATTACTGAGGTAAGTTTGGGGAAAAGTTTAAGGGGGGTGAGGCAGTATTTAATGTAAAATTAGTATATTATTAAAAACAAAAAAGAAATCATTAGAATTATTTGTATTACTGGAACAAAGAATTGATTATTATATAGAAATAAATCTGTTCAATATTTATGATACAACTTGTTTGCTTTCCTCATTTATGAATTTCATTCATTGTTAAAGCAGGAATTTGATAAATATTTCCTGAGACAGACATTATAAAACTGCATGCTTCCTATTTCTCTGTTTATTACTTATCATTGGCTGATTTGTATTAACAGATTCAAAGACCGAACCTGAGAGATAATGACAAACAGATAAAACAACAACTAGACCTGGCCGAACTCTTAGTCAATAAAGGTGTGCCTTACAATGTTCAAAATAACAGTGGGAAACAACCACAGGAACTGCCGTCTGCAGAGAAACTGAAAGAAGAATTCACTGCTATTATAGTTTTAAGGTATGTAATTATTTAAAGATTATTTCTCATTTTTTTATATAGATAAGATCGTTGGTTTTCCTGTTTGAATGGTTTTATACTAGCCATTTTTTGGGCCCTTTATAGCTTGTTGTTTGGTGTGAGCCAAGGCTTTGTGTTGAAGACCACACTTTGACCTATAATGGTTTACTTTTAAAAAACGTGGCTTGGATGGAGAGTTGTCTCATTGGCACTTATACCACATCTTCTTATATCTATATATTGTAATTTAGAGATGTTGTATGATTGTCAATGAGACAATTTGTAATTCACGGGAGATCAAATGATGTTGAAGTATTATGGGATAACCTTTTTCAAATTGACCCTTATTATCAGCATGATACCCCACATTGAGCAACTGAGCTTGTTATAGATCTTGGAATATTACAATACTTTATATTTATCACAACATGCAGTAACAGCCAGACAAATTTACTTATTCCAGGAATATGTGTTTTCAATATTATATGAAACAAATAAAATTTCCTATAAATAGTTGAACTATAAAATATTAAATGAAAAATCCGTAAATGAAAACAAAAAACAATGCTTGAAATATCTGAAGCTAAGATTTTATGGGATAAACTAGAAATCAGATTTTTATATGAGTGAATAAAACTATGGGGAGAGGATGAAAAAAATCTCAGCAATAAAAACAGTTGATACCAAAACATTATGATTTAGAAACTAAAAGAAACTATATAAACTATTGGCCAAACTATTGAACAAACTATTGAACAATGAATAATATACACTCTTTAAAAGAGTGATTTAAACAAGGGCATAATAAAGACAGAGACAGTAAAAAGTGAAATAATTTAGCTATTTTGTGCTTAACAATACTTAATTTATTTCAGATCGAGCAGAGAAAAACACCAGTTATGTCCCTTGTGTGAAGAAGAAGGTAACGAGGTTTATGCTGTGTTTGTGGTACAACCGTGTGGATGTTCTCTTTGTAATGGATGTTTCAATCCTAAATTCAAGAAATGTCCAAACTGTGGTAAAAGTATACAGTCATCCACAACACTCAGGAGGAAGTAATGATTCAGGGACTTTTTTCACAAAAATTTTACGATTAAACTTGACCATGAATTCTACTGAAATATTCATGACTTGAAAAAAGTCAAAGAACTATGGTGAAACTTTGTTGTTTTGAGTCAGTTTGATTCTTTAATAATGATTTATTCTGTAGCATAATATACACAATGACAAGTTATTGAAATTGACAAATGATGTTGCATTTTTATTATTCGATGGACACAATATCGTTTATACTGTTAATACTGCATAACTGCAAAAAAATAATCAAGATTGTGTATTGGTCCATTATATCGAACATTGAGTTGGTCTTATTCATTTGTGCATTGTTTAAATTGATTAGAAAAATTAAATAGAAATACAAATAAAGTTGGAACTATAATTAGAAATAGAAAGGAATTAAAGTTGTTAGTTGTTGTTGGTAAATAAAGGCAACAGTAGTTTACCGCTGTTCAAACTCATAAATCCATGGAAAAATATAAAATCAAAACTCTGTATGATTATTCCCCTTATACTACAACTCTAGAAAGTATATTTATTTATTGGCTAATGTATTTGTAAATGTAAAATTAAAGTTTTTGACAATAAGGAATAATAGAAATGTCATATCTCAGTGCTTTTATGTAATAAGTAAAGTTTTGATGGCATATCAATGCTTATCCCTCTTCAGTTTCTTTTGTATTTTTTTTGCTGTTTTGATAATATATATCCTACATCTCTCTCACTCATTCATAAGTAAAATTCAGTGAAAACAGTTTAATTTCAGAGACAAGACTATATAAGGTAATAATTGAATATTATTAACTACTTTTATATACATTGCAGTTTACTGATATTTTAAACTTTGGTGATTAAAAGCTTCACAGAGTAAATGTTACTTGGATGAATTTGTACCTCCTTTGCAGGTAACAGTATGAATTGAATTGTATATGGTTATGCTATCATATATTCTATGAATGCAAATAAAGTGTAATATAAATCCTATTTAGTTGTTAATTCTACAAGTTTCACAAATATTTGGTCTTCTGATCATTCATTACTTTATGAGACATTAGGTCTAATGACCATTCTACAATTTACCAGATATGCATACAAACAAAGCAGACATTCTGTCTTATGAACGACGGGTGCCACATGTGGAGCAGGATCTGCTTACTCTTCAAGCACCCCAGTTTTTGGTGGTCTTCGTGTTGCATGGTCATTAGTTTTCTAGGTTGTGTCTTGTGTGTACTATTATTTGTCTGTCTGCTTTTACTTTTTAGCCATGGCGTTGTCAGTTTATTTTCTATCTATGAGTTTGACTGTCCCTCTGGTATCTTTCACCCCTCTTACTACAATTTACAAGACACTCACTCTAATTAGCTTTCTACAAATTACTAGACACTCAGTCTTATTAGCATTCTACAATTCATTGTACATACAATTTTGAAAAAAATCTGTCTAATGAACAATCTACAATTTGCTAAACATTGACCTGATTTTGAGTTTGATAAGTATACTGCAATTAACCAGAATTTTGTTTGACAATCATTCAACCTTTTACCAGATTTCATTCTGATAACCATTTATCAATTTGCAATCCTATATATATATAGGAAGATGTGGTATGAGTGCCAATGAGACAACTCTCCATCCAAGTAACAATTTATAAAAGTAAACCATTATAGGTCAAGGTACGTCCTTCAACATGGAGCCTTGGTTCACACCAAACAGCAAGCTATAAAGGGTAAAAAAATGACTAGTGTTAAACCATTCAAACGGGAAAAACAACGGTTTAATCTATATAAAAACGAGAAACACTTATGAACCACATAAACAGACGACAACACGGAATATCAGATTCCTGACTTAGGACAGGTGCAAAAAAATGCAGCGGGACTAAACGTGTTAACCGTACCAAACCTTCTCCCTTCTGTGAAACAACAGAATAACATCACAACATAGAAAGATGTATAAGTATAACAAGATTATTTAATTTGAAAAA
The DNA here is from genome assembly GCF_965363235.1 of Mytilus galloprovincialis. Lineage (NCBI taxonomy): Eukaryota > Metazoa > Mollusca > Bivalvia > Mytilida > Mytilidae > Mytilus > Mytilus galloprovincialis. The sequence goes on along the minus strand of NC_134850.1, from coordinate 71,269,151 downwards.
GAGATAGACAGAAGATAGGATATTCAAATTTTATAAGTCGAAGACAAACTGACAACGAAATGGTAAAAAAATAGGCTATGAAACAAGCAAAGAATACATAAAACTGAGCAACAGGAACCCGACCAAAAATAGCAGTTAGGTGCTCGAAAAGGGCTAACAGATCCAGTTCACAAGATATTTGATTACATAATCATTTTAAAGTCCCCACAATTTGGTCTCATTTACACATGATACATATGATGTTATAAACATGCAATTTACTCTACATTGCTTCTTACGAAAATTTTACAATTTATGCAACGTAAGGTATAATAAGACTAAAATTTACCAGATGTATGATTTTTTTTTAATATTCTTTAAAATACCAGATGTAGGTTTTTGTTAAAGATTTTTTAATTTAACAGATTGTATCTGGTATCATTAACATTCTGCAGTAAAAATTTGCAAAATATTTACAATTGGTTTACAAGGGAAATAAACGACCTAGACTACCAATGAAGGTCTCGCACGGTCTGAAAATATTTGGTTTGAAAACATAAGATAATTATCCACTTATTTTGGTCTTGTATTGTCTGTGATTTACCACAACTAGCAGAATTTTCTAAGGCTTGACATTGAGAAAAAATAAGATATTAGATATTGAAAAGTAACATTCATTATAACAAAATTTCAAGTTACTCACAGGAATAGAGCCTCTATACATATTTAAATAAGTCATCTGTTTGACTAAAATTAGGGAATATAATTGGAAAACAGATGTTTTTTTCTTTTGATATAAACAAATTTACTAGAACATTACTAAGATATGAATGGCAAACCATGTATATTTCTGAAAATTTCATAAAGCGCACATACATTTTATATTACAGAATATTTTGGTACTTTTTTATTTCATTAGGTTTCATCTTCTTGGTTACTTTTTGCCTTTTTGATTCGAGCTCTATTCTCAGTTCTATTTGTGATATATTAATATATATAAACCTAGTGTCTTTGACATTTTTAAAAACATTTAAGTAGTCATCATATCTTCACTTTTAGGCTTCATTGGTTTTGGTTTCTCAAAATAATTATGATTTTTTTTTGTATTATTATGCCCCACCTACGAGGGGCATTGTGTTTTCTGTTCTGTTCGTCCTTCCGTCCGTCTGTCCTTCCGTCTGTTTGTCCCGCTTTCTTTTTTGCTTATGTGCGTTGTCTGTGTGCCCTGTTGTTTTTTTAAGTTGACATGTTTTATAGTGATTTAAATTTTACACAATGTTGTCTGCTGTATCCTTTGTTTTTGGCGTATTAAATTTTATACCTGGTACCTTTTGTTATATTAGCTATTATTCGTGTGTTTCTCTGTCCTATATGTTCTCCCATTCATTTGTATTGTAGTCCTGTAATGTAATGTTGCCATTTTAATGTTATATTTAACACTGCCATAAAAGCGGGCGGTTTGGCATGCCACAAAACCAGGTTCAACCCACCATTTTTTTTCTTCAAATGTCCTGTACCAAGTCAGGAAAATGGCCATTGTTATATTATTGTTCGTTTCTGTGTGTGTTACATTTCAATGTTGTGTTTCTGTTGTGTCGTTGTTCTCTTATATTTGATGCATTTCCCTTAGTTTTAGTTTGTAACCCGGATTTTTTTTTCTCAAACGATTTTTGAGTTTCGAGCAGCGGTATACTACTGTTGCCTTTATTTGACATTTTTAACTATTATTAAGTACATTGTTGTATATATAATTTTATTCGACTGTCATACAATTGAGAGGTTTAGGTAGCTATAATACCAGGTTTAATCCATCATTTTCTTCACAAGGAAATGATGTACCAAATCAGGAATATGACAGTTGTTTTCCATTGCCTAAATGTGTTTGAAGTTTTGATTTTTTTGATAATGGACTTTCCGTTTTGAATTTTCCTTGAAGTTCGATAGTTTTGTTATTTTACTTGTTTCCTATCATTATTTCCTTGACAGAGGGTCGCTGCTCACATGGAATCTATTACACAAAGACATCAGTGTTGAAGTTGAAATCATCTTAACAAAAATTTTGCGGACGGGATCGCTAGCTGGTTGATCGTTATGGAATATCTGTGTCACAGATGAGGACGGATATGTTGTGATCTTCTTCACCATAATCCCGTCCTTCTTTTTCCGGAAAATGACCTACCGAATTAGCATCTTTGCATGCAGCAGTAAAGATTTGCTTCCTTTCTTTGTGATTGCATAACTTCTTGTTCAACAAAATCTTTAATGCACCGTCCCAGCCATTCTCACATGCTGTATTGATAATATTACCTGTGTGAAATGTTAAAGGCTGCGCATCATTAAAAATTTGTGTCACAAGATCTTCACAAAGTCGTCTGCAGCTGTTTTGATTGACTCGCTTAAATTGAAAGAATTCAGGGGTAACAATCTAAATATGCATTTGTTTTGTTATCTGTTGCAGTACATTCTATGGAAAAATTTGTTGATATTAAGTTGCACAATCTTCTTATATCTGCTACATGTTTTACTTCAAAAAACAATTTCACAATATCAACTTCTTTCGATACATGGCTTACTTATACTCGGTTCCGTACTCCTTTATTAATCCATAAATGAGTTGCAACTTAATATCTGAGTTGTCTGTTTCTAACAAGTTATAGAAACATGCTACTATTATTTTTTTTCTTTAACTTTTTCCAAATTTTGCTCGTCTTTCATGTCATTTTCAATAAAATGAAAAAGAGTTGCAATTGGTTTATCTACGTTATGTCTTTGAATAAGGAACCATAATATGGCTCTTGGAAAGTGTAATGACATCTGATTACGTCTACCTTCAATTTATATGTCTATCGTATCTTGTGATGTACAGTTGCTAAATTCCTTGATTGAAAGACATATAAATTCTAGGTTATTCTGCAATATGGTTTTGCTTTTTCATCTTCGCTCATGCATCTTGATGAGCTTTGATCAATTTTACAACAATTTTGAAACAATCCATGAGAAACAAGTACAATTTTGAAAGAACTCACTGTTGAAGAGTTTGCAGTACAGATTATCTTCATATTCCCTTTATCATGTTTATGTTTCCTAGCATTTAACATATCTAATATATTATAACTGTTTGAAATAGTAAACTATTCCATTGACGAAAATCCATCATCAATTGATAAGGCAGTTTTTTTTCATCGGTAATAATTTCCTTTACCTGTTGTATATTTGTTACTTTCAATAAGTTAAAGTCTTCATCTATTAAACCAAACTGCCTACGTATTTTTAACCCATTTCTAGACTTCTCTGATCCTTCATTACCAATGATGACGAAGTATATTTTCTGGTAGATTCAGTGTGGTTCTTCACAAAATATGAATTATTGTAACCCAAAACAAGACATTTGTATCTACGATTCCCATTTTTATAGAAAAAGCTCTGTTTAAAAGTGGGATGAAAGATACCAGAGGGACAGTCAAACTCGGTAATTGAAAATAAACTGACAACGATATGGCTAAAATGAAAAGGACAAACAGACAAACAATAGTACACATGACACAACATAGAAAACTAAAGAATAAACAACACAAACCCCACCAAAAACTAGGGGTGATCTCAGATGCTCCGAAAGGGTAAGCAGATCCTGCTCCACATGTGGCACCCGTTGTGTTGCTTATGAAATAACAAATGCAGTAAATAGTCTAATTTGGTAGGTAACTTTAATGAAAGGGTAGGGGTTTATAGTTACAAAGTATGGAACATATCCGATATCATTTGTGAAACGGTTATTCCATAACGGTCAACCAACTCGTTATGGCGTCCGTAAAATTTACGAAGAGATGATTTCAACTTTACCATTTGGAATTCTTGATTTAATAACTTCCTTTTGAGCAACAACCCTCTATCAAGAAAATCATGATAGGAAATGCAAGCACGGGAATATCGTATCAATTGGGAGATATATACAACGTATTCAGGTGTTGCTGGAATGTTGCTACTCAGAAATGTAAAGTTCACAATTGGAAAGCTGGAATCATCTCTTTTGTCGTAATATTTTGTTTTCAATCAACCCTCATTTTCAATTTCTAGATGTAAGTCAAGATATGAGGCCGATTTAACTGTATCTGTTGTATCCTTTATCTCTAGTTCAATGGGATAGATGCAACTGACATAGTCACCAACTTTTATGAGATGGTGAAATCGATCTTTCAACTGAGCATGGGGAATAGAAGTGTAAAGCGTAGAATAATCAAAAGTCTTTATGTTGCTGCAAAATTAAAAAGATTGTGATCGACGATTAAGCATTAGATCTTTCGAATTTTTGAGAATCCACATCTGATTAACACCACTGGTAAAATATATCTCGTCACCATATTTTTAAAGTCCATATTTAACTGTAGAAGGAATAGTAGTCAGTACTTTAGAAAGATATTTAGTGGATTATTTTGATGACCCAGCTATGTGAAGTTTTGTGGTATCCAGTATAATGACAGTAATTTTCTTCGTTTTCATTGATGTTTATACCAAAAGAAAGAAGGACAGATTTTTGATTTTGTGAAATTTCGTCCTGTATAAATGATGTTAAAGAATATGTAGGAGTATCAGTAGTTATATTTATTTCAAGCTCTGTAGTGAGACATTGCAAATAATGGTTTTTACATATAATATTATTTTGCTGAAACAACGACATATTTGTCATGCGAAGAGGATAAAACATCCACAACATCCGGATTCGTGAAAGGGTTATTAACTCTTGTGCTCATAGTACATCGTAGTTTTTGATTGCGGTGCTGAATGCATGATCGAATAGCTTTGATCCATTCAAACAAAGTGTCCAGTTGCATAGTCCTCAACTGCATCCATCAGTAACCCGAAGTTCTTTTTCCAGTTGATCGGCTGGGGAATTCTATATTTTTCCCCTTGGCTAACAACTCTTTTAGTTGTTCGTTGTTAAAAATACCAAGGTCACCAGTAATAACATGTCCAGCTGGACTATATTTGTATTGCGACGATGTTCATGACCAATCCCGAGGCTTGGATTTCATATCTTTGACGTTAAAGGCCTCTTAAAACCCTCTTGTGGTTGAACACCTTGGATGCAATAGACTTGATGTAGGTATAAGAAATAACAGGTGTCGCTTTATTTTTGAAGTAATCAGGTATAGTTTTTTGTACAGATTTCTGATGGAAAATATTGCTAATATTTACAGCATCTAAACCTTTATTGGCGAATTCTACCTTAAAAGTTTTCCTCATTTTTGGATGTAGTCGATACGGGTTTGAATAGTCTATGGTTATCAATGTTCATGATTATTGCAACTTATCTACACAACACAGAACGAGAATCAGTAACGGAAGTATTTTGGGCCTCTTGAAGTAGTAAACAAAGTGTTGACATTGGAATGGAATATAATTTAGTTCTGATATGATGAATTCCTAACGATTATTGGATAGACGTTAACATGGTTAACAGACTATCAATTGTCACGGTGTGCACAGCAGGTGGTATACATTTTCTGTGACCATGACTTCTATTTCGTCGAGCAAAAGTATCAAATAATTATAATGTATTGACAGTACTTCACCTCGGACTAGACAAAATACCTTCACCATCAATTTTGTCATTGCATCCATAGGGAATGGCTGTTCCCAAATCTCTTATCCAAAAGTCTTCTCTTTCTAAAGTAGACAAAAGTGTTTATTGTATGTTTTGCGTATTGAAATTCTGTATCAATTTATTCCGGCAGCTGCGCATGTTCAGACTATTTATCATTGAACTATAGTACATATTTTTGTTTAGGGGTCATCTGAATCACGCGTCCGAGTGCGATATTTTCTCGCTGTATTGGATATTCATTAGTGGCCTTCGGCTGTTTTCGGCTGTCTGGTCGGGTTGTCGTCTCTTTGACACATTCCACATTTCCGTTCTCAATTTATTTAAACTCATAAGTCGAAAATAAAGAATAACCTGACAACGCCATGGCTAAAGAAAATACACAACCAGATAAACAACCGTACACAAATATTAATATCCTAGACTTTTTGTCTCAATCAAAATTGCTTTTGATGAAATTCTAAATTCTTTATCTGGTAAGATATTCATTTTGATCTTTGTCCCTTCATAAATGGTGAATAGAGTAATTATACACATTATGTATATTTATATATAATATATATGTGTGGTAAAGATATAATTGCCTATGCATATTAAAAACAACCTTTGTATTTTTTAAAATGATAATTCTCAATAATTAAAAACTCCATCAGCAGGGATATTACAGAATTGATAATAAGTCAAAGTAAATCATATTAACTTGATTTCAAAATCATATGGGCTGTTAGAAACAAAATGTTGGAGAATAAAAGATGTATTAATAGTTCAAACCATCGAGGGATTAAACCATTTGTAAAAAAATCTAATTAATCTGTTGCTTGCATGAATCATGTCTTACAATACCACTAGAACTATGTGATTGATTCTTTAAAAATTCTGAAATCCAACAAATGCCGTTTTTAATTTACAAATTAAGCAGCATAAAACACGCAAAGTTTTGTATCATAAGAAATACTCCTAAAAATAAAGTTTAATTTATTGATATACAGACAAACAAAGCCAATAAAAAAAAACTAAGACAATATTTACATGAATTTAATAACAATTATGCATAAACATTCAAATAACAGAAAGAGATAACATAATCTTTTAAATACAACCCTGTACCAGATTAAGATATGTGTTTCTAATGTACAAACACATAGGACAAATTATTTTCATCTTTTGAATTATAAATTTGAAATAGATACATATGCTTCAAAATTATATATTTCCATTGGAATGTGTTTTTTCTTTGTAGAGGAAATATAGGGGCGAAATTTGAACATTTGAACATGGAAATAAATAATTGGAAATGTTAAAAAAATATGATACATACTTCATCTTATTATTGTTTTTTTTAATTACTCATGGCAAATTATTACTTTTTCTGTTAGGTCTATTTTTTGTAATAGTCATTTGGCGTTGCTCGGTACTTATACATTTTGGAGTTGTTTTATTGTTCGATGGTAACATTTGTATTTTCTTGTTTTTATAAAGATTAATTCAAAATATTGACTGCTGTATCCCTATTTTTGACATGATTACCTATGATGTCTGTTTGTTTTGTTCACATATCAATTTCAAAATTTGTGGAACTGTCATACAGGTGAGAGTAGAGCTAGATATAAAAACAGGTTAAATCCACCATTTTCTACATAATATACCTGTACCAAGTCAGGAATATGACAATTGTTATACATTCGTTTGAGGTATTTGATCGTTTGATTTCGCCATATGTTTAGGTTTTATTTGCAGATCGATATTTTTGTTATACTACTTTTTGTTTTCTCTAAAGGCTGATTATGATGTCTAAATATTCTTTCAGCATTTAAAACCAAAATCAAAGATTCTAACTAATGCAATGTAACATAAATTGTATAAAGATATTTGATAGGCAATACAGACATCACTTAGGTTGAAATCTACAAATTTACAACAATTACAACTAAAAATATGAATATGTCGTTTCTGTTGTAAATTTGAGAAAAATACTCATTTACAACAAATTAATGTACAAAACAAATACCAGAAAAATAAAACAAATAAAATAAAAATTAGAGCTGTTTCGATCTGTTGCACTTTTATCTGTTCAACAACAATAATACGAGGTATTAACGATGCAATACAAATAAAGGCAATAGTAGTATACCGCTGTTTGAAATTCATAAATCGATTGAGAAAAAAACAAATCCGGGTTACAAACTTCAATTGACGGAAACGCATCAAATATAAGAGACTACGACACAACAGAAATACAACACAGAAACGAAATATAATATGTATAATAGTCATTTTCCTGACTTGGTACAGGACATTAAAAAAAATTATGGGTTGAACCTCGATTTGTGGCATGCCAAACCTCCCGCTTTAATGGCAATATTAAATATAACATTAAAATGACAACATTACATGACAGGACTACAATACAAATAAATGGGAGAAAAAATATAGGACAGAGAAACATACATATAACAGCTAACAAAATGTACCAGAGTTAAAATTTAATACGCCAGACGTGCGTTTCATATCCACACAACCAGTGACGCTCATATGAAAAAAGTTTGAAAGGCCAAACAAGTACAAAGTTGAAGAGCACTGAGGACCAAAAGTTCCAAGAAGTTGTGGCCAATACGGCTACAGTTTTCTGTCTGGGATAAGAACATCATTAGTATTGATAATAATTCATACTTTTGCAAACAGTAAATTAAATTAAATTTATGTCACTTCTCGGAATTGACAAATCTTATTCTGTGTTAACTGAAAATTCATGACAGATGCCCAGAAACATTCATTATAACAAGCGTTCTGATAGAGTATTGCATGGCAATACATAGTCCCCTACCGGGTAAAAAAATATCATACTGGAAAAAAATGCTTACTTCTTCTCTAACTTTCATTGTGTACAAAGAAAATATCAAGTCAAGATCTTTAAGAATGATTAAAAACTGTGTTGAAAACTGATTACATGAGATTATATGAGTGAGTTATTCAAGCCCAAGGACCATTACTCTGCACAAAATAATAAGACCGAAACAAAAATTTGAACTTGATCTGTAACTTGTCAAGATAAAACTATATCCGAAGTATCAATCAATATCTTTCAGCAGGCATGATTAACAGTTCTCTCAAATTAGATATGAACTATTTCCAAATTATAATCAAATATAGTTGATAGTCCCAAACTAATATAGATTTTTAACTTATCTATAAAATGTCAACAACTTATATTTAAACAATAATGTAATGAAATATATACCTTAATATTAATTGATTATTATCCAATTAAATTGATTATATATATAGCATCCAGTAAATTAATTAATACAAGATAACAAACAAACCTGCCACCAAATTCTTCAAACTATGTACAAAATAATGATTTCAAAAAATGAGTTGTCTCTCTTTGTTCAGAAATATGGGTTAATAAGGTACCCTAACATTAAATATGGATCATAACTCTGGACTAAATCATCAGACTAGAACATAATTTGAACTTCATCTATAACATATCATGATAAAACTATACATTTAATATCAAATTTATATTTTAAAACACGAAGAAAAAAGGGTGGAAAACTGATTTGCCGGACTAACGGATGAACAGACAGGCGGATGGAGTGCAAACCTAGGGTCCATTTCGACATCGTCAGTAGGGAATCAAAACTTGATGGGATATGATAGAATATATAAAATATTAGTATTCCATTTAATTTTTTTTTAAAATAAACCTACTTAGTTTGACAGTTTTTAAATATGTTCTATATTCGTTGATTTAGCGTTTAAAGGTGTATTGGCCAAATACAAACAGGGATTTCAAAAAACATATATTGCATAAAAAATACGTTTTTATTTTTTGCTTTTAGGAAAATAAAAAGTTTAAATATTGGTCTAATTTAAAAAGTATGAATATTGATAAGAAAACCTGTTCATCATCTCTTGATATATTTGGGTACACAACATTACAATCTTGCAATAATTCGATAACTATATAGAATTAACACAGCCACTTTTATAGTAAATTCAAGGATATGTACAAAAAGATAGTAGATGTTTTTGTGTTCTGTGAAATTGTTCCTTTTAAATTGTTATATAATGATGACTGATGTACCCATATTTTGACTATTTTATTTATTGTGTCTGTTTCTTTAATGCATCAATGTAAATATATCGGAAATTGATGAGACTGTCATTAAAGTGAGAGGGTTAGCGCTATAGAACCAGGTTAAATCCACCATTTTCTACATTTGAAAATGCCTGTACTAGTCAGGAATATGACAGTTCTTGTCCATTCGTTTTTGATGCGTTTTATTATTGATTTTGCCATGTGATTATGGACCTTCCCTATTGATTTTCCTCTAAGTTCAGTATTTTTGTGATTTTACTTTTTATACACTTCAGAAATAAACTGATTTATGTTTTTCTTCCGATTACAAAAAGCACTCATAATTCTGAAACTATACACAAGAAATAAATGCATCTCAAAATTCCTTTATACAAGAGTAAATATCTTACACAAATGTACTCAAATAAAAACGGTTTAAAAAAACACACATATTTCTTAAAATATACACAAAGAAATAAATGCATCTGCTAAGTATTTTGTGCAAAAGGAAATATCTTTCACAAAAATACTAAATTTAATAAAATGCAAAATTGGTTTTCTCTTTGTTTACTTTGAAAATATCACTTGCAATAATTCAATAATGGTTAAAGGGGTACCTCTACAGAAAAAAAGACAAAATTTTGAATAATTGACTTAAATGTCAACCCCTTACATCTCTTTAAGTAGCACGTGAAGGTATATATCTTTTAAAACATATTTGAATTGCTTAGGTGAAAAAAAGCTTGAGTGTAAATTTATGTAATCAATTCATCATTTGATCGAAACTATATCGTACGCCCTTCAAAACAATTTGTTCCGTAGTTTCATATCTAGGAAGCTGAATTCGTCCATGCTTTCAAAAACAAGTGTATAGGTATACAAATTTGATTAAACTCCTTGCAGGCCATATCTTAACATCTGAAATATATCCATTGTTACGTAAATACTCATACATGTAAAAAAGCTAAAACTTTCCACCATTTGTGCTCTCTTGCTTTTTCAAGCAAGCTTTGCTTGTTCCATTTTGTTTTGTGTGCGGTTTTTATTATGCTTAGTACCACCTGCTCATTTTTCTTATCTTTAATCAGTGTGTTTATAGTCTCGTTCAAATTTAAAAGATTGTGATCCACTTTTTTTAATATTATGCTTACAATGTCAGCCTCATCGCTTCGACATATATTCATAAAGTTATTTTCGATATGTAATATATTGTGATCAACAGTATCTAAGAGTATTTCTGCTATTTCATCCCAGCCCTTTGCACAAGCTGCAAGTAGTGAAGATTGGAAATCAAATCGATGATATGGAAATTCTTGGAGCAAATACGTCACGATTTTGTCCTCACCATAATTACAAGCTTTTATCATCCCGCCGCTTACATTACAGTAAATACTCGCCTTGGCTTTGATATACTTAATAACATCAATCCATCCGAATCCGCATGCAGCCGTGAAAATTGTACGAATATCAAACCTATCGTAATCGGTATTTTGCAGTAATGAAATCACCAGATCAGCGTTTTTTGAAGACGTTAATAACGATTTCGATATTTTGTCAAATTCAATATTGTTTTTCCCAAATTGGTTAAATAATAATTGAACAAGCTCGACATTACCGGTAGTACATGCCGCCGTTATAGCGACTGTTGCATTGCATGCACTTAAGTCCAAGGGTAGAATATCCTTTATGATATCGATCCAGCCGTTTCTACAGGATATTTCCATAACAACATTCATATCAAATAGGTTGTTGTCTGCATTTTGTATCAGCCATGTTACTACTTCATGTCGTCCATACGAACAGCCTTCATTCATTGCAGATTTTATATCAAACTTTCCGTTGTCTTCAATCGTCCATATTTTCTTCACAATCTCAAGCCATCCAAAACTACAAGATTCAGTCATCAAGACTTTTACATTGATCATATTAAGATCAAGATTAGTAACAACCCAATGAACAATGTTCTCTCTTCCGTATTCACAAGCTTTATCAATATTTGATTGGTCGATATTTATATTGCTGTGATCTTTATTTGACCATATCAACTGAAGCAATTCGAGCCAACCATTCTTGCAAATTTCTTTTATTAATTCGTCAATGTTTAACATAGACAATGAGGTCTTCTGTATAATTGTCATAGCTAATTGTTCTTTCTTCTCATCTTTTAATACTTTGTCTTCGTTTGAATATGAATCGGATTTAACATCAATAGAGAGAATATTCGTCATTGCTTGATTCATGTCAATCATTCCAATATCTGTCATGTTCAGTAAATATTGAGTTATTGCTGTGTTGCCGTGTTTACAAGTTTCATGTATCATTAAATTTATATTAACCCTGGATATATCGATATGTTGTAAAATCATATCAACTATATCATCATTGGTATTACCAGGACATGCAGTGTATAGGGTATTCAACATATCAAGTAATTCTCTGGGCACGTTTTCAATCATCCATCTTACGACAGGTTGTTGTTCATGTTTACAGCCATCGTGAAATGCTTCATTCATTCTGAAATTTGACTGATCAACATTTGTCCAAAGCCATTCTAGAACAGTTTCTCTGCCATATCTACAAGCATTAGTCATTGCAACATTCATGTCAAACAACTGCTGGTCAGTATTTCTCCACAACCATTCTATTGTAGTGGTACTCTCTTCACCTCTACAAGCTTTTGTCATTGCTGTTTTGATATCAAATGAGTTGTGATTGAAGTTATTCCATAAATACTCTACTAAAGACAAATCGTCGTGTAGACATGCTTCATTCATAACAGTTTGATAGTCAAACACGAATTTGTCCTGGTTTTGTAAAATCCATAACGCTATACCTGTATATCCATGGTGGCAAAGTAAGTTTATCACGGATAGTTTGTCCTTTAGAAAAATAAATTTTCTCTCAACAATAGATGTTATTATATAATCTTTGTTATTTTCAGACGACAACAATGCTGTTGTTAATGCTGTATTGAAATCTAAAACATCATTTGGTAGATTAGTTAGAAGCCATTCGACGACCTCATCAAATCCAAACCGACACGCTTTATTCAACATTTCCGTCCAGACGATTTCATTCTGTCTTATTTGGTTACAAATCATCAATATTATTTCCTGAGGATCATCTATTTTACACATCAACTCTTCATCATCAAAGCAATCATAAATTAAGTATAAAATTGACTGCAAATCAAAACATGTAAGATCAACTTTGTCACGATTCTCCAGCAACCATTCCACTATTTCTAGTGTTCCATAAATACAAGCTTTATTCATAGCTTCCTTCATATCGAATACTTTCTTGTCAAAACTCTCTATCAACCATTCCACTGTGTCAAGTTGTCCCGACCCACACGCATTGTTCATTGCTTTTTTCATATCAAATAATGTATTGTCAAAATTCCCTATCAACCATTTCACTATGTCAAGTTTACCACATAAACAAGCTACATTCATTGCTTCCTCCATATCAAATAATTCATTGTCAAAAATCCCTATAAACCATTTCACTGTGTCAAGGTTTTCTGTCTGACATGCATTGGTCATTGCTTCCTGCATATCAAATAATGTATTGTCAAAATTCTCTATAAACCATTTCACTGTGTCAACGTTTTTCACCCAAAAAGCCGAGTTTAATACAAACTTCATATCAAATAAGTTATTGTCAAATTTCTCTATAAACCATTTCACTGTGTCAACGTTTTTCACCCAAAAAGCCGAGTTTAATACAAACTTCATATCAAATATGTTATTGTCAATATTCTCTATCAACCATTTCACTGTGTCAATATTTTTCGACCAACAAACATTGTTCATTGCCTCCTTCATATCAAATAATGTATTGTCAAAATTCTTTTTCAACCATTTCACTATGTCAAGCTTCCCTCGTCTACAAGCTATATTCATAACTTCCTTCATATCAAATAAGTTATTGTCAAATTTCTCTATAAACCATTTCACTGTGTCAACGTTTTTCACCCAAAAAGCCGAGTTTAATACAAACTTCATATCAAATATGTTATTGTCAATATTCTCTATCAACCATTTCACTGTGTCAATATTTTTCGACCAACAAACATTGTTCATTGCTTCCTTCATATCAAATAATGTATTGTCAAAATTCTCTATCAACCATTTCACTGTGATATGATTTCCCTGAAGGCAGGCCTCGTTCATCACGTTCTTCATATCTAATAATTCATTGTCACTATTCTCTATGGACCATTTAACTATGTCATGCCAATTTCGGTCACAAGCTATCTTTATGAGACGATTTAAGTCTATTATATCATTATCACTTTCTATTAACCGCTTAACTAGTTCACCCTTACCATCACGGCATGCTTCATTCATTGCTGCCCCAAGATCAATTAATGATATATCAATGTTATCTATGATAAAGTTGAACGAACCGTGGCTGAGCAACATTCTCATAACAGCTCCTTTATCCACCTTTGAATTTCCATTTTTCCCTGCTAACAGTGTGACAATATCTGAGCGTTCTGATTTACAAGCCATACTTAATATCTCATTTAAATCGAGCAGTGAATCATCAACTTCCGCTATCATCCATTTTATTAGGTCAAACCATCTTTGTTTAAATGCAGTATTCATGATTGTGGTCATATCAAACAATTTATGGTCAAATTGTTTAAACATCAACTTAACAATCTTAATACGTTGACATTCTGTGACTATATCTAATGTATTTTCTAAAATTTTATTATCGTCTGACACGTTTTTTACCGTATCGAATGTGATACTACCAAACACTGCTTCGATTGCTGCTCTCACATTGAACGCGTCATCGTCAACTTTTAACAACAACATCTCAACTATATCAAACTTTCCTCGTCTACAAGCAATATCAAAAGATGTTTCTATATTTAACAACGTGTGGTCAATATTTTCTAGAAGATAATGCAGAACAGTGGTGTTATCATTATACACAGCTACATCTAATATATCTGATTTATTAATAGCATTTTCGTCATCATTTTTTAATGACCAAACCACAATGTCATGATATCCGTTTTTCAAAGCAGCCCAGGCAATGTAATTTATATCAAGTAATTCTTTTTTAATACTTTGTATTAAATCTTTCAATTTTTTTTCCGAGAGGACATTCATTTTAATCTTGACTATGTTCATCATGTCAATCTTCGAATTATCCGCATATTGTAGAATAAGTTGAATGTATTTATACAATTCTAAATCAATGATTATTGTAATGATCTCCATCCACCTGCAATATTGCTGGTCAGTATTTTGAATCAAGAAAAGAAAAAGATCTTTTGAACTATTACTTTCACATGTTGAAAGCATTGCAGTAATGACTGAAGTGACGTCAATTTTGTTTAAATCAATTTGCCTGATGATAAACTCAGCAATTTTGGTATTTCCTTCTTTATAAGACTCAATTAGCACGTCACATATATTGAAAGTGTTGTGGTCAAATGTTTGCAGAATCCATTTGACTATTTTTTTAAGATAATTTTTACATGACAACTCCAGTAAAGATGATATAGGATGAACGATTCCTTTGGTATTCTCCCTTAACCATTGTAATATCTCATCAGAATTATCACATGAGTCGTTTATTGTTTTATATACAGTGTTCTTTACATCCTTTTGTAAGTCTGGAAATCTCTCATATATCCACTGAACTATATATAATCTTTGTAAATGGTAATTATTACCAGTCACTTTTTGTTTATCAGTATCTTCTATAACCCATTGAATGAACCGTATAACCGGCAAACTGAATTGTGTAACTAAATTCTTTATCATTGTTTCCATTTCCTGGTGGTCTTGTAATTTCAAAATAAAATTTTGTACAGTTTCGAAATTTTCGCATTTAAACTCAAAAAGGACAAATTGTTGAACGTCTAGCTCATCTGTGTCGACTGTTTCAAAGATCCACTTCAGGAACGTTTCCATGCCATCTTTACAAGAAGCAGTAAAGATTTGTTTTATTTCACTCTGATTACATATCTTTTTGTTCAACAAAATTTTTAACGCATTCTCCCAGCCATTCTCACAGGCTGTATTAACAATACGACCTGTATCAAATGAAAAATTCCGATTGTCACTCAAAATTGCAGTTACAATATCCTCACAACGTTTGCTACAGGCTGTATTGATGGATTCTCTTAAGTTGAAGAAATTCTGTGGAACCGACCTTATCAAAATCTTCAAAATATCGGTTTTGTTATCTGTGTCAATACATTCTATAGAAAGATTTGTTGATATTAAGTCGCACAATCTTCTTATATCTTCTGCATGTTCTACTTCAAGAACCAATTTCACAATATCAATTTTTTTCGATAAATGGCTTAAAAGGAAGCTAACGGCTTGATCATTACCATTTTCCAAAGCTATTTGTATGCTATAATCGTAACTACACTCTATATCTAACTCATTTATCAATCCATATATAAGTTCCAGCTTCATATCTGAGTTTTCTGTTTCACACAAATAATAGAAACATGCTACTACTACCTTTTTACTTTCTTTAACTTTTTTTATATTTTGCTCATCTTTCATGTCATTTTCAACGAAATGAAGGACTGTTGCAATTGGTTTGTCTACGTTATGTTTCTGTATCAGGAACCATAATAGGGCTCGTGGAAAGTTGAATGATATCTTATCACACCTACCTTCAATTTGTATATCTATCGTATCTTGTGATGTACAGTTTGCAAACTGCTTAAATAAAGAACCTATAAAATCTGGGTTATGCTGAAGTATGATTGACGAACAGCAAAGTGTTTTTGTAAACTCAGCGGATCTCATTTTATAATCTTTCTCAAATATTGTGAAAAGTCGCTCTATTAAATATATAAACATTTCTTTTGTAATAATTAAACAAGTTCTCTTTTGTCCCCAATCATCCCTCTCTAACCGTATTAAATCGATTATAAAATCAAACTTCAACACTGAAATAACAGCAGACGGATTGACCTCAAAATATGATATTGCTAATGCTTCATATATCATTTTGTGTTTCAAATGATAAAACATTGTTTTGAAGTCTTGTTTCAAAAAGCGACCTTCCATTTGCTCTGCAATTTTTTTAACTTTACTGTCGAATAAACGTCTTCGTTGACTGTTACAAATTGATTCCATGATTGTCTCTAGTTTTGATAGGTCTATCTCGTTTATTTTTAAACAACCAGTATTTAGTAGTGTGTAAACCAACAGAGCATAAGAAATATTCAAATCAGGATTAATGTCTGTAGAATCTCTTAGTGAGTTTATTTCATCCATAAGGGATTGGTCTGGATGTTTGAAAAAGTTAATACCTAGCTGTAAAAATCTTTTGTTTGAGGTAAACATATAGCATAATTTGGGATATCCTGTAAACGGGTCCGTTTTGGCGATATCATAAACTGTTTTCCTGTCTAAACTAAAACCCTCGTTACCATCGTATGAATCCCATGTAGTTCTAATATCTTGTTTTTTGCAAAAATTAAATAACAAACTTGCCTTTTCTTCTTCGCTCATGCAAAATCTGTCAGTGCTAAGATCAATTTTACAACAATTTTGAAACAATCCATGAGAAAAAAGTACAATTTTAAAAGAACTCATTGTTGAAGAGTCTGCAGTTAAGATTATCTTCATGTTTCCTTTATGTATCCTTGCACTTAAAAATTCTAAAATATCAGAATTGTTATTAGAGTACTCTTTTGAAGGAAATCCATCATCTATTAATATGGCAGTTTTTCTTTCATCCGTAATGATGTCCTTTACCTGTTGGATATTTGTTACTTTTAATAAGTCAAAGTCTTCATCCATTAGACCAAACTGTCTTAGTATTTCCAACCCGATTCTAGACTTCCCTGCTCCTTCATTACCAATGATGACGAAGACATCCTTTTTGTTCATCCATTCCTTACACTTCCTGACAGCATTTGTTTCAACAAATGTTTCTTGCTCCACATGATAATCAATTTCCATGTGTGTTTGATCTGCATGGATACCAAAAATTGATTAGCATTCACAATATGTTTTTAATTTGATAGATGTTTTTTGTGCTTTTTTGTAAATGTTTGTTTGTTTTGATATTGTAACACAGTAATGACTGCTATATAATAAAGGCAACAGTAGTATACTGCTATTCAATACTGAAAAATCGATAGAGAAAAAACTAATCCGGGTTACAAACTAAAACTGAGGGAAACGTATCAAATACAAGAGAACAATAACCATATTTAGACTATTTTACCGATTATGTCTGTTTTATTTACTCATCGTTGTATATATAACGGAATTTGATGCGACTGTCATATAAATGAGAGGTTTAGCGCTATAAAACCAGGTTCAATACACCATTTTCTACATTTGAAAATGACTGTACCAAGTCAGGAATATGACAGTTGTCAATTCTTTTGATGTGTTTTATCATTTGATTTTGCCATTTGATTAGGGACTTTCCGAATTTACACCAGAGCTCGATATTTTTGTGATTTCACATTGTACACAATCGTTTGCTAACGTACAGTATCTATTGTATAAAAGTATGGATTTAACCATTGAAACATACTTTGAGCTCACACACACTATAAGGAATGGGTTACAAGAAAGTATATGCTTTATCCATTTTCGTATCATGTATTTGTATGCCTTTACGAACATCGATCACGTGTACTATTGTCTGCTCGTCTTTTTCATTTTTAGGTCAGTTTATTTTTGATTTATGAGTTTGACTGTCCCTCTTGTATCTTTCAGAGTTTTCCTCAGAGTTCAGTATTTTAGTGATTTTACTTTCTATAAAGGTTCCTGTCTTGTAATTGACTGCTCCATATGCCTACATGCAAAACAGATGATCTTTAAAAAATGATACATAGAAAAAAAATAATCATGTTCTTATCATATATGCGAAATTGTTATTTAAACGGAAAAAAGTTGGGTCAAGCCACGAAGAATTAAAAATTATGTAACCCTGAAGTCAGAACAATATTTTTTCTGCTTTCGGTTTGCTATTTTTACTAGGCCGCACCACGTCCAGTAAACATGATATCCTTCAACTTTCCTTGATTGATATCCCCACACAGATACAGGAGTTTTTTTAAAGTCTTTTGTATGTTTCAATTCAGCATAAATCTTTACTCTCACAGAAAAAAAAATGAGTCTAGAAAAACATTCTAAACTAGAGGCTCTAAAGAGCCTGTGTCGCTCACCTTGGTCTATGTGAATATTAAACAAAGGAAGCAGATGTATTCATGAAAAAATTGTGTTTTGGTGATGTTGATGTGTTTGTACATCTTACTTTACTGAACATTCTTGCTGCTTACAATTATCTCTATCTATAATGAACTTGGCCCAGTCGTTTCAGTGAGAAATGTTAGTAAAAATTTACAAATTTTATGAAAATTGTTAAATATTGACTATAAAGGACAATAACTCCTTAGGGGGTCAATTGACCATTTCGGTCATGTTGACTTATTTGTAAATCTTACTTTGCTGAACAATATTGCTGTTTACAGTTTATCTCTATCTATAATAATATTCAAGATAATAACCAAAAACAGCAAAATTTCCTTAAAATTACCAATTCAGGGGCAGCAACCCAACAACGGGTTGTCCTATTCATCTGAAAATTTCAAGGCAAATAGATGTTGACCTAATTAACAATTTAACCTACGTCAGATTTGCTCTTAATGCTTTGGTTTTGAGGAATAAGCCAAAAACTGCATTTTACCCCTTTGTTCAATTTTTGCCATGGCGGCCATCTTGGTTTGATGGTCGGATCACTGGACACATTTTTAAAACTAGATACCCCAAAGATGATTGTGGCAAAGTTTGAATTAATTTGGCACAGTAGTTTCAGAGGAGAAGATTTTTGTAAAAGATAACTAAGATTTACGAAAATGGTTAAAAATTGACTATAAAGGGCAATAACTCCTACAGGGGTCAATTGACCATTTCGGTCATGTTAACTTATTTGTAAATCTTACTTTGTTGAACATTATTGCTGTTTACAGTTTATCTCTATCTATAATAATATTCAAGATAATAACCAAAAACAGTAAAATTTCCATAAAATTATCAATTCAGGGGCAGCAACCCAACAACAGGTTATTCAATTCATCTGAAAATTTCAGGGCTGATAGATCTTGACCTGATAAACAATTTTATATCGTGTCAGATTTGCTCTTAATGCTCTGATTTTTGAGTTATAAGCCAAAAACTGCATTTTACCCCTATGTTCCATTTTTAGCCATGGCCGCCATCTTGGTTTGTTGGCCGGGTCACTGGACACAATTTTAGAACTACATACCCCAATGAGGATTGTGGCCAAGTTTGGTTTAATTTGGCCAAGTAGTTTCAGAGGAGAAGATTTTTGTAAAAGTTAACGACGACGGACGACGGACGACAGACGACGGACGACGGACGCAAAGTGATTGGAAAATCTCACTTAGTTTGTCCAATAGCCAGTGGTGAGTAAATATCAAAGAGCCCAGATAGAGTATTTTGGATTCATTGAACCATATAATACAAAATATGTTCAATATAGTAAGATCATTATAGTATAGGGTAAAATAGATATAAACTAAGTACAAAGTTGGGAATAATATCAAATAGATAATATGTAAATAAAGAACTTGTCTAGGTGAGCTAAAAAATGGACTATTTTATTTTCCTCCATGTTTTGACATGCAATGGAAACTGGAGTTGTAATACAAGACTGGTACCTTTGTGAAAATTCACAAGCATAAACTATTAGCTTAAATATGTAAACAACAAACGAAGGAACAGAGGGTACATTACTGCTAAAAAAGGAGGTAGACAATTGGAATAATTATCAAAGGGACCAGGATTATAATTTAGTACGCCAGACGCGCGTTTCGTCTACATAAGACTCATCAGTGACGCTCATATCAAAATGGAAAATTGAAATAATCTAACTAGTAGTCAATATCGAGGAAATTCTTTATTAAACTAGAGTTTCAACTCCGATAGGTAAGGTGCACGAATCTGATCATGGGTACAGCACTACATGTGATTATTATTATTTCCATATGTTATTACCTGGATAACTGTATATATGGCAATAAAGATTAGTAACCAAGGAATCTGATAATACCAAAAATGGGAGCTATAATTCTTCTATGTTTTTTTTATTTGAACTTTTTTCCCCCAAAAAAGGTTAAATTTCGAACCGGAAATGTTACACTCCACCATCGTAGAAATATAGAAGGCTCTGTAAAAAATATGTGTTTGCGAATAATGAATAAAGCACATTATGATTGTACATTTCTTGTACAGTCAGAATATCTTGTAAAAAAAAACTAATCATGTTCATAACACATGTAACAGCGGTGTCCAATAAAATATTGGAAGAAAAGGTCAAAATTATCTTAATGTTTACATTCTTATTAGAGCTACAACTAAATAAAATCATTTTTAATCGAATATTTTCGAGAAAGCAGTTGTATTTAAGCACGAAGTCTTCAAAAACAATTATCATTGACCAAATTGTAGATCCTGTTTTCGAGATGTCCAGTAGTTATGAACATAAGAATACGTAATAAATTCGTTGTTAATAATACAATGTGCTCCACCAAAATATGGAAGGAACATTTCAGTACAAACAAGGTTATGACGTAGTTATCATATTGATGTGACTACACACAGAGATGTTACCACCTATACAACGTCGGTGCCCGTCTATAGAGGCGTAAGTTATGAACACTAGAAAATATAGAGTAGCTAGTTTTAATGAATTTTCAAGATTTTCGTGAACAGT
This sequence comes from Mytilus galloprovincialis, assembly GCF_965363235.1. NCBI lineage: Eukaryota > Metazoa > Mollusca > Bivalvia > Mytilida > Mytilidae > Mytilus > Mytilus galloprovincialis. Next base: position 71,247,738 of record NC_134850.1, on the reverse strand, counting down.
ATCAGTGTCAAATGAACTTTATATCTATAGTAGCTATTAAATAAAAGTAATGTAATTGTCAGGGTTATAATCTTTGGAAACCTGCAAAAATTCTGTTTTATATACCGACTTGGCGGAAAGGGTCATGGTTTCCATAGTTTTTAACAAGACATATATTAAAATTTAAACTTGAAATGAAACATGTTCAACGTTGAAATCGAAAACACAACATCTTTTTTTAAGTCTACATAATATTGTAATGTCAAAATTGTAAATCTGGGGTGTACAATAAACTTTAAATTGGGTGAAGTATGCCGTTCATAACTCTAACACTAGCTTAAAGTATTGGTGTTATGAACAAATGTTATAAATCTGTTTTTTTAATAAATGAAATGGATTGCTGGTGCTCCTTTTAAACGTAATCGAAAACATTTGATGTCTGTTTTCATTTCATCATGTCACACATTTAGAACTTTTAGCATGAAGATTAAATTTTCAATATCCGCATTGATATTAATTTGATGACACACTATTTTTGTGTCTGTTATTATGAACGATTATTATTTACAATTATTTTTATATGATTTTGAGCAATAAATGATAAATAAGTTGTATTTTCAAGAAATCTTATGTTGTCTTTAAATAAAGGCAACAGTAGTCTACCGATGTTCAAACTCATAAATCTATGGACAAAAAACAAAATCGGGGTAACAAACTAAAACTGAAGGAAACGTATTAAATATAAGAGGAGAACAACGACACAACACTACAATGTAACACACACAGAAACGGACCAAGCAACAGACAAAATCCCACGAGAATAACAAATATAACATCAAAACCAAATACATGAATTTGGGATCATAGACAAGTACCGTGACACGTCTTATCGCAATATGAATTTACACTAAAAAATAAGAGAAAACAAACGACGCAACGTTAAAATGTAACACATACAGAAACGAACTATAATATAACAATGGCCATATTCCTGACTTGGTACAGGACATTTTTAAAGGAAAAAAATGGCGGGTTGAACCTGGTTTTGTGGCAAGCCAAACCTCCCCTTTTATAGCCATGTGAAATATAACATTAAGACGACAACTCAACACCACAGGACTACAATATAAATAAATTGGAGAATACAATTGACATAGAAACACACGAACCACAGCCAACAAAAGGCAACAAGTTGAAAATTTTAATACGCCAGAAGTGCATTTTATCCACACAAGATCTACTAGAGATGCCCAGATACAAAAGTTTGAAAGCCGAAACAAGCACAAAGTCGAACAGCATCGAAGACCAAAAGATCAAAAACGGCCAGGGTTTTCTGTTAGTTACCAGAACATCCTTATCATTTAGAATAATTTATACTTTTGCAAACAATAAATTCATAAAATTAATAAACAAAAACTGAAATATTAACTAATTACAGGAAACAACTGAAATACATTACATAACCAGACATTTAAATTTTTGCAACACAATATGTAGACACATCCGAATATGTTTAAACCTTAATGCCAAGTGACGTCATATTTGAAATTGTAAAAAATGACAAAAAAATGATGACGTCATTTTAATTTGTAAAACAGATCATCAAAAAATGAAAAATGACGTCATTTGAATGAATAAGATGGAACTAGGACTGACCCAAGATGACATTTGAACTAAATACTGATATTGCACCTAATAACAATGCACATTTCAATATTTATTAATAGCAAACTAAGGCAGCAATTAACTATATTATAAAGCTATGTCCGGTTTGTTTTGAATCTTACTTCAAACGTAAAGTATCACACTGATTACGTTGAACAAAATGAAATCTAATAAATGAATGCGGTGATTGATATTATTTACCATAACACATAAATATAATAGAAAAGACGTCATCACATTTGACAAAATCCGATGAGAATTACAAATATAACATTAAACATTTAAACTAAATACATGAATTTGGGATTACCAAGTACTGTAACACGTCTTATAGTAATACGAATTCACACTCAGCAAAACAGTCACAATCGGGAATAAGTCACGTTTGGTAATTAAAAGATTAGACGACATAATGACAAACAACAATCTTCCATGTGGTAAAAATGTCTTTAGCTAGTTTGGTCAAAGATACATCGTATGGATCCACCAATTCGTGATGGTGTCCATAAAATTTACGGAGTGTCAATTTTAATCTGTACTCCTCATTAGAGAGGAGTCGTTGAAATTGCTAGCAATTTGCGACTTTCTCATTCGAATGTTGGGAAAATATCTTTGTTCATAACCATGATAATGACGGAAGCATAGTTTTGAAATATTGTTATGAACGTTTTAAAAATGTCTACAATCATGGTTTTATTAACAGAATGTAACTTTTTGTTTAGTCCTTAAGCTGTTATATGGTATTGTTTGATACAATAAATTCACCTATTAAGCGATTGAAATGTTTGTTTATTCACACAGGGAACATAATGATAGATTTGTGAACAATATTTCTGTCCATAACCGTGTCCAAACATTTTATGTATTTTATTTATTACTGTTTGCTAAAAAAATAACAAAGTGGATAATAGTGTGTTAAGTTTGTTCTTGTTAACAGTATACACACTGATTATTCTATTCAATTTGACCTGGTATCGGTATTTTGAAGCAGAAAACGACACTGGTTATGAACATAAAAAATACTTTTCACATTAAAAAAAAGTAAGATACAGATTTTCCACAGCTCTAAAAATTTGGAAACAGTTACTTTGGATATTAGACTAAATACATAGCCCATAACATTGGTGATTGAATGACTTTGGTTTTTTTTTTTAGATATTCTGTAACATAATGTGACCCATGATCAGATTCGTGCACTAAAGATAGTCCTAAGATTGCTATACCTTTATACCTTTATCTTCGGGTCGTTACATAAGCCAAAGGCCTCTACTGACCCCTCATCTTGGATTGTCGTATATCTCATAATAATATATTTATTTGTAATATATTAAACTTATCAAAAATACTTATTTAGGTTTTGCGCAGCTGAAACACTTAACACGAACATCTGAATTTATATGGGTTACAATTTTCGCCATTTGATGCAGACTTTAAATTATTCAGAGTCTTTGACTTCACCCTTAAATCTGACAGATTATTCCACTGATCCACTACTCTAATTGAAAAAGTATTTAGTTTTTTTTAAAAGTTACGCTTATCATGTTTGGGTCATTTTTGGTCATCTATCTCTTTCACAGTTTAGGCATTCTTGCCTTTTAAATGTTTGGCTTTGAGCGTTTTGCGGAAGGAGAACATGTAAAGTCAACCTCAAACCATCTCTTATACATGTATGCCTTAGCCGTCTACTCACTTTTGACTTTCACTAACTTTTGGTTAAACCTTTCCATCAGTTGTTCTTGATAATCAAAGCCTTTCCTAACACATTCATCCATAAGTTTTGGCATTTTCCCTTCTTTTACTGCGATTTGTTTACTTATTTTGTTTAATGTAGGTGCCAATTCTGCAACACCCTGCAACAAAAATATTCAGTTTAAACATTTGATACTTTTGTACTTCAATAAATTTATAAAAGTAAAATATTTAGTCAAACTGATGTAGTGAAAAAAAATATTCATAGATATAATAACGTATATGCATTTCGTGTCTTATCGGATTTTAAACACTGGTCAATTTTCTTTTATACATAAGGAAAATATCATAATGTAAGTCCGATTTTTTTCTTTCTTCATCGTCATCGTCATAAATATTTAGATGGTACAGAATCTTTTTCGTTTAGTTTGAATTATGCATTCTTTCTTTGTACAAAATAATTCGGGTTCCTTCAATTATTTCCATATTTTTCTGTACCTCGTAAAAAATAAAAGGATTAATGTTCAAATGAGAATGCATTTACCTGAACCCAACTTCTTACTTTTCAACCTTAACAATTTAAGATTAAACTAGTCCTCCAAATAAATTTGGATTATTGGCATACTATTATTATTAAGTGTTGTTGGTCGATATTTCGTAAGTTATTGCTGATTTCATAAAACAAATAATAGCGTGACATCAAATCTAAGATGTTTTATTGGCAATCATACCAATTAAGTCTTAGATGCATGGTTATGATATTAGTTGTCAGTGGCTTTGAACTAGCTGCCAGTAATCCAAAGTACTCTCAGATCAGTTCTTAGTGTCTTTTTATTGTTGGGATATACAAGTACCCGGTCATGTCAACAGTGTTTTTGTTCTATATATGTTATTTGTATCCATCCGATTAGTTAAGCCTTTTATAGTTTGTTCTTATGCTGTTCTGTTACACCACTATCACAGGGTAGGGAAGGGTTGGGATCCCGTTTACATGTTTAACCAGGCCGCTACATTCTGTACGCATGTGCCTTTCCCAAGTCAGGAGCCTGTAATTCATGAGTTGTCGTTTGTTGAAGTGTTACATGTTTTCTCGCTCATTTTTTGTACAAAAATGAGACCGTTAGTTTTATTGTTTGAATTGTTTTACATTTGTCCACTCGGGGCCTTTCATTGCTTACTTTGCGGAACGGGCTTTGCTCATAGTTGAAGGCCGTAATGTGACCTATAATTGTTAATTTCTGTGTCATTAGGTTTTTTGTTGATAGTTGTCTCATTGGCAAACATACCACATCTTTTTTTTATATTATTTTCATTTTCGTACCTGGTGAAAATCTGCTTGTCTTGTGATCGTTTCCATCAAATTATTTTGGTACTGTGTAAATAATGTTTGATCGAGTGCGCCATCTCTTGCCTCCCGTAATTTCTGCCTGAATTGAGTTTCCTTGATACACACTTTAGCAATATCTAAAATACAACGTTCTATCTTGACGACTGATGCGTTATAATCGTTATCCGACATTATGCCTTCTTTAGCATGGCCGTAGTCCTGATTTCTGATCTGAACCAAAGTTTCAACATCCCTCCGTAAAGTACTGCAGTGCTGTAATATGATTCTGCCAACGGATGGGCCAAGGTTTATTAACGTTATACCAGGTGTCGCCGCAACGGAGCAGATACTTTGCATACCCCCTGGACTGGGTCTCTTTCTGTGATTAGTGCAAGGCAGCAGAACGGCATTAAACATCTGCATCCAGTCATTCTGATTCAACATGGAATAGTTAGTTGGAAATGTATAGCCTGGTGAACATTGACAACAGGGTGCATTGTTCTGCCATAGATGATACAGTTCGTGCTTGTGATGGTTAAGAAAATCTTCCAAAGTTATGGATTGAAACTGAAGACAGCTAAACCAAAATACATCTTCGCAAAAATTTACTAATAAACATCTGGCTAAGGTTAAATCGAGAACATTAGTGCAAAGACCTGACCTAGCCATACTACAACAGAAGTCAACTGATCGTGTAGTTGTATTGTGACATGGTAACTTTGATGTTCGGTCAAACAAAAATTCTATTTGTGATTGGTGGAGAATACGAGGTGAACGGATTGGATGATGTCCCGGTGGACATTGACAACACCTTGAACTGTTATATAAATGATATATTTCATGTTGATTTGTGTTAACAAAGTTTTCGAACGTCTGGCCTTTATTTTGCAAATATAGTTCTACTAAAGACACTAGAGCAGCTTTAGAATGATCAACAACTAAAATGGCGTTCCGTAAGAAATTCTCTCGTTCCTTTGAAGTCATAGTTCAGCTGGATTCTAGTAATGAAATTGAAACTTAAATAATTATTTTCAATTAAATTGCTATCAAATAGTGTGTAATGTTTGCAGATCATTTTGAACATACTTATTGGAAAGAAAGAAGTGACAGTCATCTCAGTTTGAGGTTTATCTTCATTAAATACCTGCATAAATTCCGACTGTATGAATTTTTGTTACAATACGGTTAGATCACAGACAAATCGCAAACTATTTTGTGCAGTTTTCATTGTTATTCAACGCAAATTTATTGTCTAAATTGCGTAAAAACGATCTAAATTCAGACAAGGTCTCTTTTGTGGTGACATGAATTATCATTGATATTGTTATATTTATAAATTAATTGTTTACAAAATTTAGAACTTTTTGAAATACTAAGGCTTTTCTACCTCAGGCATAGATTACCTTAGCTGTATTTGGCAACACTTTTTAGGAATTTTGGATCTCAATGCTCTTCAACTTCGTACTTTATTTGACTTTTTTTTTTTTTTTTTTTTTTTTTTTAACTTTTTTGGATTTTTTATATAGGGTGAAAAAGGGGAACGTTCAGAATTAAACCAAATTTGCTTTATTTCACAGATTTTTAAGAAATTAACTCAAATATGAAGTTTTATAAATATTTAATGAAGATTGGTAGAATCCTGGGCCTTAAATATGATGACTCAGCATAAATTCACAGTTTACAGTATGCATAGTTTACTTAAAAGTCCTGAATACAAAATTAATTCATATTATGTGCATATTGTAAGTTAAATTGTTAAGAAGTGCTTATATTTACTCTTCGCAGTCATTGAAACTCATAGATCGTTCCTGAATATTAATTATGGGCGATTTGTGTCCTTTCGATAACCCAAAAGTAAGCCGCAACACCTAAACTGCTTTTTTATCACCACGGCATAATAAATACAAGCTAGAAAAACAAAAATATCTCAAGAAAACTTACAATAGCGTGTTCTATCCTGAATATGTACTAAATATTCCAAATTGCTAGAAACAGCAAAATGATTTATGAAATTTGAGGCCTCAGGGGCAAAAAAACATAGAAAATTGCCTACCCCCTGGATTGTAAAACAAATAATTTAACTTGTTAATGCTATGATTTTATGATTTTAAAGTTCTTGATATAGAAAACAATAACTATGCTTAGAAGTTATGCAAAAATCAGATGTAAGCAGTCATTTCTACAACATTTTAAGTGAATTTGTATCTCAGACTGGTATCTGCATGCATACAACTATTGCAAATATGGCTTTGTTTGAACACTTCTAGTATATATATTAGCTAAATTGTGTCAAATATATGGTTACAGATGATACTGTTGTGACAAGAATTTTAAATTTACCATTTGAGGCAGAAAATGTGTTCTTTAGATGACAAATAGGCATACAGTAAGATGTGGACTGGAGACAGAGGCTGGATTGGATACTTTATATAATCTTGAATGTTGTAATGATTGACTGCTTAACATTACATTTATAGTATTCTGCTATGATTTCAATATGTTATCAAAACAGTTTTAAACAGGTTCTAGGCATTTTTTATCAGAAAATATGCAAATAGGGTAAGTTGGCAATAATTGAAGTCTTGTTTTCAAATTCTTTAAACAATTGAAACAGGGGAGTGGGTATAAAATGTATAGTAAGAAAAACTTAGAGTATACACAGTGATTTCTTTAAGACTAGAATTCTGATAAATGAGTATTAATGTGAGAAAAACTGATTTTAGAGAGTTTTCTATTAGTTGAAGAAATGTCTGTATAGGTTGCACTATATAAAGACAGCTGTCTTTCAAAACACGCCTCTTTTGGGGAAATCTTGGGGAAATCTTGAAAACTTGAGTGCATATGAACTTTCAATTCTAGGATAAGATTTTTTTCAAAACTTCATAGTAAAAGTGGTACAGTTTTAGCCGTAAAAGGAGTTCCTATGGGAAATTGCATTGTCAATATTTACAGAAATGCAACCTGAAGGTTTTGACACCCTCCGGAATACCTTTTTAGAAAAAGGACGAACCTTCTATGACAAACCCCTGGTTTAACAACTTCCTACGAGGACACGGGTGACGTTTTCAAAAGTCTGAATAGCAGCTGCAAGCTAATGAATACAGATAAAGTTTGGAAACAACCTCCGATATGCAGGTGATGTTTGTATATTGCCATCAAGAAGAGGGAAATGACAATTTCAAAATTAAAATCGACAGGATTGTAATAGATTCTTGTACTGCGTATGTCAAATTCAAGGTTAAAGTCTAAAAATGAGGCGGAGGAAGCCGTGTTTATGGTTTCTTTAAATCATAGATTTTCGGGTTACAATAATGGTATTTAATCAGAAAAGTTTGGATTGTTCACGAAAGAGCATCATCATTATATCTGAACATTTGTGCAATGTTTCAATAGAAATGATAGCAATTTAAATAAACAGCTTTATGTACATTTTTTACAATTAAAGAATGCAAATGTATGTGTAGTTATCAAAGGTACTAGGCTTATAATTTAATACGGCAGACGCACGTTTCTTCTACACAAGACCAACGGTGAAAGTTAGAAAGCCAAACAAGTGCAAAGTGTATGGTACGTTTGGTGATAAAATAAAAATCTTAAAAAAAGACTTTTTTTCTACTCAGTCATACAAATATATATATATGCACAGTTTGAGCTCGAGACAACTAAAAAAAGCTCAACGTGAGAATAAATATTTTGTTCAAATGGACTATCCTCATAAGAAAATATGGAGATACCTGTGTCTATAAACTGCATTAAAGTGTATTGAAATGGTTATGATTGTAATAAATCACTTTATGTCTTTTGAAACAGCCTCGTTTCAAATTTCGAATGCCAAAAACTTATTGAAAATACAAATATATTTAAATGTCGAATTTATATCACATATATTCAATGACAATTGTCTGCAACTTATTTTACCTCTTAATATTACAAAATTGTTTCACTTCACTTTTAAATAGAGAATGATCTGATATCTTTAAAATATCTAGAATTTGTTGAATATTTGTTTGCATTTCTGAAAACTTACTTATCAGGAGCCTGTAATTCAGTGGTTGTCGTTTGTTTATGTGTTACATATTTGTTTTTCGTTCATTTTTTTACATAAATAAGGCCGTTAGTTTTCTCGTTTGAAATGCTTAACATTGTCTTATCGGGGCCTATTATAGCTGACTATGCGGTATGGGCTTTGCTCATTGTTGAAGGCCGTACGGTGACCTATAGCTGTTAATGTCTGTGTCATTTTGGTCTTCTGTGGATAGTTGTCTCATTGGCATTCATACCACATCTTCTTTTTTATATTATATAGTGTTTTGGTGCTAGTGTCAGTTTTGTATTAATGTTTTTTATTCGCATTTACTTTGTCTAAAGAGAGTCTATATGCCATTTGTTTTTCTTGTATAAATTGTGTTTTATATGAAATGATTAAGTTTGTAAAACTTCTGTACCCCAATTTTTTTCATTTCTATATAAGAAAGATGTGGTTTGATTGCAAATGAGACAACTCTTCACAAGACACCAAATTATGGAGAAATTAACAGCTATAAGTCACCGAACGGCCGTCAACAATGAAGGAAAAACCCATACCGCACAATCAGCTATAAATGGCCCCGAAATGACAAATGTGAAACAATTCAATAAAAAAGCTAACGGCCTTATCTATTTAAAATAATCTCTTAATGAACGAAAAACAAATATATGTAACACAGAAACAAAAAACAACCACCGAAAGGCTCCTGTAATGTACGTATTACGTCAATCTGCATGAATAATATAGAAATGCCATACAAGTGATATATTAAGTCATTCATTTGTGTTTGAACCTTTTGAATTAGCCATTAGCGATAAAATATTGTAATGATGTTTTAATGTTACGTCTAGAGGTTAAAGTGAAAACTTCTAAACAATGGAACATTTGTCTTCTAATTCAGAGCAGTTTCTAGCAACTAAATGCAAATCATCTAGTCAAAATAAATTATAAATATATCTTTAAAACATAAAATGTTTTCCTTTTACAGTTTCTAACATAGTGAATAAGTTACATCCACCTACACACCTATGTCTTCTATTTACAAGGGACCATCCTCGTTATGAAATATGGAAATACCCGTTTCTCTATTTAGATCTAGATGATTGCAATGAATCTATTTATATCTAATTGGTTCCCGTCGTCAAGTTTAAGTTGTCAAATATGAGAAAACGAATCATATATAAAATGACAATTATTTGAAACCCTTTTGCTCTTGATATAAAGATAAAATAGTTTCTTTCACGTCAACAAGCAATACTTGCGGTTAACTTTAATGTAAGAATTCATGATAAATTAATTTACATTTAGCAATAACATTTTTTCTACTAAAGTTATTTTGAAGCGTGTATCAATGATATGAATATAATCCTCATGTTTGTTTTTTTCTGAGAATATTTTATTGGCTTAAACTATAACGAAAATGTAACTTACCAAATTTATCATATCTTCGACTGTATTTGTTGCAAAAACTCTTCAAAGTTTCAAAAAGTCTGTACTAAAGAAGCTCATCTCGTCTACACATGAGAGTTGTTTACAAATCGTATATTTGTCCGTCGTGTTTTGAATTCATAATTGTGTACGTTTCCATGCAGAAATGATAACGATGTACATGAACAGCATATATGACATACCGGTTTTTCGTTAGTTGTTTAAGGGTGGATTTAAATTTAGATCTTTGTAATGAATCTATAAATAGCTTACTAGTTCCCTGTGGCAAAGTAAGATATTTAGAAAGTAAGTGAGAAAACGAATCTATTTAAATAGCGAAATATATTTTTGAATGTTATGCATCGGGAGGTACATGTAATGTTCATTGTGAGTTATAGGAACTGTATCGTTAATTTAATTTAAAACGAGTTCCGTTCATATAAAATTCATAATGTATAAAATTGTTAGTAGAACACTTTGTTGTATGTTTTACAGTAACATTTTATATTTTTATCTCCCATTCCATATGAAGGATGATATATATATATATTGTTTTTGTATTTGTCTTGTTGCCACCTTCATATACGTGTTCCATAATGATATTTCCTATACTAGTAATTTATCTTTGGAATTAAGGTTTCCACAATAATTCTTATAATTAAAACTGCTGTATATTTATTCTTCCAACGCGTGTTTCGTCTACAAAAAAACTCATCATTGAAGATTGAATAAGTTAAAAAGACCATAAAGTGCATGAACAGCATTGAGGACCAAAAATTCCTAAAAGGTTTGTCAAATACAACTAAGTCAATATATTCTTTTTTTTTTTTTTCCAACTTCAGATACTTTATTTTACTATAATAGTTGTTAACAAATCTCCTTAATGTTACAACAATGGCATTAAGGTTCTGCCCTGTATAGTTAATTACCAATAAAACCAGGGGATTTTATTGGTAAACTTTTTATAATTTTACATACATGTAGTAATGCATGTTAGTTACAATTAACAGAGTAATAGCTGTCTACAACATGTACTTTACTTCACAATGAAAAGAAAAACGGAACTTTGACCGTCTTTTGTTTAGCTTTTAGTTTTGGATTAATCGAAAGTGAAAGAGCATGGTTTCGATCGGATTAAGAGGTCAGTATAATTGAATTATGGTAGTTTTTAGATAGTGTCTTATCTTTCAAGTACGCTAAACATTGAATGATATACTATATGATAATCAAACAAAAAAAGTAAAAAGCAATTTCGTTAGAAATTTGTCTTCTTTTTATTTCAATGACATTTTTGTGATTCTCAAAAATGTAGGTCAATCAACTATAAATATGACAGCCAAAGAATCAATTTTCTAAAATTTTTCTTTGAAATTTTCTCAAAAAGGAATTTTCCGGATGATATAAAATTTGTGTATCAATTTCGTTTTTTAGGACTGACATCATATTCACATATTTGGTTCTCTTTTCGGATAAATAAAAACATTTATAAATCACAAAGCAAACAATTGTTATAATATGATTAAGTACATGATAATCCACATCTTCAATTTTGTACCCTACTACAAGATTTTGTAGACAAAAAACATGTTGCCCAATATTAAGATACATAAATATTTTGTGTAGAAATGTCCAATAATTTTTTACCCATGTGCATTCAAAGAAAAAATGATTATAGCTATCAGATTTAGAACATAGTTCACAGTTTTCACTATTAACTACCTTCCAGCGATACAAATTATGGTTAATAGCTAAAATATTATGCAGTAATTTCCATCTAAACATTTTTAATCTATTATCTTTTTAAAAAAAAAAGTCAATATATTCTGAGGTAGAAAATGTCATCAGCCGACCTAACATACACTTCCATCTGAGGGACCATGCAATATTTATCAGGCAGGTGGGACCGGTGCAAATCTGGTTACGACAAAAAAGTCAAGGTCCTATACTGATTTGGGCTGTAAAAAACTCAATGTTCTATGACTTAAATGCTGAAAAAGTATGTTTCCTATTACACTACAAACTGCTCAGAGTCCGAAAAAGACTATATTTTGAATTTCCGAGCACAGATTTGATATGACTCAATGTTATGTCAAGGGCATTCTTTGGTCTTATCTTTACCCAATGTAATCAGTCTGATTGAGGACTTGATAATCTTGATATAATCTAAATATGGGCACACCAAATTGGTAGCTTGTATTCATGTTTGTCAATTTTAATGATTTAATTAAAAGATAAAAAAAAAGCTAGAGTTTTCAGTTGAGACTAGTTTCAGACATCATTTTTTTTTTAAATTGCTATAAATTTTCGAATCAACTTGGATTTTCAAATTACTATATAATTACTATTATATAAAAATCTGAACTGTATTTGGCCTCATAGAATACCAGGTTGTTTGGTAATTTGGTGTATTGCTGTCAGACAAATGTATGGATTAAATTAATAAGTAAAAAGGTTAAACATTTTCAATTAAGGCTTAAATTAAGATAGTCACCTTTAATTTTTTTATAATTTGGATTTTCATATAGCTCTACAGCTATCACATTAATATAGTGATCTTACAGATTGGCAGATTGTTTGGTAGTTTTGTGTATTGCTGTCATTTTTATGGATTTAGGTAATTGGTAAAAAGCAAACATTTTCAGTTGAGGCTAAATTCCGATAGTCACCTTTAGAATATTAAAGTAACATTGGATATTTGAATGAAAAACATGCTCTGTTATTGAGACAATAATGATAATTCAGCATATAATAAATTGTTAACTAGTGTAAGATAATGAATTGTTAACAAGTGTAAGATAATGAATTGTTAACTAGTGTAAGATAATAAATTGTTAACTTGTGTAAGATAATAAATTGTTAACTTGTGTAAAATAATAAATTATTAACTAGTGTAAGATAATAAATTGATAACTAGTGTAAGAAAATGAATTGATAACTAGAGTAAGATAATGAATTGTTTTAAACTAGTGTAAGATAATAAATTGTTAACTAGTGGAAGATAATAAATTGTTAACTAGTGGAAGATAGTAAATTGTTAACTAGTGGAAGATAATAAATTGTTAACTAGTGGAAGATAATAAATTGTTAACTAGTGTAAGATAATAAATTGTTAACTAGTGTAAGATAATGAATTGTTAACAAGTGTAAGATAATGAATTGTTAACTAGTGTAAGATAATAAATTGTTAACTTGTGTAAGATAATAAATTGTTAACTTGTGTAAAATAATAAATTATTAACTAGTGTAAGATAATAAATTGATAACTAGTGTAAGAAAATGAATTGATAACTAGAGTAAGATAATGAATTGTTTTAAACTAGTGTAAGATAATAAATTGTTAACTAGTGGAAGATAATAAATTGTTAACTAGTGGAAGATAGTAAATTGTTAACTAGTGGAAGATAATAAATTGTTAACTAGTGGAAGATAATAAATTGTTAACTAGTGTAAGATAATAAATTGTTAACTAGTATAATAAATTGTTAACTAGTGGAAGATAATAAATTGTTAACAAGTGTAAGATAATAAATTGTTAACTAGTGGAAGATAATAAATTGTTAACTAGTGTAAGATAATAAATTGTTAACTAGTGTAAGATATAGTGTCCCTGAATTTAAATGATTCTTTTTTTTTAAATAAGGAGGGTATTTTGAAAATTGTATACAAATTGGATATTTATAGTTGATAAAAATTTTGATTGTTAACAATTAGTTTGAATAAATCTTCATACCCTATGGTCACAAAAGTGGGTACAAAGTGGTGACCCTATGCCTAAAAGTGGATGAAAAATGTGTTTGTCCTACTACGGTTTGCACTGCTTGATAAATATTGCACAGTTCCTTAGTTCCTTGGTTAGTGATGAAAAGCTATCATTCACATTAGTAATCATACTTATTATGCACGGAGTTAAAAATATAACAGTCTATTAGAAAATAAACAGTATTGTTCAAATGACAACTCTTAGCAATGTCCATCAGAAGGCTTAGGGGTTTTAACCTATTGATAATATGTGAAAGTAAATCTTATTGATCTGATTGTTTTCGATACGAATTTGTAATTATTACATCATCAGTCATATCCAGAAAATAAAAGATGTATTGATTAAGAGTTCAAAGCCTAGAGGTATTTGACAATTTGAACTCAAATTCAGTGACAAGGCTTTTCTTTTCTTTAAAGAAATCTTCGTCGCCAGCTTTAGTATAACAAACAGTAGAAACATTCCAAGAGATAATCATAATTCATAATAATATAATGCTTTTGGTCTTTAAAAAGTATATTTTTGGGCATACATATGATATTGGTTTTTATAATCTATTATATTTGATTAAAACCAGTACATTTGTTAGTTGGAAAAGATCATGTTGCTATTTCATTTCATTCCATCATTTTCACAAGCTGCAAGTAGCGCAAATCAGAAATCAGACCGATACAGAGGAAATTATTGGATCAAATAAGTCACGTTTTTTCTTCAATTACTTGCTTTTATCATTCTTCAGCTTAATAATTTGGTACTAAAATGGTCTGTTATATATCATATAACATTAAGTTACCTAAACCCGCATGCATCTGTAAATAAAGGCAACAGTAGTATACCGATGTTCAAAACTCAAAAATCGATAGAAAAAAACCAAATCCGGGTCACAAACCAAAACCGAGGGAAACGCATTAAATACAAGAGAATGACGACACAACATTAAAATGTAAAACACACAGAAACGAACTAAACATTAGACAAAATCCGATGGGAATAACAAATATAACATCAAAACTAAATACATGAATTTGGGATAGAAAAGTACCGTGATACGTCTTATAATAATGTGAATTCACACTCAATATAAGAGAAAACAAACGACACAAAAGAAACACAACGTTAAAATGTAACACGCACAGAAACGAACTATAATATAACAATGACCATATTCCTGACTTGGTACAGGACATTTAAAAAAAATAAAAATGGTGGGTTGAACCTGGTTTTATGGAATGCCAAACCTCCCTGTTTTATGGCCAGGTCAAATATAACATTAAAATGACAACACAAAATTATAGGACTACAATACAAATAAATAGGAGAACACAATTGACAAAGAAATACACGAATTATAGCTAGCAAAAGGCACCAGGTTTAAAATTTAATACGCCAGAAGTGCGTTTTGTTCACACAAGATTTACTAGTGACGCCCAGATACTAAAGTTTGAAATCCAAAACAAGTACAAAGTTGAACAGCATCGAGGACCAAAAGTTTAAAAAAGTTGGGCCAAAAACGGCCAGGGTTTTCTGTTAGTTTCCAGAACATTCCTATTATTTAGAATAATTTATACTTTTGCTAACAAATAATACCCCTCTATAGAGGGATAATTTTATCCCTCTATAGAAGGATTATCCCTCTATACAGGTATAATCACCATATAGAGGGTTTGTTAAATTTGATAAAATGACTATATAAAAGATATACATGATAAAACTGAAGTATTAACTAATTACAGAAAACATCCGCCGGATACATTACATTTCCCGACAAAATCCAATACAATCCAACATGAAAAATAGACACACCCGAATTAGTCAAAGCCGCAACACAAAGTTAAATGTTATTATTATCAAACATATAAATATCAATATTTTGAAACAAATTCACTACCAGATCAGCGTATTTTTGAAGATGAAACTATTTCGAAAGATCAACATGTGCTTCCCAAGTAGTTTAAATACTAGTCGAAAAAGCTTAACATTACCGATTGTACATGTTCCGTTGTAGTGATTGTTGTATTACATGAACATAAGTCCAAGGGTAAACAGTAAAATCACAAAAATACTGAACTTAGAGGAAAATCAATTCGGAAAGTCCATAATGACATGGCAAAATTAAAATACAAAACGCATCAAAAACGAATGGACAAGAACTGTCATATTCCTGACTTAGTAACAGATTGCTTTACGATATCGATCTGGCAGTTTTTACAGGATGTGTTTCATTTTGTCTATGTATATTTGTTCCGCCTAACAAAAGTTCCAATTGAAACTTCGTAATATTAAGTAAAAATTTCACAGGCACCAAAGCCAAAACAATTCAGTTATCATGGCTTTTATATTACTCATTTTTAGGTTACCAACTCCCAATCGATAATTTTTTCGCATCCGTATTTACTTTTAACATTTTTGTTTGGTCGATAACAATGCTGTTTTGATCCGTATTTGACCAAAATAACTGACGCAACTCGAGTCAACCATTTTTGCAAAAGAGGGGCCAAATAACCATAGGGACAATCATAGATAAAAAATAAACTGACAACACAATGGCTAAAATAGAGAAAGACGAACAGACATAAAATAGTACACACGACACAGCATAGAATACTAAAGACTAAGCAACAATAATCCCAACCATAAAACTGGGGGTTATATCAGGTGCTCCGGAAGGGTAAGCATATCCTGATACACATATTGAACCTATCGTGTTGCTCATGCTATTACAAACTGATAAATGATCTTATTCGGTAGGTTACGATCGGGAAAAGGGGAGGGTTTGTAGTTACGACATTCGGAACATATCCACAAATTGCTAGTATAATGTCATCATTGTTTGGCCTAGACGAAGTTCTCGTCTGTATGATTGTTTCAGCCAATTGTAATGTCTCTGCTACTTTCATCTTTTTGTGTTTGTCTGAATTTAAATTGAAATTGACATCAATGGAAAGAATGATTGTTATTGGTAGCTTCATATAAATCATTCTGACGTGTGTGATGTTCAAAAAATATTTAATGATTGCTTGTTTTACCGAACTTACAACTTATCAACCATCTAAGTGCTCCATTTATTGCTATCTTCATATCTAATAAAAATATTGTCACAATTCTCTATCAACTGTTTCTCTATGTCAAAGTTTCCCAATCTACAAGCATTGTTCATTGCTTCCTTTATATCAAATAATTCATTGTCAAAATTCTCTTTAAGGTGGTATGGGTGTCTTCCGCCATTTTGGATTGTAAAAACGGAGAACCTAAGGTGCAGATGTTCTATCGAGTTAGCAAAATATGATGCAGGAATTCATATATTAAATGTGAACTTTCATTTAAAAGAACCAATTTATAAGAATATAACTTATAAATATTAATAACTTCATAAGGGTAGATTAATTATGGTTCTTTTTAAATGTTTTTAAATTTGTATTTTAAGGGGAAGTAACTCTAAAACAGTCCATTTTCTGAAGGAATCTACATGGAATTTTCCTATCTTGTATTTTAGCCAGAAAAAACGTACTGTGACCCTATCTTTTCTCTTGATATTCTAAAAGCATTGTCTGAAAACTATCTGTTCCTATTTTATTTTTACAATTCTATCATTTTGTTTAGTTTCTTATCACAAAATAGTGTTTTTTCCTGTATAACCTATACAATATGTGTCATTTTGTCATAACCTGTAGCTTGAGAAAATGCGCGGTGACCTATCATTTTTATAATATTTTTGAACATATATCAATAGATACTACGTTTTGGCAAAGTATGAACAAATCTATCATTTTTATTTTAGACTCCCATACCAGCTTAAACCATTTCACTATGTCTTGAAGATAGACGAAATTTTCCTGAGTGACACTTTGATATCAGTTACTGAACAGTAGCTCTTTGGACATCTGTTCATATCTGATATATATAAATCTAAAATAAACTAACGGTGTGAGCCAAGGCTCCTTGTTGAAGGCCGTACTTTAACCTATAATGGTTTACTTTTTAAATTGTTATTTGTATGGAGAGTTGTCTCATTGGCACTCACACCACATCTTCCTATATCTATTAACAACATCATGGAAAGAATGGTCGTCATTGCTTCATTCATATAAATCAGTATAATGTCTTCCATGTTCAGCAAATATTTCATGCTTGCTATTTTGCCGTACTTAAAGCTTCGCGTACCATACAAATGCACCATTCATTCAAATATTTTTTTGCCAACATTCTCCAACAAACATTTTACTATATCTTGTTTTTCCATGAATAAGATTGATTGATTGATTGATTGGTTGCTTAACGTCCAGTCAAAATTGCCTATCAACCATTTCACCCAGAAAAAAAATCAGTTTTGGCATCCAGCATGACATTTGCGGTTGTGTTATTCCTTGGTTGCTAATGCATGCATAACAATAGGTAATTAGCAAAAAAACTAGAAAAAAATTTTTTGAAGCAAAAAAAATTGTCAAAACGAACAGAAGACAACAAACTTGTTTATAAATTTGCATATTCGAGATGAAAATATACGTTATTACATTTGGAATATAATGCTTGGGTATTTTAGCCATTTTAAGTCTATCATGGCCATCTGAATGTCTATAGGGAACTATTTATCTTCGTTCATTAATGTTGGAGTTTACCATGCCATTCAGTAAACCACTTTTGTATACCTCTTTATTTGTCATATTATTTATATTTGAATACACTTTGAATTGCCACTTTAATATTGTTGTGAAGGGAAAGTTATAATAAAAGCTTTTGATAAAAGAGGGACGAAAGAAACCAAAGGGACAGTCAAACTCATAAATCGAAAATAAACTGACAACACCATCGCTAAAAATAAAAAAGACAAACAGACAAACAACAGTACACATGACACACCATAGAAAACTAAAGAATAAACAACACGAACCCCACCAAAAACTAGGGGTGATCGCAGGTGCTCTGGAAGGGTAAGCAGATCCTGCTCCACATGTGGCACCCATCGTGTTGCTTATGCGATCACAAATCTGGTAAATAGTCTAATTTGATAGGTCACATTCATGAAAGGGAAGGGGATTGTAGTTACGACGTCAGGAACACATCCGATATCATTTGTGAAACGGTAATTCCATTACGGTCAACCAACTCGTGATGGCGTCCGTAAATTTACGAAGGGATGATTTCAACTTCACCATTAGGAACTCGTGGTTTAATAGCTTCCTTGTGAGCAGCAACCCTCTAACAAGAAAATCATGATAGGAAGTGTAAGCACGGGAATATCGTATAAATTGAGAGATATATACCGTATGCAGGTGCTGCTGGAATATTCTAATTAGAAATGGAAAGTTCACAATTGGAAAGCTGAAATCATCTCTTTTGTCGTAAATATAAAAAAGAAGATGTGGTATGATTGTAAAGTTTTGTTTTCAACCGACCCTCAATGTCAATTCCTAGATGTAAGTCAAGATATGAGGCCAACTTAACTTTATCTGTTGTATTCTTTATCTTTAGTTCGATGAGATAGATCCGTTCCACATAGTCACCAAATTTTTAGTTATTTAGTGAAAGAATATCATCTATATAGCGTAAAGTAGAGTTAAAGGATATCGCTTACTTCTTATCTTTCTTCCTGTATGAATCCAGCATCAATAATAAAGAAACAAGTCGGCAAGTAGAAGTGCACAATTTGTTCCCATTCGAATGCCGACATTCTGTTGAAAAACACGTCCTCCGAACGTAACGAATATCTTGTCAACCAAGAAATCAAGCATCTTGATAATATTAGTTTCAGAGACTTTTTTATTTGAATTAGAGTGATCCTTTACAAAGTAGGATTTATCCCTCCCTATGACAAGATACTTGTATCTACGTTGTAATTTAGAATTGCCATTTAAGAATTGAAACGATTACGTCGCTGTAGTGTTCGTGTTGCTAAGTCTTTTGTTTTCTTTGTTGTGTCTTGTCTTGTATAGATATAGGAAGATGTGGTATGAGTGCCAATGAGACAACTCTCCATCCAAATAACAATATATATAAGTAAACAATTATAGGTCAAGGTGCGGCTTTCGACACGGAGCCTTGGCTTACACCGAACAGCAAGCTAGAAGACCCCCAAAACTACTAATATAAAACCACTCAAACGGGAAAACCAACGGTCTAATTTACTTTTATTAGTCTCTTTGTAATGTCCTTTTTTAGCCATGGCGTTGTCAGTTTATTTTTGATCTAAGAGTTTAAATGTCGCTTTGGTATATTGTTCGCTTCTTTTATGGGTAACTTTATTTGTGATACCCCAAAGAGGGACGAACAATACCAGAGGGACAATTAAACTCATAGATCGAAAATAAACTGACAACGCCATGGTTAAAAATACAAAGACAAACATAAAACAATGGCACTAGAGACACAATATAGAAAACTAAAGACTAAGAAACACGAACATTAGCATTTGAAAATGATAATAACGTGAAAACATTCACATTCCCGATGTTAAGAAGTTTTTAAGAAATCAGGACGTTTTAGTGTTCATTGTGTTGACAAAATGTAAACCCAGAATGCTTTCGATTGTCTATGTTGAAACTGTTTGCATCTACTTGTTGTATTGATTGGTCTCTTCTTAGTTGACTAAACATTTGACAATTTGCTTACGTCTGTCGTTTTGAGTTTTTCTTATCAAACAAACACATTCACTAATTTCAGGATTAGCGTTCTTGTTATGCAATAAAAAAACTATAAATTAACTAGTTATCAAACAGTGATACCTTGTGTTTGTGTTGTTCTTAAATCAATATCTTTTGAATGAGGTTTTGTAAATTGAAAGCGGCTCTTATTTAAGGTCCTTATAAAACAAGTTTTTTTTATTGTTTGAAGGCTTGGAGATTCTGGTTTGAAAAACGTAGTTTGTACAAAAATAAATATTCCTTAATTTCAAATTTGTATGATTTCTCCAATAAAATCCTAGCTATTGCGTAAGCTGTTGAATATCTGTGTATCAGAATACTACCACTGGTGGTAAGCGGATGGTCGTAACTTAAAGTTACGACCATCCGAAGATGGGAGACACTCTAGGGATAATTTTTTCTTTTCCAATTTTCGTGCAGTATAAAAAATGTTTCAGTCAAACCGCTTGTCTCATACATACTAATCGTCAGTGCGTTGATATTGAAACAAAATTTGATACATAAAAACATTCCAATTTTCGTAAAATGATCATTCAATAATCCGAGCATGATGGTCGTAACTAAAAAAACAAAAATGTTCAGGATGGTCGTAACTTAAAATTGTGATGGTCGTAACTCTTTATTAAATAGGACAGAATAAGACAAGTCAAGAGTTTTAAATGTGTCTTTTGTTATATGAATATATTATATGATACATTTGTAAAGTTGATTTCACTAAATGATAGAAACTAAAAGGGATGAAGAGAGGGATACCTGTAAAGTGCGAAAGGAAAGAAAATTGAAATGAATCGAAAAAAAAACCAATACAAAATGAAAAGACCAGTCCCTGTTACTTAAAATATAATGTATGAAATCGACCATTCACCAAGAGGCAACTAATTATAAGCAGTTAAGTTTAATAACAATATAAATTTCTCAAAAGTGGAGAATTCATTTTAAAACACAGCTCTGGTTATGATCATTCTTAGTTACGAATTAAGAAACGACGCTTTTAACAAATTTGACATCACATGAAATAACAGTATTTATTTTCTTCATATATTGCATGTATTGTAAAAAAGATAAACTTTTTAAAAACTAGTATGTACTTACTAGGTGGAATTTAAAAGAAAAATCTACAAGACAATTAAACAGCCTTCACGTTTTTGAGCATACAATAAAACCTATTCTCTTATATAGTACTAAAATTTGGGGATATTTCAACCCTTTCAAAAAAAAAAAAAAAAAATCTATGACTACAAATGTAGATCAGGCTTATCCTAAGATTCTTTCAGAAAGACTACTCATTGAATTTTGTAAACATTTACTTGGTGTTACCAAAAGAGCAACACATTTTGTCAATCTTTCTTAACTCGGTAGATTCACTCTGTATTTTGACATTGCAAAGTCTATGATCAGATACTGGCACAGGCTTGACAATTTGGGATCATCTTTCCACTACTAGAGGAGCCATATTTAGAGTCAAAATTACTACATGAGTAAAAAAATTCCTTCACAGAATGAATCCTTAATCTTCTTTCTAAAGAATATCAAAGGGGTTAGCAATTTACATTGTTTACTATATGCTGATAATAATGTATTTTTTTGAATTTCAGCAAACAGTATTCATACATAGCTTGTAGCCAGGATAATATTTAAAAGATAGAACTTTATGCTTCAACTCAGCGTGCTGGTCTTTTAAATCTGAATACATTCATACAATATAAACATATAATATAAACATTATTTTCAACCTGCATATGTATGTGATAGTTGCCGCAGTACATTTAGTTCTACCTTGTAATATTATCCTAGCTACAAGGCTGGCTATAAACTACTCATATTTGATCTTATTCTTAAATTCACAGCGTGTACCATTGTAAAATATATACCTGCATATGTATGTAATATTTGCCGCAGTACATTTAGTTCTACCTAGTAATTATTATCCTGGCTACAAGCTGTCTACAAACTACTAATATTTGATCTTACTCTTAAATTCAACGCGTGTAGCATTGTAAAATATATACCAACCATATTCATACTTTCTAGGTTAACACAATGTTCATTGCAACACCATGGACTAAGTTTTTTTTTATTCCCAACCAATACTTAAAACAAATATCAATGATATACCGCAAGATCGTCATGCAATCGATAAAAAATAAAGACAACACGTTAAAAACACCAGGCATTTGTGGATTTTCATTAATCATGATTCACCAAAAGCCGAATATTTGAAAGCCAATGATTTATAAAAACTGCAATAGCTGATTAAAAATTTAAGAAGATTGTTCAAAATTGTACGTTCAATAATTTCATCTGCCGACATGATTGCAGGTAATAAAAAGTAATAAATAAAAAAAATCTGAAAGCAACAATTTTATGCCTTAACGTACAGTAAAAAGTATATAAATACTCAACCCTTACATACTATTTGGCTTAATGCGAGTTGATTAGTTTTCAATGTTTCTCCTAAATGATGGTCGTTTGGAACATTTAACTTAATTTCTGCATACCATTATCAGAGTAACAAATGAAATAATATTTTTTGTAGTAAACTTTATATAACAACTGAGTTTATTAACATGGTTATGCATGTGCACAGTACTTTTAAACTAGTTTGATAAAAGTTCGTCTAAATACTTGAGTTACGGTCATCTTTCAAAGTTACGACCATCTTTTGTCGGTTACGACCATCATCCAAAATACTATAGTTGAAATTACGACCATCACAAGTTAAAGTTACGACCATCATGCTCGAATTTTTGAATATTTTACGAAAATTGAAATGATTTTATGCGTCAAATTTGGTTTCAATAACAACGCACTTACGATATGTGTATATGACACAAGCGGTTTGACTCAAATGAACCTTTTACTGCTCGAAAATCGGAAAAGAAAAACTTATCCCTAGAGTTGTCTCCCATATTCAGATGGTCGTAACTTTTTAGTTACGACCATCCGGTTACCACCAGTGAATACTACGGAGTTATATGATTTCACAGAACAAACCATTGTGCTACTCATGCAAGATCAAATACAGTAATTTGTCTAGTCGTTTGATGTTTTTGAGCCTTGCCATTTTATAAAGGATTTTATTTCTCTATGAGTTCGGTATTTTTTATATTTCATTTTAGTTGTTTAGATAGAAACTTAACATTAGGTATCATGGCATTCGGTCGAACTAACGTCCTTAAAGATGTAATAAACAATGTTAAATATACTACACTTAATTGGGTGTATTGTACTTCTACTAAGGCCGTATTCAAATTGAACTAAACTCGGTGTTTTGTTAGTGGAACGCACACATAAACTAAACATAATTACGTTCCCATTGATAAAACTCCATGTTTACATGTAGTTTAAATCATGTTTTGTCTACATGCAGTCGATAGTCGATGTAGGTCTCGTGTAGGTTAAGTGTACACAAAACTAAGCATTCACCACTTTA
This sequence comes from Mytilus galloprovincialis, assembly GCF_965363235.1. Classification (NCBI taxonomy): domain Eukaryota; kingdom Metazoa; phylum Mollusca; class Bivalvia; order Mytilida; family Mytilidae; genus Mytilus; species Mytilus galloprovincialis. The sequence continues at coordinate 71,223,795 of NC_134850.1, read as the reverse complement.
ATTTTCACATGTAAATTTAAAAAAGAAAAGATTTTTTATATAAAATTGATACTTATAACACTTAATAATAAAGTTCTAAACAGAAATATTCGTCTAAACTTGATATATTTATTTGTTATAAAAGCACTTTACGTAGCCTTATTAACTCCTTATCAAGACTCATCCATCATAATTGCAGAACACATCATTCATTTGAAAAGGCCTTCCCGAATCGACTGGACTTACACACAGACAGAAATATTTGCCACGGGTCTTTACTCAAGCAACGATTCACTCGTAAATGCATTACTGAAAAAGGGTGAGGTAAATTGTTTGTTTGTGTCTCAGACCCGTTGAAATACAATTAGAAACAAAAAACATTACCCCTCTTCCTTTGCCAAATACTCCTTAGAGAAAAAATACCATTTTAAACAAACAGAAAAGATATAAATGTAGTGATCCTTAACATCGCAATTCTTTTTCTTCGTCTGTAAGCACGATGATGCAGCCTTTGTTTTTAATGGGTAATTGATATAAAAAAGAAGATGTGGTATGATTGCCAATGAGACAACTGTCCACAAGAGACCAAAATGACACAAAATGTACAGGTAGCTAAACAAGGTGTATAGATGTGAACAAATTTAATGTCAAACTTATGTACATTACATTAAACCAAATGTAAACATGTTTACTGTACACGGCGTTTGGTGTGAACACGGCATAATATTACAGTACTGGAAATTCGATAAGGTTTTGATTAAATTGGAGGATTATATTCTCTATTAATTTGCATATTAAATATTACAGTTATTCCTAAGTCGTTTTCAGCAACTATATCCTGGTTTGCAAAATGATTTTTTTTTCTAATTAGAGAAATATGTGGATTTGTTACATTAATTGAGTTTTAATTTGATTTTTGCATTTTAATTATTGAATTTATATTCCTTTTTGTAATGGTGCTAGTCTATCAATGATGCACTATCGTTTTACATAAAACAACTTTTTCCGTGTTATTGCAAGGAATTAACCCTAAACTATATGAGAAATTGTAAAATTTTATTTTCAATTACTATAGGATTGTCTTTTATTAGCAGCAACGGACATTTGCACTGTATAAGGTTTCAATGAATTATTCGATTTTAATCTAACTATTGATGCAATTTGTATACCTTTTACTTTCGGCACACGATAGGTGTCAACGCTTAAAGTCATATGAAACTTCAAATTTAAAAAAAAATATGCATGTGTTTTTTATAACTAAATGGCTAATTTTTATTTTAAAACTTATGTAGATATACTTTTGTCTTAAGAAAATTCTATAATTAATTGCTTGCTAATAGCAAAAAATTAGCCGATATTCTTTCCGTATGCAGCGTGACCTTTCTCGTAAAAATCCGTTAACCGCAATACGCAAGTGCGAATGAAAAACCAAACGTAAACATCGCTCCGTCTTCAATATAAACTATATCTTATTGTACCTGTTATACACGTGCTTACCTCAACATCCATGCTTTTTTATTGATTGTTTACAAACGGGTGACAATCGTTAAACTTCGGCTTCAAAACACGATCATTTATTAGCTGCCATATTTTCACAACACTAACCGGTTGAAATATTTTTTGACGATTATACGAAATTTATGAGAAAAAAATTTGAATTCGTGCACAGAAGACTAAGTTTTATGATAGATGTATGCATTGATTCAAGAATTGTATTAATGTTATTTTTCACCGGTCACTCCTTTCATATGACTTTAAGTATCTCACATCATTCCTTACTTCTACCTTTTGAATTAATTTATAACATACCAAGTATAATAATTTTGTTTATATATTATAAAATGAAAATATTAAACAAAAAAAAACCAAAAAAAAACTCCAAGTCAATAAAAAATAAGGGAAGTAAATAAAAAATGACAAAATCTTATGTTATTAATAATGGTACCCATGGAAAATAATTTCAACTTCGTACTTTTTTTTGGCCTTTTAATCATTTTTTGATTCGAGGGTCACTGATGAGTCTTTTGTAGACGAAACGCGCGTCTGGCGTATATATAAAATTTTAATCCTGATATCTATGATGAGTTTATTTTGGTATTGTACCGACATTTTCAGGTGGTTTAATCCTGTTTTATAGCTAGATAAACATCGAAAAGTGACAACATTGGGTCAGCTATACAACAGACACACAATGGATTCATCTTGCAATAATTGGGATCAAAATTGTGTAAACATACAGCACATGCATACTACATAACTTACCAAAATATGCAAACAAACATGCAAATTGATTTAACAAAGACTCCAACGAAAAAGTAATATTTATGTATGCAAGACATGAGTTAGGAAATAATTTATGCTTTAGTTCGGAACACATTTAGCAAGTTTTATTTGTAAAAGAGGAAAGAAAAATACAAGACGGACAGTCAAACTGTGTTAGAGTTTTAACATACAATCTAAGACTCTTTCATCTTGCAATAGTATTAAAACATTTTACTTTTCTACACTTTACACCAGTATTCCCCAATCCAAACTAAAAGACAAATTGAACGAGTTGGTATTGCTTTGTTTCATAAAAGCACTGGCCAACGTAGATACAAGTATTTTGTCTTAGGGAGGGATAAATCCTTTTTTGTAAAGGATCACACCGATTCAAAAAAAAAAGTTAGCTTAATTTCTTGATTGACATCATGTTTGTTTCGTTTTGAGGACGTTTTTTTCAACAGACTGTCGGCATTCCAATGGGAACCAATTGAGCCCCTCTTCTTGCCGACTTGTTTCTTTATTATTATGAGGCTGACTTCATAAAGGAACTTTTTAGGAAGAAAAATAAGAGGATAGAATATCCTTTAATTTTACGTTCCGCTATATAGATGATGTTCTCTCACTAAATAATTCAAAATTTGGTGACTATGTTGAACCAAATATCCCATCAAACTAGAGATGAAGGATACAACAATTAAGTCGGACTCATATCTTGACTTACATCTAGGAATTGACAATAAGGGTCGGTTGAAAACAAAACTTTACGACAAAAGAGATGATATCAGCCTCCCAATTGGGAACTACACATTTCTAATAAGCAACAATCCAGCACCACCTGCAAACAGAGCATATAACTCCCAATTGAAACGATATTTCCGTTCTTGCATTTTCTATCATCCTTTCCTTGATAGAGGAAAGCTATGAAAGAAAGAGTTCCAAGTGATGAAGTTGAAATCATCCCTTCGTTAATTTTACGGACACCATCACGAGTTGGTTGACCATAATAGAATAACCGTTTCACAAATGATATCGGATATGCTACTTACGTCGTAACTACAATCCCCTTCCCTTTTCATGAATGTGTCTTACCAACTTACACTATTTAAAGGGTTTGTAAAAACATGAGCAACACTACGGGTGCCACATGTGGAGCTGGACATGCTTACTCTTCCAGGCACCTGAGGTAACCCCCAGTTTTTGGTGGGTTTCGAGTTGCTCAGTCTTTAGTTTTCTATATTGTATTTTTGTGTACTATTCTTTGTCTGTTTGTCTTTCATTTTGGCTATGGCGTTATCGGTTTGTTTTCGATTTATAGGTTTGAACCTCCCATATTATTGATGTATGCAACAGCCGTGGTGTTGTCTGTTAAAACTTTAACATGGTTATGTTTTATTTTTTCCCTAAACGATTGCACAGCAAATTTAATAGCTAAAATTTCTAAATAATTGATGTGCTTTTCTCTTTCTTTTTCTGTCCATTGTCTACCTATCTTTTCTTGCTCTAATACAGCCCCTATCCTAATCCAGAGGCATCAGTCTCAATTATGAAACCAGGATTTTCTCGAGAAATTTTCCTGTTTTGTGTAAATATATTTAAAGACCACCAATTTAGTTCATATTTCATTGAATGTGTTATAACCAAATAAGAATCAAAATTTCCATTTGATTTTTTTAAGAGCATTAGCTTTTTCATTTTCTAAATTCCTGTAAAATAATTTACCAATATTTACTGCAGAAAAACTTGAAACTATCAAGCCAATTACTTTTGCCACATTTCTAATTTTGTCTATATCTTTTAAATATATTTTTTTTGCATTCATCTGCAATGCGTTCTTTTTTATCAAGTGGCAAAGTAACAATCATTTCTTCAGAATCCATGATATTTCCTATAAATGTAATCTTTTTAGAAGGTTCAAATACTGATTTTTCAGGATGAATCAAGTTTTCCATAAGTGAAATTGTTTCTTGGACATTATCTTTACATTCTTTATGTGTATCAGCACATAGCAGACTATCATCAATATAGCCAGCATTAGTATAACCTAAATTTCTCAACCTAGAAGAAACTGGTTTCATAATTTTTGTAAAATATCGTCCCATTAAAAATCTCAAGTCTTTTTAATGTTCTTGTGCTACAGGCACACTATATTATGCATGTCTCAAATCGACACTAGCCATGTACGTGTTTTTATTCACTAGTCTCAGTGCAATTTCAAAAGTGTCCATTTTAAAATGATGGTATGGAACAAATTCATTAAATCTTTTCAAATTAAGGTAGATAGGGTGTCTTCCTCCATCTTGGATTTGGAAAAACCAGAAAAACCAAGGTCTAGATATTTAATAGAATGTGCAAATATTTAGAGTAGTAGAGGTAATTCATGTGTAAGAACTTCCACTTCGATATAGAAAATGACATGTTTCATCATATTTATGGTTGTATTCTACCAAAAAAAAGAAAACTTTTGTTTGATCAATTTTTTTCCATTTTTGCCAAATAAGGGGAGGCAAATCAAATGCAAGGGAAGATTCAGATTAAGGTTCTTTTACAATAGAATGTGTTAGGAATTAACCTATTTTATAATGTAGCAAGAAAACGGGGCTGGTTACCCCATTGTTTCTTTTTCTAAACTGAACGCATACTATTAAAGCCATCTTCTCATACGTTATCTCAAAATTCTATGGCGTAGATTACGCTTTCTGCATAAAATTGGGTTTTCCATGCATAATCTATACAAAATTTGTCAATTTTGAACACCGTGTAGCGAGAAAGTAAACACAGGGACCCATTCTTTTTTTTTTAAAAGCATGATTTAAACTTCATTTTGGCAAATTATTATAAAATTCTATAGATTATGATTTAGACACCCCATCTTCCTTAAGTATCATTCTCTATTCCCCATTAGGTTTGGGTCTTAAAAATATAGGTGACAAAAACTGTTCCTTTTGATAAGGAACTTTTACAAGAACTTTAATGTCTAATAGTTTTTGTATTTCTTTCTGTATAATTAAATTAAATTGAGAACGGAAATGGGTAATGTGTCAAAGAGACAACAACCCGACCTTAGAGAAGACAACAGCAGAAGGTCACCAACAAGTCATCAATGCAACGAGAAATTCCCGCACCCGGAGGCGTCCTTCAGCTGGCCCCTAAACAAATATATATACTACTTCAGTGATAATGAACGCCATGCTAAACTCCAAATTGTACACAAGAAACTAAAATTAAAAATTATACAAGACTAACAAAGGCCAGAGGCTCCTGACTTGGGACAGGCGCAAAAATGCGGCGGGGTTAAACATGTTTATGAGATCTCAACCCTCCCCCTATACCTCTAGCCAATGCAGAAAAGTAAACGCATAACAATACGCACATTAAAATTCTGTTCAAGAGAAGTCCGAGTCTGATGTCAGAAGATGTAACCAAAGAAAATAAACAAAATGACAATAATACATAAATAACATCAGACTACTAGCAGTTAACTGACATGCCAGCTACAGTTGTTTCTTTTGCATTAAAATTGAACTGATAACTAGTCGAATTTTCAAAAAAAATTTGATCGTTTTCAGTTCTAAATGACAATTTTCTACAATATCTAACATTTTGCCATCAGATGTACATTTTTTCCACTCATGGATAAAATATTTCAACCTACCTGCTTCAAACTCTTTCAATGTACTAACCTCATCATTTTCTTAGTTATTTATAGTTATCAAAGGTACCAGGATTATAATTTAATACGCCAGACGCGCGTTTCGTCTACATAAGACTCATCCGTGACGCTCAGATCAAAACAGTTAAAATGCCAAACAAATACAAAGTTGAAGAGCATTGAGGACCCAAAAATTCCTAAAAGTTGTGCCAAATACGGCTAAGGTAATCTACTCCTGGGCGTAAGAAAATCCTTAGTTTTTCGAAAAATTAAAAGTTTTGTAAACAGAAAATTTATAGAAATGACCATATAATTGATATTCATGTCAACACCGAAGTGCTGACTACTGGGCTGGTGATACCCTCGGGGACGAAACGTCCACCAGCAGTGGCATCGACCCAGTGGGGTAAATAGTTATCAAAGGTACCAGGATTATAATTTATTAATTAAAATTATTTAATTTTTTCTGAAACCTCTTGAACCCCCTCTTCTGGGATAGTTTTTTGCTCCAGAGTCATTACTGGTGGTGACAAAATCTTGAAAGGAATGGCTTTTATAAGAACCTCTACCAATACCATGTCCTCTATCTCTTCCACGGCCAAATCTGCCTCTACCACCTCTACCAAACCGTCATCTAGACCTTGAACTTTCACATCCAAAGTGAATACGATTTGCTATCTTAGAGCAGTCTTCTATTCTTATATGTCTTTGACTACTTTAGATACATCATCTCCGAAGAGAAAGGTGGTATAAGGTTGTGACTATGCACACAGATGAGTGTATTCATTATTCAACTCATATTTTATAAAATCACTTCTTGCTAGATTAATTTGTCTATTAGTGTGACCTAGTAATGCTAAAACATCATTGCATTCATCAATAACCTCACTAAATTCATTTGTTTCATTGTCTGTTTTTGCTATTTTATTTACAGTCTTACTTAGCAAGACTACAGATTTGACAACTGATCTTTCCATATTTTGTATTTTCTTGTCACACGTCTGAGCAAAAGGGGAGATCAAATCCCATACCAGCTGGTTTGTTTTGACAATACCCAACCCGTGACAATTACCGGGTCTAGGGTTTAACTCATCTTTAATCATCTCATTGTACTGGCTCTCATCCATGCCATTTCTAAACAAATCTGTTATGTTTTCTGAAAGGGTTTCATCAATGTTTTCCCCTGTTAATTCATTTTGTTTAAACCTTTTGCTCATAGTAGCAAACCTACTTTTTTTCTACTGACTGTTCTGAATCTTTTATTGTGTCATGCACATCATTATTATAACTATCTGATTTAGCTTTTCTAGCCCGCGGCTCTACGTCTAAATCATCATTTTCATCATCGTACTCATCGTACTCATTGTCATACATTTGGTTGACTTTGTCAAAGATTCAAGTTTGTCATTTTGTGTTTTCTGGTTTTCTTTAATAGACTGTAACATTTCCATGACTATTTTGCCGTCTATACCAGTTATGGTTTTATCAAGAGACTTGGGGTCCGAGCTAGTATCACATGTGGCACCGGACGTTTTACTAGTGCATAGAGTAGCCTTCACAGACGAACGCCTTTTACCTGTTTTCCTCGACGAAGAAATATCTAGTTCAGCATCTATCATACTAAGGACATCGTCCTCCTTATTGCTTTTACTTATGAGAACATCGTCCTCTTTTAAATTTCTCTTAACCATTTTCTCTGCCATTTTTTCTCGGGCTGCCGTAAATCGACAATGTAGCCCATTTGTGGCAGATGTCGTAAAAAGTATAAAATAATTAAATCAACAACGTTAATTTTTGTTTTTTTAGTCGCTTATTGTCAATTCGTTGACACAATTGATTTAATAAATTATTTTATTAATCAAGACAAACTACGTCTGTCCTCGTCGAGCTACGCAAACACATTGAAGTCATTCATGCGCAAACACTATCTCATTTAATTCCAGAAGTGATAGTGAATAGAATCAAATGACAAAACACATTAAAAACGAACGGACAAGAACTGTCATATTCCTGACTTGGTTCAGGCATTTTCAAATGTAGAAAATGGTTGATTAAACCTGGTTTTAAAGCGCTAAACCTCTCACTTTGATGACAGTCTGATCAAATTCCGTTTTATTTACAATGATGCGTCAACTAAACAGACATAATAAATTAAATAGTCAAAATATGGGTACAGCAGTCATCATCGTGTAACAATTTTAAAAGGAACAATTTAACAGAACACAAAAAAAAAACATCTATCTACAAACACATTCATTGATTCGCGTGTCTGACGTTAGAAAATTTTATACGTCACATAAATTTGTCGTTCAATGTATATATAAACAATTAAAAATTTCACATGGGCGATGTTAGCATACAGGGCTAAAAATTCAAAGTATGTAAGAATTTCAGAAATAGAGCCGAGATTTAAAATAGTCCAAAAGTAATATAGAATGTATAAGAATCCACAAATAGTTCAATCCACTACGGTTCAACGTATTTTCTAATTCATTACAGAAATACATCATTATGACATATAATAGAACAATATCATATTGACGGGATCTTTTAAAGTACAGAGTCACGTTATAAGAACCAAAGAAACACAAAAAATCGCATATACAAAACACACCAGCAAAACATGAAAGATAATACAAAAACATGGACGGGATGTTTTAGTACCTAGCCACGTTAAATGGATATCACATAGAACAATCCAACAGTAAAAGTAATAGTAACAATAGAACACAGACAAATGAAAGAACAATATAACACGTTGTTAAGATGATAAACAACATCAGTACGCAGAATCTATACATTATTTGTGAAGTTGATACGGAATATTTTTCAACAAGGTCTTGGTACCTTCCGATGAAATTTTTGGGAAAAAGGACGAGATGTTCTTTGACATACCCCTGGTTCATCAACTTTCTACTCAGACACTGATGACGTTGAACAAAGTCTGAGTAGGAGCTGCAAGCTCTTGAATATCGAATAAGTTGTGAAATATATATCCCATATACAGGTGAAGTTTGTATATTGCTACTAAGGTGGGGTAATTTATAATTTGAAATTGAAATCGTCTCGTTTGTCATAGATTCTGGTACTGAGATGACTGTGTTAGTCAAATTTGAGATATAAGTCTAAAAATGAGGCGGAGGAAGCCGTGTCTGTTGTTTTTTTTAATTTCTAGTTATGGGGGATATATTAATGGAACCCAATCAGAAACGTTCGGATTGTTTATGGAAAGAACATCATCAATATATCTGAAAGTGAAATTAAATAATCTGCCTTCTTTGATACTCTTGTTTTTTACAAGTGTAAGAAGGAACTCCGATTCATATGAAAATAAGAAGAGGTCGGAAAGAAGAGGCGCACAGTTTGTTTCCATAGGAATGCCGAAAATTTGCCGGAAGAGTCTACCTCCAAACTCAACAAAAATGTTGTCGATAAGAAACTCCAGCATACTGACCACTTGTTCTTCTGTGTAGCATGTTTTACCTTTTTGTTTGTCACTATTAACGAAATATGCCAAAGTAATAAATTTATAGCGTATGCTACCATTTTTATGTTGAAAAGCATTGTGGATTATATCTTTTAGGCGAATTTTTAATTTCACATGGGGAATGAGGGTATATAGGGTTGAAAAATCAAAAGTTTTGATAGAACTAATTTTAGAAAAAGACCGAGATTTCAAATTGTCTAGAAGTTCTTTAGAATTTTTAAGATACCACATATGGTTAATACCACTACGTGAGTAAACAGTTTCACAGTATTTCTGAAGACCCTCTTTCACTGCGGACAGAATTTTAGTCAATCTAATGGACAATTCTTTAGTGGAACATGAAGATGAGCCAGCAATATGCCGTAGTTTGTACAGAATTTTATAAAGCTTTGGTATCCAATACAAAAGCAATAAGACTTTAGGTCTAATATGTTGAAAAATATTCCGTATCAACTTCACAAATAATGTATAGATTCTGCGTACTGATGTTGTTTATCATCTTAACAACGTGTTATATTGTTCTTTCATTTGTCTGTGTTCTATTGTTACAATTACTTTTACTGTTGGATTGTTCTATGTGATATCCATTTAACGTGGCTAGGTACTAAAACATCCCGTCCATGTTTTTGTATTATCTTTCATGTTTTGCTGGTGTGTTTTGTATATGCGATTTTTTGTGTTTCTTTGGTTCTTATAACGTGACTCTGTACTTTAAAAGATCCCGTCAATATGATATTGTTCTATTATATGTCATAATGATGTATTTCTGTAATGAATTAGAAAATACGTTGAACCGTAGTGGATTGAACTATTTGTGGATTCTTATACATTCTATATTACTTTTGGACTATTTTAAATCTCGGCTCTATTTCTGAAATTCTTACATACTTTGAATTTTTAGCCCTGTATGCTAACATCGCCCATGTGAAATTTTTAATTGTTTATATATACATTGAACGACAAATTTATGTGACGTATAAAATTTTCTAACGTCAGACACGCGAATCAATGAATGTGTTTGTAGATAGATGTTTTTTTTTGTGTTCTGTTAAATTGTTCCTTTTAAAATTGTTACACGATGATGACTGCTGTACCCATATTTTGACTATTTAATTTATTATGTCTGTTTAGTTGACGCATCATTGTAAATAAAACGGAATTTGATCAGACTGTCATCAAAGTGAGAGGTTTAGCGCTTTAAAACCAGGTTTAATCAACCATTTTCTACATTTGAAAATGCCTGAACCAAGTCAGGAATATGACAGTTCTTGTCCGTTCGTTTTTAATGTGTTTTGTCATTTAATTCTATTCACTATCACTTCTGGAATTAAATGAGATAGTGTTTGCGCATGAATGACTTCAATGTGTTTGCGTAGCTCGACGAGGACAGACGTAGTTTGTCTTGATTAATAAAATAATTTATTAAATCAATTGTGTCAACGAATTGACAATAAGCGACTAAAAAAACAAAAATTAACGTTGTTGATTTAATTATTTTATACTTTTTACGACATCTGCCACAAGTGGGCTACATTGTCGATTTACGGCAGCCCGAGAAAAAATGGCAGAGAAAATGGTTAAGAGAAATTTAAAAGAGGACGATGTTCTCATAAGTAAAAGCAATAAGGAGGACGATGTCCTTAGTATGATAGATGCTGAACTAGATATTTCTTCGTCGAGGAAAACAGGTAAAAGGCGTTCGTCTGTGAAGGCTACTCTATGGACTAGTAAAACGTCCGGTGCCACATGTGATACTAGCTCGGACCCCAAGTCTCTTGATAAAACCATAACTGGTATAGACGGCAAAATAGTCATGGAAATGTTACAGTCTATTAAAGAAAACCAGAAAACACAAAATGACAAACTTGAATCTTTGACAAAGTCAACCAAATGTATGACAATGAGTACGATGAGTACGATGATGAAAATGATGATTTAGACGTAGAGACGCGGGCTAAAAAAGCTAAATCAGATAGTTATAATAATGATGTGCATGACACAATAAAAGATTCAGAACAGTCAGTAGAAAAAAAGTAGGTTTGCTACTATGAGCAAAAGGTTTAAACAAAATGAATTAACAGGGGAAAACATTGATGAAACCCTTTCAGAAAACATAACAGATTTGTTTAGAAATGGCATGGATGAGAGCCAGTACAATGAGATGATTAAAGATGAGTTAAACCCTAGACCCGGTAATTGTCACGGGTTGGGTATTGTCAAAACAAACCAGCTGGTATGGGATTTGATCTCCCCTTTTGCTCAGACGTGTGACAAGAAAATACAAAATATGGAAAGATCAGTTGTCAAAGCTGTAGTCTTGCTAAGTAAGACTGTAAATAAAATAGCAAAAACAGACAATGAAACAAATGAATTTAGTGAGGTTATTGATGAATGCAATGATGTTTTAGCATTACTAGGTCACACTAATAGACAAATTAATCTAGCAAGAAGTGATTTTATAAAATATGAGTTGAATAATGAATACACTCATCTGTGTGCATAGTCACAACCTTATACCACCTTTCTCTTCGGAGATGATGTATCTAAAGTAGTCAAAGACATATAAGAATAGAAGACTGCTCTAAGATAGCAAATCGTATTCACTTTGGATGTGAAAGTTCAAGGTCTAGAGGACGGTTTGGTAGAGGTGGTAGAGGCAGATTTGGCCGTGGAAGAGATAGAGGACATGGTATTGGTAGAGGTTCTTATAAAAGCCATTCCTTTCAAGATTTTGTCACCACCAGTAATGACTCTGGAGCAAAAAACTATCCCAGAAGAGGGGGTTCAAGAGGTTTCAGAAAAAATTGAATAATTTTAATTAATAAATTATAATCCTGGTACCTTTGATAACTATTTACCCCACTGGGTCGATGCCACTGCTGGTGGACGTTTCGTCCCCGAGGGTATCACCAGCCCAGTAGTCAGCACTTCGGTGTTGACATGAATATCAATTATATGGTCATTTCTATAAATTTTCTGTTTACAAAACTTTTAATTTTTCGAAAAACTAAGGATTTTCTTACGCCCAGGAGTAGATTACCTTAGCCGTATTTGGCACAACTTTTAGGAATTTTTGGGTCCTCAATGCTCTTCAACTTTGTATTTGTTTGGCATTTTAACTGTTTTGATCTGAGCGTCACGGATGAGTCTTATGTAGACGAAACGCTCGTCTGGCGTATTAAATTATAATCCTGGTACCTTTGATAACTATAAATAACCAAGAAAATGATGAGGTTAGTACATTGAAAGAGTTTGAAGCAGGTAGGTTGAAAAATTTTATCAATGAGTGGAAAAAATGTACATCTGATGGCAAAATGTTAGATATTGTAGAAAATTGTCATTTAGAACTGAAAACGATCAATTTTTTTTTGAAAATTCGACTAGTTATCAGTTCAATTTTAATGCAAAAGAAACAACTGTAGCTGGCATGTCAGTTAACTGCTAGTAGTCTGATGTTATTTATGTATTATTGTCATTTTGTTTATTTTCTTTGGTTACATCTTCTGACATCAGACTCGGACTTCTCTTGAACAGAATTTTAATGTGCGTATTGTTATGCGTTTACTTTTCTGCATTGGCTAGAGGTATAGGGGGAGGGTTGAGATCTCATAAACATGTTTAACCCCGCCGCATTTTTGCGCCTGTCCCAAGTCAGGAGCCTCTGGCCTTTGTTAGTCTTGTATAATTTTTAATTTTAGTTTCTTGTGTACAATTTGGAGTTTAGCATGGCGTTCATTATCACTGAAGTAGTATATATATTTGTTTAGGGGCCAGCTGAAGGACGCCTCCGGGTGCGGGAATTTCTCGTTGCATTGATGACTTGTTGGTGACCTTCTGCTGTTGTCTTCTCTAAGGTCGGGTTGTTGTCTCTTTGACACATTACCCATTTCCGTTCTCAATTTAATTTAATTATACAGAAAGAAATACAAAAACTATTAGACATTAAAGTTCTTGTAAAAGTTCCTTATCAAAAGGAACAGTTTTTGTCACCTATATTTTTAAGACCCAAACCTAATGGGGAATATAGAATGATACTTAAGGAAGATGGGGTGTCTAAATCATAATCTATAGAATTTTTTAATAATTTGCCAAAATGAAGTTTAAATCATGCTTTAAAAAAAAAAGAATGGGTCCCTGTGCTTACTTTCTCGCTACACGGTGTTCAAAATTGACAAATTTTGTATAGATTATGCATAGAAAACCCAATTTTATGCAGAAAGCGTAATCTACGCCATAGAATTTTGAGATAACGTATGAGAAGATGGCTTTAATAGTATGCGTTCAGTTTAGAAAAAGAAACAATGGGGTAACCAGCCCCGTTTTCTTGCTACATTATAAAATAGGTTAATTCCTAACACATTCTATTGTAAAAGAACCTTAATCTGAATCTTCCCTTGCATTTGATTTGCCTCCCCTTATTTGGCAAAAATGGAAAAAAATTGATCAAACAAAAGTTTTCTTTTTTTTGGTAGAATACAACCATAAATATGATGAAACATGTCATTTTCTATATCGAAGTGGAAGTTCTTACACATGAATTACCTCTACTACTCTAAATATTTGCACATTCTATTAAATATCTAGACCTTGGTTTTTCTGGTTTTTCCAAATCCAAGATGGAGGAAGACACCCTATCTACCTTAATTTGAAAAGATTTAATGAATTTGTTCCATACCATCATTTTAAAATGGACACTTTTGAAATTGCACTGAGACTAGTGAATAAAAACACGTACATGGCTAGTGTCGATTTGAGACATGCATAATATAGTGTGCCTGTAGCACAAGAACATTAAAAAGACTTGAGATTTTTAATGGGACGATATTTTACAAAAATTATGAAACCAGTTTCTTCTAGGTTGAGAAATTTAGGTTATACTAATGCTGGCTATATATTGATGATAGTCTGCTATGTGCTGATACACATAAAGAATTAAAGATAATGTCCAAGAAACAATTTCACTTATGGAAAACTTAGGTTTTATGATTCATCCTGAAAAATCAGTATTTGAACCTTCTAAAAAGATTACATTTATAGGAAATATCATGGATTCTGAAGAAATGATTGTTACTTTGCCACTTGATAAAAAAGAACGCATTGCAGATGAATGCAAAAAAAATATATTTAAAAGATATAGACAAAATTAGAAATGTGGCAAAAGTAATTGGCTTGATAGTTTCAAGTTTTTCTGCAGTAAATTTTGGTAAATTATTTTACAGGAATTTAGAAAATGAAAAAGCTAATGCTCTTAAAAAAATCAAATGGAAATTTTGATTCTTATTTGGTTATAACACATTCAATGAAATATGAACTAAATTGGTGGTCTTTAAATATATTTACACAAAACAGGAAAATTTCTCGAGAAAATCCTGGTTTCATAATTGAGACTGATGCCTCTGGATTAGGATAGGGGCTGTATTAGAGCAAGAAAAGATAGGTGGACAATGGACAGAAAAAGAAAGAGAAAAGCACATCAATTATTTAGAAATTTTAGCTATTAAATTTGCTGTGCAATCGTTTAGGGAAAAAATAAAACATAACCATGTTAAAGTTTTAACAGACAACACCACGGCTGTTGCATACATCAATAATATGGGAGGTTCAAACCTATAAATCGAAAACAAACCGATAACGCCATAGCCAAAATGAAAGACAAACAGACAAAGAATAGTACACAAAAATACAATATAGAAAACTAAAGACTGAGCAACTCGAAACCCACCAAAAACTGGGGGTTACCTCAGGTGCCTGGAAGAGTAAGCATATCCAGCTCCACATGTGGCACCCGTAGTGTTGCTCATGTTTTTACAAACCCTTTAAATAGTGTAAGTTGGTAAGACACATTCATGAAAAGGGAAGGGGATTGTAGTTACGACGTAAGTAGCATATCCGATATCATTTGTGAAACGGTTATTCTATTATGGTCAACCAACTCGTGATGGTGTCCGTAAAATTAACCAAGGGATGATTTCAACTTCATCACTTGGAACTCTTTCTTTCATAGCTTTCCTCTATCAAGGAAAGGATGATAGAAAATGCAAGAACGGAAATATCGTTTCAATTGGGAGTTATATGCTCTGTTTGCAGGTGGTGCTGGATTGTTGCTTATTAGAAATGTGTAGTTCCCAATTGGGAGGCTGATATCATCTCTTTTGTCGTAAAGTTTTGTTTTCAACCGACCCTTATTGTCAATTCCTAGATGTAAGTCAAGATATGAGTCCAACTTAATTGTTGTATCCTTCATCTCTAGTTTGATGGGATATTTGGTTCAACATAGTCACCAAATTTTGAATTATTTAGTGAGAGAACATCATCTATATAGCGGAACGTAAAATTAAAGGATATTCTATCCTCTTATTTTTCTTCCTAAAAAGTTCCTTTATGAAGTCAGCCTCATAATAATAAAGAAACAAGTCGGCAAGAAGAGGGGCTCAATTGGTTCCCATTGGAATGCCGACAGTCTTTTGAAAAAAACGTCCTCAAAACGAAACAAACATGATGTCAATCAAGAAATTAGGCTAACTTTTTTTTTTGAATCGGTGTGATCCTTTCAATACAAAAAAGGATTTATCCCTCCCTAAGACAAAATACTTGTATCTACGTTGGCCATTGCTTTTATGAAACAAAGCAATACCAACTCGTTCAATTTGTCTTTTAGTTTGGATTGGGGAATACTGGTGTAAAGTGTAGAAAAGTAAAATGTTTTAATACTATTGCAAGATGAAAGAGTCTTAGATTGTATATTAAAACTCTAACACAGTTTGACTGTCCGTCTTGTATTTTTCTTTCCTCTTTTACAAATAAAACTTGCTAAATATGTTCCGAACTAAAGCATAAATTATTTCCTAACTCATGTCTTGCATACATAAATATTACTTTTTCGTTGGAGTCTTTGTTAAATCAATTTGCATGTTTGTTTGCATATTTTGGTAAGTTATGTAGTATGCATGTGCTGTATGTTTACACAATTTTGATCCCAATTATTGCAAGATGAATCCATTGTGTGTCTGTTGTATAGCTGACCCAATGTTGTCACTTTTCGATGTTTATCTAGCTATAAAACAGGATTAAACCACCTGAAAATGTCGGTACAATACCAAAATAAACTCATCATAGATATCAGGATTAAAATTTTATATATACGCCAGACGCGCGTTTCGTCTACAAAAGACTCATCAGTGACCCTCGAATCAAAAAATGATTAAAAGGCCAAAAAAAAGTACGAAGTTGAAATTATTTTCCATGGGTCCCATTATTAATAACATAAGATTTTGTCATTTTTTATTTACTTCCCTTATTTTTTATTGACTTGGAGTTTTTTTTGGTTTTTTTTTGTTTAATATTTTCATTTTATAATATATAAACAAAATTATTATACTTGGTATGTTATAAATTAATTCAAAAGGTAGAAGTAAGGAATGATGTGAGATACTTAAAGTCATATGAAAGGAGTGACCGGTGAAAAATAACATTAATACAATTCTTGAATCAATGCATACATCTATCATAAAACTTAGTCTTCTGTGCACGAATTCAAATTTTTTTCTCATAAATTTCGTATAATCGTCAAAAAATATTTCAACCGGTTAGTGTTGTGAAAATATGGCAGCTAATAAATGATCGTGTTTTGAAGCCGAAGTTTAACGATTGTCACCCGTTTGTAAACAATCAATAAAAAAGCATGGATGTTGAGGTAAGCACGTGTATAACAGGTACAATAAGATATAGTTTATATTGAAGACGGAGCGATGTTTACGTTTGGTTTTTCATTCGCACTTGCGTATTGCGGTTAACGGATTTTTACGAGAAAGGTCACGCTGCATACGGAAAGAATATCGGCTAATTTTTTGCTATTAGCAAGCAATTAATTATAGAATTTTCTTAAGACAAAAGTATATCTACATAAGTTTTAAAATAAAAATTAGCCATTTAGTTATAAAAAACACATGCATATTTTTTTTTAAATTTGAAGTTTCATATGACTTTAAGCGTTGACACCTATCGTGTGCCGAAAGTAAAAGGTATACAAATTGCATCAATAGTTAGATTAAAATCGAATAATTCATTGAAACCTTATACAGTGCAAATGTCCGTTGCTGCTAATAAAAGACAATCCTATAGTAATTGAAAATAAAATTTTACAATTTCTCATATAGTTTAGGGTTAATTCCTTGCAATAACACGGAAAAAGTTGTTTTATGTAAAACGATAGTGCATCATTGATAGACTAGCACCATTACAAAAAGGAATATAAATTCAATAATTAAAATGCAAAAATCAAATTAAAACTCAATTAATGTAACAAATCCACATATTTCTCTAATTAGAAAAAAAAATCATTTTGCAAACCAGGATATAGTTGCTGAAAACGACTTAGGAATAACTGTAATATTTAATATGCAAATTAATAGAGAATATAATCCTCCAATTTAATCAAAACCTTATCGAATTTCCAGTACTGTAATATTATGCCGTGTTCACACCAAACGCCGTGTACAGTAAACATGTTTACATTTGGTTTAATGTAATGTACATAAGTTTGACATTAAATTTGTTCACATCTATACACCTTGTTTAGCTACCTGTACATTTTGTGTCATTTTGGTCTCTTGTGGACAGTTGTCTCATTGGCAATCATACCACATCTTCTTTTTTATATCAATTACGCATTAAAAACAAAGGCTGCATCATCGTGCTTACAGACGAAGAAAAAGAATTGCGATGTTAAGGATCACTACATTTATATCTTTTCTGTTTGTTTCAAATGGTATTTTTTCTCTAAGGAGTATTTGGCAAAGGAAGAGGGGTAATGTTTTTTTGTTTCTAATTGTATTTCAACGGGTCTGAGACACAAACAAACAATTAACCTCACCCTTTTTCAGTAATGCATTTACGAGTGAATCGTTGTTTGAGTAAAGACCCGTGGCAAATATTTCTGTCTGTGTGTAAGTCCAGTCGATTCGGGAAGGCCTTTTCAAATGAATGATGTGTTCGGCAATTATGATGGATGAGTCTTGATAAGGAGTTAATAAGGCTACGTAAAGTGCTTTTATAACAAATAAATATATCAAGTTTAGACGAAATATTTCTGTTTAGAACTTTATTATTAAGTGTTATAAGTATCAATTTTATATAAAAATCGTTTCTTTTTTAAATATACATGAGAAATTAAAGTTTTGAATGCTTAGTTTTGTGTACACTTAACCTACACGAGGCCTACATCGACTATCGACTGCATGTAGATAAAACATGATTAAAACTACATGTAAACATTAATTTTTATCTATGGGAACGTAATTATGTTCAGTTTACACTAACACAACACCGAGTTTAGGTCAATTTGAACACGGCCTTAGTAGAAGTACAATACACCCAATTAAGTGTAGTATATTCAACATTGTTTATTATAAATGAATTCAATATGAATACATCTTTTAAAGCGACCGAATGCCATGATACCTATGGCTAATTGTCTATCTAAACAACTAAAATGAAATATAAAAAAATACCGAACTCATAGAGAAATTCAATCCAGAAAATCCTTTATAAAATGGCAATATTAAAGGCTCAAAAACATCAAACGACTAGACAAATTACTAGATTTGCTCTTTCATGAGTAACACAATGGTGTGTTCTGTGAAATCATATAAACCCGTAGTATTCTGTTACACAGATATTCAACAGCTTACGCAATAGTTAGGATTTTATTGGAGAAATCATGCAAATTTTGAATAAGGAATAATTATTTTTTTCACAAACTACGTTCTTCAAACCAGAATCTCCAAGCCTTCAAACAATAAAAAAACTGTTGTTTTATAAGGACCTTGAATAAGAGCCGCTTTCAATTTACAAAATCTCTTTCAAAAGATATTGATTTAAGAAAAACATAATCACAAGGTATCACTGTTTGATAACTAGTTAATTTATAGTTTTTTATTTCATAACGAGAACGTTAATCCTGAAATTAGTGAATGTATTTGTTTGATAAGAAAAACTCAAAACGACAGAAGTAAGCAAATTGTCAAATGTTTAGTCAACTAAGAAGAGACAAATCAATACAACAAGTAGAGGCAAACAGTATCAACATAGACAATCGAAAGCATTCTGGGTTTACATTTTGTCAACACAATGAACTCTAAAACGTCCTGAGTGCTTAAAAACTTCTTAAAATCGGGAATGTGAATGCTGTGACGTTATTATCATTTTGAAATGCTTATGTTTGTGTTGATTAGTCTTTAGTTTTCTATGTTGTGTCTCTAGTGCCATTGTTTTATGTTTGTCTTTGTATTTTTAGCCATGGCGTTGTCAGTTTATTTTCGATCTATGAGTTTGACTGTCCCTCTGGTATTGTTCGTCCCTCTTTGGGGTATCAAAAATAATAAAGTTACCCATAAAAGAAGCGAACAATATACCAACGCGACATTCAAACTCATAGATCAAAAATAAACTGACAACGCCATGGCTAAAAAGGGATATGACAAAGAGACTAATAAAAGTAAATTAGACCGTTGGTTTTTTGGAGTGGTTTTATATTAGTAATTTTTGGGGTCTTTTATAGCATGCTGTTCGGTGTAAACCAAGGCTCCGTGTCGAAGGCCGTACCTTGACCTATAATGGTATACTTTTATATATTGTTATTTGGATGGAGAGTTGTCTCATTGGCACTCATACCACATCTTCCTAAATCTATACAAGACAAGACACAACAAAGAAAACAAAAGAATAAGCAACACGAACACTACAGCGACATAATCGTTTCAAGACTGAAACGGCCATTCTAAATTCCAACGTAGATACAAGTATCTTGTCTTCGGGAGGGATAAATCCTAGTTTGTAAAGGATCACTCTGATTCAAACAAAAAAGTCTCTGAAACTGATATTATCAATATGCTTGATTTCTTGATTGACAACATCGAAGGACGTGTTTCTCAACAGAATGTCGGCATTCCAATGGGAACAAATGGTGCCCCTCTACTTGCCGACTTGTTTTTTCTATTATTGAGGCTGGATTCATACAGGAAGAAAGATGAAAAGTAAGCGATTTAATTGAACTCGACTTTCCGCTGTATAGATGATGTTCTTTCACTAAATAACTAAAATTTGGTGACTATATGGAACGCATCTATTCCATCGAACTAGAGATAAAGGATACAACAGATAAAGTTAAGTCGGCCTCATATCTTGACTTACATCTAGATATTGACATAGAGGGTTGGTTGAAAACAAAACTTTACGACTAAAGAGATGGTTTCAGCTTTCCAATTGTGAACTTTCCATTTCTAATTAGCAACATTTCAGCAGCACCTGCATACGGTGTTTATATCTCTATTGATACGATATTACCGTGTTGCATTTCCTATCATGATTTTCTTGATAAAGGGTTGCTGCTCACAAGGAAGCTATTAAACCAAGAGTTCCAAATGGTGAAGTTGAAATCATCCGTTCGTAAATTTTACGGACGCCATCACGAGTTGGTTGACCGTAATGGAATAACCGTTTCACAAATGATATCGGATGTGTTCCTTACGTCGTAACTACAACCTCCTTCCCTTTCATGAATGTGACTATTCGAATTAGACTATTTACCATATTTGTGATCGCATAAGCAACACGACGGGTGCCACATGAGGAGCAGGATCTGCTTACCCTTCCGGAGCACCTGAGATCACCCCTAGTTTTTGGTGGGGTTCGTGTTGTTTATTCTTTAGTTTTCTATGGTGTGTCATGTGTACTATTGTTTGTCTGTTTTTCTTTTTCATTTATAGCCATGGCGTTATCAGTTTATTTTCGATTTATGAGTTTGACTGTCCCTTTGGTTTCTTTTGTCCCTCTTTTATCAAAGGCTTTTATTATAACTTTCCCTCCACAACAATATTAAAGGGGCAATTCAAAGTATATTCAAATATAAATAATATGACGAATAAAAAAGTATACAAAAGTGGTTTACTGAAAGGCATGGTAAACTCCAACATTAATGAACGTAGAAAAATATTTCCCTATATATAGATATTCGGATGGCCATGATAGACTAAAATGGCAAAATAAAACAAGCATTATATTCCAAATGTAATAACGTATATTTTCATCTCGAATATGCAAATTTATAAACAAGAAACGTTTGTTGTCTGCTGTTCGTTTTGACAATTTTATTTTGCTTCAAAAAATGTTTTTCTCGTTTTTTTATTATTATTTACAATATTATTATTTACAATATTTATATAGCGCATTATCTAATTAAAATTACCCTAAGCGCTTAACATAAAACAATCAATGCAGTTTTGGTGCGTACATAAGCTGCATGGCATTTTCCGATCTAAGAGATCTTGATGGTTGATAGGCACTAATGAGTTCCTCAAGATAGACGGGCGCTAGGCCATGCAGGATTTTGAAAGTATACAAAAGAAGTTTATAATGTATTCGGTACTGCACCGGGATCCAATGAAGAGACACAAGAACTGGTGTTTTTTGGTACGTTTAACGAGCATGGCTGCCGTATTCTGTACTCGCTGTAACTTATTGACTAAGCTAGTATTTACTCCATAAAGCAGAGCGTTTCCGTAGTCTAGACGTGACGTGACGAGCGAGCAGACTAAAGTTTTACAGGCATCCTCAGTGATATATTGCCGAATTCTACCAATGTTCCTAATTTGGAAGAAGCACGACTTCGTGATGCCATTGACCTGCTTTTCCATGCTTAACGTTCTATCAAAATAAACACCAAGATTTTTTACCACAGATGCATTGCTTACTATTGATCCATCAAATAACAGATGACAATTCGAAAATTCCTTTACACGATTTTTTGGTGAAAATAAGATCAGTTCCGTTTTGTCTTGGTTCAGTTTCAGCATGTTTAGGCACATCCATTTACTAATGTCAGCTAAACAAGTCCCTAGACGGGAATATATGTTGTCCCAATTATCGAGTAGTTTGATAACTAGGTAGACTTGCGTGTTATCAGCATACCCATGACAGCTAAAGTTGTGTCGCCGACATATTTCACTGATCGGTTTTGCAAAAATACAATACAATCGGGGTCCCAATACCGAACCTTGTGGAACGCCATATTTAATGTTTATTACATCTGACAATACGGAGCCAATTGCTACACGTTGAGTTCGACTTTCAAGATAGGATCTCATCCATGACAGCGCTGAGCCAGTTATGCCGTAATACTATTCTAACCGATTGATCAGGATTGGATGGTCGATAGTGTCGAATGCAGAGGATAGATTTTTACTAATTACCTATTGTTATGCATGTATTATCAACCAAGCAGGAATAAAACACTACATTGAACACCAAATCGGAGATCTAACCCTAACCCTAACCCTAACCCTAACCCTAACCCTTTTTTCAAAATTATTTTTAAGTTATGGTTCCAATTGATGTGTTGGGGTTCTCTAAACTTAGGACCATGAGAAATCACCTTTTGTAGACTTTTTTGTTGAACTATGTTTAGATCACCAGTTTTAACATGACCAGAGGGACTGTAATTGTAAGGCGAGTGGGAACAGTCACATGTCGGAAGGTTTTTTTAGGATTTGTTCTAAGTCAAGGTCCTGCAATGCTTGTTTATAGTTAAATATTTTAGGTGCAATGGTTTTGATGTTACTGTAGGATACAATAAGAACAGACTGATTTTAAAAATAAATAGGAATTTTAGATGTTACCTCATTGTGATGTAGAACGTTGCAGATGTTGATTGCATCAATTCCTCAAAGTCAGCAGGAAGGAATTTCCTCTTTTCCTCATGTAAAGGTTCCGATCTTACTGGTTTGAAAAGACGGAAAAGAGCTACATCACAATTAATACTGACTCGTCTGTATATTGAAGAAAATGTATTGGTGCCTCCTTTGTCTAATGCATAATCTCTCAAACGTTTAAGAAAATTAACTGGCAGTGAAAAGAGAATAGTTCTAATGTAATGTAACCCTTGCGGATAATGAAGATGTCAAAGAAGGTCATCAAAGCTCTAAGAGGGTCGTCTAGATTAGGAAGACTTTTTTTTACATTAGGCCGATGGTTATGATTTGCCCATGACTACGCTCTTGTCGAAATGGAGTATTAAATAAACTCATTACATTAACATCACTGCAGGCAGGACTTGACAAATTTCCTACTCCTTTGATATATATATATTATCATTGCAGCCATATGGACAAAAGGACAAAGAGCTATAAACAAAAACAAAAAAACTCAAAATAACGTAAAGCCAGCGTCGGACAAAGAACCAGAGCTTAAATGAGGGAAATACAAACACAAAATTAGTAATTTCATGTCAATACCGAAATACCGAAATACTGGCTACTGAGATGGTGATACTCTCGTTGAATATCAGTCCACCAGCAGAGGCATCGGCCTAGTGGTGGTAATAACATAAACGGTTAAAACATTTCTGTGTAAAAAAACAAAGTAACATATGCATACGTGTCATATTATACCTGAAGATCTTTGAAAGCGCTAGTAAAAGTGATTTATTGACGAAACTATTATCTTTTATTACATGCAGTCATATAGAAGTGGAAAATTTCTCATTAACAGAATATTATATTTGAGCACAAATTAATTAGAAAAACGAGTGTTCTATATCTCCTGCTTTCGTCCATTATGCATATAATTACTATTATAAATATTGAATAAAAATACGTCAGCAGTTTTTGTAAACCTTTATGATACTTATACATTGTTTTTCATAAGCGTTATATTGGTCCATTAACATATTGGTACAAAGAATTATATATTGTTTTGGAATGAAAAACATCAAAAATCGATGAATTTGCCAGCAGAAATGTTTTTTAGTTATAGATATTGAATTATGTGTTTGGTACGCAGTTCTCGTGTTTACACGTACAAATGCATAACACAGAAAATGATATATTTTACATAATTGCTTTGCAAATAACTTATTAGTATTCCGTTCCGTCTACCAAATATTCAATAGGACATTAAGTATAACAGTTCGCTATTGGAATATAAGTTTTTGCTTTTATTTGAATTGAGTGCCATTGATGAGTCTCATGTAGGGAAAACGGTAATATTTATTCTGCCATAGGCGACAATACTAACAATTCCTAAATTTACCACTTTTTATAATAGAAACCTGGATAAAACAGTTATGTGTGGTGTTATAACTTTATTATTCTATTTTAAAAATTGACGCCAAATAGAATCATGACCAATTTCCAACGGAGCTTGTTTATGTTATCCATGCCCACCGTCATTTTACACCAATTTTTTGAAATTTTGGAAGCCTTTTCAAATAATTCTCTTGAAAATATTTCAATAGGTTTTAAAATTTATATTGTAAATTTACACACTACAGTTACTCATAGATAATTAAAAAAATATATTGTACCCTTACATCCAATCACAGCGCTCCTAATTTGACTTCCTTCACCTGCCTTGGGTACAAAAAAGGCCAACCTAATGCTGGGAAAATGTAATACTACCGTTTTCCCTGTAGACGAAACGCGCGTATAGCGTATATATATTAACCAGGTTATTACAAGGACAGTCTTATAAAATCCCCATGATAGGTTTGGTAACTCAGAAAATGACAAAAGAGGTTAATTTGTCAGAGATTCAGGCTGCTTGTATAAAGATTTGTATGCCAATGCAGATATTTGATGTTAAGTGACCTATATATCATCTCATGACTTGGACTGTACCAGTTGCAAGAAACACATTTCAACAATTAATGTGTCTTCGTGATGTTTGAGGTCATAACATTTGAACGGGCAAAACCCTTATACAAATATTTAAAAAAACTGATATAACCAAGTATTGTACTGTGCTCAGAATCTGACCCGTTTTATATGCTTCATATTTTAACATTAACAGTTTCACTAACAGTATATTTTGTTTTTGCTTGGTCTTTAGTTTTCTATGTTTTTTTGCTTAGTCTTTAGTTTTCTATGTTGTGTCATGTTTACTACTATTTGTCTGTTTGTCCTTTTCATTTTTAGCCATGGCGTTGTCAGTTTATTTTCAATCTATGAGTTGGACTGTCCATTTGATATATTTTGCCTCTCCTTTACACATATGCCAAATAAAAAGGGAATAAATCTTGCGATTGGAACAATGTAGATTTCAATGCAATAATGATGTACAACATTGGTAGCATAATTTCATTGTCATAAAGACTTGTCATAAAGACAACACAACAAATTAATTCTATATTCGAAAAAAAAAAAAAAAAAAAAAAAAAAAAAAAAAAACCAAGATAAAAAGCATAAAACATTATAAATTGCTGAAGGTGTCATACTACCAATTTAAAATTTAAGACCAAAAACAAGTAAGTATACAATGAGCAGATTAATTTGACTTTATTGTCTAAAATAAATACACTGCGAAATAACTCTATTATCGGGCCTTCTCTCGTATTATCAAGAAAGGTTAAGTAGATAAATAGAAACTCTAAACAGTACTAATGATCAGTTATACAAGATCTACAAAAATTCTATCTGACCGAAGCAACCCTTAAATTAAGAAATGTTTGCGTGTTATGTTGAAACCTATATTATAGATGATGGAACTATAAGCACCAAGAAATATGAGCAATACAAAATCTTCAAGTATGATATCGAAACCATTAAAACGATTTGTAGATACTGAAACACTACAATAGATTAGTTATACAAGATTAATACAAATTAATATATGACCAGATCCCTTAAATTACTCTGTGTATTATTTATTTTTCTTAAAAGATGGTTATTTTCTAATTGACGAAAGTTTATTAAGTGACCGATTCGGGCTTTAGTAGCCTTTTGTTTATACTCCTTTCCACACGTGTCGGACGTAACTGTTGCAAATAATCTTTCGATTTACGTTTCACAAGATACATGATTTCTTGTCAATAAATAATTCATAGATATCTAATTCAATGATTGCATTAATCGAATCGGCAAATTTTGAAAATGCAATAAACATAGTACAGATTCAGTTAAATCTGCTTCATACCTTGATGGTTATAACTGGTTAATGTATCTAATTAGTTATCAAAGGTACCAGGATTATAATAAGGAATTCTTGTAAGACGGTTTGTATGTTAAAAAATATCTAAATATAACATAGAGAAAATTAATGAATACTAACATTATCTGTCTACATCTTCATGTTATTACTTTGTGAACTGTCGCACGTTTTTGTGAAATAGAATACTTTTGAATATAAACTGGATACTTGTTAAAACGAATGTATACTATATATATATTCATATATATACTCAGGAACCCAGTTTTTAACTACAACACGGTAGGTTTTGTATGTAAAATGCAGATACTCCACTTATTTTAACTAAATCTTTTTAAGGTGGTACCTAACACTACAGGGAGATAACTCTGTAAAATCAGCTAAACGTTTTAATAACGTTGTGTTGTTAAAGAGTTATTAGGCTTCTCAATGATCAAAATGAGTGTTTGTCAAACTGCTATATAACCAGTGTTATTTTTCTGATTAAACTGTTGGTTCAAAATTTTCAAAATTTTTATATTTTTGTCAAGGGGTCAAAGTAAATACTTCGTCAAAATTTTATGAAAATTAAACGAGTCAAATTAATTTTAGTGAAAGTGTTGGGTACCACCTTAATATGATGTATGAATTTATATATAAGACTATGTTTTCAAAACATATATGAGAAAATATGTCCATTTTCGAAATGTAGAATGAAGATACTCTACTACATGTATTTACATGTACACACTTGTACATTAATAATCATTAGTGATAAATGATTCTTGTTTTGAACGTAATTATCCTAATTGTTATCATTTATCATATGCTTTATTCAGAATGATCATGACTTCCCTTTTTATTGAATTATTTATAAAAACAAAATGTACATTAATTTCACTAGAAAAAAATAAAATTCTTTCACTAGAAAAAAAAAAACCATAGTAAAATTACAAAAATTCCGATCTCCGATGAAAACTCAGAACGGAAACTCCTTTATCAAATGGCAAAATCAAAAGCTCAAACATATCAAACAAATGGAAAACAACTGTCATATTGTTGACTTGGTAAGAAGTCGCCATCTGGGTATGTCTTTGTGTGTCATGGATGTTTGAAGGAAATATCGTTATCGTGTCGACATTGACGATATCGACGATATCGACATATGGATACAGATCAAACATGATTATACTACAGTTATTCACTTACACAGCTACTTTTGCATAGGTACTATTTCTGTAATAAAAATCTGTAGTACTGGAAATTTACTTTTAATATTCAATACTATTTTGTTACTTTAAAATTATTGTAATATTTAGGTACCTGTTTTTTACAGTACTTAATTTGTACTTGAAATTTAGGTACTACAGATGTTTGGTTACTACCGTTACATTTTCAGCATTTTGAAAGTTTTTCTATTTCAAATCTCTTAAAATTATGATTTTCAAACATGGAATATTGTATTATTTCTGTACCAAAATATTTAGTACAAATCAAGTACTGTAAAATACAAGTACCTAAATATTACAATAATTTTAAAGTAAAGAAATAGTACTAAATATTAAAAGTAAATTTCCAGTACTACATATTTTTAGTACATAAATAGTACCTATGCAAAAGTAGCTGTGTAAGTAGATTGGGAACTACCTCTTTATATGGTAGAGAAGACAAATGTTACATGATTATACTACAGACATTCACTTAAGTAGATTGGGAACTACCTCTTTATATGGTAGACAAATGTTATACTGATACTTCAAGATCAAAAAGTCTTAGACTAAAATATCGTTCGAATTGTTTAGTATCTTCATCTGATTCACATGTCTTCTAGAAAAGGAAGTATCCCTATAACTTTGTTGTTTTTATAGTGATTAAGATGATAACACAATGTTGACTGCTGTTTAGTATCTTCATCTGATTCACACGTCTTCTAGAAAAGGAAGTATCCCTATAACTTTGTTGTTTTTATAGTGATTAAGATGATAACACAGTGTTGACTGCTGTTTAGTATCTTCATCTGATTCACATGTCTTCTAGAAAAGGAAGTATCCCTATAACTTTGTTGTTTTTATAATGATTAAGATAATAACACAGTGTTGACTGCTGTTTAGTATCTTCATCTGATTCACATGTCTTCTAGAAAAGGAAGTATCCCTATAACTTTGTTGTTTTATAGTGATTAAGATGATAACACAATGTTGACTGCTGTACCCCTATTTTTGACATTTTAACCTATTGTGTCTGTTTGTTTTGTACACACATCGTTGACAATATCATGGAATTTGATACGACTGTCATACAAGTGAGAGGTTTAGTTAGCTATAAAACCAGGTTCAATCCACCATTTTCTACATAAGAAAATGCCTGTACCAAGTCAGGAATATGACAGTTGTTATCCATTCGTTTGATATGTTTGAACTTTTGATTTTGCCATTTGATTTGGGACTTTCCTTTTTGGATTTTCGTCGGAGTTCAGTATGTTTGTGTTTTTACTTTTTGATGCCCGACTTTAATTGTTGATAACCCTTATGTTAATCATTTTGAAAGAGGTTTCGTAGTGTATACGAATGACCAAACAACATTTATTGTATGAAAACACTTATGTAATTTATGTATCCAATAGAGTAAATACAGGTCTAGTTCATCGTTGATTAATCTTACAAAGGAAAAATGAACAAACTTCTGATTTTTAAGAATTTTCTCTTTGGCATGCGTTGTGGGAGTATATGCCGAGGATCCAAGTGAATTGTCAATACATAATTTTTAATAACCAGTTTATGTCATGTGATTTACACACAAAAATAATGTTGTTCGGGGCTTTATTTGAAGGCATAACTACATAATTGTCATAAAGGTCATACAAGTGATTTTTTGTATTCATATACACATTAGGTTTTTCATTTTGATTTATATCAACAGCATAATCATTTCCGAAAGAATACCCACGTCTTTCTTCCCGCTTTTAGCCCATTGCATGGTATCATCCTCGACTGAGTATCAGTTGCTTCATAAGAGCAACATATTTAATGGACATGTACATATTTGATCCCCCAAAATAATTTCAGGTTTAACCTACCAATTTTTTCTTAAAATGTTCTGTGCCAAATCAGAAAAATGGCTACTGTTATTTTATAGTTCGTTTCTCTTTGCGTTAAATTTTAGTCATTTGTCGTAGTTCTCCTCTTATATTTGATGTGTTTCCCTCAGTTTTAGTTTGTAACCCGGATTATTTTTCTCAATCGAATTATGAATTGCGACCAGGGGTATACTACTGTTGCCTTTATTATGTATTGATTGCAACCCAAGGAATGCGTCTATTTTTAAGGATATTGTATACATCGCTTTAGTTACTTGCATAACATTTTCGATATATATAATACGCAAATGACGCAATCAATCTTTAATTTTAATTTCAACTACCTATGGACAATACCATTCTAATGAATTTTGCATAGTTAGTACAATGAATCAAGTAGATCAATTACCTACATTTATTGCATTCTTTTTTTTAATCGCAATAATTGGTTTATACAATCCTCAATAGTGAATGACTTTATTTTTCAGCATTTACAAGTATGCGACATGATTTGGATATTGCACATGTATAATAAAACGATTGAATTCCAAATTATACCATCCCCGAACATCTCAAAATTCTTAAATATTAATTATAATGCACTTTCAATGAAGAGCCTTATGTTGTATTCAAGTATTTCAATGAAGAGCCTTATGTTGTATTTAAGTATTTCAATGAAGAGCCTTATGTTGTATTTAAGTATTTCAATGAAGAGCCTTATGTTGTATTTAAGTATTTCAATGAAGAGCCTTATGTTGTATTTAAGTATTTCAATGAAGAGCCTTATGTTGTATTTAAGTATTTCAATTTCTTATTTGTTTATAGATATTAGATTGAACATCGACATGAAAATACAAGTAAAGAATTATTATTTCTGTCTACTGATGATTGTCGCAGAAAAAATTGTC
Source organism: Mytilus galloprovincialis (assembly GCF_965363235.1). Lineage (NCBI taxonomy): Eukaryota > Metazoa > Mollusca > Bivalvia > Mytilida > Mytilidae > Mytilus > Mytilus galloprovincialis. The sequence goes on along the minus strand of NC_134850.1, from coordinate 71,193,475 downwards.
AATGGACAATACTATTCAAAATGTGTACAACCGGAAGAGATTTCGTTCATCCGAGAACCTATTTTGATCAATAACTGTGACACAGTAGCATATGGAAGTATTATGTGTAATAAAATGCATGGTTGCGATATGTATGAAAAGACAGGGAACATGTACATATTTTACAGAAGCAATGTTGGCTGTAATGAAATCGGTGAACAAAATAAGAGAATGTTTAAAAAGCGTAAGTTAAAATTACTTAAAAAATGAGAGAATATAATTAAAAACACCTTTTGGCTGTTCGAATTGAGAGTAACAAAGTATAGCAAACTTATCCTATAACATCCTTTAGATTTATGAACCAATCGTATCACAACCTTAATATTTATAAACCACTTATATTGCATCCTTCGGATCTATAAAGCAATCATTTTATAACCTTCAGATTTTCATAAGAAGTCTTTGCAGTATGGAATATTTTCTTTCTAATGTAATTGTATATTTTTTATTGTCCATGTCTACTTTGTTTATCGTCTAAATTACGTGTTATAGTGTTATTTATTTTTAGCCTTTATGGTTTATATGAAAAATAGAAAATATGATATGATTGCCAATGAGACAATCCCCATTAAAGACCTATGTGTTCACACGTTTTTGTCAATATCATGGAATTATAAGCGACGCTCATACGAGTGATAGATTTATCTACCTATAAAACAAGGTTTAACAATATTTTCAACATAACGAAAAACCTGTACAAAGTCCGCAATATGCCAGTTTTTTTTTGCATTCGTTTGATGTCTTTGAGCTTTTGATTTTGCCCTTTCTCTAAAAGTCTTTCCGTTTTGAATTTTCATTGGAGTTCGGTATTTGTTATTTTACTTTATACTATATATCATAGCTATGTCAATATTTATCTGTAACATTATATGTTTACTAATCCTCGGATATACTATATATCATAGCTATGTCAATATTTATCTGTAACATTATATGTTTACTAATCCTCGGATATCCTGAATCAAGATCGGTTGTATGATTCTTTTAGAATTATTTTTTTTTATTTAAATGAGTCGTCACTTTAAAATCCTTCTTGAAGAAGAAGATTTTATCGCCTTCCTTAAGATTTCAAAGTCATTGTAAATAAAGAAATTATAATGTCTTAAATCTGACCGTAATCACAATAAGTTACCAGTGATTAATGTGTAACGAAATAATCCTGTTTTGAACGGTTAGTTTATCAAATCGGGAATGACTGCTTATACATTACTATATAAGTACAGAAGCACGAAGACATATTATCACAGTTTACACTGGTTTTTTTTGTCCAACAGCTGAAACACCAAGAATGTGCTGTATACAAAATTAATTACTTTCTACTTCTTAAATGTATTCTTACACCCGTATATAATTGAAAACAATAACTTTGTAATTCTATTTCCAAAACATAATTATCTTGTCTATTTACGGCTGCAAATTAAACCTCAATGGTACAGAAAAGGTATTGAAATATCAGCGTATATAATATACGGAACGAATACCGATCAGTAGGTCCGAATCCAATAGCTGGATCATTATAAATATTGCTACAGCATGAATATAAATAAGGGATTAAACACCTTTTTTTGTAAAAGGAATTAAAAATCATCATGACATTATCAAGATATAAGGAAAATTAATTTTCTTGCCAAGTAGTTTAGAAAAGAAACAACTTAATTTATGTGTTTTGATATGCACGGTTACATCAGGATAATTCGAGAATCATACTATTTGATGTTGTATCATACCCATCTTTTATTCATATCATTATATCATGGTGCCATTAAATGTAATTGAATATGATGCATTACCATGCTTAACCACGCAAGTGAAATTGACACTATCCAGGGTATTTGAGAAATGCTTTATGTTCCGTAAGTACGTAATTTGGAATCCCCTAAAGGTTAAGGAAAGGTGACAAAGTAAATAGATTTTAACTTTACAAACAATTTCTTGCAGTAAATAACAAGATCCAACTTTTCTAGATCATGTTCGATCCTTTAGCTCTTCGCAGGTTTATATCTTAAACATCCTCGATAATCAAATATTCTTGATGAAGGTGAATTCAGACAAGCAAATCTTAATTTTAATTATTGTTTCTATTCTTTTTACTGTATCACAGTATCATAGTGTAATATCAAAAGCCAAGCAAAAAGTTTTGGATATAAAGGAAATTTATAACTTAACTGATCCCTTTAGAGAACTACATCCAGAAAGTAAAAGATATACTTGGAGGAAACCAACCCCTATAAAGCAGGACAGACTAGATTTATTTTTAGTTTCACAGAGCTTTTATCCACATGTACATGACTTAAAGATTCAAAATAGTTATTAATCAGATCACTAGCCTTTTATTTTTCAAATAAAACATAACAACTTCAGAATTCGGAGGGTATATGGAAATTTAACAACTCTCTTCTATATGATTCAGATTATAACCACATTGTTAAAGAGGTAATAGATGAAACTAAATAGCAATATGCTTCTCTTGTATATAATCGAGAAAACCTAAATTTAGTAGACTCTAGTGAAATTGAGTTCACAATTGGTGATCAATAATTTTTAGAAACATTTTTAACTGAAATAAGGGGGAAAACAATATCATATGCTTCATTTTTAAAAAAAAGAAAGAAACAAATAAATTAGAACATTTGCTTGCTCAAGATATAAACAAGTTGGAAAAATAACCCAATGAGATGAAATTTTGGAACAAATAGAAAAAAAAAGAAAACAGATTTTAAAATTCTCAGACAAAATAAAATGAGGAGTCAATATATAAGGCCAAAACACAATGGGTAGAAGGAGAGGAACCATCAAAATATTTCATAAATTATGAGACAAAAAATTACGTAAATAAAACAATTCCTAAATTAATTGATAAATCAGGAAATATAATTGAAAACCAAAAACGAAGCCAAAAATTATTACAAAAATCTATATTCTAAAAATGATACAATAAAATCTATTAATTTGAACAATGCTTTACCCCATAAAAGAGGGACGAAAGATACCAAAGGGACAGTCAAACTCATAAATCTAAAACAAACTGACAACGTCATGGCTAAAAATAAAAAAGACAAACAGAAAAACAATAGTACACACGACACAACATAGAAAACTAAAGAATAAACAACACGAACCCACCCAAAAACTAGGGGTGATCTCAGGTGCTCCGGAAGGGTAAGCAGATCCTGCTCCACATGTGGCACCCGTCGTGTTGCTTAAGTGATTACAAATCCGGTAAACAGTCTAATTCGGTAGGTCATATTCATGAAAGGGCAGGGGATTGTAGTTACGACGTAAGGAACATATCCAATATCATTTGTGAAACGGTTATTCCATAACGGTCAACCAACTCGTGATGGCGTCCGTAAAATTTACGAAGGGATGATTTCAACTTCACCATTTGGAACTCTTGGTTTAATAGCTTCCTTGTGAGCAGCAAACCTCTATCAAGAAAATCATGATAGGAAATGCAAGCACGGGAATATCGTATCAATTGGGAGATATATACCCCGTATGCAGGTGCTGCTGGAATGTTGCTACTTAGAAATGGAAAGTTCACAATTGGAAAGCTGAAATCATCTCTTTTGTCGTAAAGTTTTGTTTTCAACCGACCCTCATTGTCAATTTCTAGATGTAAGTCAAGATATGAAGCCGACTTAACTGTATCTGTAGTATCCTTTATCTCTAGTTCGATTGGATAGATGCGTTCCACATAGTCACCAAATTTTGAATTGTTTAGTGAAAGAACATCATCTATATAGCGGAAAGTAGAGTTAAAGGATATTGCTAACTTCTTATCTTTCTTCCTAAGAAGTTCCTGCATGAAGTCAGCCTCATAATAATAATCATAAAGATATACCAAAATTATCGGAAAATATGAAAGAGTCCTTAGAAAGGGAAACATCATTTTTAGAGTTGACTGATGCAATTAAAAGAATGAAAAAATGAGAAAAGCCCTGGATCGGATGGATATTCAAATGACTTCCTAAAACTTTTCTGGATGGATATAGGTAAATTCATACATAGATCAATTAAATATGGTTATAATCAAGGGGAAATATCTATTACCCAAAAACAAGGTATTATGACTTGCATACCAAAAGGTGACAAACCAAAACAATAGATGAAGAATGAGCGGCCAATCAGTCTTTTAAATAATATTTATAAATTTGCATAATGTTGCATTGCAGAAAGGATGAAGTCAGTTTTAACAATCTTAATTAAGGTAACACAATACAAAGATTTTTGCACTCCCAATCAAACAACTTTAAACTGATGTATTTCATTTCATCCTTCTTTAAATTTTATAAATGAGGTACCAAAAGAAAAAAAGAAAGATTAATCTTTCAAATTCTGATAATTTCATTATGACATAATTATTACATAATAAATTGATATGTAATCAGTTGCTATATTGTGATGTCCACACTTGAATGAATTTAACTTCTTTGTTATTCGTAGCATCCCAAAACATTTTATAGATTCTTGTACAACACAGCTTGACCTCCAAAATCGTGTCTCAGATTTCCCAAAACATCAATAGAACAAATTTTATACCAAATTAAATTTAGTGATCTCTTGTGAATTAGTGTTGCAAACTTAATTGAAGATTTATGAGAGAATGAAATACAATAGGAAAAGTCTGAGACACGGTTTTGGAGGTCAAACTGTATTGTACAAGGTTCTATAAAATATTTTGGGATGCTATGAATAACAAAGAAGCAAAATTAATTCAAGTGTGGACATCACAATAAAGCGACTAATTGCATAATAATTAATTATGGAATCATTAAACCAATAATTTGAATCCAATACTGTATAAATATTTCAATACTAAGGGATCTATATGAACCACAGTGGGCAATTTTATTTTAAAACCATAATACTGTAAAACTAACAGCAACAAGGTACACACTTGAAGCTGTGATGATCTGTTTTGTAGGGAAAATATATTGTTTTCCTAAATAGGTAATTTCAAATCATATTTTAGTTACATGTAAAGCTGGCTGGTCACCAAAAAATGAAATATGCTATTTACAAACCACAGAACAGAAATATTGCCAAGATGCACAGGTAAAATATATGTCAAACTTTTACAAAACGCTAGATTCACTGTGTACTGTCATCTTTGGTTGTACAATAGCAGTACATAATCGATCTAGTTATTTGCCTTTATCTGTTAACTTTGAGATAGATTTGCAATTTTTTAACTCTTTAATTGAATAAAGGAAAATAATTGATTTATTGTAATATTCGAAACGTTGAAACAAATAACAAGTATAAAGATACCTGTTGTGAAACATTTTTTCACCTTTGTAATTTAAAGGAAGATAACTCTTATAGTACACTTTGTTTTATCTTTTTTTTTCTTACAGCATATTATGAAACTTATTTCTCAATTATTTTAAAATTCTATCTCATAGATTTCTATTTATTTGCAAAAATGTGTTTTCTTTCATGAACTATCGATGCAAGTTTGCGCAATTTTGATTGACTTGATGACAAAATGATCTACATTTACGTAAACTATTTGAATGTGTTAAGGACGGTTTTGGTGGGGTTAGTGTGTATTGTTTACTATTTTTTGTCTTTTTGTCTTTTTTTCATGACGAGCAGTACAAATGATTTGTGTCTTATACCTTTTATTCGTATGTCATGTATTTCATCGAGGAATATTTATTCACATCTTCATTGAATAAAAGCAACAATAGTATACCGCTGTTCGAAAGTCATAAATTGATTGTGAGAAAACAAATCCGGGTTACAAACTAAAACCGAGGGAACACAACAAATATAAAAGGAAAAAATCGAAACTTTCAGAAACACTTAAGTGCAACAAAAAATAACCGCAATGTAATACACAAGTAAACGAACTATAAGATAACAACTGCCATTGTCCTGTCTTGCTAAAGGACAATTTTAGAAAAAATAGTTGTGTGTTAAACCTGATTTTGTGGATAGACAAACATCGCGCTATTATGGCAATTTTTAATATAACAAAAAAAAGGACAACATAACACGACATGACTACAGTACAAATACATTTCAACAATTTATTGATTGATTTCTTACAAGATTATTTTCTCACTTAGAATGCCTGTCTGTCAATTGGAGGGAATCTAGCTGAGTTTTACAGCAAAGAAGAAATGACTAATGCTCTAACAGTTATCGCAAGTAAATGTATTTACAAATTCAGTCAAGAGGCTTGAATTTGAAGTGACGAGAGTCATCTTAGACACGTACATTTTTCTGTAAATTCATTGTTTATAAAATGTTGAAATATTCGAAACACTTAAATATTTTACCCTAGATATGGATTGCCCAAGTCACACATGTCACATATCGCACAACTTTTTGAACTTTTCGTTTTTAATGCTCTTCGTCATCATATTTTATCTGGCCTTTGATATTTTTTTTATTAGAGCGCAACTGATGAGTCTTATGTAGACAAACACTACGACTGGCATTCAAAATAAGCTCCGTATTATTAATAAGTTTATGTAAATCTTTTAAATGTATTATACAAATACATACAGACTCAACATTTAAGATATAGTGATATCAAATTCTACAAAGCAATATTAGCAGACTTATGTATATTTTGGAGGTTTAAATTATAATATGCTTGATGACAGCTTCATTTCAAAATAGTTTTATAATATTGAGCAAATGTCTGCACAAAATATCAAGCTCTGTTTATCCTCATGTTTAACAAAAGTCTTTCAGGAAATCTCTTTTCTTTATGTGATTCTTTAAAAATTTTTTTTTCTTCGTGTGATTATTTAATAATGTATTTTTCTTCATGTGATTCTTTAAACATGTATTTTTCTTCATGTGATAAAAATGTATTTACAGGTAATGTGTATGTAAGTGGTAGTCTACATGGTGGTGTTTTCATTTGGAATGTTTCTGGACAACAGATTGACAGCAGCCTTTGGATTCCGAATGAACCAGCGGGTGGTACATGTGTTCAGATATGGAGGGATAAAACGGGTCTTGATGCTTTGGAAGACACTCATTTCGTTACCGTTTTATGTGAGCAGGTAATTCATCCGTCTAATTTTATACAACAAATCTTGCAGATAACACATAAAATAGATCAATATTGGATGGCATGTATGTTTACTTTTTACAAAACTTTGAAATTATCGAAAAACTCAGGATTTTCTTATCCCAGTCATACATTACCTTAGCCGTATTTGGCATACTTTTTTGAAATTTTGGATCCTCAATGCTCTTTAACTTTGTACTTGTTTGGCAATATAAATATTTTGATATGAGCGTCACTGATGAGTCTTTTGTAGACGAAACGCACGTCTGGCGTACTAAATTATAATTCTGATACCTTAGATAACTATTTACACCACTGGGTCGACGCCACTGCTGGTGAACGTTTCGTCCCCGAGGGTATCACCAGCCCAGTAGTCAATACTTCAGTGTTGACATGAATATCAATAATGTGGTCATTTTTATAAATTTCCTGTTTACAAAACTTTGAATTTATCGAAAAACTAAGGATTTTCTTATCCCAGGCATAGATTACCTGAGCCGTATTTGGCACAATTTTTTGGAATTTTGAATCCTCAATGCTCTCCAACTTTGTACTTGTTTAGGCTTATAAATATGTTGATATGAGTGTCACTGATGAGTCTTATGTAGACGAAACGAGCGTCTGGCGTACTAAATTATAATCCTGGTACCTATGATAACAATTTACATCACTGGGCCGATGCCACTCCTGGTGGACGTTTAGTCCCCGAGGGTATCACCAGTCCAGTAGTCAACACTTCGGTGTTGACATGAGTATCAATAATGTGGTCATTTTTATACATTTCCTGTTTCAAAAACTCTAAATTTATCGAAAAACTAAGGATTTTCTTGTCCCAGGCATAAATTACCAGTCCTGAGCCTTATTTGGCACAAATTTTTGGAATTTTGGATCCTCAATGATCTTCAACTTTGTACTTGTTTGGCTTTATAAATATTCTAATATGTGTACACTGATGAGTCGTATGTAGACGAAACGCGCGTCTGGCGTACTAAATTATAATACTGGTACCTTTGATAACTTTTATGTAAATCTTTTAGTTGTGTTATACAAATACATACAGACTCAACATTTAAGATATAGTGATATCAAACTCTACAAAGCAATATTAGCAGACTTATGTATATTTTGGAGGTTTTAATAATAATATGCTCGATGACAGCTTCATTTCAAAAGAGTTTTATAATATTGAGCAAATGTCTGCACAAAATATGGCGTACTAAATTATAATCCCGGTACCTTTGATAACTATTTGATGATTGATTACAATGAATTAAGGCAACAGTAGTTTACCGCTGTGCATTAGTACCAATAGATTTATCTGAAACAAATCCAGATGACAAAGCACAACAAAGGGAGACACATCAACTATAAGAAGAAAACAGTGGAACAACAGAAACACTGAACTGCTACAAAAACAAACGCCATTATACATCAAAACGGGTTATTTGATAACAACTGCAATATTCCTGACTTAGTAAAGTACATTTTAAGACCAATATTGATTTACCTAGTGTTATTGAAAGCCAAACCTCCCGCTGATATGGCAATGTTAAAAATACCGCTAAAATGACAACATTACGTGACAGGAATACAGTACACATAAACACAAGAACATTCAGAAATACATAAATAAATGATAAAGTAGTACATTTCTTCACGTCAACAACAGAATAACAACGAACACCTGAAATCAAATTACGACAGCCTACATTCTTAACCGATATGACAGAATTGCATAAATTGCATGTCAGACTGTCGCCACCTCGATTCGTCATAAAAATAGACGTTTATTACTGTTTAGCAGGAAATAAATACCATGTACCAAACAAATTAATTTTTCAAACAACAGAATCACGCGTAAATACTGATTCGCTTCACGTTTCCTAAATGACGAAGAATAAAAAACGTTTGGAAATTAATAGTCAAATCTCAAAACATTCAAAAGACCATTTAGCATTCAACCTTAAAAAGAAAATGTTAAGATATGTTATGTTGTGTATTCTTTTATTATTTTTCCCAAAAGACGTACTCTTTCATCAGTGTTAGAAAACAATAAAGTATTATTTGAGCGAACAAACTAATTTTTGTACCGTTGTTACTGTACTGAACTTATTTAAAAAAGAAGTTGTTTCATGATTAACAATGAACCAACTCTCCAACAGAGAAAACATGACACCGAAATAAACAACAATACGTCATATTATGGCATTCAAAAATTAGCGAAGCCCATACCGCATAGTCAGCTATTAAAAGCCCCAAAATACAAATCTAAAACAATTTAAACGAAAAAAAACTAAGGACCTAGTCTAGGTAATAAATGATTAATGAAAAAACAAATATGTTGCACAGTAACAAACGACAACCACAGACTTACATGCTCGTACATGACTTTGACAGATACACACAAAATGGTGAGGGGTTAAACTTGTTTGAAGGCACAAACTCCTACACTAACCTGGGACAGTGGTGTAGTAGTCAGACCAGTAGTCAGCACTTCTGTGTTGACATGAATATCAATTTCATGGTAGTTTTTATAAATTTACTGTAAGCTCAGGCATAGATGAACTTAGCCGTATATAGCATAAAATTTTGGAAATTATGGTCATCATCGCTCTTCGACTTTGTACAGGTTTTCTTACTGTTTTGATCTGAGCGTCACTGATGGGTCTTATATAGATGACACGCGCGTCTGGCGTATTAAATTATACGACTTGTACCTTTGATAACTATGTGTAACAGTATAACATATAAGCAAACTATCCAAATAAGTTGATTTTTGTCTATAATGTGTTTGAGCATCTCTTAAGTATCTCCAACCTCACTTTCGAATAACTAAAAAAATCACACAAAACAAACGGCTCCTGTTAGATAAAACAATTAAGTCAATTGCACTATATGTTATAATATATCTTGCATACAACTATTTGAAATCTTATTTATTTGTTAACAACTATAAAAAATCTCTGAAATAAATATTTAATAATGTACAATAAACAATGACCTTTAGATATTGATTGAATACTTATCTATTATTTTGTTGAATTTCAGAGATTTTTTCGATGGGTTTGACAGAAAACGATGATACCGAAAGGAAGTGATAACAATGGTGTGTTTTCTGCCATGAAATCGTCATTACTAGATTTAAAAAAATATTTGTTTCTCATGTTTATATAATGTATAATTAATTTTGGATGTGACTCGTCTTCTGATTAGCTGACGTTATTTGTTATGAGCCCATAGGCAAAATTTAGCCATGTGACCGTGACGTAATCAACATTTTTTCATGGTTTTCTACGGTTTAAAATGGAATTTAGAATTAAATTAAAAGAAATGACTGTAATATTTTTTCTGTCTATTCGAAATAACATAAAAAATGTGGTGCACACTGTTAGATAACCCGCTACGCGCGTTATTCAGTGTGAACCAAATTTGTTATGTTATTTCTTCATAGACAGAAAAAATATTACATTCATTCCTTAAATACATAAATTTTCATAATATATTAATTTAGATATTCATGTTAACTAACACCATTAGAGTGGGATTAACTAAATCAAATCTTACTTTATTGAAACAGATTTTGGGCACCGTCATTGACAGGTAAAGGATTTGTTCGTTCGTTATTTTACTTGTTTTGGTTTGTTCGGTCATGCATTTATAAAATTATTCAAAATCTACACAATAATTAGCACATATGATTTAAAGTCATATAAAACGAGTGACTGGTGAAAAATAATGTATATCGTATAACTGGTGAAAAATAATGTATATATCGTATAATTGTCATTGTGTTTTCTCTCTGTCTGTTACACAGGCAAAAATTGCTCACATGATTTTCATATGAATCTCACATGAAATTCACATGAAAAATTTTACGTGAGATTCACCTCAATTGAGCTTATACATGAAACTCACGTGAAAATTTTCATTTAAATTTCACATAAATTGAGATTCACATGTATCTGTATATGAATTTCACCTGAAATTTACAAAAATAAAATTTGATGTTTTTCTTGATTTTTTATTAAATTTGAAAATTTAGATGTTATTTGAATTACTCTATTTTAAAAATTCATGTGAATTTCACGGGTACAGGTCGTTTCGTAATCTGGTCGTGTCGTAACTAGTCGATTCGTAACTTACAAGGTTGTTTCGTACCTGAGACGTTTTGTAACCTTATATCAATATATAATAAATTACGTGATTTTCATGTGAAATTCACATGAGTTTCACATGTGATTCACTTGAAACTCACAAAAACTGATTTCACGTGAGTTTCACGTTTAAGCTCGTTTGTTGTGAAACTGATGTGAATTTCACGTGAGATTCACATGAATTTAAATTCACGTAAAATTGATGTGAATTAAATTTGCCTGTGTATGAATTGAAAACATGGCAGCTTATTAATTGTCGTGTTTTGAAGCCGTTGTTTACCGATTGTCACCTTTTAGTAAACAATCAACAAACAAGCATGGATATTGAGCACTTGTATAACATATACAATCAGATAATAGTTTATTTCAGTGACAGATCCATGCGTAATGTGATAAACGGATTTTTACGAGGAGGGTCACGCTAAGGTCACTTCGAATACGGAAAATATGACGGCGAATTGCGTCCTGGAAGTAAGCAATTAAAAAAAGTATACTTCTTCTAAATGTGGAAAATCAAACAATTTTCCTCAGGAAAAAGTATATGTACATAAGTTTATTTTTGACAACTATCCATTTTGTTATAAAAAAAAACATTTTTTTTTTAATTTGAGGTTTCATATGACTTCAACTTACAGAAGCCCATTGATTTGCATTCCTTATATCCTATGTTTGTCGTTCGCTTTTCGCTTCTCCTTTGGTACATATCCGTTGTCATATAAGAAACAGATAATTCATAACGGTCAACCAACTCGTGATGGATTCCTAAAATGTTACAAAAATAATTTCAGAATATCTGTTCTTATTGGATTCAAGTATTCTATATACTTTAATCTTTCAAGAACAAATTTAATTACATAGTTTCTAACAGTTGAAAAAATGAATATAGACAGTTTTGAAATTATATTTTTTAGGACATTAAATATATAATCGTACTCAAAGGACTACTAAGCTTATATGAATGTTTTCTAGTTTACGAGTTCTAAACACAACAAAACAGTGAAAAAAAGGATATGATATTTATTTGTTTGTGATAAGATATCTTAACAGGTACAGAAACAAATCCAAGAGACCTGTTAAATAATCACATAAAGATGTTAGACATTTTGTATGACGATATCCCTGATTTGATAATTAAACTAAAGATGATAACATTGACTGAAATACTAAAGTCACTATAAAAATGGATGTAAATTGGAAGAATTTTCCAAGTTGGAAGGGTCAGTTGTAATAATACCGTCTAAAAAATATAACAAAAATGTGCATTATTTTTATATGTGTTTACCATGTTCAAACTTAGATTTTGAAATAAAATAAAAAAGTCATTGATGTAATGTAACATAAGCGTTATTTCAAGTAAAGTTCCTGCGGTAAATGTCCACAGTATCATAACAGAACTCTTGACATCAATTCAATGTAAAATCTGAAAATGATTATATGATAAATATTTATTGTTAACGAAGTTTATCTATGAAACGTTTAATTTATCATATCATAACCATCACAAAGCTAGCAATAGAAGTAAAACAACAATTCTAAAGTTAACTACAATTACAAAATCAAACACTTTCAATCAATTTAACAAGCAAAATAAAAGATACAATATTCCTAACTTGGTTCAGGCATTTTCCGAAGAATATGAATGGCTACACCTGGTTTTATGACTAGCATCTTAGCACATTGCCTAATACAGTACATTCACTACCGGTTTCAATTACAATATGCTTCTACTACCGTAGGACGTATCAATATGCATAAGACACATTTTCATCATATTTTGTAGCTTTAAATAACATATTAAAAGGTCAAAATCATGTTCTTATTTACATAACAATTTACAACGGAAATATTTGTCATTTTTTCTGAGTAGGGACTTATAATTAAGACGCAGTTTCACTGTTTATTTTCCGTCGATACGGGTATTATGTAATATATAAGAGTTGATCAATCTTCAGAAGGCAGATGATTATAGAGTGTGAATGTGTGAAATGTCTGATTTATTCCTATCAGAATTAGCATAGATAAGATATTCAGAATAATGGCTAAAAGGAATTCATAAATATGAAAGACGAGTTTAAAGATGAGTATATTTACTTCATAACGAGAAGATGTGGTATCATTATCAATGAGACAACTCGTCATACAAGACCAAATAAAACTAACAACTGAAAGTCATCATACAGGCTTCAATAATGAGTAAAACCCATATCATAATCGGCTATAATAGGACCCAAAATGACAAATATAAAACAAGGTAAACGAGAAAATTAACAGCCTGATTTATGTACAAAAAAATAAACGAAAAACAAATATGTAATACAACAACGAACGACAACCACAGATTTACAGGCTCTTGACTTGAGATATATACTGACAGAATGTGACTGGGTTCAACTAGTTTGTTGACCAAACCCTCCCGTATTATTCTAATTTGAATAGAACAAAAAGATTCATGTTTCGAAGTTCATAGTTGCATGAACAATAGGAGATGCTTACCGAAATAAGTATAGTTTTTTTTGTATAATTTCCAATGAGACCCAAGAGATAGAAAAAAATAAAAGCAATGGACATAGCGAAGAAGTTGTTGAAATAACACAACAAAAGAAGGAGCTAAAGGAAAATTTCCGCCCCAAAACATAAAAATAATAAAAATAAGGAACTAATAATTAACCATTCGTTAACAAACGTGATCTTGCTCCTTTTGCAGTTTAATTACATTCCCTCAGATTTTGTACATCTTCCGATGGTCAATACTTTCGGTTCATTACCTTTTTAGGTACCAGGTTCAACCCACCATTTATTTTGTCCTGTACCAAGTCAGGGATATGGTCATTGTTATATTATAGTTCGTTTCTGTGTGTGTTACATTTTAACGTTGTGTTTCTTTTGTGTCGTTTGTTTCCTCTTATATTTGAGTGTGAATTCACATTATTCAAAGACGTGTCCCGGTACTTTTCTATCTCAAATTCATGTATTAAGATTTGATGTTATATATTTGTTATTCGCATCGGATTTTGTGTAATGCTTAGTTCGTTTCTGTGTGTGTTACATTTTAATGTTGTGTCGTCATTTTCTTGTATTTAATGCGTTTCCCTCGGTTTTGGTTTATGGCCCGGATTTGTTTTTGTCTATCGATTTATGAGTTTTAAACATCGGTATACTACTGTTGCCTTTATTTAGCACTTTAATTGTATATCTATACTACACAAAGCCATGTTAATTATGTGCCTCTGCTTTCTACATCACATATTTAAAGGTAGAGTTGAGGTAGAGAAGAAAAAGAAGATCTGCCAAATGCAAAAACCAAACAAAACAACAAAAAAACAACCGGAAATGGACTTCTTTTAACTGCCTACTGAAGAACAAAAAAAGAAAAACCCACGCCCTTGGATTGCCTCTTCCTTCTTATCTATTCTCGAGATTTAAACATTTTTCTTTTATTGCCACGGCATTGTTATTTCATTTCGCAATATGAGTCTATCTCCTTTTAGTATTGTTTCGTATCACTTTTAAATTAAAAATAATATTCACAACTAGAAGTATCTTAAATATATGTAACACTTCAAGTCAGTGCATACAGAGAGAATTATGCATCTTAATTTACATTAAAGATATATAGACATGTTGAAAAAATGTTGAACAAACGCTTTAGATTAGTGAAATGGTGAATGTAATAAAACTTTGGTCATCATAACATTATTCTCCAAAGCATCAGTCTGGAGAAGGACTTTCAGTCACCATCGGCGCAGGCCAAAAGGGCAAAACAAAATTTTAAACAACGGAATAAAAGAAATGTAAAATTAAGAAAGTGCACAGTGTTATTAGCACAATGAGGAAATGTATCGTTATAAAATGTTTATTTCAAGGAAGTGCTCGATAACTGATTATAACGAAGAAAGGAAAGTGAAAAGTCCATAAAATGATATTGTCTACTTTCGGTTATGCACATACAGAATAAAGATTGCCAATATTTTCTAATATCTTTGTCATTGAATATAAACGAGTTGGAAATGAATTGGATATATGAACTTCCTCGTTCGTTGTTCTTTGGTAATAGCTCTCTCAGTGTCAACTAAGTCTGGTTTTTATTTTAATGTAACATTTATCTCCCTTTGACTGGTCAGACTCGCAACACATTAAAACGTCTCGATGACTCTCATCTCAATAATCATAGTCACCATGACGCATGTGTCACCCTATCAAGTTTTATTGTCTGCCACTGTAGCTGATAATTGAAAAAAAACTACTGATTAAACTCAGATTAATTGATTACACCCACTCCAGTCAAAATTTAAGCTATTTGTCTTAACTGGAAAATGATACTTATAGTATAGCGTTCTTACGTGATGTTTGGTTTCATCTGTAAATGACATCACTTTATACACTTAAAAATATCAAATTCTTTAAAAATGTAATTTGCAAAAGTCTACCAAATTCTTTAAAAATGTAATTTGAAAATATCTATCAAATATTTAATCTATCTTCAGACATAGACTTATTTACTCAGAAAGAGGGTTTATTTCATGTCAGTATTTCTACAAAAAAATAATAAAATTATAAAGGAGTCAAGTGGAAACCGCCTAATCCAAACTTTGCAGCTATATTACACAGTTAATTCCAAAAACAGTTTTAAATAAACTCATCATAGATACTAGAATTAAGCTGTTATATCTACAATGAGGATTAAAACACAATAGTGACTGATGTACCCCATCTTTTGTTAAATATTTTTACCTTTTATTTCTGTTTGGTTTTAATTCCAAAAACAATTTTTACTACATTTAAACATATTTATTTATAGTGGATTGGGAAACAAGTTTTGCAACTTATATTAATCCCTTTCCACTTTGCGGGTGCGAGTGCTGCCTTGTAGCGGCATTAGCCTACTCTTTTTCGAAATCTACAAGGGTGTCTTTAACGTGCAAGAGATATGGCTCTCTCTTAACACGGGTCAGCCATTTATCGTCCCCTTCCGACGGACTATCATCGTTTCCTCAAGACCATACTCGCAGATGGTGTCAAGGGAGAGCCGAAAATTGAGTTCCTGAAATTTTCATCCCAAACGGAAATCGAATCAGGAACCTTTGTGTTAGTAGTCCGATGCATTAACCACTACACCACGGCTCTCTATACACCACAATTTTTACTAGATTTATTATACACTTTCTCAAAGCTGAATCTATTTATGATTAAGATTGTATCACAATGTTGACTGTTATTTCAAATTTGCACATATTGTTTGAAAATGCATAGAGTCAGGAAATATAAATGAAAAATATCAGATTTTATATCTGGTGACGTCACTATGACGTCATGATATGTATCGTTTTCATGAAATGGATGAAAAATACAGAAATTGTGCGTTTTTACATCGTTATTTCTATTGTGGATACATCGTGTGCAGCCAAGAAACAACAAAAATAATTTTAAAGAAGCTTTATTATACCTGTTGAAATAATCTCATCAAACACAAAGATGTGCATACATACTTCGCAAATCTAAAATATGCATTAAAGTTGATTAATTATAAAATCCAAGAAAATCAAGAATTATTTCAAAATATACAAATTTCATCATGATTGTTGCCATGGTTACCTCTATAAGCGTGAAAGTTCTTTTTTATTATTGAATACCTGATACCTTAGTCTATTAATGGCAAATAAAAGTATATGTATCATAACTTTGAAATTTGCAGTAATATTGGGGCCAAATAAGGGCCTTATTGTCCCTACTCCTTTCTTCAGCGTACAAATTCTCTTACTTCTGTATTGCCTTGGGCGTCTGGCGTAAATAAAAAAAACTTGGTATCTATGATGAGTGTATTTTATTATATTGATTCTAGATACAGAAATATAAAAAGCTAGTCTTGGAACATGTTACCTTTTATTTTATTTTTAATTATAGATATGTGTATCCGAGACTTGTTCCTGTTTACAATTTCCTCATTTGCACAGGGTGCATATTCAGGGTCATTGTCTACAATTAAACCAGCTGCCCTGGAAGAAAGATTCCAAAAAAATACACTGTGATAAAATAACAGAGCTAAGAACTTTATTTGAAACAATGTAGGATTATATTAGTGAAATAGTATTCTTAATGACAATTAATGAAAGTAAAAAGTACAGCTTTCTAGAATGTATTACCAAAAAAATGTGGATTGAACCTAGTTTTATAGCGCTAAACCTCTCACTTGTATGACAGTCGCACCAAGTAATCTACCTTTACATTGCATAATAAAATTGATTGCTGAACAATGGACAACCTAACACAAATTTTAGAGACATTACATGCAGACCCCATTACCTCGTGTCTCTTTTAATTGGTTATCAAAGGTACCAGGATTATAGTATAGTACGCCAGACGCGCGTTTCGTCTACATAAGACTCATCAGTGACGCTCATATCAAAATATTTATAAAAGCCAAATAAATTTGAAGTACGCATCTTTACCACTGGAATAACGACGAATCAAATAATTCAACTTGATATATAATAGTATAAAGTAAAATCCCAAAAATATTGAACGCCGCATTATATGGAAGGGTCATAATCAAAACGCAAAATCAAAAGATCAAACACTTGAACCCAATGGATTACAAGTGTCATATTCTTGACTTGGTGAAGGCATTTTCTTATGTAAAGCATTGTGGGTTCGACCAGGTTTTATAGCTAGCTTAACCCCCGATTGTATGACAGACGCATAAAACTCCATTATATTAACAACGATGCGTGAACAAAACACACAGACATAATAGGTAAAAATGTAAAACAAATGGGGTAAAGCAGTCAATATTGGGCTATTATCCCATTCATATGAAATGAAAAGCAATAAAACACCAATCAAATCATCAGCAAATTCGAAAAACAAGAATACAAAAATTTACCATAGCACAATACCACACCAGGATGTATTAATACAGAGCCAAGTCAATTCGATATCACACAAAAAAAAGTGATATGCATAAGAAAATAAAAATAAAAACACTGTATTAGAATAATAAATAACGTCAGTACATCAATACTTCAAGATCATCGCGTACCACAAGTGAAGTCGATACGGAAATTTATCAACAAGGTCTGGAAATCCCCGATGAACATTTTAGAAAAAGGACCAGACGTTTTTTGACATACCCTGGTTCATAAATTTTCTTCTTAGACACTGTTGACGTTTTACAAAGTATGAGTAGCAGAGAATGAGACAATGGTGTTGGTAAAAAAATGACATCATTTCAAGCCCATTTGTTTTCCACATAACAAAAATTACCTATAATTAACAAGTTCCGGGTCGAACCCGATACCGTTTCAAATATGTCAGCTGTTACCTAATCGGTATTTTCTGTCGTTGTTAGGCACACCATCAAGCGGTGTATTTGGGATTGGCTATAAACACAGGTCATAATAATACCCGAACTACGCCATTATACAGAGATTAACACTACTAAATCCAAAATTGTAAACAGTTTCCGTTCTTATGTTGAACTGTTACACATATGTTCCAGATGAGGGGGAGGGTTGGAATCCCTTGTTTAACCCTATCACATTCTGTATGTATGTGTCTGTCTTAAGTCAGGAGCCTGTTATTCAGTGGTTGTTGTTTGTTGTTGTTTTGCATGATTGTTTTTGTTCATTTTTTGTACATAACACTATTTTTTTACCTTGTATTGATATTTTGTTCCTTCTATTTATATTTTACTTGATTTGTGCTTTACCTGGAAAGTTGATACTATTACGCACTATTTTTTTTATAACTTACACAGTCATTCTTATATTCATTTTTTTTTTATTTTCTAATTAAAAAAGAGGGACGAAAGATACCAAAGGGAAGTTAAACTCATGAATCGGAAACAAACTGACAACGCCATGGCTAAAAATGAAAAAGACAAACAGACAAACAATAGTTCACATGACACAACATAGAAAACTAAAGAATAAACAACACAAACCCAATCAAAAACTAGGGGTGATCTCAGGTGCTCCGGAAGGGTAAGCAGATCCTGCTCCAGATATGGCACCCGTCGTGTTGTTTATGTGATAACAAATCCGGTAAATAGTCTAATTCGGTAGTCACATTCATGAATGGGAAGGGGATTGTAGTTTGACGTGAGGAACATATCCGATATAATTTGTGAAACGGTTATTCCATAGCGCTCAACCAACTCGTGATGGCGTCCGTAAAATTACGGAGGGATGATTTCAACTTCACCATTTGGAACTCTTGGTTTTATAGCTTCCTTGTGAGCAGCAACCCGCTATCAAGAAAATCATGATTGGAAATGCAAGCACGGTAATATCGTATCAATTGGGAGATATATACCCCGTATGCAGGTGCTTCTGGAATGTTGCTACTTAGGAATGGAAAGTTCACAATTGAAAAGCTGCTGAAATCATCTCTTTTGTCGTAAAGTTTTGTTTTCAACCGACCCTCATTGTCAATTTCTAGATGTTAGTCAAGATATGAAGCTGACTTAACTGTATCTGTAGTATCCTTTAACTGTAGTTCAATGGGATAGATGCGTTCCACATAGTCACCAAATTTTTAATTATTTAGTGAAAGAACATCATCTTTATAGCGGAAAGTAGAGTTATCTTTCTTCCTAAGAGGTTCCTGCATGAAGTCAGCCTCATAATAATAAGGAAACAAGTCGGTGTTCCCATTGGAATGCTGACAATCTGTTGAAAAACACGTCCTCCGAACGTAATAAATATGTTGTCAATCAAGAAAGTATATGTCTGTGATGTATATCTACATAGTTTTAGCTGCTGGATTCAAAATATTGTTACCTGACCAATTCTGTCTGCTCGGGTTGCTTGCAAGTTATGTAAATGTTGCACGCGTCTGGTGTAGCAAATTATATTTCATATACCTTTGATAACTATTTACACAACTGGGTCGATGCCACTGCTGGTGTACGTTTCGTCCCCGAGAGTATCACCAGCCCAGTAGTCAGCACTTCGGTGTTGATATGAATATCATTTATATAGATATAGAAAGATGTGGTGTGAGTGCCAATGAGACAACTCTCCATCCAAATAACAATGTATAATCGAATTTTTCGAAAAACTTATGATTTTCTTATCCGGCGTATTGAATTATAATCGTGGAACCTTTGATAACTAATTACCACTGAAAGCAAATCTATGAACGACTGTCAAACAAATGGAAAGTTTAGCTATCTATAAACCAGCTTTGGCTTTACATTCTATCTGCAAATGATTGTACCTAGACGGAAATATGACTGCTGTTTTGAGTTGATATAGACTAATATATAAATTAACAATTTTCATTCACTTTTTGTTAGTTTGACATTTTTGTTAATACCTTTTTTATACAATAAGCTATCAAAAGCAAAGACTTTCTGATGTATCATTGAGATTATAAATAGTTAAGATGGTCTTGTCAGCCGTAAAGGAAACTCATTTAAAATAAGGAGAGAGATAATTGCATGTTAATATAACATCAAACACCATCCTTTAATGTTAAGTCCCTTAAGATACACGATGCCCTTCAATACACAATTCGTAAGTAAATATTCACCGTGACTAAGGCTATGTCTGCTTTATATCTTGGTAGCTAGAACGTTTACCGTCAGATGACAATTCGAACTTCTACTAACGGTATGTATTGTAAAGTTTTACATAAAATATGTAGGCAAAAATGACAAATTGTCATTTCATGTTTTTTTCATATAGTAAATTTAAGAAATAATTCCTTCATGTCATGCTCTATGCTCATTTTAACATGGTAGGCATTATATTTGTCAATATTTTACACTGAGCGTTAGCGAGGTGTAAAATGTTGTCAAAAATAATGCCTACCCATGTTAAAATGAGCATAAGGCATGACATGAAGGAATTATTTCGATTCTAATATGACAAATGCAGTATTTTTATAGGTCGAAGCGTACAAAAATACCGTAAAAATGTTTAGCTGTTCTCGTTTCCTCCCCTAGATTTTCATATTTGACAAGTTTAAAAAAAATACGAGCAGGGTAAATATCTGTTGTTCGATATAACGTATATTATAAAAGTTTATGTGAGCTACTTGACTGTATATATTTTATAGGATAACAATGGAAATAACTTTAATATAAACAGTTAATTTGTGGGCATGTGTCAAACATATTTTGTGCTCATTAGAACACGGCTTTGTTTACAAAGCGTAATTAGGACGTCATATTAGAATGCTAAATCATTTTGAATCATATTTCAGCCGTTTAAAAGTGCTGTTGTTCTGTTGTTTTTCTCTCATAGTTGATGTATTTGAATTAAACAGGGGTAAACTACTGCTGTCTTTATTAATTCAAAAATCTAGAACAACAATTAAATTAATATTAGAAAAATGTTTACACTTCTTTGAAAGCTGCCAAAACAAAAAGCTTAAACTTAGGTATATATAATTTGTCGAACAACGACAAAATTGAGATTGTATGCCTAACTGATTAATTTAAACAAATTAGGTTCACGTTTTTAAATCGTGAGTGATCTTGTTATATTCTCTGTTTTATGTCTATTTGCCATGATGATGTCTTTTTGTGTTAAGTCAAATGATTTTTAACAGCAATTTTTAATATGAATTTTGGATATTGATATTATACTTTTTTCTATAAATGTAGCTTTATTTTTCATTAGGTATTACTTTATGATATCAAAAACGATTTAATTAAACTATTGACATTATCATAAATATTAAAAGTCATTGATTTATTCATGGTGATCGTCAACTACACGCTAAAAGCTCATCTTTTATATTATTGTTATGGGAAATATATGGTAATGCACAATATATTAACACATTTAAAAAGTTATAAATAGTTAAATCATTTAAGATAAGCCAAGTTTGGAAGTAACGATTACTACTGCATTAAACTAATGTACATTTTGTTTAGGGCCAAGCTGATGCCCGGCTTCCGTTTGCGGTATTTTCGTACTGTGTTGAAGACCCATTTGTGGCCGTCGGCTGTTTTTCGCTATTTGGTCGGGTTTTTGTCACTTTGACACATCCCTATTTCGAATTTCAATTTTCGATTACTACTTAACAGAAAAACCTTAATGATGAACGCAGTGATCGGGAAGCAATTGGGAATTGGTCGGGTTGGTCTGGACCATAAATCAACTTAGATGGCGCTGATCGGAAAGTGATCCGATATTGATGAAGTTCTGATCCGTAAAATATTTGTATTTCACCAAAACCCGTTATCTACATAAACCTTTACCTATCAATTCAACTGCTACTCGATGCTTACCCGAACTTTTCTCGAATGCCTTGTTTTTCGCTCCCTTCTCGAATTTTTTTGACAAGTCAAATGTTGTCGGGTAGAAAGTCGTAGCGATGCCAACAAGGCAGACTACTCAGAACATTATTCCCGATGGATCAATTTATTTTGATAGGACTTGATCGAGTAGGTCTGATCGGCAGTGTGAACCTAGCTATGGTAATATATTTTCAGAACTTTGCAATGCATTTGAACCATCCTTTTACAGTACTGGAAGGACACGCTTAGCCCGATTTTAATGTGCTGTCACACAATGTAATAGTCATCAGGACATGTCATCCTACCTAATTATAAATTGTTTATCCTGGGCAAAAGGACAGTAAAACACATTGTCAAGATCCTGCTTGACCTGACCAAAGTCGATACCACGACCAAAACACTCGACAAAAACAGGCTACCATGAGACCATAAAATCTGTTACCAGACTCAACCAGAAGCCAGCGACCAATAAGATGCATAAAACCAGCAAATGATAAGATGCATCAAGCCAGCGAACAATAAGAAAACGCACCAAACTAAAAAAATTGTCCTGTTCTCTGATTAGGGATCGGTTTTTTGTCTTATAATAATATAACAATTAATAACAATAATTCACACGAAACTAGTTTATCGATACAATAAAATCTTCAAGAATATATATATGTGTTTGAACAAAAAAAAAAAACACATAAACTACTGATTTTGGAACGTCAAGTAATTTTTGTTAGATTTTCTGTAGAAATAAAAACGGTTAACTATTATATACACAATTCTACTCTTTTGTCAAAGAACTGTTCATATAACAAATTGGTACCTATAAGTAGTGGTTTCCTGTTTTCCAATTGCAAACGAACCATTTTGTCCCGCCAGCGAGTGAATCAGCTAAAATAACTTCGTTAAACCGAATATGCGTTTTTGGTGTTTTTGGTTTATATCTCAAATATGATAAGCAGTTAGTAAACTTGGTATATGTATTTGGTGAATAACTATTGTGTAACGTGTTAATATATGTATATATATGTAAAGTCGGTTTACCTTGACCTTGACAATTTTCAAGGTGCATTGGTCAATTTTTAGCTTATGTAGTTTAGTCCCATTTTCAGTTACTATAAGCACTGATATGTGGTGTATGGAAATTCAATACATGTTAGGTCTCTCATGATGTCTGTCAGACAGTTTGCATCTGACTGTGATCCCATGTTTTTGGTTCATTAGTAATTTTTATGTTTTTTGGGCTTTTGTCTCCTTTTGATTTAGCATAATAAATAGGGAATGGTATCTGATTTATCAAAGATTTTAAGGTGTACATATGTGTTTGACAGGTGTAATGTAACTATAACTTATTTCACAGTAGATATTTTCCTTAAGGGGTCTGAATTGTTTTTAGGTACAACAAGAAATGCATCAACTATATTTAATTTAAGGAACGCCAAAACTGTCTTGTTATAACCATTTTTCATTATATGATGTGCATTTACCTTTATATGATGTGCACTTGTCATTATATGATGTGCATTTCCCTTTATATGATGTGCACTTGTCATTGTATGATGTGCAAACACCTTTATATGACGTGCAATTATGCTTATTTTATGCACAAGTATCTTTACATTATGTCCAAACATCTTTATATGATGTCCACACATCTTTATATGATGTCCAAACATCTTTATAGGATGTGCAACTACACATATATGATGTGCACATATACTTATATGATGTGCATACATACTTATATGATGTGCATAGTAGATATTTTCCTTGGGTGGTCTATTTTATTTTAGGTACAACAAGGAATGCATCATATATATTTAATTTATGGAACTGTCTTGTTATAACCATTTTTCATTATATGATGTGCATTTACCTTTATATGATGTGCACTTGTCATTATATGATGTGCATTTACCTTTATATAATGTGCACTTGTCATTGTATGATGTGCAAACACCTTTATATGACGTGCAAATATGCTTATATTATGCGCAACTATCTTTACATTATGCGCAACTATCTTTACATTATGTCCAAGCATCTTCATATGATGTCCAAACATCTTTACATCTTTATATGATGTGCAAATATACTTATATGATGTGCAAATATCCTTATATGATGTGCATTTTCCCTTATATTATGTGCAAACATCTTTATAAGGTGTGGTTGTGTCATTATATTGTGTGCTTGTAATCTTATATCATGTGGTTCGGTTAACTTCATTATATGATGTCGAAACGTCATTATATGATGTGCTTTCATCGTCGGTACGGTTAATGAACATGATTACGATTAGAATGATTACTGTCTACGTCATAACTGATTCCGATCTGCTTCTGCAGAATTGATATAAACCCAGATCAAATCTTAAGTTATTTCAAAGACATGTTTGTTCCTCGATTTAAGATGAAAAAAAAATCACACCAAATATTGATGGAAAATTGTCAAATTATGAATTTTAATCGATGGGTCTACAATAATGAATATACGGGATCTACAATAATGAGCATACAGTTAACTTATTACGTGTAGAAATAGATCTTTAATCTTTTAAGCGAAAATGCATTTTTAAGATAAAGTGAGACAGTTCATTTTAACAAAAATTAACGTTTCGAACATTTCGGAGGAAGATTAAGATCAATTAATACAGGAACTAGTTGCAGAATTTCCCGGCAGCGGCGAAAATATGATAAAACAAATTGTGTGGCTCTTATTTATAGCTTGCTGTTCGGTTTGAGTAAAAGCTCCGTGTTGAAGTCCGTAATTTAACCTATAATTGTTTACTTTTTACACATTATGACTTAGATGTAGAGTTGTCTCATTGGCACTCATATCATATCTTCCTATTTCTATTCATTGCAAAAGACACCAATGAACTAAAAGTCAATTTTAAAAATATTTTATAACGATAGCTACAAAATTATCCTCTCTTGCATATATAATTTTACCGGTATGGATGATGTGTTGATTAATTTGTTGATTGATTGCTTTTTAACGCCACTTTCAACACTTTCATACTAATTCGTGGCGGTATATTAATGGAAGAAGCGGAAGTCCCCGGAGGGAACCACCAACTTTCAGTACGCAAACTAATAATTCTATTGAGATTGGAGTCGAGCTTACCTGCAACGTGTGGGATTCGAACTCACAACCTACATGTAAGTGTTGATAGGCTAGATACTTGGACCACTCGGCCACCGAGCCCCCCCCCCCCCCAAAAAAAAGGAATTAAAGGAGATATGGGATGAATTCAACTCGGTGCATGACATTTGATTATGTCTGCATTTTTATACGATCGGTACATGTACCAGTCAAAATCGAAAGTCAAATCTCTGTTGCGGTCGTCTTGATGTAAACATGAAGTGTGGGCAGGAGGACGTGTACTTCCTTGTTCCAGAAGAAACAATATTTTTTGACTTTATTGAAAAAAAAAATTAAAAATAATATGGTCATTTTTTTAATTCCATTATTGTTTTATTTTTTCTCTCATTTTCAATGAAAACAATTATTTTGATTCCCTTCTGAAAAAGATAAAATATCTTTCAAGAAACTTGGAATCAAACATTTACAGAAAAACATGCCACCCCCCCCCCCCTTCCTTCCCCCCCCCGCAATCACCTGAAAAAAAAATCAATAGTCAGTATGTTAGCCCTGTTTACGGAGTTGTATATCTGAAGGGCTTTCCTTTTTTTATATTACGGGTAACTGTCTAGTGGCGGTGCTTTCATGGTTGCATGTTAGCCTCTAGTATTGCTGGTCGTAGGTTCGAATTCCGGCCGGTTCAAAACTAAAGAATTTAAAATTCGTATTTGCTGCTTTCCTGCTAAATTAAGGAATAAAAATCAAAGACTAGTTCGGCTCGGTATCAGAATAATTTGTCCGGGTAAGGTGAAATGGATTTCTACGAAGTAGCATGTTAAAAATCTGACTCAGGGTGACGGTCTATTAAAACATTTAATATTCATTTCACATTAATATGTTCCCGTACGAATATGCACCTGTCTCAACTCAGGAGCCTGTAATTCAGTGGTTGTCGTCTGTTAATGTGTTACATACCGGTATTTGTTCTTCGTTCATTTTTTGTACATAAATTATGCCGTTAGTTTTCTCGTTTGAATTGTTTTACATTTGTCATTTCGGGCCTTTTATAGCTGATTATGCGGTATGGGCTTTGCTTATATTGTTGAAGACCGTACGGTGACCTATAGTTGTTAATTTCTGTGTCATTTGGTGTCTTGTGGAGAGTTGACTCATTGGCAATCATACCACATAGTCTTTTAAATATATAATATCAATTTTCCGCTGGACGTCAAGCATACATTCATAATAATATAAGGTGCAATAAATGCATGAACACAAAATAAAAAGATGAAAGCAAATGTCAATGCACCGAGTTGAAGGTCATCCCATATCTCTTTTTTTTTAATTCCCTTTTTTTTAAATTTTTTTTGGGGGGCCGAGTGGTTAAAGTACATGTATCTAGCCTGTCAACACTTACATGTAGGTTGTGAAATTGAATCCCACACGTTCCAGGTAAGCTCGACTCCAATCTTAATTGAAAAGAATTATTAGTTTGCGTACCGAAAGTTGGTGGTTCCCTCCGGGGACTTCCGCTTCTTCCATCAATATAAAATTACCGCCACGAATTAGTATGATAGTGTTGAAAGTGGAGTTTAAAAGCAACCAATCAACAAATTAATCAACACATCATCCATAACGGTATAATTATATATGCAAGAGAGGATAATTTTGTAGCTATCGTTATAAAATATTTCTAAAATTGACTCGAGTTCATTGGTGTCTTTAGCAATGAATAGAAATAGGAAGATATGATATGAGTGCCAATGAGACAACTCTACATCTAAGTCATAATGTGTAAAATGTAAACAATTATAGGTTAAATTACGGCCTTCAACACCAAGCTTTTACTCAAACCAAACAGCTTATATATAAGAGCCACACAATTTGTTTTATCATATTTTCGCCGCTGCCGGGAAATTCTTCAACTAGTTCCTGTATTAATTGATCTTAATCATCCGCCGAAATGTTTGAAACGTTATTTTTTGTTAAAATGAACTGTCTCACTTAATCTTTAAAATGCACTTTCGCTTAAAAGATTAAAGATCTATTTCTAAAACGTAATAAGTTAATCGTATGCTCATTATTGTAGATCCCGTATATTCATTATTGTAGACCCATCGATTAAAATTCATAAATTCATAATTTGACAATTTTCCATCAATATTTAGTGTGATGTTTTTTTTTTTTTATCTTAAATCGAGGCACAAACATGTCAAAGTTTTTCTCCTTTTAGATAACTTAAGATTTGATCCGGGTTGATATCAATTCGACAGAAGCAGATCGGAATCAGTTATGACGTAGACATTAACCGTACCGACGATGAAAGCACATCATAATGACGTTTCGACATCATATAATGAAGTTAACCGAACCACATGATATAAGATTACAAGCACACAATATAATGACACAACCACACCTTATAAAGATGTTTGCACATAATATAAGGGAAAATGCACATCATATAAGGATATTTGCACATCATATAAGTATATTTGCACATCATATAAGGACATTTGCACATCATATAAGTACATTTGCACATCATATAAGTACATTTGCACATCATATAAGTATGTATGCACATCATATAAGTATGTATGCACATCATATATGTGTAGTTGGACATCATATAAAGATGTTTGGACATCATATAAAGATGTTTGGACATCATATTAAGATATGTGGACATAATGTAAAGATAGTTGCGCATAATATAAGCATATTTGCACGTCATATAAAGGTGTTTGCACATCATATAATGACAAGTGCACATCACATAAAGGTAAATGCACATCATATAATGACAAGTGCACATCATATAAAGGTAAATGCGCATCATATAATGAAAAGTACACAGCATATAAAGGTAAATGCACATCATATAATAAAAAATTGTCATAACAAGACAGTTTTGGCGTTCCATATTAATTCGTTTATACTATTGTTCTATAAATGATTGTAAAATTGAGAATGGAAATGGGGAATGTGTCAAAAAGACAACAACCCGACCATAGAACAGAAAACAGTGGAAGGCCACCAACAGGTCTTCAGTGCAGCGAGAAATTCCCGCAGCCGGAGGCGTCCTTCAGCTGGCTCCTAAACAAATTTATAATACTAGTTCAGTGATAATGAACGCCTTACTAAACTCCAAATTGTACATGTATCATATGTCTATCTGGTAGTTCATCTTATCATGACCTAAACTTACAATGATAGACTCAAATTTCAGTTTTCGATTAGTTTTTTTTAAAGATACTTTAAGCAGTGGAAAGTTAACAATGTATGCTAAAAAATGATAAGGTCTGAATGATGTTTTCACCTTGACCTCGTGTACTTGGATCATTGACAATGTATGTAAAACGTGTAAAACATGTAAAATAATGATAAAATCACGTGATATTTTACCTGATTTGATCTGGGCACTGTTGAAAATTATTTGAAAGTTTCAAAAACCCACCATACTCCCCTGGCAATCTTCTAACAATGCCTTTTTTCTGCTGCTGTTTTTTTTTAATTGTATCAAGTTGATAAGGCTTGATTTGTTAATCAAATGGACAAACGTCAACGATAAATAAACTTATAATATCAAAAAAGAAGATGTGATATGATTGTTGATGAGACAACTCTCCACGAGTGTCCAAAATGACACCAAAATAAACAACTATTGGTCACTGTACGGCCTTCAACAATAAGCAATGCCCATACTGCATAGTCAGCTAGAAAATGCCCCAATATGGCAATGTAAAAACATACAAACGAGAAAAATAACGGCCTTATTTATTTAAAAAAATGAACGAAAAACAAATATGTAACACATAAACAAACGACAAATATGCTTCATGTTATTGTTAAAATGTTACAATAGTAAGTTACTTGCATTGCATTGCTATTACTTTTGCGTGCAAAAAACCTTTCGTCTAGCTATTGATTTCATTTGCGCGCCTCGGAAGTGCCGTTTCGAGCAGGATAAGTCTGTTTATTTTTAAATAAATCACTTAACCTGTAATACAATTCATCAAATTAGAAAAAAATGCTATTCACTCTACAATTTTCCAATGCAGTAACATGTTTGCTACAAGCTATTACGTTACGGGATCTCTCATAATACCTTTATATATCTATTCATAGTTCAAAAAGAAAATTATATAACTAAGAATTACAAGTGTTACAAGGTTTGATGCCTGGAGATTCTACATTTAATCAACTGTTTCACATAACAGATTGTTTGGCAAAGCGCTTGACTCGGGAAAAGAGATTCGTGTTGTCTTTTTCTTTTATATGTAAGTCGTGCTTTTGATCGAGTTGTGCTTTTTACAAACTCAGATATATTGGTAACAGAGATACGTCTTAAAGGTGGTTTATAAGCTATTTGTCAAATCTGAAACAAAAAGTTGTTATTTCAGGTCAATGTTCGGATACATTTAGTGAAAATGCTGGCGTCCCCAACCTTCAATAGTAGGCCTCCTACTTTTTGAGTATATATAAATGACATTGTATGTGGCATAGACTGTAATACAACACTTTATGCTGACGATATGTCACTTGTCATAGTAGTTGAAGAGGAATATGACTGAACCTATGATAATTTCTGAGAAATCGGAACAACCCTGTCACCCATTCATTTATATGAACGTTTAGTTTCGGAATTACAAAGTCATAAACACCTAGGATTATTTTTTCATGAGAATGTATCGTGTCATTCTCATGTTAATAAAATGATTTCCCTTTTTTTTGACAGGAAGACGGATTAATAGAAGAGAAACCTTGTATCCGGATCCCTTTGTAAATACAAAACACTGCATTTACATTTATATACATTGTGTAGGTCATATCTATGATTTTTGAAATAAAATATGTTTTAAGTAAAATGTGCCAATATTTGGAGTTTGAAATTCGTAGGTGAAGCTAAATATAGCTCAGGTGATCAGTATTAGGGGCGTATTGCATTTCCGCTAATTTTTCAAAGTCCCAATACTACGTTTCCGCATATTTAAAGTATACGTTTCCGCAATTTGTATTTATTACTTTTCCGCAAGTTAAATTACCTGGTAAATTGTAAATTATAAATATTTGAATATTTGAATATCATATATAAGATGAATTATTATTATTTATTTTTTTAATAAAGACAAGGTTCTGATCTATCTTATATCTACAATATACTAGATATAACTAGTTGACTCTGGTAGGGATTAGTTAAACTTCATTGAGAAACCCAATGAAAATTATTTGTTTTAAAAGTGTTCACCTTATCCGTAGACATAAAAAGGTAATCACACTCAACATTTGATCACACATCAAAATGGATCTGGTACATACAGAACGAACAGAGGAAAGAAATGCATAATCTACGACGGATTTTCCTATAGATCGTCAAATATTTTGAAGAATGGGGATAAAGTTTACAGGTATGTACAGTTTTACAAATATTAACTTTTCTCTGAATAAAATGATGTAAATATTTGATTTAATATTGTACGGGTGTATGTAATTAAAAATGATAGAATTTGTTCATACTTTGCCAGAACGTTGTATATATTTATTGTGAACGTTAATGTCGTAATCGTAGATAAGCCGAATATAGCGACTGAATTATTCGGGTTAGCAAAATAGCATAATATGAGAAAGATTCATTGAAAAAAAGAACATATTTTAGAGTTACCTCCCCTTAAAATGCTTATTTGAAAACGTTTACAAAAGCAAACAAATATAATTCACGCTTTTAAAATATCAATATTTGTAAGTTAACATTTTATAAATTTGTTCCTTGGAATGAAACTTCATATTTATTATCTGCATTCTTGCATTAAAGTTTGCTAACTTAATTGAAAATATGGACCTTAGGTTCTCTGTTAATTACAATCCAAAATGGCTAAAGACACAAATATCGCCTTAAGTTTGAAAAACTAATGGCATGAAGACTACTCATTATATATAAATACAAAAAAACTAAAATCGAGAGGTGAATACAAGATTAAAAAGGCAACAGTTAACCACACTCACAAATGTATCTAAAAAAGGGACGACAGACAGTTAACAGACACTCATCAATCTATTGTCATTGTATATTGCAGTATAAATCTGATTTGATATATTCTTATTTGTTTTCTCTTTTTGCAGATGTAGTTCCCTAAAAAGTTGCACAGCATCTATAACAACTGATCCTGAGGGTACTGCTGTTGTGAAAACCAAGAATACCCACAGCCACGAGAGAGATGAACACAAGGCAGAAACACGTCAGCTTCGAGTCCGTGTTCGACAAAACTCTGGTGACATTTCCCAGCTACCGTCACAAGTGATTAGAGGTGAGCTTCAGAAAATGGAAGAAAATCTATTAAATCATCAAGACTTGAAAAATGTTGCTATGTCCTTATACAGAGAAAGGCGAAAGCAGTTTCCAAAGTTACCAAAAAGTAGATTAGAAATTCACGAGACATTAAGACAAATGGATTTGAACACTAGCAAAACTGAAAGTTTCACTTTAGTGAATGATTTGGATTCGGGAATCGTTATTTTTTCATGTTTCACCAACTTGGAATGTCTATGTAATGAAATGACTGATATTTTCATAGATGGCACATTTAAATCCTGTCCGAAATTCTTCTACCAACTGTATTCGATACATGGATGTAAAAATGGTTACTACATTCCTCTTGTATTTGCGTTACTTCCACTTAAATCCGAGGAATGTTACATCAAAGTGTGGGATCTGCTTATTGATGTGTGCACTACCCGAAGATTAACTCTCCAGCCCGAGGTAGTTCATATTGACTTTGAATGTGCAATGCATACTGCTATTACGAAAACATTTCCTGCTGCTACAATCAGTTGTTGTAGATTTCATTTAGGACAAAGTTGGTGGAGACAAATTCAGTCGCTAGGTCTAAGTGCCGATTACAAAGACAAAGATTCGGATTTAGGTAAATGGCTAACTCATTTCTTTGGCTTGGCTTACTTGTCAACTGACATGATCGAAGAATGCTTTGTTGAGTTAATAGACGATGCTCCATCTGACGACAAATGTATGAAGTTTGCTGATTATATCTTGGAATTTTACATAGATGGCAATTCAAGATTTCCACCAACCATTTGGGCATCACCTCCTGATCCCGAGGAAAAGAGAACGACAAATGGTGCCGAGTCTTTTCATGCCCATCTGAACGAGCAATTTTATGCTAGCCATCCTAACATTTTTGTTTTTGTAGATGTTTTACTAAAACTGCAAACAACATCTTACATAAAGATGAGAACTCTTACTGTCAAAGCACCTGTTCGCAAATACGAAAAGGAAAAGATGGACTTCCTTCTAGAGCAAAATTCAAAACTTCTAAACGGATAATATACTACTGTGGACTTTGTAAGACGTGTTGGGTACAAGTATTCTGCCAGAACTGACTTAATAAATATTTATTTTTTATTATGGCTTTGCTTTCGATCAACAGGTATTCCTTAATTATTTGCGGAAAAGTAATATTTTTTTTTTCCGGAATAGTTAATTTTTTCCCAGAAAAGTAAGATATTTATTTGCGGAAACGTAAACTTTTTTTTCCGGAAACGTCATCTTTTTTTTCCGGAAAAGTAATGCCAATTTGCGGAAACGTAAAACGACGAGTATTAGACCGCTGGTTTTCCCGTTTAGATGGTTCTGCACTAGTAATTTTGGGCCCTTTATAGCTTGTTGTTCAGTGTGAGCCAAGACTCCGTGTTGGAGACCGTATATTGACCTATAATGGTTTACTTTTATAAATTGTTATTTGGATGAAGAGTTGTCTCATTGGCACTCACACCACATCTTCCTACACCTAGTCATTATATATATTTCAATGGTAATTGTATATAGAATGAACGGGGGAATTGGAAGAAACATGTACAGCATAGTTTCGATTGAAATAATTTCAATTAACAACAAAGGATTAATGTGAGAAAATGCGTTTACTGAAAGACACATGGACGTCTTCGAGAATATACAATTATATTACGAAGCCATCAATCTTATCGTTCTTTTGTTATCAAAAACATGTTTTAAAGTTACAGGAATCGGGTTTCTTTTCCAAACAATAACCTATATACTGCTTAAGGATACAACGGAGATGTTTGAATAATCAATACTTCTATGGCCTTTTTGTAACTTTTTTCAAATAGATACTTGTTTATTACAAACATTTCCTGTTTAACAATTTCCTCATTTGCCCAGGACGCACACTGAGAATTCCGGTTTACATTTATAACCATCTGTCCGGGAAGCAGGAGGCTGACAAAAGTGCATTGTATTACCAGATCTAATAATACTGATGATTCTTTAATATGACAATGAATGAAACACAACATTTTTCTAAAATGTAATACTAGTAATAAATAATATAGCATTATAACATAATCGAGTGCACTTCTAAACCATGGAATAAATTATACAAATTAAGAGACACAAAAGGAAGACCACATACTATCGTGACTGTTAATTCCACAAGGTTTGTAATTATCATATAGAATTAGATATAGTGTTTATTTTTTCTTTGTCTATGTATTATTAGATAACAGGGTACAGATTTCAGATTGATTATCATGTATGATTTCCAAAGATTCAAAACATCTGTAGCAGACATTTATATCTCAGCATATTTGATTTTGAATCTTATTTTCAACAAGTACCATTTTATCAAATTAAATAAATGAGATTTACTATTAGAGTGTGGTTCGATTGACTATTGCTATCTCCAAAAAGCATAAAATGTTTCAAATTTTCATCACCTAATTGAAAATTCCGTAATGTGAAAATAACTTCGATTTCACTAATGATAATTTCGATTATTTATATGTTTAATATCAATACAATTAGCCATTCTTTAGAATGGCTAACGATTAGAGGATTTTGTTTACGATTAACCTTGCGCGTCGATGATTCCTGTAATTTCAATAAAAAGTGGCTTTGCTATATCAGGACAGTCCATTGCATCACAATCGTCCACGTTTAAGCATATTAATAGGGTTTTGTTTCGGCAAACAGTCGAGGATTTGAGACTGAAGGGTTGGTTTCACGGAAGACCGCAGTGAATTCATGTACTACGTTATAACAGAGAGAAAACAACTACACACCTATGTCGGTTTAACTGGTATAGAAGAAAGAATTAATTAAATTGTTTATAAAATGAGAAAGTAACACCATAAGAAAACTATGTATTGCCATTTTTGAATATTAATCATTATGGACCAATATCATTATCATAATCATTGAAAAGCATTATATCATATTTAAGCATTTAAATTTCATATTTTTTCATTTTATAGATTTCGACAGAACATCGACATGAAAATGCAGGTAGAGGCTTATTATTTCTGTATACTGATAAAAGTCGCAGAAAAACTTGTCAATGGACAATACTATTCGAAATGTCAACAACCAGAAGTGATTACATTTATCAAAGATCCTATTCTAACCAACAGCTGTGCCTCAGTCTTATATGGGAGTACTATGTGCAATAGTATACGTGGATGCGATATGTTCAAAATGACAATGAACACGTGTATGTTTCACAGAAGTAATGCTGGGTGTAATGAAATCGGTGTCCATAATACGAGAATGTTTAAAAAGCGTAAGTCGAAATTTCAAATCAAAGGAAAGATTCTAAAAAAAAAGTTGTCATACTTAATGAAATGGTCTTTTGAAAAAAACAAATATTGCAAATTTATTTGCTGTACTCCAACAAAGCCTTTTTTGTAACAAAACATACAAGTAGGCTCGATACAAGTACTAGAAATGTGAAGATATGATTAAAACTGTTCTCCTGATCAACATATATATCCGTTTTGGCGATAAAGTGTATCGAAAGGTAGAAGGTATTTCTAAGGCACTAATTGCGCCTCTTTAATAGCATATGATTTATTCCTGTTTTGCTATGAATCCCAGTTTACGACCAAACTCAGTAAAGACATGTCATTGTTACATTATATTGACATTATCCTGATGATATGTTTTAGTTAAATCTCTAAATCTACTACCAAAATTTACCCAAAGGAAATTACTTTAAATAAATCCAACATAAACAGCAGTTGTTGTCCTTTTTTACAATAAGACATTTTCATTTCTAAAGGGATATTCCATGCGACAAAAGAGACGATTTTCTTTCCCTTTATTAAGTTTTGTTTTTTAGACGGCGATTTTTTTTGGCTCCATCCGGTTTACATGTATATACCCCTATTCGTTCAGTATGCACGTGTTTGTAGTTATGTCATAGATTTTTACGAACGTAATCAATACATCACTGGTAAATCATTAGGTATGGGATTTCGTTACTAAACATTGCTTAAACCATTTACTAAATTCTTTCATAGATACAAAGATTTGATTAGTAAATTTTGGCTGTACATGTAGAAAACGATATTTCAAATCCTAAATTTTACAGTTATATTGAACGGAAATTAATATGTCTCCTTTTCGAATGGTGTTTGGGATGTGTTAATACACATCCACGGTTATTTCATATTTAGAGAGTGCTTTATCTATACATAACATGATATATATTTATTATAAGGTTAGATCCTAACGATCCTACTGCCTGTCGATACTTTTCCTTGAAATTTACATTTTACAACGATACATTTTCCTATGGTGCTAAATACATTGTGTACTTCTGTTCGTCATATTTTAAATACCTGAATCCATATTGTTTGACTGAAACATAGTATTTATAAAGCTGCATCAAAACCCACTGGGGTAAAGCTGATGACCGTAACTGCATTCACGGTCATCCCAAGATGTCGGATGAAAAATTAGGTCAGTTTCTGTATTGTCTGTTACAGTGTTTCTATATCATTTTCTTTACAAAGTATACATTGATACGATGTAAATTTATAAAAGATTCACACAGAAATCACAAATTACTACCGAAAAATGTTCAGGAAACGCGAAATTCAATTTGAAAAAATCGCTAAGATGTCCGTAAATCATTATTAAAATATTTTCAAGATGACCGTAACATAAAACAAGGATGACCGTGATTGGTAAACAGATGACCGTAACTTGTAAAAGATGACCGTTATTTGAAAAGAATGACTGTAATTTTTAAAGGATGATCTTAACTTTTAAAGGATGACCCTCAATTCTAAGAATATCCGTATTTGTATTCATAGATTTTTGTTGTGTTTGTCTCAATAGGGGCTTAGTTAACGGATATAAACATGTTTCATCAATTTATTTTTAATTATTTGCCGTATGTTGAGTTCATGACATTGAAAGTAAATTGCAAATTCCTCGTAAACAATGAAATATTTATTGATAACGACTTTAAAATTTTAATACAAATTGACAGAGATACGACGAAAAGTTGAAGAAACAAGAATGTGTCCCTCTGAGGTGTCTCTAGTACATGCCTCATCTACATATATATAAACTTCTATGTTCAGTGGACCGTTAAAATGGGAAAAAAATTGTTATTTGGCATTATGATTAGAAAGATCATATCATAGAAAACATGTGTACCAAGTTTCAAGTTGATTGGACTTCAACGTCATCAAAAACATCCTCGACCAAAAACTTTAACCTGAGGTGGGACAGACGGACGAACGAGCAGACGAACGGACAAACAAACGAACGGACGCACAGACAAGAAAACATAATGCCCATGAATGGAGCATAAAAAATGCTTATCAAACATATGAATATCCGGTAATCGAGCCTGTGTGTATGGTTCCAGAGGAAGCAGATTAAAATCTTAGGTTGTCTTTATATATGAATAACATTGCTATACATACAAATTGACAAAGTTCCCGTCAGTGGTGGAACCAAGGGGGGTCCGGTGGTTGGAACCCCCTTTTTATTCACCGATCAGTGCATTTGAATGGGGACACATAGTTTGAACCCCCTTTACCCTGGGTTGGGACCCCCCTTTTTTTGAAAATAGCTTAATCCGCCCCTGTCCCTTGTGATACGCTATACGCACAAGACCATTTTAAGGATATATTTTGCTGCAGCTCGCCTTCACTAATTTGGTCTTAGTATTTTAAAAACAGGTTCTGTCATTTTACTTGCAAGACAAAATAGAAGACAAATCAAAGACGATATAATATCAATGGGTGTACATCCATTGGAATTTTAAAAAAAGTGCATTTATTATATGTCATTACAAGGAATTCCAGAAATAAAAAAAAAATCTTTTGGCTTTTAGTTGGAGGCTGTTTTTTTTATTATACTTGTAAGGTGTCATTTAATCGCACTTTTGTTGCATGTTTTCCCCACTTTTTCATGCGCATGTCTTGTTGTATGTTCATTTTAAAAATTATACCTCTACCGTAAAAAGTCATGCTTCAATGATTCCCTACATAATCAACCAAATCCCCCCCTAGATCCGCCTTTGTCTACACCATTAATCATTTGATACAAAAAGTAGTTATACAAATATGGATATTTCTTAGAATTGACGATCATCCTTTAAAAGTTATCATTTAGAAATTACGGTCATCCTTTACAAATTACGGTCATCTTTTAACCAATTACGGTCACCCTTGTTATAAATTGCTGATTCTGTTACGGTCATCTCGATTGTGATTTAAGGTCATCTTAACGATTTTTTTTAAAATCGAATTTCCTGTTTCATGCACATTTCTCGGAAGTAATTTGTAATTTCCGTGTGAATCTTTTATTAATTTACATGGTATCAATGTCTCCTTTGTAAAGAAAATGATATAGAAACACTGTAACAGACAATACAGATACTGACCTATTTTTTCATCCGACATCTTGGGATGACCGTGAATGCAGTTACGGTCATCAGCTTTACCCCAGTGAAAACCGATGTATTATCTTAATTGGATTCAAATGTAAATTGTAAACACTATTGAAATTTTTTTGTACAGCTTGTACGGATACCGACATACGATGTTCAAATTCAAACAATATGGATACAGGTTCTAAATATATGACGAAGATATATGCACAATGAAATAAGCATCATAATGCAATGTATTGTTATAAAATGTAAATTTTAAGGAAGTGCAAGAAAACCGATAAAAATGAAGAAAACAAAGTGAATAGTCTATATATCGGTAGACATAGCCAATTGCCGATATACGCCAACCGTATTCTAGAACAACAAAAAGCTTTGCCTAATCATGTCACTTTTATATGTTCCTCGACACGTATGCTTAATGATTTGTCTTAAATGTTACAATTGTAGCATAATGAACTACAGTTTTACTGAATTCAATTTGAATTTTGTGTTGAACCAGTTAAATCAATGTATTTTATCAATCATTTACCCACAGAAAAAGACTTTATCGAAACGAAAATGTTATAAACCGCTTAAAGTTATAAGTACATGTCAATTCTTTTTTTATTTAATCATTCTTTTACACAATCCGAAAAATCATAAAGGAAAACTAAATGTTCAAATGGCAAACATATATATTCAATTGGCAAACATATATATTCCCATCAAAAAAAGAAATGTTCTTATAGAAATAAACTTTCCCATGGGAAGAAAAGGAGTTTCTTTAGAATCAAAGTTCCTTGTGGAATTTAGAATTTCCCTGAGGAACAAACAATTTATAAAAGTTTCCACGGGAAATTGAAGTTCCAAAGGGAACTTTAAGATTGCCATGGGAAAAGTACTTTTTCTCCAAGGGAACTTCAAATTTACCCATGGGAAGTTCTACTATACTCATGGAAATCTTCAATTTCATATTAGAATTGTACTTTAAATCATCTGTAGTGACAACAGTGAAAACAGTAACATATTGGGACAAATAGAGTAAATTTGTTTTAATTATCTATCACTTGGCCAAAAATGTTTTTGGAATGGCAAATGTGTCCCTCACAGTGATATTACCTTATTGTAATTCATCTCTTTTGTTACATACATTTTTGTAAATGAAATTAACGAATGGTTTATAACAAACTAACACTTATGATTTGAATAAAATATGTCATAAAAAGTTATATAGAATAGGTTCATAGGTTAGTAAGGTAAGAAACCCATTATTTATTTGTTCCGCACCAGGAGCCTGATATCCAGTGGTTGTATAACGTTAATGTCTGTAATGCATTTGTTCGTTTATTCATTTTAGTATAAGTACACCAGTTTTCACTTATGAATTTTTTGCAGCTTATTATGTGTGAGTTTTGCTACTTTGTGAATCAACGCAAGGTTCTATCAAAAGGGTCTGCTGCACTCAACTGAGTCCCAGCTGGCGCAACAAATGACTTTATTTAATTATAGTTTAGGGAAAGATCATAAGGGATTACATTTTTTTGCTTGCAAAAGAATTGTTCCGTTTTAGATATGTTATTCCAAAGATTGTAGTCCGGTGTATACGATATCTGGTAAACAAAAACTACTCAACAAAGGTTTTGATCAGATAAATTGAAGACATCGTGTCGGGAGTTAATTATATTTGCTTGTTCAGATTTTCTGAATCAATGTCGGTATTTTATAACTTATTTTTGTTTATGTTAACAACCATATGAGGGAAAACTAATGTTTAAGTATCAATACCTAAGCTATGTTCTTGTCCTCATATGCATGTATTTTTTTGTCACTGAACAATCCATCCAGCTATTCAACCTATCGTCCGTAAGCAAAGAAACAAATTCTTTTAATTATACTTTCACCACAATCATTGTTCAAGCAATTTGTCTGATGGAACTGATACCTTCGTTATACCTTTCTTTTGTAAGGTTTTGTGACGAATCACTGATTTCTGTTGTAAATGACGTCACTTTCACATAAAGAAAAATAACACATGATTGGAGGTTATAAGTCATTTACTGCATAGCACCAAGTGAACATTGATTAAATCATGGAAGTGAAAAGAAATATACTTCCATGTTTGAATTCAGGAATTCTATATTTATAGAAATGTTGAAATTTGTTAACTGTGTTAATTTCTAAAAAATGTTATCCATGAAATAATAAATTGGTTCATATACAAATGTAGTTCCTCACGTTGCTACGTATTTTTGCATCTGTGAAATCAAATTTCAAGTTTAAGTTAATCTAGAAAATCAATTTCGACAAAGAAAGTTTATTATAATAAGTTTTATTTTCATGTGATGTGGAAAAAATATGTGATCATACAATCATATACGCATACTAAACAAACATTATAGTTTAAAAACATAAACGAATGTATTAACTAACTAAAATTACAATGCGAAATTAAAGATCTTATCTTTCAGTTGCTTGTCGACCCGGGTGGTCACTTACAAGTAATATATGCTACATTCAGACCACGCAAACTGTCACATGCAATGAAGCACAGGTAAAATATGTATTAATGAATTAAGAAACGATAGAATTTTTGCATCTATATACCATAATATGTATCTCAATAAATTATATTATTTGAGAAATAAAAAACATCTGTATTCGTGTTTTCTGAGATCTTTGATAATGTAATACATGTAATGCTATAAAAAAAAAATTACGCACACTATGAAAGTGTTATATGAGACTTGGAGTCTATTGCAGAGCAAATAATGTTTCTTTTAAATTCATTCAACATTTTAATTGACACGGAACGAACAGAAACTTCTCATATTGTAAACACAACTTTCGATCGCTGTATACTGTTGTGTTCTCGGGAAGGTGTTTGGTAAATCTTGCCTTTGGGCTGCTGCCTCATTGGCGTATATCACACATCAACACGAGGGTTGCCACATGTGGAGCATAATCCTTACTCTTCAGGAGCACCTGAGAATACTCCCAGTTTTTGGTGGGGCTCGTGTTGCTTAGTTAATAGTTTTCTTTGTTGTTTTTTGTTTGCCTTTTTCATGTTTAGCCATGGCGAGTTTATTTTTGATTAATGAGTTTGACTGTTCCTCTGGTATTTTTCGCCCCTCTTTCATTAATATACATGTAATAGATCATATGTGATAATTCAACTTAAACACACGCTAGTTAATGTAACTTGAAGCTGCACAAAGGTTATCTGTCACAGGGCAATAACTTCGAAATAATCTTTTTTTTCCCACATATTTCAGATAAATGTAAACTGTCAAAAATGATAAGTGATATAGTTCGCCATGCAGTTTTCAATAAATTTCTTTTCGAAATGGTAAACTTGTATAAATCGTTGATCGGCATAAGGCTGATATGAATCTTTGATATACATTACATGTGAACCTGACAAGATACAAATGACGACAGCGCTTGCAATTTGTCAATTATAAAACATTTCCAAGGGACATTCACTAAATTTCTAACTTGTATAAGATATGTGATCTAGACCTCCGATTCACATTCAATACTTAAATACTTATTCTACAAGAAAGGTAACCTTGTGAGTGTTTACACTGAAATATTTCTTCTACAAGAAAGGTAACCTTGTGAGTGTTTACACTGAAATACTTATTCTACAAGAAAGGTAACCTTGTGAGTGTTTACACTGAAATATGCTGAATACAAGTTGTTAACAAAATATTAAAGTGATAAATAGTCCTTATAATATAATAGAGTGGATACATTTGCAATTTTATTTAATTAGACATCCTGTCTGGACTTGGGAGGAATTGCCGCGGAATTTTACAGTACAGAAGAAATGGACGATGCCCTAACAGTTATCACAAGTAAATGTAGTTTATATCAAGTGTTTTAAGCATCTGATTGTTTGTCTACGCCTTTACATATCACTCGCTATATATAAACACAAACATCTCCATCAATGAAACATGTGGTAAACTCAAACTTTACCAATGCACAGTTTTGTGAGAATATTTTGATGTAGAAGTTATTTTAGATACACGTTGCATTTTGCAAATCAAAAACGTGCAGGAAAATTGTGTTTATTGGTAGCTATAATTGAATATACTCTTTAAACAATTAATTTTTTACTATTGTAAGACTTGGTTTGCAAACTCTACTTCATCGTAGTTTATCAGTTAAATAATTAGAATTATACTATTTACCGGATTTGTTATAACAAAAGCAACACGACGGGTGCTACATGTGGAGCAGGATCTGCTTATCCTTCCGGAGCACCTGAGATCACCCATAGTTTTTTTATGGGGTTTGCGTTGTTTATTTTTTTAGTTTTCTATGTTGTGTGTACTATTGTTGTTTGTTTGTCTGTTTCATTTTTGGCCATGGCGTTGTCGATTATGAGTTTGAATGTCTCTTTGGTATCTTTCGTCCCCTTTTTAAAAAAAAATAAGATGTAATATTCTGTTAAACAAAAGTGTCATAAAAAACTGATCAAAGGAGCCAGTCGCACCATTATTCTACACAAGACTCTGCAGTGGCGTCAAAATCTAGACACTTGGAATTCAGTAGTTCAAACGACTTAAAAACAAACATTTCAAAGCATGATAAGTCGCTACAGACAAATAGATAAAACGAAAACTAACTCTTTAATTGGCTGTGCATATATTTCTGTTTCGTTTTTTTACAGGTAACGTGTATGTAGGTGGTTTTCTACAAAATGGTGTTTTCCTTTGGGATGATTCTCAGCAACAAGTTGATAGTGCACTCTGGCTTCCTAATGAACCAGTTGGGGGAGACTGTGTGCAAATATGGAAGGACAAGAAGGGTCTCGATGCATTGAATTGGTGGTTCTATAATTCTGTTTTGTGTCAGCAGGTAATATATATGTCTTAGTTAAAATAAATATTGCCTTTTGCAAATAACATGAACTGATGAACAAAGTTCAATTTGTCACTTGTTAAATGCTTGGTTCACACAAACAAGTAATTACCATGCGTGTCACCAGGATTTTCCTCTTTCCGAATGTTTAAATAATACAGACATTACACAGAACGTAAAGATAAATGTAGTTTCAAGAAATTAATTAAATCTTATATTTCTTCAACTTGCAAAGAAATCAAGGCATTTTCTGTTTTTTTTATAATATTGATTCTAAAATCAGAAGTCTGGAAGGATATTCTTAGAATATATTTTTTTCTTTAAGGCGAAGTGTACGTAATTAAACTACACAATGCATGTTTTTTTAAATTTTACATGTAGATTCTGCTTGTAAAAATAAATCGGAAAATAAAATAAAAAAATGGGGTAACCGTTTTTCGTTTTTGAGATACGAGCTGTTGAAGTTAACAGCATCATACACCAAAATTACAAAGGATATATAGGGAAAATCGTGAAATTCGGCAGGAATTGTTACATTTCCAAGATTTTCTATTATATTAGACAACCGATTTTTTTTAAAATTTATGAGACGATTCT
Source organism: Mytilus galloprovincialis (assembly GCF_965363235.1). Lineage (NCBI taxonomy): Eukaryota > Metazoa > Mollusca > Bivalvia > Mytilida > Mytilidae > Mytilus > Mytilus galloprovincialis. Next base: position 71,149,750 of record NC_134850.1, on the reverse strand, counting down.
AAAATGTCTAAGGAATCGATTGGTGCAAAGAAAGTCCTTAGCAACCGTGCTACTTTCAAGCTATTTCCTGTTAAAGTTGAATCTTGAGTGTAAAAAAAACCAAAAAACAACGACAACGTTATTGACGTCGCCGCAACAGTTACGACGCTTCATATAGTCCTATACTTGTATGAAATATATACCGTTTTGTTGGAGTTCGTGTTGCTCGGTCTTAACTTCTTTATGTTACGTTTTGTGTACTATTGTATTGTATTTGTCTATTATATTCGGGTGCGTGCGGAGATCGCCAAGCTATAAAACGGTTGACATTTTCTTCATTATGAACTAGAACTATTTTCGACCTCGGTGCCTTATTTTTTGTTAAAATCTAAACACTGGGCCTTTTTTTTTTATCAAAATCTTTGTTCTCATAAAACTTCATTTCATCAAGGTCTCTTCTCAGAATATCAGCCATCTGTCTGGCACAGGATAACAAATCAATATTTAAGTAAATTTAAGTTGTGTGGTAATTCTTAGTACATTTGGGTAAATTAATCTTATCTTTGTGCCGCATAAGCATCTCTTTAATTCAACACATCCCTGAGCCACGACATTATATATTTTATGCATCGCATGCTCTTCTTTTTATCACAATCCAGACCGGCTAGTAACCGTTGTATAACTTTACACGTCTGAAGACGAATATTTGCGTGAAACATTTTTGTATGATTTTTATTTCTGGAAATCAATCTGAAATCTACAACAGTCCATTTCCGAAAGTCGGGCTGGACCTTCACTTTTATGTGCATTCGGGATTTACACAAATTGTAACCCGAATAATTCAGTCGTATTTTTCAGCTGATGTACGAATGCTACATTTCTCGTGTAGGAGAAAATCGGACATGGAAAGGGCTTGAATCATTCGAGTTACTCAAATTGAAACTCTGGAATATATTTCTAGCTGTTCGGAATTCGCGGAAACAAATTTTCGGCATTACGGTATTGAATCAATAGAGATACCAATTATTTCTTTTAACAAATTCGAATACCAGTCAGTTTATAGGACTTCAGTTTGAAATAGGGGCGGCAATCCATTCGTTTTATCCAATCAATTGGAAAAGGGGGGGGTCAACATTGATAGTCAAAAAGCCTTGAAATATTCAATAAAAAACGTTGAATGTAAATTATATGAACTCCAAAATCTCATATTATAAGACTAGTAAACCACAGGCTTCTCAATTCTTGTATGATGATGAACTAGGTGAAAACCTAGAGCTGATCGAGTGCGAGATCCTCATGGATAATCATCGAGGTCGTTAAACACCCCTTGCAGTAAACTTTGGTTAAATTTAAAAAAAAAATCGAAATGTAATAGTCTGAACACATTTCACCGCTCATTCCACTAAATATTAAATTGCAGTTACAAGTATCACAAAACTTCCCTGGCCTCTTTTCTTTAACCATAATAGAGGGAGGAGGGGAGGAGGGATCCAGATATTGAAATCCCGGGCTTAAAAACACGAAATCCGGCGAGGTCCCGAATAAAAAAAAATCAAATCCCGACTACCCGAAATTCGGAAATAGAATTCCCGGATCCCGGAGTTCCGATAAAGGTCCTACCCCCTCCCCTCTCGTATTTCTTTATTCTATTCATTCTTAATCTTGAATTGAGACTTGATACTTCAAAATTACATTCTCTCATTTTGAATGATGCACACAGGCACAATAAAAGAAAACAGATTCCGCTATATCTCTTCGAAATTGGAATTCGTGAAAGAAGAAATGACATGTTATATTTTATCTTACAAGTGTACTTTCAATTTCAATATGGTTCTAAATTTAGATTTAGTTTTCCCATAAATTGCGGACGGAATAGAAGACACTTGTTTATTTTCTGCACATGTAGAAAAAGTTGAAAACTGGGAGTTGAATGACATCATTTTTACTTATTTTAAGATAAATGTTAGAATTTTTAAGTTAGTTACTGAGTAATATTTGGGGCATATTTTGTTTATTTTTTGTTTGTTTTCCGTCTTTGTTCTTCCGACTTGTAAGTGTTGCACTAGTGATCAAATTATTCACTTGGTATCGTCTGATTTCTTAATATATGAATATAAGTCATGTCCTTAAATTTTCAATTGCACAAAATACGAACATTTCAACGTCTTTTTGATTAAACAATTAAATTCACACGTCTTTCATTAATTATTTGTAACCTATTATAAAACTTTACGTTGAGTACTGTGTTTTTCGTTCAAGACTACGGCTTTTTAAAACGATATTGTTGGGTCAATTCAGGTTTCATTTTAATTAATTTGATATCAATAGAAGAAAATTTGTTACATGTTTATTTGTTTATTTGTTTATAATTTTGTTGTGAGGCGTTTTTTTCTTTCTGTTGATATCATAAACACGAAATGCCTTCTCCTACGCGTCTAAAACAAAAAAAAACCAGTGTTTTTAAGTCAGGCTGCACACAGAACAACGTACAGAATGCTGTGATTTTTAATTGGAGTTATTTAGATAATTTCTATGAGGTTTAAGACAGCACAGGCGTGCTTGTTGGATTCATTATAGACCACAGAAAGTAGTTTCTCTTTCGTGTGTCCTTTCTTGGAGTAAGGGAGATAACTTGCGTAACTAACGACGAACGTTTTTAATCCCGTATTCCGCTAGAGGCGTGCAATTACGTACTCTTCGCCTTAAGGAATGACTGTAATATTTTTTATGTCTATGAAGAAATAACATAAAAAATTTAGTGCACACTGAATAACGTGCGTAGCGGGTTATTTAACAGTGTGCACCCTATTTTTTATGTTATTTCGAATAGACAGAAAAAATATTACAGTCATTTCTTATAATTTAATTCTAAATTCCATTTAAACCGTAGAAAACCATGAAAAAACTTTGATGACGTCACGGTCACATGACTAAATTATGTCTATGGGCTGATAACAAAATAACGTCAGCCAATCAGAAGACGCGTTATATCCAAAATTAAATAATTTTTAAATAGAGAATTGTTTATTCTAAAATATTTCAAATTTAAAATTTTTTCTCAGTTGCCTAGAGTACAGATTAAGTATCCCCGTTAACAATTTAACCAACTGCCCTAGAAGCAGGCGGATAAAAATTTAACTGTGTTCTTTAAATTGAAAGTTTAGCATTTATAACATAAAAAACTCATATCAAAAATTTATTTTACAGGACAATAAATAAGACCACTGAAATTCTTGACTATCCTCTCCTTTATTTTTTCCAGGTTTGGCATGCCATTCAACCAGGTTTAACCCACTATTTTTTTCTTAAGATATCCTGTACCAAGTCGGGAATATGGCAGTTGTTATCAAATAGTCTTTTCTTTGTATGTTGGCGTTTTTTTTGGTTTCACTTCAGTGTTCCTGTTATTTCTTTGTTTTCTTCTTGTAGTTGGTGTGTTTATCTCAGTTTAAGTTCGTAACCCGAATTTCTCTCAATCAATTTATTGGTTTCGTCATCACAATGAGATATCCAAACTTAAAAGTTAGAAAAAACCTGATAATAACGTGGCAAAAATCGAACAACGATCAAAGACAAGCAACAGTAAACAAAATACAACAAAGAGAACTAAAGACTGCACAACACGAATTCCACAAAAAACCGGGGATCTCAAGTTCAAGGATCTGCTAACAATGTACTCTTCGGGAGTGAAATTAGATAAAAGACGTGCTTTTGAATGTAATCTTCTATGATCCACATGGGAAACTTCTATCCGGAATAAATATCTCAATTATTTAACTTTTATACACATTTCTTTTGGTGGTCAATTTTAAGTATTTTTGTCATATAGCTCTTTAACGGTTTCGGTACTTGCACATCCTCGGATTTCAAATGTTTGATTTTGAGCGTTCATGTGGAAGATAAATCCAGATAACCGCTTCCGACGCATTGCAATTATTTAACGTGTTGTTATCAATTTTTTTTCAGAGACTCTTTCGTTGGCTTTGACCTTGACAGATGATACAGAAAAACATATGTCATCTTCAGTGTTTAAATGTGTCGAAATGTTTTCATCTGTTGCATTAGGAATCATATCATAGCTCAATACTTTAAGTATTATTTTCATGATAAATATAGTAAGAAGTCTTTTATTATTGTAATTTGCATAATGTGTAGTGTATCGTCATCTGTGTTTTTTTTATGAAAAGGAATAAGATTGATATGTGTGATATATTCAGGTTCAATAAATTAAGTGTCTATTAAAGTTGACTTAGCTAAGCCCTAAGGGGTTTCTACCCCAGGTAAAGATTGACTTAGCGGTATATGCATGAGTTTTAACAACTACTGATTCGAAGCTACTGTTGGGTGGACATTTCATGTCCATAGATATCACCAGATCATTTCTGTAAATTAACTGTTAATAACAGTTGTAGAACTTGAAAATAGTCATGATAAAATTTTAGGTGGCTGATTATTGTCAGTATCAAAAATTCTAAACACTAATGTATTTTTATCGCCAGGTATAAATTGACTTAGCTGTACATTTATTTAGCACATGTTTTCAGAGTTGTATGTTATAAATGCTCTTCAACTTTGAAAATTATTTGGATATCGAATTGTTTTGATTCAATGGTTACCGACAGTCTTATGTAGACAAAAGATACGTCTGGCGTAGCAAATTATAAACGGTTATCTTTGATGTGTTTTAAGTTCCAATAAGATTCACACCAAAAGAAATTGTATAAGCTTATGGTTGCTTGATGTAGAATGGAAGATCTATTTGAAATAAGCTATTCTCTCATTTGTCTGGTATACTAAAAAAATGAGGAATACATAAAAATTTCATAATAAATAAATTGCCTTTCTATTTCCAGATTTGTGTAATTTTATGAAATGAGGTAGTAATAATGATATAAAGTTAGAGTATACAACAAAAATTAATATAAATGACAAATTATTCAAGGTACAAAAGCCGGTTTGAAGGTCGTTCGGTATACTACTGTTGCCTTAATTAAGCACAAAATGTTCGGAAATAAATGCTCTTCAACTTTGTATATTGTTTTGATTTCGAAATATTTGTTTTCGAACATTGCCAATAATCTTATAAAGACAAAAGCACGTCTCACGTATCAACTTATAAATGAATGTCCGTCTGGTATATTTCGCTCCTCTTTTATAGATGGATGTTTTTGGTGATTTTCAGTTTCAATAAGATTCACACATGAATATAGTTATCAAAAGTACCAGGATTATAATTTAGTACGCCAGACGCTCGTTTCGTCTACATAAGACTCATCAGTGACGCTCATATCAAAATAGTTATAAAGCCAATCAATACAAAGTTGAAGAGCATAGAGGATCCAAAATTCCAAAAAGTTGTGCCAAATACGGCTATGGTAATCTATTCCTGGGACAAGAAAATCCTTAGTTTTTCGAAAAATTCAAAGTTTTGTATCAGGAAATTTATAAAAATGATCACATTATTGATATTTATGTCAACACCGAAGTGCTGACTACTGGGCTGGTGATACCCTCGGGGACGAAACGTCCATCAGCAGTGGCATCGACCCAGTGGTGTAAATAGTTATCAAAAGTACCAGGATTATAATTTAGTACGCCATACGCGCGTTTCGTCTACATAAGACTCATCAGTGACTCTCATATCAAAATAGTTATAAACACATTTATAGTGGTCAGGGTTGGTTAAAAAACAATTGAAGATCTGTTTGATCAACTCAATTCTCTGATTCGTCGGATATGTATATTCAAGAGAATGATAATCCCTTTCTTCATGGTTAAGTACAAATTTAGAATATTGTAAAGTGCAGAAGGCGCAAATGATCTCTAGATTTGTTTTATTCAAGAATTTGTTTTATTGTTGGTGTAAATTAAATGTTTATAATTGACTCATGACTTCATTTTGTAGTATTTCATTTAAGGGCTAGTTTAAGGGATGGAAGGACTTTCTTTTAATTTGGGAAATATTAAAAATAATGTGTTATAGACTAGATGTAAAGTGACACACCAATACAAAGTATATGTTTCTTGACTGTATGTATGAACATAAATCTTTAAAAAAAATTGAGCGAGGAATTATCATATTGTAATTGCAGTTTCAATAAATAAATAAATTTCATTTACAACAAATTTATTCCTTTCAGCCAATACTTCTTGTCCGGCTTTTAAAACTATTTTATTATGTCTGGGAAATGTTCTAACAAAATGCCTATAAAAGTTTTAAGCTCAAATCATATTTCTGTTGTTTTTTTTATATCGAAATATTTGTATATTTTTAGGTAAATTAATTTAAGTTATTTATTTTCATAACAATATGGGCACAAATTTTACTGCAACAGTAAACTTCAACTTATTTTGATTTTTTATTTGTTTCATAATGCAAATTTTATTCAAATCCAATCATTGTGAAAATACTTTCAATCTGGTAAATGTGCTTCAGGGCAGTTGTAACTCATTTATAAAAAAAAACTCTTCTTTTTGAATTGTAATTAGGTCTACATAATAGGATAATCCCTACTAAGAACATGATTTACATTCCTTCTTCACAATTAAGAGACACCAAATTTTACAATTACATTTGTCAAGAGCACTTTGCTATATTCTAAGTTTAAAACATTAATATAGTTAATTTACTATAGTAATTAGATAACAGTTTTAAACAATAGATTTTTATGAATGTATATTTGTATAATGAAATAATAAATAATATTACTTCGTATAACATTGGTAATCATATTGAAAAATATTTCATTACCAGTTATTGAATGCTGAGAATAATGTCCATTCTTCAATAAACAATCTGGTAACTACAATAATCAGTTGAAAACAGCTTTGACATCCTTATTCCATTAGGAGAAGATTGTTACCAATTGTTTGTATTTGTGCAAGGTTTATAACTATAATATTCTGTTTTTCTCGGACTCTTAGTGACTTATTAACTAAATCCATTGCATGTTGGGTAATTAACGAATTATACTTTATTCTTACATACAGGATATTTTTTTATTATTTGTATAATTAGCTTTTAACTAGCTGTCAGTAACTGTGAGTACTCTGTATTAATGTGTTTTTGTTGTTGTAGGGATGTACATATACATTGTCAGGTCTAGTCTGTGTAGTTGTGACTTGTCTTTCATGTTTTACTGTTACACCCCTGTCCAAGATTTGGGGAGGGCTGGGTGCTCTCTTACATGCTTAACCCCCTACCCCATCCCCACAATAAAACATTCTATATGTGCCTTTCTCAAGTAAGGAGACTGTAATTCAGCTGTTATTGTTTTTTCTTTGTAACATATTTGTATTTCATTCATTGTTTTGTTTTCATAAATCATCACGTTAGATTCCATATTTAAAATGTTTAACATTTGTCCCAGAAACATTGATATAGGGATGGTTATCGCGCAGCGGCGGGGGCGTTAGCTTAATTCTTAGAAGCTTTATATTTAGAAGGGTTGAAGACCTGGATGCTTCATACTTTGAATATAGATGCCTTATGCTACGAAGTCTCCATCTGCCACATGTCTATTGTTTTTTTTTTACCTTATGTACATCGTTCAGTGGCTATTTGAAAAAAAACTAAAGTTTTTTTGTAATGTTAATTTCTCTCTTATTATGAGTATATGATAACTATATTTGGTATATGCCTACCTTGCTATGTCCTCATGCCCATCAGACAGTTTTCACATGACCTTGACCTCATTTGATGAATCAAAGTAAACACGGTTCAGTTCTGGTTGTAAAGTCTATATCTCAGATACTATAGGCAGCAAATCTAGTATATTTGGTGTATGGAAGGAATGTAATGTGTACCTGTCGTAGTGGCAGATGTCATCTGACCTCGACCTCATGTTGGTTGTTTAGTGGTTATAGTATTTTTTTGTGTTTTTATTCTTTTTTTAATACTGTATGCAATTAATAGGTATACTATATTTTTTTGTATAAAATGATTGTAAGTAAACTCATCATGAATAAAAGTGTAAATGTCCTACTGATAATAATCATCTGACCTTGACCTCATTTTGATGGTTCAGTGGTCAAAATTAAGTTTATGCGTTTGGTCTTTTTTATGTCTGGCATGGATCATCTGACCTTGATGATCATTTTGGTGGTTCATTGGTCAATGTTAAGTTTGCATGGTTAAGTTTGATTCTTATATACAATAACCAATATGTAAGTGTATTGTAGGATTGTAAGGTGTACATGCGATAGTAGAGGGGCATTATGTTTTCTGGTCTGTGTGTCCGTTCGTCCGTCTGCCTGTCCGTTCGTCCGTCTGTCCCGCTCCAGGTTAAAGTTTTTGGTCAAGGTAGTTTTTGATGAAGTTGAAGTCCAATCGACTTCAAACTTAGTACACATGTTCCCTATGATATGATCTTTCTAAGTTTAATGCTAAATTAAAGTTTTTACCCCAATTTCACGGTCCACTGAACATGGAAAATGATAGTGCGAGTGGGGCATTTGTGTACTGAGGACACATTCTTGTTGTTTGATATATCAGACCTTGACCTCATTTTTATGAATCATATTAATTTAACGTGTTAGCTGTAGTAAATATTTATATCTAGGACTATCAACATAATATCAATGGTTAGTAAAGGCGAATCATTACAGCATGTGCACTTTAGTTCCTATTGTTGAATTCCTACAGTGACATATAGTTGTTAATTTCTATTTTATGTTGTTGTTGGTGGCGAATTGTCTTATTGGAAAATATACCACATCATTCCTATATTTATACAAAAAAAAAACAAAACAAATAGAAACTTCCAACAGCAAAATCACAGCAGGATTAGATATACATATCTCTCAACATAGAAGAATATGTCAGTGAACTCTTTCTAAGAGTAATTATTGCCCCTTGATGATGATTGTAATGCATTATGTTGTATTTTTGGTAAAAAAAACTAAAGACAGTTAAAATTATAAGTAAGACAAGATCGGTTGACGGGTCAACGTAGTTAAATTCTCATTTGAGTCTTTACAGTCAAAATGTCTTATTGTTATGTCTATTTGTGTATTTCTTTGTCCGTAATGTTCTGGCATTGATTTGAACTGTAGTCCTCTCATTGAATGTTATTAATAGACTGTAATATTTAACAATGCCACAAAAACAGGAGTTCAGGCTAGCCGAAAAACCAGGTCAACCCATCATTTTTTTTATTAAAATGTGCTGTACCATATCAGGAAAGTGGCAGTTGTTATCTTATACTTCATTTCTGTGTGTATGTTGCATTGTCGTTTTGTTTTTTTGTTGCACTTCAGTGTTTCTGTTGTTTTAGTTTGTAACCCGGGTTTGTTTTCTCTCAATCGATTTATGACTTTCGATCAGCGATATACTACTGTTGCCTTTATTGTCATTCTTTTTTTAGCAAACATTTAGACAATAGTGGCAATCTATAAATGAACAACAATACAAGAGCAACAAAAAATAAAGAGATTTTAATCATCGATCATATTATTGTGTTCAATAAAAAGTAATATCACAAAAATACTGAACTCAGGGGAAAATCAAATCTGAAAGTCAATAATCACATGGTAAAATCAAACGACAAAACACATCAAAAACGAATCGACAAGAACTGTCAAATTCCAGACTTGGAACAGGCATTTTCAAATGTAGAAAATGGTGGATTAAACCTGGTTTTAGAGCGCTAAACCTCTCACTTTGTTGACAGTCTAATCAAATTTCGACAATGGTGTGTGAACTAAACAGACACAATAAATAAGATAGTCAAAATATGGGTACAGCAGTCATCATCGTGTAACAGTTTAAAAAGGAACAATTTCACAGAACACATCTTTGCGTATCTGACGTCAGAAAATTTTATACTTCGCATATTTTTGTCGTTCAATGTTTATACAAACAATATCAGAGAGTAGCCGTTGTTGAAATTCACATTGATCCAAGTTAGCGTGACATGCTGTCTTCAGCTGTGATAACTTTAACACTAATAAAGCAATCTCAGTTTAAAGCCTAAAAGTATAGTTTTTTTCTAAATTTTATTTGCTTTTGACAGATTATATCTGTGTAGCCTATTTTTAGAAAAAATAATCCTGAAATACGAGTATTGCTTAATATATTTTATTACATCCATTTAGTTAAATCTGAGAGATTTCTGTTGCACATTGTTACAGTCTTATGTGAAATTGGACATCAACAGATTATTTAAATACAAAGTTTTAGTGTTTATAAATAAATTTTGTGATGCAAACATTTCCAAAATGATAATTATGAATTCAACATTAACAGTTTGAATAAGAAGACAGGTTAGGAAATACTTTATAAAAGAAGGATGAAAAATACCAGATGGACAGTAAAACTCATAAATCGAAAATAAACTGACAACGCCATGGCTAAAAATGAAAAGGACCAATAGACAAACAATAGTACAGTATACTCATGACACAACATAGAAAACAAAACAATAAACAACACGAACCCTATCAAAGATATCCACATACACCAATAGATGAATTGCAACTACTTCTCCCAGGTCTTTGATTAATATCCTTTTGTATATTAACACAATACCTAGAGTTGTCTCTCTTCGGTCATCCAAAACTAAAGTGGAGAGCAATAGATTCTAACAAAAAGTATGTGAACGTTTAATCATTTTTCTAAAACTGAACATTGGAAGATACCAAGACCTTGTTGATAAATATCCCTTATCAACTTCTTAAATGATACACGAAAAGGGGGGACAACGGGTGAATCTGTTATGCTTTTTGGGCAGTTTAACTCTTTGTTATTCAAAATATATGTTTTCTGTTAGGTGTTATTGTCTTATTCCTTGTTAGCTGTTAAAGGACAATTTATTTTTTATCCCCTTCCCGGCATATCAGTTGGGCCTTTAAGTTTTACCCTTGTACGTCTGTACGAACGTTCCAAAACTGGTTTCCTTTTTCTAACTTTAGTTTAACTCAACCAAATGAAACTTATGCACAATGCTAGTTATCACAAAACACAGATCAAATTCGAATTTTGGTGACGTCACTTTATCAGTTCTAGAGTTATGCCCCTACATATAAAGTGAAAAGTTTGCTAGGACTCAAACTTATGCACGATACTTATTCTCATAAAGCAGATCAATTACAAATTTGAGTATCATCACTTTTACCGTTCTTCTATTTTGTCCTTATATAACTTATTATGATATGCAAGCGGGGGAACCGACACATTGGCCATTTATTTTGTTATCTGTTATTGTCAGAATCAAGAATGTATTTGCTGTTAACTGCTATTGCAAATTGGAATGTTAGCATTTTGACTGCTACATTTAAAACAAATATTTTGTCCCCCATTTTATGGGGTTACACTGACACAAATAGATTTATCTATAAGTCACATGTGAACAAGCTCATTTATATATACATAATCTATATGATATTATTCCCAAAATTTGTACTTCGTTTAAGTCTATTTTACCCTATACTATAATGATCTTACTATATTGAACATATTTTGTATTACATGGTTCAATGAATCCAAATATTCTATGTGGACTCTTTGATATTTACTCATAACCACTGGCTATTGGACACACTGCTTGTCTTAATAGTATTTTAATCTGATTCTATCTAATTACACAGTTCACATTTTGACTATATATACTGTACTTTTTAACTATTTTGTCAATGCAGAATTAGTAACACCAGAAACAATAATAAGAGCCGTAGCAAGCATTATAAGGTATTTACATTTAAGGGTTTTTGAAATTAATCTACGGTGATAAGTTTTATTTTTAATATTTTATTTAGTTTCATTTACACTTCTTATTGTATTTCAAACTTTATATTTTCTTATTTACCTGTAATTAACTATCAATGTATAGTATTTATTAGACATTCGTGTAGAAAAACTACATTTGGAATCCAACTCATCAAGTGCCGCTTTCACTAATGAAAGGTACCAGATTATGTATGATTTCCCACCAGAGGTGATGTCCATCCACTGCTAGAAAATAGAAGTTGTGAAACTGAAACATTCTATTTATAATATTATAATGAATAAACTCATCATAGATACCAGGACTTAATTTTTTAAATACGCCAGACGCGCGTTTCGTCTACAAAAGACTCATCAGTGACGCTCGAATCCAAAAAAGTTAAAAAGGCCAAAAAAAAGTACGAAGTTTAAGAGCATTGAGGATCAAAATTCCTAAAAGTTTTGCCAAATCGAGTTAAGGTATGCTATGCCTGAGGTAGAAAAGCCTAAGCATTTCAAAAATTCTAAATTTTGTAAACAGTTAATTTATGAATGTAACCATATATAATTCATGTCAGCACAAAAAGTGCTGACTCCTGGCTGGTGATACCCTCGGGGAAATAATCTCCACCAGCAGTGGAATCGACCCAGTGGTTGTAAATAAAATTATCATAAATACCAGGACTACATTTGGTACATACGTCTATAAAAGACTCATCAGTGACACTCGAATCCAAAAAAGTTAAAAAGGCCAAATAAAGTACGAAGTTGAAGAGCATTGAGGACCAAAATTCCTAAAAGTTTTGCCAAAATAATGAATATATATGTCAATGATACAGAGACCACAACTAACAAATAGAAATAGAAACGATGTTTTCTATACCAGGTTGCATTATCAAAACATCTTTTCCGTTTTTCCATAGTATTGTTAATTTTTGTCTCATTCCATTAGAAAATAGTTCCGTTTTCCTAAATCAACCCTGCCATCAATTTCTTTCCTTTTTTTTTGGTTTGATGAAAACACCAATCAAGATTTTCCGTTTAAAAAGCAATAGGGTTAAAATTGTACAATCAACATTATATTTTCTATCTCTCACTTGATTAAGTACCCTATTGATTTTCGAAGCAATTTACCAAATTCTCGCATACATATTAAAACAAATTCGAATTCAATTACACTGTCGTAGAATAAATGTTTAAAAGACCAGAGAAAACAATCTTCTTTTCCATTTGTCAATTTTTCTAAAGCGACTTGTGATTTATAGGTGATTTAATTTATAGTTTGGTTGACAGTATATAGTGACAGCAATATCAATTTTAGGAGATAAATTGCCAAGTTCTTGTGATTAAGAGCACAAATAACACGTAATAAGATTTGATTGAGAGATCCTTGTGAAAATACTGGAAGATAGATTTCCTGTTTATTACAGGAGGAATAAATTGTGCACTTGTCAAAGAAACAGAATTAATCTTCTTTGATGGGGTTTCGTTGTTGTATTAATAGTGCAATTAGATATTTCAGTTGATAAATTTTTCATAGCATTTCGCAAATGTATCGATAGTATATGGTTCTCCCTTTCAGGAACAACATATAAATAGCAGTCAATCGATCAGTCTCACCATACTATATATGGTTTCAAAGAGGTACAATTATTCAAAAAATAATTGATTAACAACTGAAACTTTATAAAGCATATTTTGAATTTTTTTCAAAATCACGCTTGCTACATTTAACTGTAATCTGGTAATTTAGGTCCAGAAACAGCTGTTTCTTCACCTTGTCTTATGCATGTTGCAATATATTTTGGCAAAATACGTTTTGTTTACGGATCCATCATGAGTTGGTTAAACGTTATGGAATTAAATAAGTGCCAAGGTTTACCAAAATGTTTATTTCCACTAGTTATTAGAAGATGTGTCATGAATGCCAATGTGACAAGTCTCCATCCAAGTCTCAATTTGGAAAGTTAAACAATTATAGGTCAAAGTACGGCCTTCAATACGGAGCATTGGCTCGTACCGAATAGCAAGTTATATAGGGTATCATAAATTAAACCATTCAAAAAGGACAATGAACCATCTAATCTATATACAAAGCAAGGATTGGGACAGATTTATGAACCACATCATCAAACGACAATTACTGAGCATAAGTTCACGACCAAGGATGGAGACAAACAAAAGTAGGAGGCCAAAACGCCCAAATAGACCCAAACCTTAAACACCAGTGCAACATCATACCACAAAAAAAAGACACACAATAAAACAACAACCGAACATATTCCCTTAAAATTTTTCGAATGCGTCATTACTTAAAGACATTGCAAACGCACTTTATGTATAATTCCAGCGGTACTTTGATAGTCTTTTATTTTCCGCAAAATCATGCGAAAGCATGTTAATAGATCGCAGCTTACTTTCATAGTCTTACAAACAATGATTTCCCTTTACAGAGAGTTTTAATCAAAATCTATTTGGATTAATTAAACAAATATATCATAGGGGTACATTTTGTGTATTACAACATGTAGCCGCTGGTGACATTTCACAGTCACTTGAATAGTATTTTTCGCAAAAAAATATTTATAACATACAATATGCTTTATCTTAAAAGCACTCCGTCACATTGGCATGTGAAACAAGAGGTTAATTACAAAATACAATCACATACAATTAACATGATATATTTGTTTATTGAAATCTGAGACTGAAAGAATGGGTTAACACAACAATTAGAAATACATTTATTACGCACATAGTAAAAAACACGCATTCAAAAGTATTCCTGATAACAACTTTAATAAATATTGATGGCTCATGTGCCAAAATTACACATCACTTCAGCGATAATAATAACAATTCGGTTGAATTATAACACAAGCAGATCCATGAAGGTGTTAGTATCCTCTGACCGCTGAAGACGCCCACTATATTGTGATTTCTGAAAATGTAAAGTCAATTTAAATGAATAATTCAAGATTGGGTTATTGAATTCCTTGGACAATATTCAATACCTTGTCCGTTATCTATCTAACCTTGAGCAACAATCAGTTCTATAGTTTCATTGGTCCTATCTGTAATGTGCCATATCTAAATAACATTAACGGTACCAATTTTTCTGCACCAGATGCGCATTTCGACAAATAATGTCTCTTCAGTGATGCTCGTGGTCAAAATATGTAAAATCCAAAGCTTATATAAAAGATGTAGAGCTATAATTCAAACGTTCCAAAAAGTATAGCCAAATCCGTGACAGGAATCAGAGCTTTGCATGAGGGAGATACATTCCTTAATTTATAATAACTTTTAACATGTTGTAACAGCAAATTTAATAACACAAAAAATCCGTATTTTCATGCCAGTACCGGAGTACTGGCTACTGGGCTGGTGATACCCTCGGGGACTAACAGTCCACCAGCAGAGGCATCGACCCAGTGGTAGTAATAACATTAACGGTACCAATTTTTCTGCACCAGATGCGCATTTCGACAAATAATGTCTCTTCAGTGATGCTCGTGGTCAAAATATGTAAAATCCAAAGCTTATATAAAAGATGTAGAGCTATAATCTAAACGTCTATTTAGATTTGTCATCAAATAAAATCTGGTCACTTTCAAAAACCCTGTTTTGGAATTTGCAGAAAATAAAAGTAATAAGTTTATAGACAATTTGTTAACTGACCTTAATTCAAATTTTCAACATTTATCAGATTTGACTTACTTAGATATGTCAGAAAACCAAATTCTTTACGTATCCAAAGAAACAAGAGATGACATAAGTCACCGTACAATCATGCGTTTAAAAATAAACCTTTCCAAAAACCCGATTATGTGTTCTTGCGATTCACTGAAATTCATGAAATGGTTACAATTAAATCAACGTGTATCTAAAGATTTTTCTCAATATCAATGTCCAAATACGACTAATTATGATACCTTAACAGATGTCGTAATATATCTTGACCAAAAATGCTCTACACATACCGTTTTGATCATGGTGATTTTATTTCTTATTGTTGCCTTTATTTTTTCCCTCATAATTGTTATTATATACAGAAAGAGATGGAAAATAAAATACTGGTACTATATTGTGAAACGTTATTATTTTCAACATGATTATATGCGATTGGGAGAAAGACAAAGATACAAATTTGATGTTCTCCTTTCTTACGCTGAAGAAGATCGTCTTTTCATTATTAAAGAGGTGTTCAAAAATTTAGAAGAGAACGCAGATTTTCGTCTGTGCATTCATGAACGGATTTTATTCCAGGGTGCGATATCGCAGACAATATCATAAATGCTATTCATCAGAGTAGGAAAGTATTTTTCGTTGTTACTCCTTCTTTCGTGAAGTCAAAATGGTGTATATATGAACTACATATGGCTTATATAGAATGTGTTGTTTCCAGGCAAGGTGTTGACTGTATCATTATGGTAATAAAGGAAAAAAATAAGTGAAAGAAACATTCCTAGAAAAATGTATGACATCATGAAAGACGAGAGCTACATAACATTTCTGGATGTACAGAAAATGTACATATGTGCATGTATACATATATGTGTGTGTGTGTATATTATGTGTATTATACATGCTTGAGAATATACAAATGCTGATTTATATTCCAATAGTTAAGTTAACAGTATCATAGCCAAAACATAAAACCTTTAAAAGAAAAAACATCAAAAACAAAACAAAAAACATTACATGGGAACTAGTGACTACACGAACTTCACCAAAAATCGAATGTATTTGTGTTTTGTTCGTCTTTCCATATTGTGTTTGTTTAGCATGACTATTCTTATGCTCTAGGTCCTGCTTGTTTATAATTAAATAAAAAAATGGAATTTGAATAAATGTTAATGAATTTGATTCACATTTGTTTTAAATAGTTTGGATAACACAGTATGTGACGAAGCGGATAATGTTTGATGTATAGATTTCATTGAAGTTGTATATATTGTTCATTTTAATTTGGTTATGTCTTGATTTGTATTCTCTTTACGAATTAATACGCTTTTAACGAAAACGAACTAGTGTTGTACTTAATTCATTTTACAATCTTTACATAATTGGTATCAAGTTGTATTTCATGTTGTGACTTTTTTTTAAAGATTCTATGTTTTTACAAATATGTTTCACTATTTACCCCAAATATAATTCTAACGTTGGTTAGTTATTATTTACGATACTATACCTAATAGATAATAATAATACTAAAAAAAAAACCTAAAAGGCGTACAAAAGAAAAAAAAACAACATTAAAGGCAGGGACAAGTTTCAATATATATATATATATATATATAAAAAAATCCAAAATATCCAGCTAAGGTCGTGAGCACATTGTGGTTTGGACTACATATTTTCAGTGATACTATTTTGTGACAACCTTTTAAATTTTAATATCCAAAATCTGTAAAGAGTCATTATATGTTCCCTAGACACCAGTGAAATATTATGTAATATTTATTAAACATGACTCGGTACTTAAACATCCCGTCAATGAGTTTGTACTATCTTTCATTGTTTGCTGGTGTGTTTTGTATATGCGACGTTTTGTGTTTCTTTGATTCTTATATCGTAACTCTGTACTTAAAAATATACCGTCAGTATGAGATTGTTCTATTATATGTCATTATGATATATTTCTATTATAAATTAGAAAATACGTTGAACCGAAAAACGTCAAAAACGATATATAAGTCTAAAAATCAATCGCGTAGTGGATTGGACTTTTTGTGGATTCTTATAAATTCTATATAACTTTTGGATAGTTTTAAATCTCGGTCTATTTCTGAAATCTATTCTTATATACTTTTGATTTTTTAACCCTGTATGCTAATATTGACCATCTGAAATTTAAGATTTTTTTGGATAAACAATGAACGTTAAAAATATGTGACGTATATAATTTTCTGACGTCAGACACGCGATTTAATGCATGTTTCTGTAGATAGATGTTTTTGTGCTCTGTTAAATTGTTCCTTTTAAAATTGTTACACGATGATGACTGCTGTACCCATGTTTTGACTATTTTATTCATTGTGTCTGTTTAGTGATGCATCATTGTAAATATAACGGTATTTGATGAGTCTGTCAACAAAGTGAGAGGTTAAACGCTATAAAACCAGGTTTAATCAACCATTTTCTACATTTGAAAATGCCTGTACTAAGTCTGGAATATGTTAATTCTTGTCCATTCGGTTTTGATGTGTTTTGTCATTTGATTTTGACATGTGATTATGGACTTTCAGATTGGATTTTCCTCGGAGTTCAGTATTTTTGTGATTTTACTTTTTATTCATACTCACGACAATGGAAGAGGGACGAAAGATACAAGAGGGACAGTCAAACTCATAAATCGAAAATAAACTGACAACGCCATGGCTAAAAATAAAAAGACAAACAGACAAATAATAGTACAGAAGACACAACATAGAAAACTAAAGACTAAGCAACACGAATAGCCGTTAAAAAGTTTGTGAAATTGCTGTTTAAATTGCTAAGATAACCAACAAAAGAAACACACTGATAAGGAACTACCAATTACACGGTCACACTCTAGATGCAGTTGAGCATGGGAAATACCTGGAAGTCACCATAAAGCATGATCTACAGTGAAAGACACATATCAACCAAATGGTAGGCAAAGCATCAAGGACACTAGGCCTCCTGAGAAGGAACATAGGACGATGTCAACCAGAAGTCAAAGCTAATGCCTACATCACCATGGTCAGACCAACCCTTGAATACGCTTCCTCTGTATGAGACCCTTACTAACAAAACCTTGAAAAAGATCTAGAACAAGTACAGAGAAGGGCAGCTAGGTTCGTCTTCAATGACTACCAAGACGTATCCCAAGGTTGTGTCCGCTCTTTAATGGAGAGACTAAGATGGGATCCTCTTTAAGATTGCCGTTGGAAAGAACGCCTCACAATGGTCTACAAGATCCACAATAGATTGGTAGATATTGACCCCTCAAACTATTACAAACCCGGAAATTCAAGGAACAGAGGAGGCCACCACATACACCAACAGCGTACTCTGAAAGACCAATACAGGTACTCCTTCTTCACAAGACAAACCAGAGAATGGAACACTCTACCGGAAAAAGCCACAACAGCAACTACGTACACTAGAAAAGTTCAAGGCCAGCCTTACCATCCTGGCAGAGGCCTTGACAGGAGCTTCTCATACCTAGAACTCCTTAGATCCCAGATGTACATAGTTTTATTTGTAAATGATTTTCCTGTAAATAGTTACTGCTGTTTTTATTAATTGAGGAGGGAAGGCCTCATGATTTCACGGGCAAGAGTCATTAATATACACTCAAGAAGAGTCCGATTCTGTACTGAAAGAAGAAGAAGAAGAACTCACAAACATACTCTTTACTACATTTACAATATAAAAGATAAACAGTATTTGGTAAGGATCACAACACTCGTTACAGTTGATGATTATTGATAGATGATTTACATCTGTTGATTAAAATAACATATATATCAGGACAATAACATGATATCAAAAATAGAAATATAGAACCAGGTTTAATCCATACATAAGAAAATGCCTATACCAAGTCAGGAATATCACAGTTGTTTGCCATTCGTTTTATATACTGGTATTTTAAATTTTGATTTTGTCATTTGATTAGGAACTTTCAAGTTCGATTCTTTTTTGGTGATTTTACCTTTTTTGGTACTTAACCGACATGATGAGTGAGATTTTATTATGCCTCACAATGTAGCAGCCCTCCCGGGACACGTTCATCTGCCTCCGTGTCCACAAATCTATCTTGTAAATCATAAATTCCACATGCGTAGTTTAAACAATTCAGAAGTCTTTCGGTTTACCAGGTAGTCTACCATTTCTAGCAGTCGTGCAGGAACGCTATCACGACACCAAAGAAACGGTTACTCTAATTTGGAAAATATCACATATTGTATTTATCTTGAAGGCAAAGATGTGTTTAATGCAAATAAACACAATATGAACGCATTGGATATATATATATATATATATATATATATATATATACAAGTTTAAATTGAAACGTACGTTGAAACCTATGATTGCGTTCGATAAAAACCGCAATTTTTATACGTGTGCATGTAAAATAAATTTCGTTGTAGAAGGGTCTAAAAAGAGCACAAACAACATTTTCCAAAAGACCAAAAAGGTGAAAAAGTATATTTAAACAAAACGCATTTGACTAACAGGTCGAACAACTAATGTTCTTTAACCCTGCTGACTGCCATTGGCGATTGCCAAATAAAATTGATCACGAGATATAACAAAATGGATCTTAATATAAATTTAATACTAAACAGAAAACAATAAAATTGTGGCCAAGATGTTATGCCACAAACACAAGGTGTCAATATATTTTGTTGTACACCAGATCTAGATTTCGACTATATATGTCTCTTCAGTGATGTTAGGGATGGAAACGGTATTTGGAAGGCCATATAATTTACCCTCAATTTAAGATAGACTCTTAAATTTTAAGAGTCAATATAGGATGAACGGATCATATAAACCATAGGGAAACTATGATACAAGCCCAAACGAAAAAATATAAACAAGTCTAAATTGAAACCTACGTTCAATATATCAAAGAGGGACAAAAGACTACAGAGGGTCGTTCAAACTCAAAAGTCAAAATTAAACTGTCATGGTTAAACAAAAAAGACCAACAGACAATAACAGTACACAAAAACATCGAAAACTAAAAATTAAGCAACACAACCTTGCGAAAAACTGGGGTTAATCTCATGTGCTCCGGAAACAAATCCGGGCTACAAACTCAAACCAAGGGAATCACATCAACTATATGAGGAAAACACTTGAACACCAGAATTAATGATCTGCAACAAAAACAACCGCCAACATTCATAAGCACGGACTGTTTGATAACAAATGACATATTCCCAATTTAGTTGAAGATAATTTAAGAATAAATGGTGAGTTGAACCTGATTTTATTGTTAGCCAAAACTCCGCGTATATGGAAATGTTTAAAATATCGCTGAAACGACCACATAACGTGGTTGGAATACAGTACAAATAAATGCAAGGACATAGACATACATAAATAGATTATTAAATAGTTACTAAATGTTAACAGCAGAACAGCTTACATCTTCAATGAATTTACGACAGTCACACAATTGTACCAACGCCACAAAAAGGGGCGTATTTCTAAAATGGAATAGGTTTGTGTAATTGTATACATGTACAAGAATATACAATTGGGAATAAATAATGATATTATGTTATTTAGTTTCTTACCATGACAAGAGTATTAATAGTTATCAAAGGTACCAGGATTATAATTTAGTACGCCAGACGCGCGTTTCGTCTACATAAGACTCGTCAGTGACGCTCATATCAAAATATTTACAAAGCCAAACAAGTTCAAAGTTGAAGAGCATTGAGGATCCAAAATTCCAAAAAGTTGTGCCAAATACGGCTAAGGTAATCTAAGCCTGGGATAAGAAAATCCTTAGTTTTTCGTAAAATTCAATGTTTGTTAAACAGGAAATTTATAAAAATGACCACATTATTGATATTCATGTCAACACCGAAATGTTGACTACTGGGCTGGTGATACCCTCGGGGACGAAACGTCCACCAGCAATGGGATCGACCCAGTGGTGTAAATAGTTATCAAAGGTACCAGGATTATAATTTAGTACGCCAGACGCGCGTTTCGTCTACATAAGACTCATCAGTGACGCTCATATCAAAATATTTATAAAGCCAAACAAGTTCAAAGTTGAAGAGCATTGAGGATCCAAAATTCCAAAAAGTTGTGCCAAATACGGCTAAGGTTAATCTAAGCCTGGGATAAGAAAATCCTTAGTTTTTCGTAAAATTCAATGTTTTGTAAACAGGAAATTTATAAAAATGACCACATTATTGATATTCATGTCAACACCGAAATGTTGACTACTGGGCTGGTGATACCCTCGGGGACGAAACGTCCACCAGCAGTGGCATCGACCCAGTGATGTAAATAGTTATCAAAGGTACCAGGATTATAATTTAGTACGACAGACTCGCGTTTCGTCTATTTAAATAGAATTAAGTTTGTAATGGTGTTAACAGTGTCGGCTTTTCTTATGAATTAAAACTGTAAATAATCAAAAGCATATTGTAGTTTTTAAATTAAAATTATATAAATGAAAAAGCTGACTTATTATCTTAACTTTTACACCATGCAGAAAATAAACATAACAAAGCTGCAATAAAAAGTATTAAACATTTATCCGCGTAATCATTTCACATTTACAATGTTGATATTGAAGCATCTTATCTATAATTTCTTTCTTTCTATTCTTTAACAAAGAAGGATTTTTACGTTTAATTTCTTAGGTTTTAAAAAGTCCTTTGGAATGCCATTATATGCAAGTCTTGAACAACGACTATTATCATTTCATATTCACAATACTTTGTATACCGTTAAAAATTGTATTTCATGTGTAAATAAATCTCCCTTATTATTACTTTACAATCTTTAAAATATAAAACAAATATAATATTTTGAATAACTAAATGTTCGCCAGGGTGTAAGAAGATTTCAATTGCACTAAGTGTAGTAATTATATCTAAAATTGGCACAAAAGTTTACAAACACGATCAAATAATAACTTCGTCGGCTTGCAAAGAAAATAGAAACACATTTAATTAATTTATACTTTGCTTAACCCATGAATATGTTTACAAATTGAATGGTTGTGAAGTTGACAATTTCACACAGTATTTAATGCGTGAGACACAATTGTAAAATACAAAGCTGATCACAGGTGTATGGAGCGCGCCATTATGTTTAGGTAGCATTGTAGAATTTTTGTTCTTACTTGTAAATGTAATATGGGCATTGTTCTCCTATTATATCTACATACACCAGTGTTGTATTCTAACCAGAGGTAAATATATTTCATTATATTGCTGGAAATGTTTTTATTGTGATTCTTCCTTTTTCTTTTTCTTGTGTTTCTTCTCGTTCCTTTATTTTGTGTTTCTCCCTTTTTTCCAGCCTCTTCGTTTAATTGCACACTAGTAACACTCTTAATGCAGATCATAGTGACACAAGGGATAGGACTTTCTTACTTTTAAAAGGCAAACTAACGTTGATAATCGATTTTTTTTTATCCTATTGTAATTCTAATTGTTTGTATTGCTATTGCGAAACATACAATAATGTTATTGTACCTAAACATCATTGGACAAGATATCTTCATATGCTAAAGATAATTCAAAAAAGAAAGTCCCTTATCACATGACAGGTTCAAAAGCTGAAAAACATCAAACAAATGTAATTTTCTTATTTAGAATTTGCAACCGAAGATTATGATTATTCTTTATTCTTTATTTTTGAATCCTGTTAACAGTACATAGATAGAATTGTGATTACAAAAGCTGATCAGATGTGGATCGAGGCATATATGTTTATTGTTTATGTATTGCAATTTCTTTTTCGTCCGTTTTAATATAACATTGAATTCAAACTAATTAATAATAATGCACATTGCTTCTGTTCTAACTTTTATCATAATGATTACATATTGTGCAATTGAAGTGTTAAGAATAAACCTTCACAATTTATAGTGTGTCAGTATTTCATGTTTCTGAAATGTTCACCTGTTAAACCAATTTTCTGACAATGATATTGTTATTTTCGCTCATGCATACTTGTTTTTTTATTTTTGTGTTGCACGGATATTTACTAATGACCTCCTTTTCTTTATAATAACAATATCAACACAACAGGTGCCATATGTGGAGCAGGATCTGATTATCCTTTTGAAGCACCTGCAATCATCCCCAGTTTTTTGTGGGGTTAGTGTTGTTGCTGTTTCCCTATTTGGAATATTTTTTCACGCATGGTAGTCAATATAATGACATTTGATGTGACTGTCGTACAAGTTAAAGGTTAGCGGTATAAAATCAGGCTCAATCCACCATTTTCGACATTTGAAAATGCCTGTAACAAGTCAAGAATATGACAGTTTTTGTCCATTCGTTTGATGTGTTTTATCATTTGATTTTGCCATTTGATAAGGAACTTTCCGTTTTGCATTTTCCTCGGAGTTAAGTATTTTTGTGAGTTTACTTCTATAAAACTAGTGTTTCTTTTAAAGAACTTACTATTTCATCTTTTGGAATTATAAAATCCTTATATTGAATTATTGGTTTATTCAGGAAACTGTATTAAACCTATGTTCAAATCTCATTACTAAATGAAAAAGAAACGACAAATCAGAATAACAAACCACAATGGAGGAAATCGCATTAAATTCCAACAGCGGCTGTGCCGATAAAGATAGCGCCCCCCATTGAACGAGAATCACCCACAACTCGAACTTAACATACACTATCAGAAATATGTCAAGATAGGTAACATGATAGGTCAAATGTAATTCCGTCCTTTTTCTTTATACCTCTGACATTTCATTGTGTAAAGCTCACAGCCCGACATTTGTAATCAATGTTACTAATTTGAGTATATCAATTCAGGCATACGATATGGTATAATATATGTTATTAGTGAGGAATGCGAATTTGACAATTGAGAAGTTGAATCATCAGGTTTTGCATATATTTTAGTTTGTAGTCGTCAAAATCAGAGGACATAATATGAATATGACATTCTAGTTTCAGTAGTATTTGTATCCGTACATTTCATTTCATTTCATATTTGTTTATTTTTCAGAAAAAAAATATGCACATTATTGTAATTATCCTTCTGAGTTATTCATTCTACAATGTCTATTCAGACAGTTCATGTTCCACGGAGCCAGCGTGTGAGTGTATTATACTTGACGATGGGATATATGCAGACTGTAGGGGAAGGCAGTTAAACTCGTCGCCTTCTTTCAACGAAAACGTCACTTCAATCAATCTTAGTTTCAACTATCTAACTTGCCCTCCGTCAAACGATAATTTACCAGAGAGTCTTAGACACCTGAATGTTTCAAACAATAGGATATATAACTTATCTTTGGAGGGAAAGCAAATTATTTTTTGGAAAATAACCGGCCTCCTTGCTTTAGATTTATCATTTAATGTGTTATCAATAGATGGAAGATCCTTTTTTCCAAACATTTTTTCTAACTTCTCCCGTTTGGAATTACTAAATATATCCAGAAACATAGTTCCAGAAGAGGGATTTCAAGATTTTCATAACGTATTGAGACCACTGATTTCATTACGATTCCTCTCTGTTGATAGTTTTGTTGATATTTCATTCGGTAAAGGTTTTAGAAATTTGAGGAATCTAAAATCCCTAAAATTAGCTGGTGTTTGCAATATTACACGGACGTTTATCATTACGGAGGACCTTTTTATGAATCTGCCATTTCTGGAGCACCTCGATCTCTCTACACTTGAAGTGTGGACAAATATATATCATGATTCTAAATCGAATTGTTACTGTTCCTTGACAAGTATTCATAGAGGGGCCATTGCCAAACTTACTAATTTGAAATATCTTGACATATCAAATAACAGATATCTTGGACTATGTGGAATTCGTAATATATCAAATGATCTTATTCATACAAACATAGAAATATTTAGGGCTAACAATTTATACTGTGAAGACAGTCGATCTGTAACATTGTATTGCGATGATATCAAATATCTACGAAACACGTCCCTGCAAGAACTTTATATTGATGGAAATAATATCGCACTTGGACAGCCAGCAATACTTACGTACATGCCAAAATCTCTGAAGGTGTTAAGTATCAGAGAAAACCGTTGGGGATTAGGAATTTATACCTATTATCCATATGATAACATGATAAACTTAGTTCATATTGATATAAGTAATATAAATAACGACGAAATGTCCCAATCCCCAATGGCAGATCATTCTTGTTGTTCACATTTTCTAGAGGATGTATTATGCGATAAATCAAGGATTGAGAACGTTACAGGCGACAAGGCTGCTGGTGCATGTGCTTACACTCCTAACAAATACAACAATAACATTGCAAGTAAAATACCAGAGGCAGTCTCCAACAAACCAGACCCATGGAAATGTCTACCAGGGTCTGATATCGATGTTCACTATATCATGGTTCCAATGAATGTCGAATCAATCGTAATGAATAATTCAAGATTAGGATACGCATTTCGCTGGACAATATTTAATACTCTGTCAATCGTTAAACTTACATTAAGTAACAATCAATTCTATAGTTTCATTGGTCCTATCTGTAATGCGACTAACCTCAAATATCTTGACCTTTCTGGTAATCGATGTTCCTCCCTTACACCATATTTTTTCAACGCCTTACCATCTTTGGAAACTCTTTTACTACACAATAATCTCTTAGGTCTAGCAAAAACGCTTCACAGCCAAAATGCGAGCTTTGTTTTTGGTACATTGACTGATCTTCAAAATTTAAATTTGTCAACAAATAAGATATCGTCACTTTCTTCCGACATATTCTGGAATTTGAAGAGCATACGGCAAATAAGTTTAAAAGACAATTTGCTGAGTGACTTTCATGTAAAATTAGACTATATGCCCCATTTTACTGATTTGGATTTATCGGAAAACCAAATTTTTCAGTTATCAAAGAATTCCACACTTTGGATTAGTCAAGCCATTCGTAGAAGTAAAAATTTGAAAATTAATTTATCCAACAATCCGATAATTTGTTCTTGTGATTCTTTAATTTTTCTAAAATGGCTGCAAAAGCATCATCTGGCATTTAAAAATTTCAACGGATACAAATGTTTTAATACCAAAACATTTAAGACATTAAAAGATGCCGTCATCTCCCTGGACAAATCCTGCCCTACATATACTACTTTGACTATTGCTATATTGCTTCTGATAATATCTTTCTTGGTGATTCTCATTATCCTTATTTTATATAGAAACAGATGGAAATTGAAATACTGGTACTATATTGCGAAACGTAAGTATTTTCAGCATGACTATCTGCTATTGGAAGATAGACAAAACTACAAATTTGATGCTTTTCTTTCTTACGCTGACGAGGAACGTATTTTTGTTATTAGGGATGTGATAAAAAAGCTCGAGGCAAATGAGAATTTCCGTCTGTGTATTCATGAACGGGATTTTATTCCCGGGTGCGATATCGCAGACAATATTGTCAATGCTATCCATCACAGTCGTAAAGTGATTTTCATAGTTACTCCTTCTTTCCTTAAGTCAAAATGGTGTATTTACGAACTGCATATGGCTTATATTGAATATCAAGTTTCCAGGCAGGGTGTTGATTGTATGATTATGGTTATAAAGGACAAAATAAAAGAAAAAGACATTCCAAGAGACATGTATAATATCATGACGGATGAGAGCTACTTAAAATTTCCGGACAATGAAGCAGACGAAGTAACTTTTTGGGAACGTTTAATCGATTCCTTACGATAGATAAGGACAGAAAAGGACAGGGTTTCTCTATACATACGTGTATAAAATACAAGGAGCGTGTATGTGTGCTTTAGAGGAGAACAGAGTGATAATATTGTCTCGTGAGTATGTGTGCCTTAGAGGATAATAGACATATATAACTGTTTCGCTAGAGGATAACATAGAGATAACACTGTTTCGTGTGTGTGTGTGTGTGTGTGTGTGTGTGTGTTAGAGGATAACATAGAGATAACACTGTTTCGTGTGTGTGTGTGTTAGCAGGTAACATAGAGATAACACTGTTTCGTGAGTATGTGTGCGTTAGAGAATAACAGAGAGATACCACTGTTTCGTGTGTGTGTGTGTGTGTGCGTTAGAGGATAACATAGAGATAACACTGTTTGATGTATCAAAAACAATGTTATATGATGTCACATAGAATGCATATTTTGAACGAGTTCCTTCTTTAAGTGTGGGGTATTTTAGTCTGGCTTTATAATTATTCACTAGACTATATTTGTAAATGTAGTTGATTATTTTGTTCACAATTCAATGTTTTGTGTTTTTATTATAAAGAACTAGGTCCTGATAAAGAAAAGGTTATGGTGATATTTGAGAATTGATACATCGTACATAATATCGTCTTTTACTTTTGTATGTGAAAGTTTTTAAAGACTCTGATTCTTTTGACACTAGAAATATCAGCCATATATATTAAATCAAATCAACTTTAAAAAAGAAAATACTGATTCTTGACCAATTCAAACATTTACCCGTTATCTTCAAAACTACAATTTATAGCTGCAACTGTAGACAAAAAGAAAAAAAGGCAGCTTTCCGTTAATTTTAATATATTCATATGACTAAAACCATCCCCATTATAGGAAGTATGCTGTATGACAATTCATATCATTTAAAACATTATCCGTAAATGAACATATTAACCTTACAGATTTATTCAAGATTTCATGATCTTAATTTCTAAAGAAACCGATTAAATCTAAAGGAAAAGTTGTCATACATATTTATTTTGGGTCAGATTTTCACTTATTGAAGTATGACAGTCTGAATTATTTATATCGACATATGAAAGAAAAAACACTGGAGATATTCATATCTAAAAGATTGCATTGTTTCATTTAAAATTCGGTCAATGGAAAATAATAGTTAAAACAATGCAGTATACAACTGCTTTGAGGCATGAATTTATTTTTGTTTGACAATAACTAATTTGTTTTAGTTTTGCAATGTCACGTGTATTGATTGCTCTATATAACTATTTTGTTTTTATGAAAATATATCTGGTACGTTTTCTTGATAATCTCTATATATATTTTTAAATCTATTTTTGGTATGTCTATTGTCTATAATAATATGTGAAAATCAAAGTTATAAATAAAAGAAATAATTATTTATACTTTTTCTTATATTAGAATACATTTTTGTCTTCAAATGTTTAGAATTTCGATTGGCGTTTTCAACGTACATGATGCTTTGTATGGACATTCAATCAACTCTTTCATATGGAGTATATATCTGAAAGCGGAAACGACAATCAAGGCCTTTTGCTTCCAATCCTAATTTCCTTAATAGAGTGTTGCTGCAAACGAGCAAGTCGTTAAACTAAGAGTTCCGAGTGGAAATCACCTCTTCGGACATTTTAAGGATACCATCACGTGTTGTTCACCTTGATGGAATGTCTGTTTAACAGATGACGAGGGATACATTCAAATTGTCGCTATCACCATCTCGTCCACATGATTTACAAAATGGTTTCTACATGTTCAGCATGATCTGCTTATTCTTCCATTGGATCTTAGATCAAGCCCAGTTTTGTTGTAAAGGGGTTGGCGTTGCTTTCACCTAAGATAGAAGTGTTTTTATTTGTGCTTTAAGATTATCCAATATTTATGTTGTTTAATAAAGGCAATACCGCTGTTCAAACTCACAAATCCATGGACAAAAAACAAAATCGGGGTAACAAACTAAAACTGAGGAAAACGTATTAAATATAAGAGGAGAACAACGACACAAAACTACAATGTAACACTTACAGAAACGGACCAAGCATCAGAAAAAATCCCCCGAGAATAACAAATATAACATCAAAACCAAATACGTGAATTTGGGATAGACAAGTAAACCGCTAACAGTCGTCTTTTTGCATGTAGTTAAAAACGTGTTTTAATATCAAAATTTTACATACGATAAAGTGATGAAAGATCACTCAAGAGCATATTTTATGTTCCTGATGTTTTGCAGAGCTTTTGCTGTCCATTCGATTAATCTATATGATGATTGTATGCTGTTGTTTGATTTCTTTTTACTATGACGTTGTCAATTCCTTTTTGATTTGTTTTTACTATGGCGTTGTCACTTCCTTTTTGATTTGTTGTTATTTTGGCGTTGTCAATTCCTTTTTGATTTGTTGTTATTTTGGCGTTGTCACTTCCTTTTTGATTTGTTGTTATTTTGGCGTTGTCAATTCCTTTTTGATTTGTTGTTATTTTGGCGTTGTCAATTGCTTTCTGATTTGTTTTTACTATGGCGTTGTCACTTCCTTTTTGATTTGTTTTTACAATTCCTTTTTGATTTGTTTTTACAATTCCTTTTTGATTTGTTTTTACTATGGCGTTGTCACTTCCTTTTTGATTTGTTGTTATTTTGGCGTTGTCACTTCCTTTTTGATTTGTTGTTATTTTGGCGTTGTCACTTCCTTTTTGATTTGTTGTTATTTTGGCGTTGTCAATTCCTTTTTGATTTGTTGTTATTTTGGCGTTGTCAATTGCTTTCTGATTTGTTTTTACTATGGCGTTGCCATTTCCTTTTTGATTTATAAGCAAGAACTCCAAAAGTGTAGGCAGATGCTGATATAATATATATTGCTCTTTTCGTAGTCGACTTAAGCTAGTACAACTGTTGCGCGGACTTTCGTTTAAGAATAATTATATCTCAAAATAAATTAAATGGTATAAAACTAATGCCAGTATACATTTACATATACATAAAGTTTCTAACTATGTATATTCCTTTAAAGTTAAGGGCAGTATGGTTTCCTATCATATTTTACAATTAATTCATCGGCACTTAGTGAAAACTTTTTTAGTTAAAATAATACCACAGCTCCTTATAATTGGTGACATAGTATAAACATTGATTTTGTCATGCTTTATGGACATTTTTTTAAATCGTGCCTAGATGTTTAATGTTTAGATGTTTAACTATAATGTAAAAACTATTTTGAATACACATTAAACTTTACGACACAAGTGATGATATCAGCTTTCCAATTGTAAACTTTAAATTTCTATGTAGCAACATTCCAGCAGCACCTGCATACGGGGTATATATCTCTCAATTGATACGATATTTCCGTGTTTGTATTTCCTATCCCGATTTTATTGATAGGGGATTCTGCTCACAAGGAAGCTATTAAACCAAGAGTTTCCAAATTGTGAAGTTGAAATGCTTCCTTCGTAAATTTTACGTACCCCATCACGAGTTGGTTGACCGTTTTGGAATAACCGTTTCACAGATGATATCGGACATGTTTCTTACGTCGTAACTGTAATATCCGTCCCTTTCATAAATGAGACCTACTGAATTAGACTATTTTCCGGATTTGTTATAACATGAGCAACACGACGGGTGCCACATGTGGAGCAGGATCTGCTTTCCTTTCCAGAGCACCTGAGAATACCCCTATTTTTTTTTGGTGGGGTTCGTGTTGCTTATTCTTGTGAACTATTTTTGTCTGGTTGTCTTTTTCATTTTTAGCCATGGCATTGTCAGTTTATTTTCGATTTATGAGTTTGACTGTTCATCTGGTATCTTTCGTCCCTCCTTTTAACAGCTTCCTTTATTATTAAATAAAGGCAACAGTAGTATACCGCTGTTCAAACTCATAAATCCATGGACGAAAAACAAAATCGGGGTAACAAACTAATACTACAGATACAGATATTTCATTACCTCGGTATTCTTACTTTCACCATTTGAAAACACCTGAGAGCAATGAGAATGAATTGAAGATAAATTGATATATTTCATTGATAATACACGAAGAAAATAGATAATTCAATATGCCTATAGTTCAAAAGTGATGAATATTATTCCACATCATGTCAAGTTTACACAAACAAGGTTTACTTGTTTTATTCAGTGATGAATGATAAAAAGATAGCACAGTTTAAATCTTTAAATTTTCTCAAAGTACACTTGTTCACACATACACTCTAGAAGATATATAATTATAAGAAATAATTAATTTTTTACTATATGAACAGATTTGAGTTTTATCATGCCTGTCCAAAGATAATGCACAATACCCCTGCTACTTAATTTTCAATATTTATAAGGGTAAATGAAAAACCATTAGTGCGTTTCTCTTAAAAAATACCTCACCTGTGACGCTCGAATCAAAACATGTAAGCGCAGAAGAACCCTTATATATGCATTGACAAATACTGTGATGATGTCATTTTAAACCATGCTGGTGGTTTCTGAAATAAGATCAAAAGCAAGGGAATAATTAATATAAACTCGTACATAATATATTTTGGATCATAAGAGTCAAATTCTACGAGGGAACAAGACATTTAAGACATTTGCTTGTACAAACCATATCTTGTTTTTTCGTTCTTTTATCATAAACGCTACCTTAAAACAAACTTTTTTTGTATATGTTCTACCACCAGTTTATTTCGGAAGGTCTATAAAAGAGCGATGAAATTTACCAACTTCAGATATTAACTTTGTGTGAGTGATTGTGCACTTTCATTTGTCTATATATCTTCTAGTTTTATCATATGATTAGCACAAAAGGAGTAGTTGGTCCTGAATTCAACTCATCATAAATACAAAGATTGCAATTTCATATTGGCACCAGACCCCCGTTTCGTCTGTAAAGGACTCATCAATGACGTTCGAGTCAAAATAATTTCAAGGGAAAATAAAGTACGAAGTTTAAAAGCACCAAATATACTTTAAAATTTGCCAAATAAAGATAAGGTTATCTATTTAAGAGGAAGAAAAGACTTTAGTATTTCAAAAAATCGAAGTTGTTTAAACAGTGTAATTTATTATTATGACCATATCAATGTCAACACAGAAATAAAGTAAATTATTTGGTTACTCATTGTTTGGATAAACATCGATTAACATGGTTTCAAAAAATTTCTGATGTTTATACATGTGTATTCAAGAAAACGTTTCCACTTATATATTACTACTACAAACGTCTTCATCAGAATGTGTTCATCAATCCAACAAAACAGGAAATGTAACCAACGACCTAGATTGATTGGAAAATTGAATTAATCTATGAATTTATTTACATCAAACATGCAAAATTACAAAATTAAAAGTTATACATTGACACTTTTCAAGATTGAATTCAAAAACAAGCTCGGTTTTGACAAAAAAATATGCATTAAATTTTCTTGAGACTCTTAATTGACCTGTTGAGTATAACTAAGTCACTAGAAACATACTGATATACAAAACAACAACGCTACACATCTTTCTGAAAAGGTGAATAATATAATGTTTTGATAATATAAGAAATATTAAATTGTTGATTAATGTACAATAATTATCAAAGGTACCAGGATTATAATTTAGTACGCCAGACGAGCGTTTCGTCTACATAAGACGCATCAGTGACGCTCGTATCAAAATATTTATTAAGCCAAACAAGTACAAAAATAAAGAGCATTGAGGATCCAAAATTCCAAAAAGTGCCAAATACTGCTAAGGTAATCTATGCTTGGGATAAGAAAATCATTAGTTTTTCGAAAAAATCAAAGAGTTGTAAACAGGAAATTAATAATATGACCACATTTTTTATATTCATGTCAACACCGAAGTGTTGACTACAGGGCTTGTGAAACCCTCGGGGACGAAACGTCCACCAGCAGTAACATCAACCCAGTGGTGTAAATAGTTATATAAATTATAATTTAGTACGCCAGACGCCAGTTTCATCTACATAAGACTCATCAGTGACGCTCGTATCAAAATATTTATTAAGCCAAACAAGTACAAAATTAAAGAGCATTGAAGATCCAAAATTCCAAAACGTTGTGCCAAATACGGCTATGGTAATGATAAAAGGTTGTTCTAAATTTGTATGATCACGTTTTCTAAATTTTTTTTTTCGAGTAATATAAAACGTTGAAAGCTTTGTTAAATTACACATATTTATAAAGAGATATAGAATTATAAACTTTTTTTTCTGATACAGTATTCATCTGGATCTGTTGTTCGTGTAAATTACATTTGAACACTTTAAGGACTTCTAATTATTCAAGACGAATACTTTGAGTTGTCAAAAATCGACATTCAAGATCACAAATAATTTTCAATGTTCAAATTATGGAATGTTGCATTACTTTACAAAAAACAAGGAAAACGATACCAACTGGATGTTCAAGCACATAAGGCGAAAACAGATTGATAATGACATGACAAAAAACAAAACACGAGGAAAAGAGAAATAAGAGTACACAATACATAACATACAATTACTGAGAGACCCAAACCCAATGAAAACAGGGGTGATCTCATCTGGTCCGGAAGTATAAATAGTCCTGATCTACATGATGCGTAGACATTTACAGTGAGATGTACTAGTAGTTTCCTATTGTTTACGTTATTTTGAACAAACGTGATTTTTTCATTCCTCGTCATATATATTGAAAAGACCTCAAGTTCTGATTTACACGTATTTGACTTATATAAGAATCAGGTGACATACAGGCACAAAAAAAGCAACTTGCAAAGTTTCTGATATATCGATTAAGTTTTATCACTCAATAACCAACATTTTAAGGAGAACTTGTATTCCACATATCCCTAAATTATTAAACAACGAAAATATAATTTATTTATTATAGTCAGGACGATTTTCAATAAATAAAAATTCGTGTCGTATGTCCTATCAATTCGATATTCGATATGATAATCTCTAGCTGTGTAAAACCACAGAAGGTTATCAGAATAAAGTCTCTATTAGGCCATCAGTGTTTATAAAAGCCACATTGAAATACGTTACATTAACTAATTTACTAAACTGTTAACAAAATTTTGATATCACATGTGAGTGTTCGATCCCCACTCTCTCAACATCACCGCATCCCCTCACTATCACATACACATTTATTTATTCTATTTCACGATCAAATCTACCGCAAGGAATCAATCAATCTTTCCCAAAATGCTTCTTTGTCTTCCTCCTCATCCGGGAAAGTTAAGTAACTCTCGTCTTTCATTATATCATACATTTTTCTAGGAATGTCTCTTTCTTTGATTTTTTCCTTTATAACCATTATCATACAATTAACACCTTGCCTGGACACAACATATTCCATATAAGCCATATTGAGTTCGTATATACACCATTTTGACTTTAGGAAAGCTGGAGTTACTACGAAAATTACTTTACGACTATTATGGATAGCATTGACTATATTGTCAGCGATATCGCAGCCAGGAATAAAATCACGTTCATGAATACACAGACGAAAATTCTCGTTCTCTTCTAGTTGTTTTGTTAGTTCCATAATAGCGAAAATTCGTTCTTCATCAGCGTATGAAAGGAAAACATCAAATTTGTAGTTTTGTCTATCTTCCAAACGCATATAATCATATTGAAAATAATTTCGCTTAGCAATATAGTACCAGTATTTTATCTTCCATTTGTTTCTGTATAATATAGCTATTATGAGACAAACCAAAAATGCAATAATCAGAAGCAGACATGCAATTATCAATGCAGTATGGCTAGAACATGTTTTGTCAAGAGATAGAACAGCATCTATTAAAGGTTCATGATTTGTAGAATTTGAACATTGATATTTAGAAAAACCTTTAAATACAAGTTGATGTTTTTGTAACCATTTCAAAAATAAACGAGAATCACAAGAACATATAAACGGGTTTTTGGAAAGGTCAATTTTCAATTTCCAACTTGTACGTTGACCAATGCCATCCATTGCGTTTTTTGATAAGTAAAGAATTTGATTTTTAGATAAATCTATTAAGGTCAGATCTGGCATATGTTTAACATTGATATTAAAATCCGTTAGCAAATTGTCTTTTAAATTTATTAGTCTTATTTTCTGCAAATTCCAAAAAATATTTTTTGAAAGTAACGATAGTTTGTTTGATGATAAATCTAAATATAAAAGATTAGTCAGAGAACCAAAAACAAAGACAGCATTTTTGTTTTGCAGTGTTCCAGCTAGACCTAATAGATTATTATTCAGTAATAGAGTTTCTAGTGACGGTAAGGAATTTAGGAAATATGGAGTTAGGCTAGAGCATCTATTTCCTGAAAGATCGAGAAACTTAAGGTTTGTTGCGTTACATATAGGACCAATAAAACTATAGAATTGATTGTTACTTAAGGTTAGATTAATGATCGACAGGGTATTGAATATTGTCCAACGAATTGCATACCCCATTCTTGAATTATTCATAACAATGGACTTTACATTTTCAGGAACCACTATATAGTGCACGTCGACATCACCAAGGGGATAAGAACACCTCCAAGGATCGGGATTGTCGAAAATGTCTACAGACTTGCTACTTTGAATATAATCGTTGTAGTGTTGTGGGGTGTAAGAACACGTACCAGTAGTATTATCGCCGCTGACCGTCTTGATCCTCGATTTCTCACATGTGACATCTTCTAGAAAATGTAAACAACAAGGAAAACGTGCTGCACCATTTTGGGACATTTGATGATTATTCATATTACTTATATCAATGCTAACTAAGTTAATCAAATTATCATATGGCCAATAGGTGTATAATCCAGCAACCCAACGGTTCTCACTAATACTAAGGATTAACAGAGACGATGGCAAATAAGTTAGAATCCCTGACTGCCCAATATCGATATTATTTCCGTCAATATAAAGTTCTTCGAGAGAGGTGTTTCGTAAAGTTCTTATATCATCGCAATACAGTGTGACAGATCTACTGTCCTGGCAATACAAATTTCTAGCTTTAAATATCTTTATGTTTGTAAGATTTAGATCATACGTTATATTACGGAATCCACAGAGTCCAAGATATCGGTTATTAGATATATCAAGATATTTCAAATTAGTAAGTTTACCAATAGCTCCTCTGTGAATACTTGTAAAAGAACAGTAGCAAGGAGAACCGGTATTATTGTACATACTTGTCCACACTTCAAGAGTGGAAATATCTAAATATTCAAGAAAAGGGAGATATAGGAAAAAATCTTCCATAATTATAAAGGTTCGTGACGTATTGCACACACCAGTGAGTCTCAGTGACTGTAGATTTGATAATCTCTCAAAACTCCTTCCAAATGTAATACTTTCAAAAATATCGACAGATAAAAATCGCAGAGAAATTAATGGGGCCATCACATTATCGAATTCTGGAAATCCTTTTTCGGGAATTACATTTCCTGATATATCAAGTAATTCCAACAACGTGAAATTTGAAAATATATTTGGAAAGAAGAACGGTTCGTTTATCAAGAGTTTATTTGATGATAAATCTAGAAATTTGAGTCCGGTTATTTTCCAAAATAATATTTTCTCAGTATCAAACGATAACGTATAGATCAAATTGTTTGAAACATTTAAATTTTTCAAACATTCTGGTAAATTCTCGTTTGAGGGAGGATATTTCAAATAATTGAAACTGAGGTTGATTGATGTGACGTTATCTTTAAACGTAGGTGACAAGTTTAATTGGCTGCCACTACAGTCTGCATATATCCCATCATCAAGTAAGATACAACGACATTTTGGCTCTGTTGTACATGATATGTCTGATGAAACAATTTTGAATAAAATACTCAGAAGTAGAAATGATTTGATGATCATATTTGTCTACAAAAAAAGAAGATACAAAAATTATATAATTATGAAATACATGCTTTGTTTCTCCGCGATCACAATTGCAAAATATAACAGTAATGTTATATTAGACAGTGATAGGTTGACAATCCGAATTTCACAAGAATCAAAAAGTATGGTTAATTGTAATTTGAAAATAATACGTACACGTATTGCAAGTACTAATGCGTTAGCAAAAGTCAAATCGTTCATTGACGGCGGCAACTCTTCAAATGAATTACCGATATTCCTAAAATATATACAAAACTAAATGTTACGTTACACAACAGAAGTGAAGCAAAATAATTCTGAGTCCAAAACTTCGAAACAAAGCATTGTCTTTTATAAAACGATGTAACTCAATTCTTTATTCTTCAAACTCTAGATTTTTCATTAGTCTGCATGACAGAGTGACATGTAAATTATCTCAATCGTATCAGCCAATCAAAATTAAACTTTTTAACATTAGGAATATAGAAATTAATGTTTATTAAATGGCTTGAATCGCCAAAATAATATGCTTTTGATCAAAATCCAAATGAAAATACAATAAAAACAAAGAGTGATGCTTTGACCTACAACGAACTCGTTTATGTCTCGTTTAGTATATAAAAGAACAATGATTCATTTGTTTAAATATCAAGGTTAGTTATTGTTTTGTCTTTCAAAATTCTATTTAAAAACGTTTTCACGGCTATTATGATCTGGTTTGTAATCTCGGTCGTTATTGGTAAATAGTAGGTCATATTTAAAACACTTTTATAAAACAAATAGACATCTCCCACAATAAACTCATTTCAACATATTTTAACACAATTTAATACATTTTTAAAATCCTATTCGAACATACTTCATGACGTATATTTAACTGCATCCACAAAATTGTAATATAGAAATTAATTAAAAAATCAAATTACATTGTTGTCGTAATCACAGCTACATAATAAGTTCATCGAAGCACACAGCAATCATCAGGACATGGAAATAAATACAGACACCATTAGGGTATACAAGCACTCACAGCCATCAAAAGGGAATAGAAACAATCACAGATACCATTAAGACATAGAAGCATACAAACACCATCAGGGTATAGAAACACTCACAGACACTTCTGAGCATTGAAACACACACAGGCACTTACAGGGCCAAAACCATGCACGTCAGCTTCAGAGCATCTAACCACTCTCAGACACCATCAGAGAATAGAAACACGTTCGGATACCAACACGCGCCGATAACTTTAGGACATAGAAAAACACATACACCATCAGTACATTAAACACACTTGGGCACCCTAAGGAGATAGTAACACTCACAGACAACGTTCGGGCATGGACATACGCACATACACCATCAGGGCATGAAAATACGCACATAACGACACCAGGGCATAGAAATACACACATACACTATTAGGGCATAGAAACATGCATACACACAATCAAGGCACGTCCGCTTGTATTTGTAATATTTGTTTTTTTTATCCAACTGATGAGTTAAGCCTTTTTCAACTGATTTTTATACTTCGTTCTTAAGTTGTAATGTTACACCACTGTCCCAGGTTAGGGGGAGTATAATAATCCCGCTAACATGTTAACCCCGACACTTTCGTTATGTATGTGCCTGTCCAAAGTCACGAGCCTGAAATCCAGTGGTTATCGTGGTTGTTTTTCGTTCATTTCTTGTACATAAATTAGACCGTTAGTTTTATCGTTTGAATTGTTATACATAGTCATTTTGGGACCTTTTACAGCTGATTATGAGGTATGGACTTTGTTCATTGTTGAAGGCAGTACGTTGCCCTATAGTTGTTAATTTCTGTGTCATTTGGTCATTTGTGGAGAGTTAATTTATTGGCAATTATACCACATCTCATGATTAATTGGAGTGTACAGACAATTAAAACTGCAGTACAAAAAAATGTTTTTAGCAAAGTTAATTTTGATTTTTATACATAAATTGCCTCGCTGGCATCAATAATGTACATGGTACTCGAATGTAATACAATAAAAGGAGGAGAAATTGAAAGAAAAGTGAAATAAAAGAATAAAAGCATAAAAGAAAAAAAAAAACATATACTTTACCTCGATTGACGATAACAATCTGTTAGTAGAAATAATGGATATTCACCTTTCTTTTACAATAGCATAATATATATAACTATACCACAAAACACAATGTCTTACTTCAATTCACACCTGATCAGCTTTGTTTTTTGACAAATACGTTATTAGACCGGGAACACAATGAACAATTGAAACGTTTTATTTACATAGAAGTACAGGTTGGTTCGGTCCTAACATGTACAAACTATCATATTGAGCAGATAAGTTGACTGTTTCCACAGTTGACTATAAAAAATATTTTTGAGGACTAACAAGTAAAATGCATCGTAAGACAGATCTAGGTCATTTTTTATGCTCTATTACTACTAACATGTCTTCTCCAGACCGGACCCAAGTGAAGGTCTGCTTTTGACATCAGGCTCTGTGGACTGGTCTCCTTCAGATCAAGCAAAACATATGAACAGTTCTGTGTTTGGCTCGTCCTAATATTACATTAGATTTTGAAAAATATTGATGTTTAGCACTTTGCATATCATGCCTGACCTTTTGTTGAAAAATAATTGTATTTCTCTTTTTTCCCATTTAGCAGAAAGACAATACTTAACCGGTCAACAGAAAGATGAATGCTAGTCGAAGAAAATTAAAAAGATGTTATCCAACAACGTTTACAAATTAGTTTCTCTTCTCTAGATTACCTTAGCTGTATTTGGCACCACTTTTTAGAATTTTGGATACTCAACAAATGCTCAATGCTCTTCAACTTTGTACTTGTTTGGCTTTATATATATTTTGATATGAGCGTCACTGATGAGTCTTATGTAGACGAAACGCGCGTCTGGCGTACTAAATTATAATCTTGGTACCTGGATAACTATTCTACAGTATCCTTATCAATATTTTACATTCCTTGCATGTTTGTTTGGACATCAATTATTGTTTTTCGCCTTAGTTTATTAATCATGTTTTCCATGGAATGGTCAAAGCGAATATTGTATATAATTTTGAAAAGTGTTCAGAATGTATTACAAAAATAAAATCCTGTTCGTCAGATGAAATATTGACAGTCAAACAATAGATTATAATAAAACCAAACTGTTTTGTTTTCAATTAAGGGAAGTACAATAGGACATATAATGATTTTCATTGAAATAAATAAACAAAGTATTACTTGAAATCTTCTAATTATAGATGCCCTTCTGGCTTTTTTCCCGTTTAAGCTTTGTTTGTTATTAGCGCGAAGAGGAGAGATGAAAACATCAAGGGAATATTCCTTTCTTAAGTAGAAAACTAGCTGACAATGCAAAGAGAAAAACCCAACCAAAAATTATCATATGACAAATTGAAGTATAAAAATACCAACACAGAAATTCAGAGACTGAGTTATTGGCCTTCAATTATGGTTTTCACAGATGTTTTCAAGGTTGTATTTAAATTTGTCAACAGCAAATTATATCAGCAAGCCAAGATCTGGACTATACGAATGCAACTTGTATTATAGTCGTTTCTTACCTTTTTGTTATTGCCGTTAAGAAATTCCTCAAAATAATTGCTGTGTATAGTAAAGATTTGAAAAAAAGTAAAATCACAAAAATACTGAACTCAGAGGAAAATCTAATCGGAAAGTCCATAATCACATGGCAAAATCAAATGACAAAACATAAAATATTATGGACAAAAGCTGTCTTATTTATGACTTGGTACAGGCATTTTAAAATGTAAAAAATAGCGGATTAAACCTGGTTTTATAGCGCTTAACCTCTCACTTTGATGACAGTCTCATCAAATGCCGTTATATTTACAATGATGCGTGAACTAAACAGACATAATAAATAAAATAGTCAAAATATGGGTACAGCAGTCATCATCGTGTTACAATTTAAAAAGGGAAAATTTAACAGAACACAAATTTTTTTATCTACAAACACATTCATTGATACGTGTGTCTAAAGTCAGAAAATTTTATACGTCACATATATTTGTCGTTAAAAAAAATGAATACAGTATAGAAATACAGTGATATTATCGATGTTATGTTCTAGTTAACTTTACGTTTTTAGATTATAATCATACAAGATAGTTAAAAGGTGACATTTCAAATAATATTTGACAATCATCATAAACTCTGAGAGTGCAAGTGTTGTTAATTAAGAAACTTTATCTGAAAAGAAGTTTATGTTGTATGAAATAAATTAATAAATATTTATAATCACATGCACGTTGGTTCATTTACGAATAAAACGATGTCTTATAATTTAAAGATCTATTGTAATACAAAACATACTCGGATTGTATGCAGTGAGATGAATGTTTAAAGTTATCCGTTTCACTCAGCGTTTTGAAAATGTACAGCCAGTAACCGTCTGCATGCTGAAGTTTCATTCTATACGATAGAGTATCTAATAACTATATATGTTGGGAGATCATAAGACGTTGCATGGTATGTAGGTGGTAAGACTTGTTTTAACATGTGCTATCCTGTCCAATTTTAACATTGTTTCTATTGGTAGTTTGAATTGTTATAACAATTGTACTCTCATTGCAGAAACTATTCATTTTATATGGCGGCGGGGTTAGATTGTAAAAGTGTAATAACATATACAATATAGATTTCATTTAAAACAACCAAGGTCTTTCTACTCAAAGGCACAACATTTATTTCAACGTTTGGTTATCATAACTTTTCAAAAATTAGTTCAATTCAAGCGGCAATGATCATGATGATGAGTTTGATCTCGGCGAAAAATTTATTTAGGTAAAAACCTGGTATTTTTAAAAAACGACTGTGAATCGCTGGTCGAAACCATTTGTGTTTAGCCCTTATCCGTCGATGGTTTCACCAGCCTAGTAGTCAGTGACTCAGTGTTGACATGAACGACCATTGATTCTGTAAATTTCTGTTTCTTTACATAGATAACTTTAGCAAAATCCGTTTTCCACATTGGTATATTTAGGTTACTAACACTCTCTGTTAATTCATACAACCGTCTAACTGTTTTGATCCGAATGCCCCAAATGAGCATATGTACATAAACAGTACGTTTGGCGTAGTTCATTACTATTGATCTGGTATCTTTGGTGACCTTTAAAAGAACATTCGTTTGATGCTTACCCATGTCAGATTTTTAATATCAATAAGTACATTTAGAAACTTTCAATGCAATAAAAACCAACATGTAGAACATTGTTTATATTTATACTATCAGTATAATTCCTTACATATTTCGTATGGTTTTGTCTTTATGTATCTTTTTAAGTCTTTTATTTTTGTTATCTACTCTTCCGTTAACAACGAATACTACTTGCGTCAAGTACAATATTTAAGTTTCACATGTATTGTTTACGATGGCTAATGTGCGTTGTTTAGCTACATACAGAAGTAAAGAAACATTTTAACTCAAGTTAAATGCTACGCATTGCGTCAAAACAGATCTCAATATGCCATTTAAACCATATCAACCATTTATAAGTTTTATCGTCCGTCAATCGTACATGAGAAAGGTAATTGTTATTGTCAAATTAAAGAAAGTTTTTAAGTTTCCAAAAACATTCTTTTCAAACTCCTCTGC
Source organism: Mytilus galloprovincialis (assembly GCF_965363235.1). NCBI lineage: Eukaryota > Metazoa > Mollusca > Bivalvia > Mytilida > Mytilidae > Mytilus > Mytilus galloprovincialis. Next base: position 71,107,158 of record NC_134850.1, on the reverse strand, counting down.
AAGACATTTTTTTGTAAGTTCTTATACAAACATTGTATTTTTGTTGTATGTTTAGTGATGTGTGATAACTCATAATTTACGATTCTTTTACTTGCGTTAATTGAAATAAGTGGGTCATACAGAAATGTCAATGCATGCGAAAAAATAATAATTTAAGGGTTAACGTGGATCGTGTATGCTGATCAGGTATCTGATGTTAACTAAACTGATGCCATTTTAGGATAAAGTATGGGAATAGGAAAACTTTGTATTACTATTAAAGGTGTTTGCTTAACAAGTGTCTAATTTCGACCACTACTGATGTATACCAAATAACGAATCGATTATTTGATGTTGTTATAATGTCAAACTCAGATTCAATATATTGACGATTAATTGTACCTCAACAGAACCCTTTAATTTTGTTAGCATGTTTTCAGATGCATACAGTCATTTGCAATCAAAACGAGCGTCATTGTTACTGAAGTATTCTGCTGGTATGAAGATTTACAACTACCTCTATTACTATACATAGATGGTGTTCGATAGATAAGTCTTACTTCTTTATAGATTTTAGTAACCAACACTCTTAAGATTTTTTTAATAAAAAAATTACAGTGCTATTAAAATCAGAAGATGTTCAAATCATTTGGTAGAAATAAGAAGATATGGTATGAGTGCAAATGCCCCAATTCTCCATCCAAGTCACAATATAAATTAGAACAAATAGGTTAAAATATGTCCTTGAATACGGAGCCCTTGATACAAAGCAGACTCATCTGTTATACCACTGTCCCAGGTTAGGGGAGGGTTGGGATCCCAATAAAAATGTTTAACCCCGCCACATTATGTATGTATGTGCCTGTCCCAAGTCAGAAGCCTGTAAAATTAAAACAAGGCCGTTAGTTTTCTCGTTTGAATTGTTTTACATTGTCATTTCGGGGCCAGTTATTGCTGACTATGCGGTGTGTGCTTTGCTCATTGCTGAAGGCCGTACGCGGACCTACTGTTGGTAATTTCTGTGTCATTTGGTCTCTTGTGGAGAGTTGTCGCATTGGCAATCATACCACATCTTCTTTTGTTTGTTTGTATAAAAATGGCTTTCAAATGACATGTGTAAAACATTTAAAACAGGAAAACTAACGGTCTGAAATATATAAAAAAAACATTTTTCCGAATACCGCTTTCAAAACTTAGTTTTCTTTGTTGTGTCTTCTGTACTATTATTTGTCTGTTTGTCTTTTTATTTTTAGCCATGACGTTGTCAGTTTATTTTTGATCTATGAGTTTAAATATCCCTCTAGTATCTTTTGCTTCTCTTTTTTATCTTGATGACTACAGTGTACTTTTATCTTTTTTTGACTTCTTATAAAAAATACAAAAAAAAAAACAAAAAACAATGGTAATTTGTAAGGATTTAAATTCTCTAAATACTTCCGCGAGATTTCCATCTTCTTTATCATTAAGAGATTGGTATTTAGTATGAGTTTTAAATCTAAGTAACGTCCCTGGATTAGATCGAGTTAGTATGCAGATTAATTCTATTTCCAAGTAACAACCTGCACTTTACAGATTTTTTTTAAAAAACCTTCACAAGCAAACAAAGATAAAGGTTCGAATTAATGACTTAGTCTTATCAAAATTCAGAAATTACTTGGTGTTTTTATTATTGCAACAAATGTTACAGAGTTATAATCAAAACAATTTAAACTCGCATTTTGATCTTTTTTTATAAGAATTAAACGAAATTTTTCTCAATATCGCAAAAATTAGAATCGCATCTTAATCCAAAATGACAAAATGACAATTTATAAATGAAAGCAATGTTTTTAGAATTTACAGTACATATATGTTAAAATAACGTAATGTATTGAAAGAACTAGCTGAAAAAAGACATGCAATAGGGGTCAAAATTCCAGATTTGACCATAAAACATGGTACATGTATACAAATTGTTCATCTTAAAAACATCAAGTTGGAGGAGTTTGTATAAAGTGTAAACTAGTTTATTTATTACAAAATCGAATTTGCAGAAAATAAAATTGAGAATGGAAATGGGGAATGTGTCAAAGCGACAAAAACCCGACCATAGAGCAGACAACAGCCGAAGGCCACCAATGGGTTTCAATGTAGCTATAAACTCCCACACCTGGAGTCGTCCTTCAAATGTCCCCTAAACAAATGAGTATACTAGTTCAGTGATAATACATGTACATGCAATTTATGTACATGTTACACCTGACTCCTAACATATATTGGATGCGCCTGTATTAAGATAAATACTTGACATACAATTTGAGCATAGATGAATTTACAACTACAATGTATTCCTTAAATTTTATGTTTATCGCGCTTATTACAGTACAGGGCGTTCGGTAGATAAGTCTTACAAGTTTGTAGCTTTTAGTAACCAACACTCTTTAGATTATTTTAATAAAAACACATTTATTACAGTGCTTTTAAAATCAGAAGATGTTCAAATCATCTGGTAGAAATAAGAAGATGTGATATGAGTGCAAATGACACAAGACTCAATCCAAGTCACAATGTTAATTAGAACAAATAGGTCAACATATGGCCTTCAACACGGAGCACTTGCTTTAAAGCAGACTTAACAGTTATACCACTGTCCCAGGTTAGGAGGAGGATTGGGATCCCGCTTAAATGTTTAACCCCGCCACATTATGTATGTATGTGCCCGTCCCTAGTCGTTTGTTTATGTGTGACATATTTGTTTTTCGTTCATTTTTTAAAACAAGTTTTCTCGTTTGAATTGTTTTACATTGTCATTTCGGGGCCAGTTATCGCTGACTATGCAGTATGTGATTTGCTCATTGTTGAAGGCCGTGAGCTGACCTATAGCTGTTAATTTCTATGTCATTTTGGTCTCTTGTGGAGAGTTGTCTCATTGAAAATCATACCACATCTTTTTTTATCATAAAAATGGCTTTCAAATGACTTGTGTAAAACATTTCAAACAGAAAAACTAGCAGTCTGATCTATAAAAAAAACCAACTTTTTACCGAATACCGCTTTCAAAACTCTTGTAGACCATCTAGTCGACCGATTGGTAAGGAAATCGTCAATTGTCATTGTGGTTTCACATAAAGGAACAAAGTAACTTCTGCTTGATATTGCCCATATGTAATGCTATATATTTCCCGTAAAACAGATGTCAATACGCCTATCAACTTTTCAATAACAATTGCTGTAAAAACTTATCGTGAAAGTTACACAAAAAGATTACTGTTTTTTGTCAAATTAAAGAATTGTTTTTTAAAAATGTGCTAAATACAATTGTTTATTTGAATTCATGCTTATCAAACACATCCGCAAGTTGGATCATCGTATGTACTTGGCTGTTGTTAGTCTTGTATGTGTTTTAATAGTTATAAAAGGTACCAGGATTATAATGTAATATGCCAGACGCACGTTTTGTCTACATAAGACTCATCAGTGACACTCAGATCAAAATAATTTTGTAAACAGGAAATTTATAAAAATGACCAAATAATTGTTATAAATTCCATTGTTTTGTTCAACAAATAGCAATACGCCTTTCAAGTTAACTCTAACAACCGCTGTAAAAAGTTACCGTAAATCTTACTGAAAAGGATCAGTGTTTTGTCAATTTAAAGAATGTGTTTTAACTGTTCTCCTTCATTGTTCATTTATATTCACGCTTATCAAACACAACATGGTTTATAGTATGAGTATGTACTTTAGAATTAATACGGCATCTTTTATAATGTCTGTGTAAAATGCACTTCTAAAAACTAAGTTATGATTCATTAAACTGGATGTCAAGCCACATAAACCCTGATCGTGTAAGCTGTTTGTGTATCTTTTGCTCTTTAAAAAAAAAATTACGGATAAAAGTATTGGTATTTGCACAATTTGTCTCAAAATTTTAGGATTAAGTGGTAATTTCTAGAATAGAATATATTTAGATAAATTCATATTGAACAAATCTAAAAAAGTAACATAACTATATGAAATACGCTCTTAGCGTTACCGTTCTTAGTACAATGAAGCTTTGGTCAAGGTATTCATCAACATCTACTCTGTTGTACAATGTAGTAATAAGTCTTTAGACTTTTACGTTCACCTTTTCGTCTGTCGTACTAACTTTTTTTATGTTATTATATCAGCATTAAGCCTAAAGAAATAGAAATATAATGGAATTTGAATCGATGAAATGAGAATAATTATAGTTTACTTTATAAAATTAAGATTGAAAAGGGGAATGTGTCAAAGAGACAGCAATCCGACCCAAGAGCAGAAAATAGCATAAGGACACAATTGGTCTTCAACATAACGAGAATATGTTGCACCTACACAGGAAAAATTGCAACATATGTTGTTCATATGTTTTGGACAAACATATGATAAACATATGTTTACAATCATATGTTTACATATGTAAGCAAACATATGTTTTCATATGTTTAATGACATGTGTAAACATATGTTTGTAAACATATGAAAAACATATGATTTTCATATGTTTTCATATGTTTTAAAAGACATTAAAAAAATGTTTGGAGAAAATGTCAAAATTAGTATAAAAGCGTGTCACCCCTACAACAGAGCTTTTTTTTTTATTTTGAATTGATTAGAATGCAAAATAAGTGAATAAGTTATGATTAATGAATAATAATACGAATAAATATTTTCTAGTGTGTTCTATAAAGTTTTTCTTTCTTCTTAATAACCCCATTTTCTTGATTCTATATTTCTGCTTTTCATACTATCTGTTCTTTATTTTTTATTTATTTTTTATTCTGCATTTTTTTGTCATTATTCTCTATTCTTAAATCCCTAATTTTGGATCCGAACCCTCATTTTACGTACTTGGCACGTCGAGTTCGAAAACTCGGAAAACCCGGAAATCTTGTCACCGTTTACGTTTTGTACACTATGATGCAAATCCATGGACGCTCACGCGATCGTCTGCAGGTGGCACGGTAGTATGTCCTGGTCCATAAGGGATAATGATAGCCTTTTTAAATTTTTCACCCCTTTCCAACACTGCAAAAAAATCTACATTCACAGTTAACTGAAGTCCTTTAATTTTACTATTCAGAAATGAATTTGAATATGTATCATCAAGGATTTGTATAGTAATACAAATCCTTGGTATCATGACCGTTTACTTTTGTTGCTGTTTTTAAAAACATAAGGCCACTAGTAATTTTAGTTCTTTTATGGTGCAGTGAATACAAAATTAAAAAAAAAAATCTCAAAAATTCATTTTCATCTGTATATAAAATTATTTCATATTTTTCTGATTCATCTCTCAGTTTGGGAAAGTATGTTCAATTGATACTGTATTTTTTGTCCAATCACACTGTTTAGATACATTGACCTAAGTAGGGTACACAAAAGAGCAACTTAAATTCTGGAATGCAAATACTACCGTGCCACCTTAAGCTGTGCTTTTTTAAGTTTTAAGAATGGACAGAAATAGATTCTACTTCTACTTCTATGTCTACTAATAAGCATATTAATTGAAATGGGTGACTTGTTGGTTAACTAGACGAAACCTGGGAACGAAACATAATTTATAAGTATAACTGAATTTGGTAATCCGTTTCATTATCTATAATGAGGATATTACAAGATTAAGCTACAAATACATCCCAAATAACAATATTCGTAAACCCTTTAGAGATATTAAGTTAAACTTTGAAAAAGGGGGGATCAATAAACGTATTTACACATTTGGTATTTAGCTGAAATTTTCATTAGAATAACCTTAGATGTACTCTGAATAATCTGAACAAAGTTCACCTGTGCGATTTCACCTATTAAAAAGTGGCGGATCCATACATTTTCATAAGTGGTGGCCCCTTCTGGTGAAGCTTCAGTGATTCTCTATATAATTAACCAAATTTTTCCCAGTAAAGTAGGCCTAATGGCTGACAAATTTTCATACAAGTGTACATTTTTGTTGAACTCTGGGTGGACTGAGGGGTGGGGGGAACTTCAATACTTAAAATAGATAGGGGCCAGGTTGTCACTTGGGTTCTGTTATCCAATCCTTTTCATTTAATTCAGATCTTAAAAAATGTATATCTTTTCCTATATTGCATAAGTAAAATTGTAGGTAAACTTTTCCTATATTGGTGGGGTTTCTTGGTGTGTGTGTTGGAAAAGTGGAACATTTAAGGCTAAGATTCTGTTCAATGTAAGTATAACGGAATTTGAAGAGACTGTCATCAAAGTGAGAGGGTTAGCGCTTTAAAACCAGAATTGATCCACCATTTTCTACATTTGAAATGCCTGTACCAAGTTAGGAATATGACAGTTCTTATTAATTCTTTTTTGATGCGTTTTGTTATTTGATTTTGCCATGTGATTATGGACTTTCCGAATTGATTTTCCTCTAAGTTCAGTATTTTTGTGATCTTACGTTTTACTTTCAGCTACTAAAATTTACAGTGCTTTTCATGTACAAGTAATTGGAACTTTGTCTACCTTATCATACATGTATATATCTGATAGTTTTCCCCACCTGTTCCCATATTTTCAAGCTTTAAAAAGTGACCTTTTCCAGCATCACATCCTATTACATTGTATATTACAGTATATTACATTTCTGTACTTAAAATCAAAAGTACTGGAAATTTACTTTTAATATTAAGTACTATTTCTTTACTTTAAAATTATTTTAATATTTAGCTATTGCAGTACTTGATTTGTACTTAAAATTTTGGCACAGAAAAAGTACCAAGGCAACAACATGAACAATGATCACAATATTTCATGTTTGAAAATCTTTATTTTAAGAAATTTGAAATAGACAAACTTTCAAAATGCTGACAATGTAACAGTGTACATTTGTAACCAAAAATCTTTAATACAAAATAAGTACTGTAAAAATCAGGTACATAAGTTATCGTATACGTACAAAACTAATGTATATAGTCCAAATAATTATGAAGTCTTGAAAGCTGTTATATTTTATTTTATTTACGCATTAAGTCGTAGAAAGACGTCAAAGCAAAAATTTTAAATAGCTTTCAAGAAGGCTTTCCAGCATACCTAATTACATGTTTACATTTCTTGTAGATTATTTATAATTTATGAAAAAGGTTAAAAGACCATACAAATTGTTTGTACTTATTGCTTTTTGACAGCAAATTTTATATATCCATCAATTGGCGAGGTACATTGAAACCCTGTTCTTTTATTAAATGCATGAAGTATGGATGGTTAACACAAATGACAGCATGTTATGTTCATGAGCTAATATTGCCTCTAAATTTTGTATTTTAACAATTTTGCCTATGAAACAGCAAATCAAGATTTAATAAACAGGAGTTAATGCCTAAATGTTTTTATGGCACTGCAACGAAGTTGTCGGTGCCATATAGTTTTACCCTTGTCCGTAATTCCGAAATTCCGTAATTTATTTATTCTGTCATTCCGTCATTCCGCAACAAACCATTATACGGATTTTTTTTTCTAAATGCCTTCAGATATTGGGCTGAATTTTGGTATGTAAATTAACCATGAGGAGTTACAGATCAAGTTTAAGTTTTGTTCTGCTCTGCTAATTTTGGCAAAATTACGGGCTTTGGACTTTGATAAATTGTTGAAAATCACAGTTATACGGACTTTTTTCTAAACTCTTTCAGATTTTGGGTTAATTTTTGGTATGTAAGTTAATCATGATGAGTTACAGATTAGGTTTAAGTTTCATTCCGCACCTCTAATTTTTGCCTAAATTACAGGCTTTGGGCTTTGATAAATTGTTGAAAAATCAGAGTTATACAGACTTTTTTCTAAACTCTTTCAGATATTGGGATGATTTTTGGCATGTGAGTTAACCAAGATGAGTTACAGATCAAGTTTAAGTTTGTTCTGCTCGGCTAATTTTGACGAAATTACAGGCTATGGAATTTTGATAAATTGTTGAAAATCATTGTTATACAGACTTGTTTTCTATACGCCTCCAGATTTTGAAACTGCCATCATGTTTGTGTCCACATGTATTACTGAAATTGCAGATTTTTCAACTTTTTGAGACGGGGCCATTCGTGTCGCTTTGACACATCTAGTTTTTTAAACTTTAGACAGCACTATACAGTCTATGCCAAACTGTTTGAGTGTCTGAAAAAGAAATTTGAACTTTTCTACTGTATATTCAACCAAAAAAACTTAGAGTTCTGTCTGTCCGAATGATTTTTTTGTCTATTATTTTGTTTGTCAGACAGTTTGGGATACACTGCAGAATGGTTCTTTCATTTGAGAAGTTCATAATATACATATATTTATAAGTTACACTGTTGTTCTTTCTGTTGTTTGTTTATATATTGTTTCCATTCTCTCAAAAGTAAAAAAGTTTAAATTAGTGAGCGTCAGTTCTTATTACATCTAGTTTTTGTCTGGACTTTTTGATTAAATTAAAATTTATAATTTTAGCTTGTTTCCAAATGAAAAGAAAGGGCAGCATTATAATCACTGGTGTACATGTACATGTAAATGTGGATGTCCTGCAAAAAGAACTGGTATCAAAGTAAGTTCATATGAAGCATTGCAGTGAATTTAAATAATTTAAATAATTTATAAATTAAGGAATGTATCTCCCTCATGCAAAGCTCTGATTCCTTTCACGGATTTGGCTATACTTTTTGGACCTTTTGGATTATAGCTCTTCATCTTTTATATAAGCTTTGGATTTCAAATATTTTGGCCACGAGCATCACTGAAGAGACATGTATTGTCGAAATGCGCATCTGGTGCAAGAAAATTGGTACCGTTAATTTTATTAATGTTATCTATTTAAAACTTTTTCAAGTGTAATTGTAAATGTATACTGTAGTTTATTTTACTGTCTTTCTGATGTCAAGTTTGCATCAAGGAATCCTTACCTGTATCCTCTGCTTCTGCTGCACAGGCATTAGATGTGAGAATCTCAAATAGTTCAAGCATTTGCATCATAGACCTTATATCATGAAATGTATTTTTAACATGTTCATAAGTTGTTCTCGTCTTGAATATACATAAAATATTTGCCACTGGACATTAAAATAAGCTAGAATATAGATATAAGGAGATGTGGTATGATTCTCAATGTGACAACTATCAATTAAAAAACCATGACGAAGATGAAAAATTTACTGGTCACTGTACAGCAATGAACAATAATCACAATCCATACCATAAAGTAACCTTCCACTTGTATAAGGATGCACAATATGAACCATTGAAACATTAAAACTACATCAGTATGGTAGACGGCACTCAACATAAGAACCATGTCAAAATCAGCCACAAAGGGGTTGACTAATTAACAATTACCTAAAAAAGAAATAGCAAAATAATAAAAGGTGCAAAAATATCAGTTCACCTTCAATGGATTCAATGTAACAACAACACATTTTTCATTTCAAGCAGTCGAAGAAAGCGTGACTTTGTGTAATGCAAAAATATTAAACACACAAAAAGATGTAGGACCACAACAGCATAAGTATTACAAATTGCATAGATATACATGTTCTGTTTTTGTTGAGCTTTCAAAAGCAAAACAGTGGTTCTAGACCCTAGATTATGCTGGATCCGTCGCTGTCGTCTGTGTCTTCAAAATTTAGGTTCAGTCTGTGGTTACAGTTTTTTTAAACATCAATAATTTTGTCAATCATTCATTGGACAATATTTTTTTTTCTTGATTTAGTCTTTTATCGATACTAAAAGCAAAGTTAAACTACATAACGTTCATGGAATGATTGTAAAGACAGTGTTTATATTTGTCTTGCAGGTACAATGTACCATTCTTGACAGATTTTTTTAAAACTCATACTATACTTTAATATCAGCAATATCTTGGTCAAGTTCACTAATTTTGACCAATTAATTATTTTCAAAAGAGTTATGCCCCTTGAAAATATTAAATTTAAAATAGTTGAAAATTGCCTCATACTTGCCCTCAAAAGTACATTTTTTTTATCAAACATATAGTATACTATTAGTTAAGCCCTTGAAGGTCTGCTGAGAAAAAGAACTTTTTTTCCAAGCACACTTTTTATTCATAAATTTTTTCAAGTGCCGTTTTTAGTTATTGCCCCTTGATAGATAAAGTATGTGCAACTCATTAGACATTAAAACTCTGTTCTCTTATTTTTACTAGCAGGAACAGAACAGTAAAGAATCAGAATCAAGGAACATTCATTTTAGATAAATACAATATTGAACTCATAAGTCAATCTAGTTGTCTTTCTTAATCATATGATATAAGAAAATGTTGTATGAGTGCCAATGAGACAACTCTCCATCCAAATCACAATTTGTAAAGGTAAACCATTAGAGGTCAAAGTACGGTCTTCAAAACAGAGCATTTGCTCACACCAAACAGCAAGCCATAAAACCAGCTGCATACACTAGCACTTGTAATAGCTAGCAGTGAAGACCATTAATATCTGTGTATGGTGATATAGCAATAGAAATTACACATACATCAGAGGGAAATAGACTATAGACAATAAAAATATCACATACATCAGAGGAAAATAGACTATAGGCAATAAAAATATCACATACATCAGAGGAAAATAGAATATAGACAATAGAAATGGTGTATGTCACAGAGACAAACATTTGCAAATAAAATATAGACAAAAGAAAGGTGATATGTCATAGAGACAAACATATTGAAATAGAATATAGACAATAGAATTAGGGTATGTCAAAGAGGCAAACATAGAAAATAGATTATAGATAATAAATATGGGCTATGTCAGAGAGACAAAAAAATATGAAAACAGAATATAGACAATAGAAATGAGATATGTCAAAGAGACAAACATGAAAATAGAATATAGACACTAGAAATGGGATATGTCAAAGAGACATATGAAAATAGAATATAGACAATAGAAATGGGGTGTGTCAAAGAGACAAAAATATGAAAATAGAATATAGACAATAGAAATGGGATATGTCAAAGAGAAACATATGAAAATAGAATAAAGACAATAGATATGGTGTATGTCAAAGAGACAAAACCGTGAAAATAGATGATACAACAACTTAATAAAAAAAAAAGGTTCTACTTGATATATAAATTATGGAGCGCTGCCTGTGATTATTATTTTTCTGCATAAAGGAATGCTAATGTATACAGTTGTTTTTATTTGTTTGAACTTTTGATTTTGCCATGTGTTTTCTGTGGAGTTCGGTAGTTTTTACAACAACAACTCATCACATTGTAGTATTTACACTCAAAATGAGTTAATGACAGAGAATAAAAAATAAAGAAGAAAAACATCAAAAAATTAACCTTAAAAACAAATCCCAACAAAAATAAATCTACATGAGAAAATAAATGCATTTAAACCATTTAAAAATCAAACATAAAAAATAAACATATTTAGGACCAATATAACAACATATAAAAACATATGTTTAGGTCTAGTATGAAAACATATGAAAACATATGTTAAGGTCTAGTATGAAAACATATGAAAAATAAATGTTTGTAAAAAACATATGTTTAGGTCTAGTATGAAAACATATGAAAACATATGTTAAGGTCTAGTATGAAAACATATGAAAAATAAATGTTTGTAAAAAACATATGTTTTTCATATGTTTTTCATATGTTTTCCATATGTTTTTCATATGTTCGAAAACATGTTTTCATGTCGGGCCTAAACATATGTTTACATATGTTTTCAAACATATGAAAAACATATGTTAAACATATGAAAACATATGTTGCAATTTTTCCTATGTAGAGGCAGGCGTCAGCTGGCCCCTAAACAAAGTAGTATACCTGTTCAAGACAAAAAAGTCAACTCAGACAGGTTCCTTAGATTGTTGACAATTTTTAAAAGTACTTGAAAAATAATTGGGGTCAACGAAGCAGACGCAAATTTTTCTAATGTTTTATCTTTCTTTGGAATTTATGGATATAGGTATAGGAAGATGTGGTATAAGTTCCAATGAGACAAATCTCATGCAAGTCACAGTTTTTTTTTAAGTAAAACATTATAGGTCAAGATACGGTCTGCAACACGGAGCACTGGGTCACACCGAACAGTAAGCTATAAAAGCCCCAATAAATTACTAGTGTACAATCATAAAAACGGGAAAACCAACGGTTTAATCTTTAAAAAAAACGAGAAACGAGAAACACTTATTTATGAACCACATCAACAAACGACAACTGCTTAACATCGGATTTTCTGATTTAAACAATTGCAGCGGGATTAAATGGTTAAATAGTACTCCACTTTCTCCCTTATCTGAAACAATAGTGTGTCATAATAACATAGAAAGACATACTATAAAATATCAATTGGAATGACTTAACTCAATAAAAAACGTAGTAACACCAATGATGATACATCTAGATGCATATATATCAAAGATCCGAATATATTTGTAAATTCATAGAAACTAACAATGTGTATTCAATTAAATCAATTATAATTATCTCGAAGCTCCAAACTTCATTGTTAGATAACTTAGATGAAAATGAACTCAATTGTATATGCATTTTCCCCCCCTAATGTTTGAAGGTAATAGATTTAAACAGTTTAATATATCAGTTTGGCCATTTTGAACCCACTATTTGTTCTTACAAATATCCTGACCAAGTGAGGAATGTGAGGTTGATATCAAAAAGTCTATTTGTTTCTGTTGTTCCGTTGTTTTCCTCATATAGTCTTCGATGTGTTTCCTTCGATTTTAGTTTGCAACCCGAATTCGATTTCTTTCAATCGATTTATGAATGTTAAACAGTATCGACTATTTGAACTTTATTCACCCTCTCTAATCATGCTACACAGATACTTTTGCATTGGTACCATTTCTGTACCAAAAATCTGATGTACTGGAAATCTGCTTTTAATATTCAGTACTATTTTGCTACTTTAAGATAATTGTTATATTGACAATATTGTTTGAGAACTAAATATTTCTGATTGTAACACACAAAAAAAAAACACAACGTAAATGGCAATGGAATTAAAATCAGCACATGTACAAATCACTTAATAGAAATATGAAGAAGTAGTATTGGAGCAAATGAGACAGCTCTCCATCTAAGTCTCAATTTGTAAAATGAAAACAAGAATACTTGAAAGTACGGCCTTCAATAAGGTAACTTGGCTCACAACGAACAGCAAGCTATCAAGGGTCAAGAAAAGGCAAGTGTAAAACAATTCAAACAAGAAACCCAACGGTATCATTTATACAAAAACTAGAAACACTTATGAATCTCATTAGCAGATTAAAACCAATAAAACACACATTCTGTACTTTTGTTGTTGAAATATTACCGTCCAAACTCAACTTGGCTATCAACTCTTCCGATTATAAAGAAAGATGCCAATGGTAAATTTTCATTGTCTTAAATTACTATATAAAGAAGAATAGTACTTTCTGCTAAATTGTGCCGACCGATAAACCTTCCCCCGTTAAACAAATATTAATACGCATTTCAAGTTCACCATAACAACAGCTGCAAATTTATCTTCAAAGGATCAGTGTTTTGTCAATTTAAAGATTTAAAGAATGTATTTTAAATGTTCTATATCATTGTTCGTTTATATTCACGCTTATCAAACTCCTCCACAAGATGGTTTATCGTATGTACTTTAGAGTTTATAAAACATCTTTTATAGTGTCTGTGTAGAAGTAACTACTAAATTCTAAGTTATGATCTATTAAACTCGATGCCAAGTCACACAAACGTCAATGTCACAAAACTAGTCCTCTAAGATAACTGGGTCATATGAAAATGTCAATGACATCATAAGATGTTCACATGTACATTAGGGATTCAGTCAGATCTTGTAAGCTGTGTGTGTTTCTGTTGCTTTCTAAAATATTTGCATTAACAACTAAAAGTACGTTAATCCGCACATTTGTCTCAACGTGTGGTATTGTCTGGAATAGAAAATATAATAGATAAAATCATATTGGAAATGATTGAACAAAAATAAAAAAACCCCAACATAACGTTAGGAAACACGTTATAATTGTAACCATTCTTATTACCAGGTAGATATTCATACACATCTTGGCTATACTTTTTGGACCTTTTGGATTAAAGCTCTTCATCTTTTATGTAAGCTTTGGATTTCAGGTATTTTGGCCACGAGCATCACTGAAGAGACATGTATTGTCGAAATGCGCATCTGGTGCAAGAAAATTGGTACCGTCAATGTTATTTAGACTCTCAGGTTGCATTTTCGTCTTTGAAACTAATTTATTTATGTTATTATATAACGAAAAGAAAAACAGTGAAAGCGACCTAATGATGTGACAATTATATATAGCTTTATGAATTTGAGAATAGAAAAGGAGAATTTGTTAAATAGACAACAACCTAACCAAAAAAAGAAAACAGCCTACGGCCACGAATGGGTCTTCAACATATTGAACAAATTCTGCATCCCGGGGCGGCTTCAGTTGGCTACTTGCAAAATGGTATGTCTGTTCAAGTCAGCTTACACACTTCCTAGCGTAAAAACGATGCACTTTACTTACTCTTGATATAAGATAATTGACCATGTTTTAGATAATTTCCCAAAACAAACTCGGTGTGGGGGAAAAGGCACACACTAATACTTAAACAGATATTTCTTATGTTTTATCTTTCTTTGGAATTAATGCTTATGCATATATTTACAAGAATTGAATGTATTTGTAAATCGCTAATCGACTGCATTGTAAAATTGTGTCTTCATATTAATAAATTATAATTATATCGAAGCTCTTAACTTTAATTTGAGATACATTAGATGCAAAACCTACAAGATTTAACCTCTAATAAACCGTTAATAACAATAGACGATCTTAATGATCCAAATAAACCAATTTGGCCATTTTTACCCTTCAACTGTTCTTAGAATGTCATGTACCAAGTCAGGAAAAAAGGCAGTTTTTATCAAATAGTGCGTTTCTATGAAAATTGGCGTTTGTTTTTGTCACACTTTCTTTTTTTTTCTTTTGTTCAGTTGTTTTTTCTTTATAGTTAATGTGTTTCTTTAAGTTTTAATTTGTTTTCCTGATTCGTTTTCTTTCAAATTGTTTATGACCTTTGAATATTACCTTCTCTTTGGCCTTTTACCTGTTGTAATGGAGAGTTCTATTTCTATATCTTAATGTCAACAGTTTATCATCCTGTATTTAATGTTTGGCTAGAAACACAAAATTTCGTTCAATAACGGGAATTATATCATTTTACACTAATAATTACAAATAACAAATAGTAATCAAAGTCCATAAAAAATAACAATAACAAAATGTTGCTTATTTTGTTTTTTATGGGTATAAAAACTCGAACAGCGTTTGATCGGCTTTTTTTTAATTGCTCAAATCGGTATTATTTTAGCTGGGAGTTTCTGTTTACAAAAAATCACCATTTTTTAAAATTACCACGGAGTTAACTGTTTTGTTAATCTTTTTGTACACACAATATAGGGTTTTTCATCGATATATAACTAAACAAACTACAGTACTTGCAACTTTAGGAGTTACTGTTTGACGTGAACTTGACTGATCGGTGAATGATCGGTGACGGATGTTTGACTGATCGATGAGTGATCGGTGATCGATGACCCATATAATCCGTCAGATAAGTCTAACAACCTATGTGAGAGTTATCGTGACAACGGTCATCGATCGATCAGTAAATCAAATCTATGCACGGATCGGAAGGATACGTATACATTTCAAATTCTTATGTAAACCGAACTCAACAGTGTTTACAATCCATGAACGTGGAACTCGACGAAAACACCATATTTTACACGTTAATTTGTAATAAAATTGGTTGCAATAAAAAAAGTAAAAATAGTATAACAGTATAAGATGCTTAATTAAAGCGTTAAATTGCTAGTGTTAATTGATAGTTTTGTATTAAATATTGTAAACATCAGAGACATATATAATATATAATTGTATTATATGTCTCAGTTAACATGAACTTAATGAATGTGCTGGTAGTTTTCCGCCATTTGAGTTTTGATTTTTTAATAGTTTAGAAAAGGTCGTTTTTCATAAAATTAAAAGAATGTCAGAGAAATCATATTAAAATTTTGTTCGCATTGTGAAAAACTACCAAAACTTAATCTCCTTTTTATTTAAAAAATTACACTATTTTATTTGAAATCAGTTATTTCAAACAACTCGAAATGAGTCTTTTAATTAGAACTGAGATATAATAAAAATTAAAATACTTAAATTTTTATTTTTGTGGAATAAGAATGCAGTTATTGCTTCATGTTCATATAAATTATTAACCGCAGTATGATTTCAGTACTTTTTGTTCATCAGGATTGGTTGTCTTCATAAATTATGTTTACTTTAAGGAAAAAGATATTAAATTTTTGTACGCGTTGCCTAAAATGCAAATATTTCTTCTCATATTTGAAAATATTGTAATTTCAATTGCAATCCGTTGTTATAAATTCCTTTTTATGACTAGTTTTGTATAAAATTTAAATATTTGAAGGATAAGTATCTGTTCACATTTTATTTTGTTGAACCAGAAAGCAATCATTTGAATGGAAATTATTGACCACATTTTGATTTTTCTACTATGAATAGTTTAGAATAGGTAGTTTTTAATTTCATAAAATTAAATCTCAGAGAAATCATATTAAAATTTTATTCGCATTATTTAAAATATCCAAAATTCTTATTCTTTTTATTAACAATGATACAATTCTATTTGAAATCAGCTATTTTTAACCTCTTCAGACAAGTTTTTTTAATTAGAATTGAGATATAATGAGAATTAAAA
This sequence comes from Mytilus galloprovincialis, assembly GCF_965363235.1. NCBI lineage: Eukaryota > Metazoa > Mollusca > Bivalvia > Mytilida > Mytilidae > Mytilus > Mytilus galloprovincialis. Next base: position 71,090,417 of record NC_134850.1, on the reverse strand, counting down.
TACTTAAACTTCTATTTTTGTAGAATAAGAATGCAGATATTACTTTATTTTGATATGAATTATTAACTGCCATATGATTTCAGTACTTTTTGTACATCAGGATGTCTGTTCTTCATAATAGTTGCTTTCTTCAAGGAAAAAGATACTAAATTTTTGAACGCGTTGCCTAAAATGCAAAAATTTCTTCTCATATTTGAAAATATTGTAACTTCAATTGCAATGAGTTGTTTTGAATACATTTCATATGTAGGTACTTTGTACAAAATGGGAATATTCAAGAATAAATCTGCTTAAAGCTCTGTTTTTGTTAAACAAACATGAAATTATTCTTCATTTTCATAGAATATATTGACCGCCTTTGGATTTTTGTACTTTTTATTGTTTAAGAATGGTTATTTTTTTAATAAGGCAAAAAAGACTATCAGTAAAGTATAATGTAATGTTGTTTGCATTGTTCAAAATTATTCATATTTCTTGTTTAAAAAAAACCAGCATAACGTCTTACGGATTTCTGACGCGAGTTTGACGCGAACTTGACTGATCGGTGACTGATCGATGACCGCTGATTGATCGCTTAAACAGTAACGCCTAAGGTTGCAAGTACTGTAGTAATGGAGAATATACTTAAAGATGTTCAAGGTAAATCGTTATCTATTTGTTTTAAACCCTATATTAGATTGTCAATTAACTTAAAAAGAAAAAAAAAAAATTCTTTCTCCATAAAATACGAATGATTACACATAATGTTTCAAACTTTGCTATCAAAATAGAAAAATCAATAAAAATTCCAAAGTGAAACACTTATTGTATCGTATGAAATATATAAAGATTATAGAGTAAATATTAATAGATTGTTACTCTAATTTTAACCATTTTAAGATAATATTGATATTTTGATATCTTTAAAGCTAAACATACAATGCCAGAATAAAATTGATGAAACCGTTATTGTGATAATAAAAAAGTTAGAATTTAATGTACAATGTAACGTTCTACAATGTAGTCATCGTTATGGCAATAGGTAAATATCTAACTCATGGTTTCTATTTAATAGACAATGAGTAACCCTGATTTCTTCTGTACTTTAACGATTATTCCATCTTCGTAACAAAACACGAGCCATAGAGATCATATACAGACATGTTAAGCCTATTACAGATGAGACAATTGGATTTAATGTGTCAATATTGCATTTGCTTTTCAAGCACCGTCTTTAACATCAAAAAACGGATTTCGATTACACTTGTCAGTTTAGTGTGAACTAGAAATGTTCCTAATTCCCAACTGCCATCGGTTATTGTAGAAAGTATCATGAAGCAACATCTAATTATGAGTTGTATGATAAAAAACACGAACAGGTTTGTCTTTGTAGTAGGCATACTATAAAGAGCTTGTATAGATAATATCATATAACATGTATCTGTATGTAGATTTACATGGACCGTTTTTTCGTTGTATTAGGCATACCATATAGCGATGATAGTCCATGCAGCAACATCTTATTATAAGTTGTATGATTAATAAAAACGAATAGGTTTATCTTTGTAGAAGGCATACTATATAGAGCTTATATAGCTATTATCATTTCAATATAGAGCTTATATAGCTATTATCATATCAATATAGCTGTCATAGACATACTATCTACAGCTATTCCCTTATCAAGGGTAACTGTCATATACAGACATTTAAAAGATGAATAGGAAATCGGTCTCGGGGTCGCCATTAATGTCGTTCACAGACGACGTTTATCACGAGAACATAATTCTTTTTCAATTATTTAATATGTTTCGCCTTTTGTACTCATGAACTTATTCTAATACATTAAAAGTTTCAGTTTGTTTTCTCGTTTGAATTGTTTTACATTATCATTTTGAAACCTTTTATAGCTGACTATGCAATATAGTCTTTGTTCATTTTTGAAGGCCGTGTAGAGACCTATAATTGTTAATTTCTGTGTCATTTGGTCTCTTTCGGAGAGTAATCCCATTGGCAATCATACCACATCTTCTTTTTATATTTGACTGTCTTCGAGGTTTGACACTGGTGCCTCACGTAATTTATAAATCCTTTGGTGTCCTGTATCCGTGTAAATAATATTTCAATCATATTTGTATTTTTTAAAGATTTTTCATTATGCTTCATTCATTTTGCCTTGTTACATTTCATTTAATGTCCTATAAAAGTGTGGAAGGTTTTTACTCTCTTCCAAATTTCCGAACTGGAAAGATGCTACTAATAAAACAAATAACAACGATAAAAGAAAATTCTTCTCAACAAGATGTGTCAGTAATGATGAAGATGATATGTGAAACAAGGTTAAGTGTCGCATCTATATATGTTTAAACCAAAAGAAAGGATTTGATACCTTAAATGCAAACACTCCTAAATTCTGCAATTCAAATATACCAATTTAGCTATTTATAACCATTCATTTTTTTCTTAAAATGTCCTGTACACATCCAGGAATATGGCATTTGTAATCAAACAGTCCGTTTGCATCTATGTTGGCGTTGTTTTGGTTGTACTTCAGAGTTAATGTTGTTCTGTTGTTTTCCTCTTACAGTTAATGTGTTTCCCTGGGTTTTAGTTTGTAATCCAAATTCGTTTTCTTTCACCTTTGAACAGCATCTTCTCTATGGACACTATGTACCTTCTTTTATAGAAAAAAATGGTTTATTTAGGTTAATTGGAACTGTTTGTTAATCTTTAGTAAATATATTAGGTTATAAATACAAAGGTCGTTCAATAACGGGAATCACATCATTTTACGCTTATATGTGTTAATCAAATTACAACAAACAAAGTGTCAACAAAGTCCATAAAAAAGTAACGATAGCAAAGTGTTGTTCATGTCTTTTCTTCTTCATTGGAACTAGTATTCAAACGGTGACCTGTAGTTAGACAATATATGTCTTGAAATATGAAATGTATTTGTATGAGGCTTAGAAACGGGGGAAATGTGAGGTTTTACCGAGCATATTCCTGTTTCGTGCCAAATACAAATACATTTCATATTTCAAGACACTATACGTATATTGCTTTTATACTGAAATCGATAAAAAAAATAAACAAATTATAAAATTATGTAACAAATATTGTAAAAAATAATCTTTGGAATTTCCCTCTTAGGATACTATATTGGGGTAGTTACCTTTGAGCGTAGTCCAGGCGGTAAGACATTGACATTTTAATGAATTAGAAAGGGAAAATGTACCTAATTATTAAAATTTGATAAACATGGTATATGAATTACCAATTTGAAGACATAATAAGTTTAAATTCATAAAAGTTTGACCATTTTTATTACACGTTGTCATGGGTGTGACGTGACATTGTTGAAATACAGTAGTTTCGGAAATTAGGCGGGGCTTATAGGTTAGTTGAGGTCATTGACGTATAAAACTAACGTTAATACGTATAGCTTTATCTGTGTGGTAAAACAGCTGATTGCAGTATAATTGTTAATATCTGTGTCATTTTGGTCTCTTGTGGAGAGTTGTCTCATTGGCAATCATACCACATCTTTTTTTTCATATTAATGACTCTTATTCAATTGCTCATGTTGATAATTTTTCATGTGAGAGCATTGGTTTCATTTTTTGAATTTACCATGGAGTTAAATATTTAGATTATACTTCTTTAACTACAAGCTATGTTTTTTTTGTCGATAGATAACTAAAGCACTAGTGGGTCAATTCAAATTTATTAGTTTCAAACCCTCTACCAAATTGCCAATTCCCTAAACAAATATTGCTTTCTCTATAAAATTCAAACGATTGCACAGTATGTTTTCTAAAGTTTCATTTTCTTTCAAAATAAAATATCAATAAAAATTCCAAAGCGAAATTATTACAATAACGTATGAAGTATATAAAGATTATACAGTGACAATTTATAGATTGTTACTCTAATTTTAACAAATTTAAGATACTATTGATATGGTGATATCTTTAGAGCTAAACAAACAAAGCCAAAATAGAATTGATGAAACCGTTATTGTCATAAGAAAATAGTTTAAATCCAATGTATTCCACATTTTCATATACATCTTTATTTTTGCGCCTGCGTATACAGATTAATGAAAATCTACAATTCACGTTATACAAATATCAGATCAACACTGTAGCACTGGTGATTTTTTAAAATTGAAACACAAATTTAATGAAAGTGGCAACTAATGTTTTTAAAATAGTACACGATGGACTCAGCATTTGTAAAATTGCAGAGTAAAATATTTGAAATATCATAGCTATATGTTAAATGTAAGGTTCTATTAATCGATATTGCAAAAACAAATATAAAACTCATGGTTTTAATTTGATAGACAGTGAGCACTGTTTCATCTTTACTTTAAAAATTATGAATGTTTTAACAGAACATGAGCCGTAGAGACCCTACACAGACATGTAAAGCCTATTACATATGAGCTAATTGGATTTAATGTGTCAATAATGTACTGGCTTTTCAAGCACAATCTTTCACATCAAAGTAACGGATTTCGATTACACTTGTCATATTAGTGTGAACTAGAAATGTTCTTAATTACCAACTGCCATCGGTTATTACAGAAAGTATTATGACATGCAGCAACATCTAATAATGAGTTGTATGATAAATAAACACGCAGTGGTTTGTCTTTTTAGTAGGCATATTATATAGAGATTATATATTTATTAAATATCAATGTTACTGTCATAGAAATATTATCTTAAGCTGATTCCCTTACCAAGAGTAACTGTCATATACAGACATTTGAAAGATGAATTGGAAGTCGGTATCAGGGTCGCCTATAATGTCTTCCACAGACGACGTTTGTCACGAGAACATATTTCTTATTCAACTGTTGTATATTTCGCTTCTTTTGAACTAATTCTAATTCACTAAAAATAAACATTTTACTGTCGTCGACTTTAACACAAACGCTTCATATAAATGTGATACATCCTTGTAAATAATATTTTAATCATAATACGATTTGTATCTTTTAAGATTTTAAATGGTGCATCAAGCATTTTCCCTATAACATTTTATTTAAGGACCATTGATAGAGTTGAAATACAGGCTTATCAAGTGTCGAATGCTTTTCACTGTCTCAAGAAATGTCCGAACCAGCAGGATAATACAAATAAAAGAAATAAAAACGACAAAAGAAAGCGTACGCTACTTCTTCTCCACAAAATGTATCCATAGTAATGACGGTGACTAGCGAAAAAAACTGAGTATTCGCATTTAGACATGTTTAACCAAAAGTATACACCAAACGCAACAAAAACGGTACATTAAACATGGTTTTACAGCTAGCGTAACATCTCCAACACAAGTATATGACAGTCGCATAGTATTATTGAAAAAAATTCTGATAAAATCAAAATAGACATAATTTTATCACTATGAAACAACTATGCCTATATAAATAGAACCCATGACTAACTTCACATCCATTACTAGCCCTTGATTAGGGACAGACAAACACAAATGCTGTGTTCAAACCCTACCCTCACTGTAGTATGACAGTGGTGTTTAACTTTTTTGTTTAAACCCTGTTTATTAATATGAGGTACACGTATGTTAATTATTCAAGAGCGGTGAAATCGTGCGTATCTCGGGAAATGATGCGTGTACATGTTGAAGTTTATGAAACCGTTGTCATTTGTGATAAGTTTGCGCGGATATAATTTTATTTTCAAAATTCAATAATTTCGCAAAATTTCATCTTCAGATAGGAGTAAGGTCATGTGTAACTTGATGTGATTTGTTTATATGTTGAAGTTTATGAAACCGTTGCAATATTTGATAAGTTTACAAGGATGTTATTCATATTCCAAATCTCTTTAATTTTATTCATATTTCAAATCTCTTTAATTTTACAAAATTTATACTTCAAGTCAATGGTCAGATCAGATGTATCTAAAGAAATGAGAGAATTGTACTGTAAAACGTCTTCATCATTCTAAATCATTTGATATGGAATATTTCAATTCCTAAAAGATGTAAGGAAATTGAAGAATTATTCATTACATTATATATATAATCAGTAGCAATGCGAGTAGGCGAATGACAAAATCACATATTATGTGTGATGGTCTAGATGGCATTCTTTTATATTTTTTTTATTCTGTTCGTTCAGAAATGTTCTTCGTTTGTTTTTATTCGTTCGCCTATTATCTCTATTTTTTTATTTGTCAGTTCCTAATTATTCCTTATTGTGATAAATGTATTGCAAGATTTTTTCTATTCTCATTGTTGTTCTAATGAGTTCTCGATTATGTAATCCCCTTCCAGACACTCGTGTGTTCTATCACCTTACAATTTCCATCATTTCCTACGATAAAATCGATTAATACAGATTATAAAATTGCTTATGTCAGATTTATGAATAAATGACAATGTGTTTAATAAATGACAATGCGTTTGTTCACTTTCCCGTCTATCGTGTCCTGTAGGAAGATATCGGTCTCATTTAACAGACATAATGAATTATCTCCCCTTACTAACAGTCTTTCTGATTAAGATTTGTTTGTCAAGGTCTGTTGGAAACATTACATTGCCTTATCAACTGAAAATTAAAGTTAATGTCACGTCTGTCGATGTATTTACTTAGCAAAATGAACAAGATTCCCAATGGAGAGCATTGCAAATACAAGTTGATACAAAAGTCAAATGTAATAATAACTCATATGAAATGTACCTGTCAAGGCTTAGAGATTGTAAGACATTTCAAAAAGTTATTATCTGTCATCAACACAACATATCGTTCAGAAATGTACGAAAAGCAAAAATAAATTAAAAAATATGCTTAACTCAATTTAAGCTTATCATATAAATAAAACATGTGTTAAATTGAAAAATATGAAAAATCTTTACGATAAGATATAATGACAAAACAACAAAACTAAAACAAAGAAATCCTTTTCTGGTACTTGTAACCTTTTCTCGAAGTTGTATGTAAACGTGTATTCTCATTTGCAGGTGATTTGTGAGTTGTACATTATATTTGCCATAACGAAGTTATAATGCAATGTTTCTGATTGTATTCATTCAGTTTAATAGCTTTGTGAATCTTACTTTTAACCAAAGCTAATTTCCAGTTCCTGTCTAGCGTATTTTATAGGTTGTAAATTTTTGTTGATACATGTTACCCAAGGGCAACATATTTCACACATTGATTAACATTAACATGATGCAGTTTTCCTTATATTTTATTCAACAGTGCAAAAGGTTCGTAGTTCTCGCAAGAAACAAATATATTTGGTTATGTGTGCTCTGTTAAGATAATTGCCACATGTATGTTTTCAAATATTAAATTCGAAACTTTTTGTGTATTATGCATATGACAAGGAAACAGTCGATGTAATTGGTATCATATTTATGATAAAATGCTATATAATGAACTATTTGAAATAAATTGCGCATATCTACATTTTGGTGCGTCATTGGCAACCCTACCACAGTTTGTTATTCTTCTAAAAAAGGGACAAAAGATACCAGAGGGACAGCCAAACTCGTAGACGAAAACAAACAGACAACGCCATGGTTAAAAATGAATTAGACAAACATACAAACAATAGTATACATGACACAATATAGAAAACTAAAGAATAAGCAACACAAACCCCATCAAAAACAAGAGGTGATCTCAGGTGCTCCGGAAGGGTAAGCAGATCCTGCTCCACATGTGGCAAATCCGATAAATAGTATAATTCGGTAGGTTGCATTCATGAAAGGAAAGGGGATTGTAGATACGACGTAAGGAACATATCCGATATCATTTGTGAAACGGTTATTTCAGAACGGTCAACTAACTCGTAATGGCGTCCGTAAAACTTACGAAGAGGTGATTTCCACTTCACCTTTTTGAACTCTTGGCTTAATAGCTTCCTTGTTAGCCTCCTTATCTATCAACCCTCTATCTAGAAAATCATGATAGGAAATGCAAGCACAGGAATATCGTATCAATTCGGAGATATATACCCTGTATGCAGGTGCTGCTGGAATGTTGCTTCTTAGAAATGAAACGTTCGCAATTGGGAAGCTGAAATCATCTCTTTTATCGTAAAATTTTGTTTTCAACCGACCCTCATTGTCAGATGTAAGTTAAGATATGAGGCCGACTTAACTGTATCTGTTGTATCCTTTACATCTAGTTCGATGGGATAGATGCGTTCAACATAGTCACCAAATTTTGATTTATTTAGTGAAAGAACATCATCTATATAGCAGAAAGTAGAGTTAAAGGATATTTATAACTTCTTATCTTTCTTCGTAAGACGTTCCAGTATGAAGTCAGACTCATAATAATAAGATACAAGTTAGAAAGAAGAGGGACACAATTGGTTCCCATTGGAATGCCGACAGTCTGTTGAAAAACACGTCCTCCGAACGCAACAAATACGTTGTCGATCAAGAAATCAAGCATCTTGATATTGTCAGTTTCAGAGAATAGAAAGTAGGATTCATCCATCCCCAAGACAAGATATTTGTATCTACGTTGGTCATTTTTTTTATGTAACAAAGCAATACCAACTGTTTCATTTTGTCTTTTAGTTTGAAATAAGGAATACTTGTGTAAAGTGTAGAAAAGTAAAATGTTTTAATACTGGTACAAGATGAAAGAGAGATAGACTGCATGTACTCTAAAAGAACTTTGGAATTTTTAAGTATCCACACCTGATTCACGCCACCTCTAGAATAGGCAGTTTCGCAATAACTTTGAAGCCCGTCTTTGATTGCTGATTAAATAGATGTTAATAATTTAGAAAGAGGTTTCGTTGAGCACTTGGAAGACCCAGCAATATACAGTTGTTTGTGATGACACTTGTGTAGTTTAGGTATCCAATACAGGGATGGAAGATCTACATTGTAGTTCTTCATCTTTGGTTGAAATTCCAAAGGAATATAGAACAGACCTATGATTATTCAGGATGTCGTGAGGGTATATATTGAGTTTGCAAGTGAATTGTTATACCTAATTCGTTCATCAAGCAGTTAATGTAATGAGTTTTAAATAAAAAAGGGGCGAAAGATACAGAAGGACATTCAAACTAAGGTTAAAAGAGAGAAACGAAACACACAAACCATAGTACACAAAACACAACAGAGAAAATGAATACTAGGCAACACCAATCCAACCAAAATATCGGGTGCTCCGAAGGGATAAGTTGATCACGCTCCGCATGTGGCACATGTCGTGTTGCTTGTACATGGAATGCGCTGAACTACAACATTCCTCATATAGTTCGTAGATATTTAGACATTTACTGTCCGTGACCATATGTTTGAATAGCCCATCGAAGGCAAGAAAGGTGGCTGTTTCCGTTGCTTTCGGAATAATATTTATATTTGTTTTGAATAAATATTCGCGTTCAAAGTCTGTCTTGTGTATTTTTGGCTTGTTTACTTATCATGAAGAGTACACGATACAAATTTGCAGTTTAACAAAACATCATTTTAGGTACTCGACATCACGACCTTCGAAAGCATTAAACACAGAAAAGTGAGAACAACTGTCCCAGATACAGCGTAGGCATTCTATACGTGGTAGCGAAGACAAATTCATTCAAATTGTTTAACATTTGTCATTTTCGGCCTTTTGTAATTTCTATGCAATATTGGTTTCACTCCTTGCCAAACAGTGACCTATAGTGACATTCTATGTCATTTGGTCTCTTGTTAAGAGTCATCGGAAATCAAACCACATCTTCTTTGTTATATATACAACAGTATTCAAAACGCAGCATTTAAACAAAACGCTAAGTAACAAGAACGACTAAAAATGTGTGATCCCAGGTGCTCGGTTTGAAGGCACAAACCGATACTGATGCATATATTTATGTAGACGAAACGCTCGTCTGGCGTATTAAATTATAATCCTGGTACCTTTGATAACTATTTACACCACTGGGTCGATGCCACTGCTGGTGGACGTTTCGTCCGCGAGGGTATCACCATCCCAGTAGTCAGCACTTCGGTGTTGACATGGATATCAATTATGTGGTCGTTTTTATAAATTTCCTGTTGCAAAACTTTGAATTTGTCGAAAAACTAAAGATTTTCTTATCCCAGGAATAGATTACCTTAGCCGTATTTGGCACAACTTTTTGGAATTTTGGGTCCTCAATGCTCTTCAACTTTATATTTGTTTGGCTTTACAACTATTTTGATATGAGCGTCACTGATGAGTCTTATGTAGACGAAACGCGCGTCTGGCGTATTTAATTATAATCCTGGTACCTTTGATAACTAATTGCAACTGTCCTGAGCTCAATGTAAGTACAAACGCGATGGACAATCTGGGAGGTCACTTTCAATAAAAATCGTGACAGCACGCACTAAATTTTCGAAGAGATGTTTAACCACTTGAAACTTTGTTGGCAACAACTCTCTATCTAGGGAATCATTATGCGTATTGCAAGCCCTGAATATCGTATCCGCTGGAAGATAGCTACTACATAGAAGAGGAATCTGAAATTTTTCTATGTATAATGTGAAATATGTATACTGTATTATTGATGGTGAGACGTTAATAAATTATCATTGTATTGTATTGCATTGTAAAAATGGAAATTTCAAAATTGGAAAACTAAAATCATAATCATTAGATAACGTTTTGTTATCAACTGATCCGCATTGTCAATTTGTTATGTTGGTCAAGATATGAGGCAGAGATTACCTGTATCTGTAGCAGCCTTTATTTCAAAGTCGATGCACTCAATAAAGTCGCCAAACTTTGAATAATTAAGCGACATGACACCATTCATTTAGCGGAAAGCCAAGATAAAGATAATGCTACCTTCTTTTTAATATTTCCTAAGAAGCTCTTGTATGTCCTTAAACTTTATATGCATCAAACAACAAGTCGACAAGAAGCTGAGCACAATTGTTCGCCATAGAAGTTCCGTTGGTTTGTTGAAAGAAAATGTCATCCAAACATTAAAATATGCTTTGAATCAAGAAGTCAAAAATCTGGATACTGTCAGTTTAATTGATTAATCATCAAAATATCTAAAAGTATTGTTAAATTATTGTATAAACTGTTGGTTCGATGGGTCTATGCTAAATAAAATTGCAACTCATAAAAATACAGAGACAGTTCCACAATAAGTGGTGCACAGTTAGACCCAATCGGAATTCAAATAACTTGACGATATACGGGATCTCCACACAAATCAGATGATGGAGTGATCGATATCATGATAACAATTCGGCTCAAACTAGTGGTATGAGAAAAAATTAAGATCACAAAAATTCTGAACTCAGAGGGAAATCAAATCGGAAAGTACCTACACATGGTAAAATTCAAATTACAAAACAAGTCAAAAACGAATAGACAACAACTGTCATATTCCTGACTTGGTACAGTCATTTTCAAATGTAGAAAATGGTGGATAAAACCTGGTTTTATAGCAATGAATCTCTCACTTTATATGACAGTCTCATCTTTATGAGATGGTGTTTTGCTCCACGTTGAGCGCCTCACTATTACTTTGAGATAGCTGTAACAGTGCTGTTCCGTTGTGTTTGACTATTTCATGTGTTCATATTGATTTTGTGTCATGATTTGATACACTGTATCCTTTTTTGTCGTCTACATACTACGTTTATATTTATAACTGCACTAAACAAGTTGTCTTAAACGAATTTTCAATCTCATTTCCGAAAGAAAAACCATGCATATGTTAATTACATGTAATGACATAATCGTTGTTTTTTATGAGTTTGGCATCCAGAGAAAAAAGAAGAATCAAATACAAATCGGACAATAGCAGAAGACATTATTGACGTTGGTGGTACATAAGGCTATGATCCGTTCATGATTAGTGAAATACCCGCTGTACTCATTTCCATATTAAGATAAGAAGATGGTAGCTTTTGTTTATCCATGAATCTAAGATGTCACAGATGTTTTCGAATTATCAAATTGATATTTAATCGCACTGTATGCATTTTTGGATTATTTAATGGATATTTAACTGCACTGTATGCAAAATAAAAATAAGGACATTCGGTGGGATTTAAAATGTATTTAATAACTTTGATATTAAAAATCTACGTAAATTATTCAACATTAAACAAATACAATATACAAATAACAAATAATTTGGAAAAAAAGCTGAGACAGTACTCTGGACAATTAAGGCCTTGACCAAATACTACAAACAATCATTGGCATTATTCTTCAGTAGGCACTCATATCATCTGGTTCCCGTAACATACTTCTATTTATTGAATAACCAGTTCAATGTCAAGCGTATTCTAATGCTGATTAATTGATTAACTGTTTTCACGTTTGTCCCAAGTGTTTTGTTAGAGCAATGCTGATTGGCGAGTGACATTTAACGACTCTCCTTTCGGGTAATCACACTGCGTTAAGAACAGTTCCGATTGGTTAAATTCAATTATGAATGCTAATGGCATTGATTCTCTTGGGTATTTTGATCTGTTGATTTTCAAACAACGTGATTAATATGGTTTTGGTGTTCATTGTTATTGCTATGTGAATCGAGTTTGGCTAAGCGATCAGTTAAAGTATATCCAATACTTTCATTTGAATGTGGAAAATGACACGCACAAAACAAATGTACAAACGTTTCACGGAATTTTGTACTCATAGTACAGTACAATATAAAATTGACGGCATTATTTATTAAAGCCACAATGTCCATCACATCACCCAATGGTAAATAAACGGTGTCAAAAAAGTCCTTGACGGTCGCACTACAAACAATAAGAACTCCCTGCGGTAGCTCTGTAACTAAAAACAATAGAATCACAGATACTAACATTTTTGTCGTTCTAGAATGCTCAGTCAGTCTCATACTGTTTGCACCGGAAATTTTGAGTACTTTTCTTCGATGTCGAATTTTAACATGGATATTGTATATTAATAAAGATCCAAAAATAGACATAAGTAAACATGGCACTAACTTCGCTGTAACGGCATACATCCAAACATTTACAAGAACAAGAGCATCAGTGTCATTTTTTCCAAGTCTCAAATCTCGTAGCACATACGTTGTCTCGTTGGAATCCGGATTTAAGTTTTCTTGCAATTCATTACTCATATAATTTGGAATGAGACTTATTGCTGACCAGACGTAGATGAGTAAAATAAGGACTTTTGATTGCGTCATGCGCCGACGCCTCGTTGCAAATGCTTTTGTAGGTGAGCGAATGTGGACAAAGCGGACAATGGCTAGTAATACACAGAGCCATATTGATACTGTATGAGTTGTAGCGGCTAGGTTGATATGAAAGGTCATGTAAGTCATCCAAGATTTACTGTTTTTATCAGGTGTTTTGTTCACATCCGGGTACATACAATAGAAATGCATGGAGAAAGGTACATATGACATCATGGTGATTATATCTGACACAGCAAGCCATGAGAGAATGATGTTTACAGGTGTACTCATGTGTCGTCTAGTCAGTACAATGATGTTGAAAATGTTGGTGATAATCCCAAATACACAAACACATATACTTATGTAACCGTGGAATGAAGCGTAGGACTTAGCAAACGTGAATAAATGGTCGCCCGTCACGCTCTGATTGGCCGCCATACCACAATAGGTATTGGCGGAGGAAAACCTGTAAAAAAAGTAGAAATATTTTGAATATATAATGTTATTTTTGTTTTTCACTCATGTTTACAACCAAATGATTATACATTACGATAAAAAGATCAACTGAGACGCGTTTCGTTTGTACAGCAAAGAGCATGTTTAAGTTTCTGTGCTGTTGCTATTCTTTTTAATTGTGTTGTTTGTTTGGATTATCCCTGGTATCTGGGAATAGTATATGTCAATATATATGTTTTTGTTGGCATCTTGTACTTTTTACATACAATTAAATGTACTTTCTTCAAAACGATGTTTAATCAAAAAAATATTAAATCATGTTTTCTTTTTGTTATGTTCAAATGAGATTCAGCCTTCGATAAAAACAAATTATTACAGGGTTGCCTTGTCATACAAAACTAATTAGTTTTGCAAATATGTTTTTGATAGATTAATTAGCATATTTAAATAATGGAATTTTTACTTCTTGAATACCATGTTCGCAGTAATACGCAGTATGGGTTTGTTCATTGTTGAAGTCGCAATCGATTCGGTGACATATCAGTGCCTTAATCTTCGTCAGTTTGGTCCCTGGTAGCTTTTTACAGAAAATAACTGTTATTTTGTTGAGGGAAATATAAGTTTACAATAAATCAGTAAACCATATAACGCGATCATATAGTTCAGAATCTTTATAATAAGCATATAAACAAGTGGTAAAACTTCAGTTTGTTATCAGACATAGTTAAATTTGATTTAATAGTAATTGTAAATGTCTAAACCGCCTAAGTCTTAGGATTACAGTTATTAAACACCACGTAAAACTTGAAAAATTAAAGTTAATATACATAAATAAAAGCACATCAGTTAACTTTAATAGATTTAAATTGTAAATCATTATGAATCAAATCATAAAAATCCAAACAAAAAGTCGGAGCAAACGATGCGGAGTTAATGTCTACGAGACAACACACAGACGATATAAATTACTAATAAACGGTTTAGTGAAAAACAATCCGTTAAAAATTTGCAACACTCGCGTAACGGTGTATTATAAGAATTCTGAGTTCTCAGCCCTCCCCCTTTTGCATATCGGTCGAAAGACAGATACATATGTTACCATATAGTAAAAAAAACATGACAAGTAAAGCTTATCTCGTTACACGGTATCACTTACTGATATATTTACAACGAAGTAACGTATTCTACCTAGTGTGTCGTTCTGAAGTATCGCGTATTCCACCTAATATATATTTTTGATGTATCAAAATAAATTAAGAAGAGAAAAACACTATTCCAATTATATAGTTAGTTCGAGCTCTCTTTCATGTCAGGCTCTTCAGACAGAATATAAAGTTCCAAAAATTCATCAAAGTACATTTGGCTGAAAGTGTGCATGATGACAATCTGTTACCAGTTCTTACGAAGGAATAACTACCTTATTCGGCCAGTACAATGTCCTTTAATTTATCAAGACCGAGAAACTTTTCTTAACCATTCATTTCTTACCTTGCTAGTTTACATGTCATATTTACATATCACAAACCTATCTTGTGAAACAATTTGTATATTTACATAAATTGTACATGTTCAAATAAAAACAATAAAGATCGTGTTATATTTATAGATACTATCTGTGACCTGAAGACTTTATGTTGTATATACTGTTGTTATGTGTCTGCTATGAATGTCTCTCCTAAATCTTCTAGTTCTTTTTTATCTTATATTTTGTAATAATAGAATTATTAGGTCAGTATATAATCGAAAGGTAATGACCACACTCCTTTCATTAAATAAGTGAAAAAAATAGAAAACAACGGCTTCAATTAGCCTGCAAATGACAGATTTCATTAAGAGTTATATTGAAGACGCAACAATGACCTTGTTTTAAAATAGGCAGAGGTCATTTAGTATTTTTCTCCCCTACAAGATAGAAAAGCAAAATAACATTGAAAACGAATTAGCAAGATTATTATATTATGATGTAGTTGTTATTCAAATGTTACTTGCAACATTTATGTAAAAGAGATAAATAAAATTGAGAATGAAAATTGGGAATGTGTCAAAGAGACAACAACCCGATAAATGTATTGTCAACATTTCTTTTTTATTTGCCCTAAGTATAATGATGTAAAACGGACCCTTCTTGATTCCATTTACTCCATTGTTGATAATGTTGACATAAATATTGAATTACTACTTTTTGGAAACAGATTATTTTCATATGTTATGAATATTTCTATTTTTAAATCTGTTCAGAAATATATCAGTGACACCAACGTTTTGTTTGAAACTCACTTAATTTTTGTTTCATCTAGTTTTATTTTTTATTTTTTTCTACACTCCAACATTAATTCATTTATTCCACTAAGCAAGCTTAGTGTCTCTTTCAAGCCATATATATATTTCAAATGACTTATAAAGGCTATTTGCATGTTTCAAGGTACTTTAAATAACTGATGATTAATTGTCAATATATTTAAATATACTTTGCATTTAGTAAGTAACACTGTTAACACAGATTTGTTCGTGTGTGCTCACAAGTAGCATGCGTGTTCCACTATACTGCGTTATTTTAAATACAGTAGTTGTAATTGAATTATACCATGTACATGTATTATGGAGAGAGCTTTTATAGGCTGTGCCTGTTGCTCAATCCTTTTCATATCTGATAAATTAATGAATAAAATATGTTTAAAATCAAATGTGTTGTTACGTGTATGTAAGAAACTACACGAGAAAATGAGACATTTGTCTTTGTTTTTTTTAAATGATTTGTATAAGTGTGGATATGAGTTAACATTATTTTACCATCCTTAAATTTATTGACTTATGAGTTGGAATATTGCTGTATCTGTTTATTTATGGTAACCCTGTCGTGTAATGTTCTCATTTTAATGTTATAATTAACACTGCCATTAAAGCTGGAGGTTTGGCATGCCACAAAACCAGGTTCAACCCACCATTTTTTCATAAAATGCCCTGTACCAAGTTTTTCACATTATAGTTCGTTTCTGGGTGTGTTACGTTTCGGTGTTGTGTCTCTGTTGTGTCGTAGTTCTCTTATATATGATACGTTTCCCTCAGTTTTCGTTTCCTAACCCGGATTTGTTTTTTTTTCTCTATCAATTTAAAAATTTTGAACAACAGTATACTACTGTTGCCTTTATTTGCTATATTTCAACTCGTCTAGAAAAAATATCTTAAGCATTATGATTAGCACATTGATTTTCCGGAATTAAATTGAAACAATAACTGTGCATAATTCGTACTCTATTATTCAATAGCATAAACATGAATTATGTTGAGGCTATGAGACGTCGTCAATATACTGCCTACATACAAAGTTTGCAAATGTGCGACGTGCACTATTGTTTTCATATCTTCTACATCTGATTTGATGACGTAGCCGAGACAGATATTTGTCAACAAATTATTTCATGCGTTATATATCAAGATAGCGATATTACGTTGTTTATTAGAAACTATCGATTATCTATAAAATCAGTATAGTTCTACTTTATTGTGTCATAAATTGTAAATAATTACATACTTGGATATAAATGACAAATTTTCTGTTAATTGAATATCTCTTTCAGGTTGAAAGGTGCAACGAACGACAAAACATGTACTAAACAATGGAGGAGGACAAATACACAAAGCTCAGAAAACAAGTAGACTTTAGCAATAAAGCATTATATGATATGAACATTTTATTCAGTAGTAACACTAACAATATACTGTGTGTCATTTATCATTGGTGTTAGGTATCTATTAGTATCAAATGTTCAATTTGAAAATTAAAGATAGTTCATAATAACTTGACCTCACAAATAAATGTTTTAATGGAACGCGTATTGTTTTAAGTTTAATGAATACATTTGTTTTATTTGAAATAACAGTAATATCAATAAAGTTTTAGCCATCAAGTTTATTGTTACATATTTGTCATTAAAGGGGAGTGTCACTTGAACATACGTCATGAACATCAAGCACCATTCCTGTACTGAATACACATAGTTTCAGAAATTAAAAAACAGACTACCATGTACATGTACAAGTCATCCCTAAAATCACAATTTAAATAAGTACATTAGCTCTTTATATTGGTTGCCTACTACTCAGTAACTGTCTGCTTATATTAGGCATATTAAGAGATCAAGCAGCTATCTCACTATTGCTCTGTGCCCTTCGTCCTGACATTTTGACAATTTTTTGCTAAAAAGTTACACTCTAAGCCCTCCGTAGATATCGAAGTTGAAATTATTCTGGGAAATGCTTTTTATTAAAATCTTTATCTATACAGAGTGTATGATTTCGTCGAATTTTATGGACATTGAAAGAACAAAGAAAGGGGTGTCTCACCGTCATTTTAGCGGGCTTCGATAGTTTTTAATATTTATTTCTAATTTTTTTAGCTTTCCATAAATGTTTCTATTTATATTTCTAAATAATTCTAGAGAGATCGTTGTTTTCAAAATATTAGATATGAAATTATATTTTTGATCATTTATAAAGGTTTATATTCGAGGACAACGAATGTCTAAGACAACTTGAAGTGGTCATAAACGATTTACTACGTATCTTTTCACTTCTTACAACCATGAAAAAAATGCTTTTCATGTTATCAAATAATATTTTTTTTATGATTTTCATCTTAATTTTAATATCGGATGTGGAATAAAGAACCGTCCGCTAACTTTACATTCATTGTTAATGATCACACTCGTTACAATGACAAGAAGGAGAAATTAAAAGCTTAGTTTAGCAGCGTCGTAAGTTGGCAAATGACAGCTCTTATTAAGAATATATTTAAGACGCAACAATGACATTAGAATGAAATCGGTTAAGGCTAAGGTCATTTAATGTTGTGTTCTTTTCTTTTAAGACATTACATTCAAAACGTATTGGCGAGCTTAGTGTATTACGAAGTCATTGTCCAATAGACTATATTTACTTTACACCATTTGTGTAGCAACCACGCGAAAAATGAGACATTTACTTTGTTTTTAACTAATATATGTTTTGTATAAGTGTTGTATTTAACTATCATTATCAGTTTCTATCCACGTATGAATTGAAATATAACGTTGATACCTTCCGACTATTTTAAAATAATATCTTTTAAAGCATTATATCATTCGCGCACTATATTTCTTGGATTAGTTTAAAATAATAACAGTTCATAATTCGTACATTTAAATTCAATTGCTTCTTAAAAATAAGAGATTATGGTTTGAGTGCCAATGAGACAATTCTCCAGCCAAGTCCCTATTTGCAAAAGTAAATCCATTATAGGTCAAATATCTTCGACACGGAGGCTCACACCGAACATCATAACCTTTAAAAGACTAGTGAAAAACCATTTGAACGGGAAAATCAACTGTCTAATCTATATTAAAAAAAACGAGAAACGAGAAACACGTATGAACAAAATCAACAAACGACACTGAACATCAGTATAAACATGTTATTGTGTTGCACTTTTGTTTTTCATATCTTCTACATCTGATTTAATGACGTAGCAGAGACAGGTATTAATCAACAATGGTTTTATGCGTTATTATTTCAGATTGCGATAGTACGTTGTATATTGATATGAATATCGATTATTTATAAAAATCTGTATCATGTGTATAATCTTACTTTATTGTTTCATATAACGTAAATAATTACACACTTGGATATTAATGACAAATTTTCTGTTAATTGAGCGTCTCATTGTAAGTGCAAGGTGCAACGAACTAAGACAAAACATGTACTAAAGAAAACTCAAACGACAAGTACACATTAGCAATAAAGCAATATCTGAACATATGAACATTTTCATTAAGTATTTCACTCACAGTATATTGTTTACCATTTATGATTGGTGTTCGTTAACGAATTTAAAATGTATCTATTAGTATCAAAAGAGAGGGACAGTCAAACTCATAAAACGAAAATAAACTGACAACGCCATGGTTAAAAATGAAAAAGACAAACAGACAAACAAAGTACACATGACACATCATAGAAAACTAAAGAATAAGCAACACGAACCCCACCTAAAAACTAGGTGTGATGGCAGATGCTCCGGAAGGGTAAATCGATCCTGCTCCACATGTGGCTCCCGTCGTGTTGCTCATGTTCATTCATGATATGGAAGGGAATTGTAGTTACGACTTTAGGAACATTTCCGATATCAATTGTGAAATGGTCATTCAATAACGGTAAACCCACTCGTGATGGCGTCCGTAAAATTTACGAAGGGATGAATTCAACTTCACCATTTGGACTCTTGGTTTAATACCTTCCTTGTGAGAAGCAACCTTCTCAAGAAAATCATGATAGGAAATGCAAGCACGGTAATACCGTATCAATTTGGAGAAACATACCCCGTATGCAGATGCTGCTAGAATTTTGCTACTAAAAAATGGAAAGTTCACGATTTGAAAGCTGAAATCATCTCTTTTGTCGTAAAATTTTGTTTTCAACCGACGCTCATTGTCAATTTCTAGATTTAAGTCAAAATATGAGGCCGACTTAACTGTATCTGTTGTATCCTTTATCTCTAGTTCGATGTGATAAATGCGTTCAACATAGTCACCATCTTTTGAATTATTTAGTGAAAGAACATCATCTCTATTGGAAAGTAGAGTTAAAGGATATTGCTCACTTCTTATTTTTCTTCTTAAGAAGTCGTCAAGAAGAGGGGCACAATTAGTTCCCATTGGAATACCGACATGCTGTTGAAATACACGTCCTCCGAACGTAACAAATATGTTGTCAATCAGGAAATCAAGCATCTTGATAATGTCAGTTTCAGAGATTTTTTGTTTGAATCAGAGTGATCCTTCACAAAGTATGATGTATCTCTCCCTAAGACAAGATATTTGTATCTACGTTGGCCATTCGTTTTTACGAGACAAAGCAATACCAACTCTTTCAATTTGTCTCTTAGTTTGGAATGTGGAATACTTTCAATTTGAATATTGAAGATAGTTCATTGTAATTTGTAGTCGCACACAAGTATGATTATGAAACTCGTAACATGTTTAGATTTAATGAAAACAATTTTGATTAATTGATTGAAAAAAAGTTTTATTTGAAAAAAATAACATGAAACGTATAATTGATGTTTTTTTTATCCATTAAGTTTATTGCAACATATAATCACACAAAAGGGAGTCACACTGGAACATACGTCATGAAAATTTAGCAGCAACCTGTAGCTAGTAAGCATAGTTCAAAGCAATATTTAAACAGACCACCATGTACATACGTCATCCCAAAAATCACAGGTCAACAAAGTACATTAGTTCTTTATAATGGTTGCCATCTTCTGCTGTATCGTTTATTTTCGACTGATGAGTTTGAATGTCTTCATAGTAACTTTAGCCTCTCTTGGTCTATTAGAAATATAAGTAATGTCGGTATTATTTGTGTATTAGATATAAAAATGTCGGTATTATTTGTCTACGAGAGATAAAGATAATGTTGGTATTAACTACTGACAAAAAAACGTGTTGATTATAAACCACATTTGTGACATCCATTTGCAAAATAATCAACCGAAATGTTTATTTTTGCTTTATCCAACCTTTGGAAGTTAAATTTATGCATTCTTAAGACGTACCCAATAAAAGTTAGCCCAAACGATCATTGCAATTCATTTATAGTGTACGCGTAAAAAAAGAGGAAATTACTTAGTTGTAGTAGTCCTACAAATGACTTTTTATTTGTAGAAAACAAATAACATACACTGTGTTTTTAAATTTATGCATTTCTTCATCATCTTTGTATAAGCAAATTCATTCAGAGATACATAAAATAAAACAAGACTTTTATCAGATCTTTATCATCTTTAACAAGTATATTGGATAACATTAGGTCTAAATGCGATTAAGTTTATCTTTATAAATGTGTAGAACACAAATTTCATATAAAACTCGTTGAAATTTTCTTTTGCACAATTTAAATCCTTTCACAATATTGTAATTGAATAAGTCGCGCGGTAAGTATACATTGAAATGTCCTCTACTGTGTGATTGAATAATTCGCGCGGTAAGTATACATTGAAATGTCCTCTACTGTGTGATTGATGGTTGTCTGATTTGATTAAAAATGCCCGTATGTTGGGTCGTTAGACGAACAAGGTTATGGAGAAAGGCTGGACAATCTAATCAAGTCATCCGCTGTCGAAGAATGGAGAATCGTAAATCATTGTCTACTATTATATGTCATTTGAAAGCATAGGGAGCCGAATTCTTAATCGAATACAGTAGTTTTGTAAAATAAACATGGTCATTCTAGACGGCTTCATAATCAATTGTATATATCGTTCCTTCCACTTGCAAAATTAAGATAAGCTTTTGCGGCACCATACAAAGACGTCAATGTCACGGACGAATGATTGTAATTAAATTGAAAATTGACAAAAAACCCTCAACAACAACAACACATGACAAAGTTGACAATTCATTTAAAAGATAGCGTACCCAAAACAAGTAAACAAGAAGTAAGACTTCAAACTAAACCTTGAGCAATACACACGGACAACAACCGTTCCTGCAGATGAACTCACCATGAAACATTTCAAATTTTATTGAGAAAAAAATTGATAAATAAACTTTAAAAAAGAGTAAGGAAACAGAAAAGTTCTCTGTAACAGAAATCTATAATTCCTTTCAAATTAGAAAGTGCGCAATACTTTATCTTTACGAATCTTAGGAAGATACCATGGGAATACAACATTTCTGTCTAAGATTATCCACTTATCATATAATGTGTCTAGGAATTTGATATATACAGCTTAGTATTGTCAGAATGGCAATTTTCTACAGGATTCTTAGTTATGTAACTTGCAAATATAAAGACCTGAGGGATTTTGAGTGTTGATACGTAAGTTCTTGTTTCAGTTAGGTCGAGGTTAAGGCGTAATTCAAGTTTAGGGTATGATTCAAAGTTAGAAAATGATTCAGTTAAAAAGCATGATTCAAGTAAAATGTATGATTCAAGTAATAGATGGGATCTTATATCTACGTATGATTCAACGTTTAAGTATGATTCCAGGGTTACTGTATGCTTAACGGTTAAGATATGTTTCAAAGTAAGTGAATGATTCAAATAAATTTGAAGATTTAAAGTTAAGATATAATTCAAAGTTGAGGTATGATCCAAGGTTGAGCTGTGATTCAAAGTTGAGATATAATTCAAAGTCTAGGTATGATTAATCAAGGTTGAGTTGTGATTCAAAGTTGAGATATAATTCAAAGCTGAAGTATGATCCAAGGTAAGGTGGTCATTCAAAGTTAAGATATAATACAAATTTGAGGTATGATTCAAGGTTGAGTTGTGATTCAAATTGAATATATAATTTATTGTTGAGGCATGATTCAAGTTATATTGTCATAATGACCTATGGACTGGTATATAAGAATAGTAACAGGAGTATTAAATTAGACACCTATGACTGCATTTGATGTTTACCAAAATATAGACTGAAAAAGTAAGGATATAGTGAATAGTAAGATTGAATGTTTATAAATTTATTGTTCGATTAAAGATAATGATCATCCATTTATTTTTATGGAAAAAAATCCATAATATGCGCATTTCGTAGACTTTATACATTGAAACGCAGAAATTCTGAGGTAAACACAATTGAACCTTGAGCACATCCTTTCAAGATGTGAAAACCTTTCGATCTTAAAAGTATGGTTTTTATTTTTTAACAATTGTTTTCGAAGTAGTTGGGTGGTGCTTGTTTTCGCAGTCCAATTATAATTGCTTATTTGAGATATCCGTGTTGTTCTATTATTAACTTTCAACTTAATCCGGTAGTAACACTATCCTTCTTTTCAAATACGTGATGTGATTGATATCAAATAAACGTGTTTATATCATAACAGATAATAAATCTTGGTTCTTTACATAAATGGCCTATTTTAATGCCCAGAAGATAAGAGATAATATTTACAGAAGTTCTTCCCATTCTATTTACTCTAGATATTGATCTATTTTGGAAGATTAATTCTCTGTGAATAAAATTGTCTTTCACATATTGTAAGTTAAAGCATTATGTATCATTATATGACAGGGACAATATATCATCCTCTTCAAACTAGTCAACGAGTAAAATGGCCGTTAGGACAGACACAATTTATCATCACCTTCAAACAAGTCAACGAGTAAAATGGCCGTTAGGACAGACATAATATATCATCACCTTGAAACTAGTCAACGAGTAAAATGGCCTGAAGACTAGGGATTGATGTTAAGGAAATGTGGAATAAACGTCAATGAAACAACAACCCAACGACAAAAATAGCCATAAGATATCTAGAAAGCAATATACATTCTACAACAATATAAAAATGTATCGAAAGCATGTCAAGTTTTTAATCGTTTCGTGTCTGTAAACGTTGTTAATACAATAAACAGAAGAAATGACGGGATCATTTGTTCTTTAACTTAGCTTATTGCTTATGAGAATAAAGAACATTCGGTTGTAGAAACAGACATTCTGTAAAAAAAAAATTTAAAAGACTTAGATGATTGTTTTATACTTAGTTTTAGCCCTGTAAAAAGGCAAATGTTGTTCTGAACAAAAATTTATCATAAATCATTAATAATAGCAGGCGTATGATGTATTAAACCTGATGGGTGTTTATTTAAACATAATAAGTCTTAGCATGTCCGCTTTAAATCAAAACAAATATAAGTACAAATATTGACGCTGTTGAAAAAAATATATCATTAAGCCATATGAGAGGAATAGGTGTTCATCACTTTCAATTTCTTTATTTATTATAGTTATCAAAGGTACCAGATTATAATTTAGTACGCCAGACGCGCGTTTCGTCTACATAAGACTCATCAGTGACGCTCATATCAAAATAGTTATAAAGCCAAACACGTACAAAGTTGTAGAGCATTGAGGATTCAAAATTCCAAAAAGTTGTGCCAAATACGGCCAAATATGAGACATTTCAAAGATTGGCGTTTTTTCATAAAAAGCTATACACAAGAATTTGGCACAATTTGGTGTTATTATATGATATGCATGATCTTATACTCTCATCTTTCTATAAAGATAACATGCAGTATCAGACCATAAACAAAATACAGACTTTCTTTAATGAGGCTGACGGAACCATGACACATTTTTAGATGAAACCTTTTCTCAGAAGAATGCCAGAGAACTAATCGTAATAATTTATCCAATATTTCATTAAAAAGTACCTAAATAAAATGTATTTCTAGTTAAGAAGGGTATAATTATAGGAGCATATATCACTAAGGATCAAAATGAATATTTGGAACAGTAGTATACTGCTAAACTCAAGAA
This sequence comes from Mytilus galloprovincialis, assembly GCF_965363235.1. Lineage (NCBI taxonomy): Eukaryota > Metazoa > Mollusca > Bivalvia > Mytilida > Mytilidae > Mytilus > Mytilus galloprovincialis. The sequence goes on along the minus strand of NC_134850.1, from coordinate 71,065,526 downwards.
ATTAAATAACACCATAATTTCAAATAGTCGATCGCTCTTTTTACCAAATTGTTTATAGTCGTTTGAAAACAAATTCACAAAAATACTGAACTCCGAGGAAAATTAAATCGTAAAGTCAAATGGCAAAATCAAATGACAAAACACATGAAACGAATTGACAACAATTGTAATATTCCTGACTTGGTACAATCATTTTCAAATGTAGAAAATAGTGCATTGAACCTGGTTTTATAGCGTTAAACCTCTGACTTACATGACGCTCACAATAAACTAGAATTGATAAAACTTGTTCATACTGTGTGATCCATATACAAAGTGTTTATGTTTAACGAGAGAATATCTAAAGATATAGGTAACGTATTTAGAATCAAGATTTGATTTTAGTTTGCGTAGGGAGTTCTGGTCATAGAATCATCCTACATGTATATGTCCACTTGTTTTAACTTTTAATTTTAAGTTTTTTTCTTGTTAAGCAAAAATAATAAAATTGCGATGATAAAAACGTTATATTTATTATATCGTTTTGTCCTTAAAGGATATTTGGCTCAAATTGTCAATATTGAATAACATGCAAATTTATGCTATCAGGGACATAATTTTAACACCGTAATAATCTTCAAGTATCCATTAACATTTTCAAAGCAGAATATGTAATATTGGTAAAAAGTGTATCTATGTTCCGGACCATACGAGTATTTGGACCATACGCGTATGGTCCAAATATTCATATTGTCCGGAACAATTACAAGACAGAGTATTTTTCTTACAATTCAAATACTACGTAAAAAATAAACATTCATGCCATAGTTAGTTTTCATCTCTAATTACATTCTTGTATGTAGGCTTGGGGTGACATTTTCTTCTACACAGTATCATAGCTTTTTGCATTTGCATTTGCAAGTATTAGTTGGGCACGATCCTTTTCATTTACACCTTTTGTTTGCGAGTGAAAAGCTAGCCTTTTTGTAGCTGCGTACAGAGATATCGAGTCATGGGCCATTCCGTTTGTCTACGGTGTTTTTTTTTAAAGTATAGATCTCAAATATCGTAACATGAATACACCATAGTCACAAGACAAATTAAATAAACTATATTACTTTCCAGTGCCTTCAAGTTTTGTGTAACAGTTCAAGAAATTTTTATTTTTTTTAAGTCACTCGTAATAAAAAAAATCGGTAATGACCATCGGTTATGACCATCGGTATAAAATGTGTTTATCATAGTTTTCGTATAGCAAAATAAAATAAATTTAACTATGTGAAACTTCTAATTCTTATTTAGCTATTCTAGTATAATAATACAATCATCTCTATGATAGCGTCTTTTTAATGAGCTTTCATACCATATGAATAGTTTATAAGTTTAAAAAGTAAACTGTAGCAGAGCGTCAACTACCCCGCCTATACGCGTATGGTCCGACCGTAAGCGTATGGTTGGACCATATGAGTATATACCCATATGGTCATGACCATACGCGTATGGTCCAAATACTGATATGGTCCGGAACATCTACATATATCTTTTTAAGATCTGTAAATATGTTCATATTATTATTAAATTAAACACAATGAGACGATCAGAACATTGTTAAATTAAACTTTTTTTTTACTTATTTAATCTGTTCCGTTTAATTTTTGTTTCGGCTTTATAGATTATATAAAATTAAATTTAAATATATATATTTCGCTGAAGTATTCATTCAATTTTCAGATTTGTTGAGCATTTTGAAATCTTTCGTTTAACCTTTTCAATCTTAACGTTTGTGAATGGTATAAGTTTTCATATAAAACAATTTTTGCAAATTTTATTTTTTGCAATGTTTTATTTATGTTTTAATTATTTGACCTCGGTTCTATAATGGTTTAATAATGAGTTTGAGAAAAAACGTTTTTGTTAATTATTTATCATTCATTTCCCCCATTTGACATTTGTAATTCAAAACTTATTAATACTTTAAAATAAATTATTAATTGCAATAATTACAAATATGTGTTTTAAACAAATACCTGTAAAAGTTGCACAAAAAACAAACATATATACAAGAGTACCTTCTGCATTTAGCACGTAGAAGAATCAATGTCAACAAACATAAGTTTCTAATTAATTAAACACATTTAACGTTATCAATTAAAAGTTAGCCTACCTTGAATAACAGCTTGATCTCATGTCTATATTTATCATATATAATAGAGACTAAAATAGGACGATGTATTCTTTATAGCATAGTTATTTGAAAATAACGGTTTTATGTGACTGAAAACAGCATTGGAAGGCGTACTTTACTATTGGTCACATACCGATCGATTATCGAGTGTTGTCTTCATGTATAAGTAACTGAATGTTATTCTGATAGCGAGCGACAAACTGTTCCCTCGGGACCTATCTGCTGTCGCCCAACACGTAACGATACTACCTAACTATTGACATGTTAACAAATTATTATGATATTACTCTAATATGCACAATAAAAAGGCAATTGACAGATATAATTTAACCGACTTCTCTAAGGAATTGCTTTGACGAAGCTGTCTATAATGTTCTATCGTTAAATAAGTGTTTAAATCTTAAAATAGATACCCCAGGAATAGATTACCTTAGCTGTATTTGTAACCCGGATTTGTTTTTTCTCTATAACTTGATGAATTTTGAACAGCCTTATATTACTGTTGCCTTTATTGGGCAAAAACTTTTAGGAATTGTTGGTCCTCGATGCTCTTCAATTTCTTTATTTGGCCTTCAACATTTTTCGAGCGTCATTGATGAGTCTTTTGTAGACGAAACGCGCGTCTGGCGTAAATATAAAATTTCAATCCTGGTATCTATGATGAGTTTATTTATTGACATATTAAATAAAAAAAAATATTTGATTTATTCGATAAAATTAACTTTAAATATCATTAAAAGTCTGTTATAAGAACAACAAAAGTCACTATCAACATTAAAGACATAATGTGGGAGGACATACAATTAGAAAGTTTCTTTTTCAAACGATTAAATGGTTACACTACTTTACATTTATTTTAATCGCTAGATATAAACATGTTTGGAGAGAGAGTGAGAGAGAGAGAGAGTATTCTGTATGCATTTCACAATGAGTGCTTAGATGGATAATAATTTAGTTTATCATCATCGTTTTCATTTAACTTATTTAAAACATTGTCTAACACGGAACTAGTATATTGTTTGGTTTACATTTATTTGATCTACTTCTTGAATAATATGCCAACCGTTTAGTTCCTATGCGCTTGAAGGAAGTCAATATTTTAGCGTGTCTTACCCCTAGGGAAATATTAAAATTACTTTAGCCTACAATTAAATTTAATTAAATATGGGAATTAAATACAATCCTCAATGTTGAATATACAACCTCTTGCTTTAGGGAATCATGTTAACAAATACAGTTTATAAACGTTTCGATGTGTTGTTAAAATATGATGAAGAAAATGTATTTCAATTCAAAAATCAAACAAAAACTGCCCATACAACATGAAATCCTACTTGACCATGTACAGATGAAACTCCGCAATCTTTGTATATATGGATCAATTTTCCAAATAAAACAACCATCAATGGCCCTCAAAACAAATTACACTCAAGTTTTGGATGTTATAATACAAATGAAAACATGTGAGAAGAGTTTCTCTCGTCAGATTTTAGTTTAATATATTTTCGCATCACTTTTATAAATCACATAATAATACTTTTTGCAGATGCATATTTTAGAAAACTAGTTGTTTGCATAATGATTTGAATATTGAAAAAGGATTGCATGTTAAAATGGCTATTCGATACAATATTAAAATATAATCAAAAAGATGCATATTATATCAGGAAACTAATTGTCTGCATAATAATTTCAATATTGAAAACGTGTATTGTAAATGGCAATTAAATGTCATAACAAAATATTATCGTAAAGATTGATGTACATTCAGCAACTAAGATAGATTGCACTTTTAATTCTCACTGTACTCTTATGATATATCAGTTCCATTTAGACTGTTCGACAGTATCAGAAATATTTGTTCGCAAATGTAGAGGGAACTACATCGTATTTAAATGATTTAATTGAGCTATTCTGAAATCACGTTTATTTAAAATATCTCCCATATTCACAGGGCAACACAATACATATGTCTTAATAAACTCACCAAGGGATATATGTCAGTGACACTTTTGCCAGGCAGTTATCTTTCCTGTTCATTCAAGTTTGTAAAATGCTTACATTAATTTCAGCATATCTCCTTACTTAGGTAAGAGTTTCAGATGTATATATTTGATTAAATATAAATATGCATGTAGAGACAGTAAGGACACTATGTTGGATTCAAATAATTCATTAGATGAGTTGTCAGAGTTAAGTGTTAAAAATTAATAGTTATTTACCAAATTAGATTCTATTAAGGTTCCCCGGAACTTAAATATTAGATTTATCTCCCAAAATAGACTTATCATCAAATGCATCTTTCTGACCAATTTTATTTACCAATATGAACGAATAATAAAATATAGTAAAAAACGACATGTAACAAAACACTAGTTCGAAAAGATATTGTCCACAAGTTGTTGTTGGCTTAAATTTTGGAGAGGAACGACAGCTACCAATGTATGAACCAAACATTTTAATATTCATATTTTTGTTTCAAAATGATAGTTTTCTAGATAGAATTCATATTTATTTTACTATTCTTAACGTATTTGGAAGTTAAGTGGTCTTTGCGGTGATAAATCTTCAATTTGCCTTTAAGGGATTTTGTTTTGTAGCGTTTATATATCTTTTGTTCCAGGTAAAATGTAATTTTTTTCTTTTTCTTTTTTTTTTTCGTTTTCCCATTTTACATCTTTATTTAGTTTAGAACTTTTCAAAGAACAGAATTATCTGTTAATTCTCAGAAACAATTCAGTACCGGATATCTTTGTTGTTTACGTCGTTTAAAACATGTGTCTGACTAGCTTATGGCGTGGTGGCTACCATTAAATCTAAAACTAGAAGAAGAGAACTCGACACAGGAAGTCATGTGATAATGCCTCCTTGTTTTATCCATTATAAATGTTACGATTTATGCTCATTTATCGTGAATATTCTACATAACTTTGCCAAGTTATTTTTATACCAGATAAAAATAATTTCAAGATGTTAACATGAAGTATGAATTTAGAAATGACACAGATTTATCCATCTAAAGCATATATCAATGTCTTTCATTAAGTTGACCAAGATTTTCTACAAGGTTATAAAAAGGCTAGTAATTAGATTTATACCAGGTTTAATTAGTTGAATCTTAAGTAGATATCAATAGATACACATATATCCAACCAGTGTATCTCCCCGTCCCCATAACAATAAATTATAATGTACTGTGTCAATATAATTGAATTTGATGCGACTGTCATACAAATGTACAAGTGAAAAGTTGTTTATCTAGCTATGAAACCAGGTTCAAACCACCATTTTCTACAAAGGAAAATGACTGTACCAAGTCAGGAATATGACAGTGGTTATCCATTCGATTGATGTGTTTGAGCTTTGGATTTTGCCATTTGATTGGAGACTTTCTATTTTGAATTCAGTACTTTTGTGATTTAACTTTTTAAAATTATCATTCGTACTTAAACGGTAAAATATTTTTTTTAGCTTTTTCAGTCACTTGTTAAAGTCCGTCTGACATTAGAGATAGATATTCTATACAACTCCCAATGCAAAGAGATTTCAATCCCCGAGATCATCACATAAACGATGAACAAGAAGGTTAGCAATTGAGAACATTACGCTCACTTACGTGATTAAATAAATGAAAATAATTATTTTTGTTTGCTGTATTGATATTTCACTGTTGTATAAATCAGAATCTTTATCTATATGTGATTGCTGTATAACACATTTGTCATCAATGATTTCAACGCCAATATATTATTTTTGGTAATGTTCATAGCACATCTTCTAACATCTATCATATTATTCGAAACCAAATGTATTATTAAATTAAATTGCATTAAAAAATAATGCGAGTACAATGATAAGTATTCTAATAATAATTACAAACAGTAGAATATAACATTTCTATGTATGTGCCTGTCCCATGTCAGGAGCCTGTTATTAAGTGGTTGTCGTTTGTTGATGTGTTACATATTTGTTTTTCGTTCATTTTTTTGTACACATATTTGGCCGTTAGCTTTCTTGTTTCAATTGTTATACATTCGTTCTTTCGCGGGCTTTTATAGCTGACTATGCCGTATGGGTTTTGCTTATTTTTGAAGGCCATACAGCTACCTATAGTTGTTAAGTTTTGTGTTATTTCGTTTCGTGTGGAGAGTTGCTTTATGACAATCATTCCACATCTTCTTTTTTAAATTTCACTGTTTTGGAGGAAATTCTGATAGAACGACCTTTATATTGTCAACCATTACAATCACAGTATATCTACTCCAAGGGCATACGAATTATAACACAAAATTAACTGTTTTGGGTTACACCAACCTTATCCATACTAACAGGTTAACCCAATTGATGACAGTGAAACCTACGTTTAACGTATTCCATGTATCAAATGCAATACACTATAATATACCAATTCATTCAATATAACTACAAAAATGCATTTACTTCTTGAAAAACTTTATATAACAAAATATTCAATGCACCGGTAACTTAGAAAGATAAATTGAGACCGTAGATGTTTTTATGACAAACATATGACACATAGCAAGATAAAATTGTTCTTTAAACTGTTTCTGTAGATAAATAATGTTCTCGTCCATCTGATAAATGTTATGCTTTTCTTCAAATTGTTATCGCTAAGCAATTAGCAACATAGATATACACCCCTGGTAGTATTATAGGTAGAGCAAACATTTCTATTAATCACTTTTGTGTCTATTATATTCTGTTTTATTGTATCGAACTTTTAGTTAATTAATGAAGCACGCAGCTGATTCGTTGGTGGAACTAATTCTGCTATTCATCAAATCTAACAATATTTTGTTAACAGTGATATTTTTCGTTTAAACAAAGTAATGGTGGAAAATTGGAAGCAGACATTTTCCATGCGTTCCATCTAAATCGTACGGTATTATTGCAGTTGTCTCGATTTCTGCTCTGTCAATCATTTTAGGACTTTTGAATTGCGATAGACTACTGTTTTCTTTATTGCAAAATTAACTGCTATCGGTGTACGCACCATGTTGGAATGTTTTGATGACAGTTTAATAATTAAATGTGGATTGTAGATGTTTTAATCGAAATCAGTAAAATACCAAAATGTTGAAGGCACTGCTGTTTTGTTTTTCTCTCTTATAGTTTATAGCATTTGCAATGTTAAATCTTAAGATACAAATAAATCTTCTATATTTTATCAAATCTATGCCATATTTTGTAAGTTCAGAAAAATTTAAGGTTAATGTAACGCTTGTCATTACAATCAAGGTTAATATAATGCTTGTCATGTGTTTTTGAAAGTATTCTTTATCTCTACAGTATTACGCAATCTACCAAGAAAGACACTTGAGTTTACCAATCTAATTTATAGAAACCTTTTGTTGGTGAAAGTAACTTGTCATTTTATGCAACGAAGCTTATGAATATTAGAAAAAACCTTGACAAAATGTCGTTAAGAATAAAGAATTGAATATGAAGTTCAAAGATTTAACAGGATTGTTCTATTAAGACAATTTGAATATTAAATTTTACTTTGAAGCTGTTTTCTGTACCTTTGCGACAACGAGATATTAAAAAAAGGAATTTCTGAGATTTGATATACAAAAATGTAGCTGCATTACCTTTTCCCGTTATTTATACAAAATGCTTCATAATTACATACCGTTTGTATTCATTTGAATTCATTTGACTGTACGTAGAAATAAGCGGCTCTAAACATCTAGTTCAGATTTAAACAATATGTAAAAAGTTTAATTACAAAAATACAGAATTGCGATACAAAACTAAAATGTTACTAGAATGTGACCTTAATCATTATTTTGAAAAGAAAAACTAGATTTAAGTATGAAATAGGGTTTAAACCTTTTTATAAATGAGGATTTTTTAAATGATTGTTGAAAGCCGACATTTACATTATATACAAATCAACTAATACATTTCGACTAACTTTGGGAAAATGAATGAGGGCAAAAGTAGTAAAAAGTCATATATCGATTAAGAGAAAACAAATCCAGGTCACCAACTTAAACTTATTGAAAGACATCAACCATAAGGGAAAACAACAGAAACACATTAAGCTTATTACATCATATCTCATATTTATGTTTATACAAGTTCTTTGATAATCTTGTAAAAATCGTTCTAATTAATTAATAAACTTCTTTACATTTTATTATTTTTTTTATAGATTATGAACAACTTTGCAGATAAATCTTTGTAGCAAATATTTGTAATAGAAAAACCAATTAACAAAAGTGTTTCGCCTACATTGCCAAAAAAAAACCCAATAACAAAAAAAGGCAACAGCAGTATGGATTTACGAGTTTTGAACAGCGGTATACTACTGTTGCCTTTAGTATACCGCTGTTCGAAACTCATAAATCCATGGACAAAAAACAAAATCGGGGTAACAAACCAAAACCGAGGAAACGCTTTAAATACAAGAGGAGAACAACGACACAACATTAAAATGTAACACACACAGAAACGGAACAAACATCAGACAAAATCCGATAGGAATAACAAATATAACATCAAAACCAAACACATGACTTTGGGATAGACAAGTACCGTGACACGTCTTATAGTAATGTGAATTCACACACCAAAATAAGAGAAAACAAACGACACAACGGAAACACAACGTTAAAATGCAACACACACAGAAACGAAGTGTTTCATCTACATTGCAAAAAAAAAAACCAATAACAAAAGTGTTGCATCTACATTGCAAACAAAAAACAATAACAAAAGTGTGTCATCTACATTGCAAAAAAAAAACCAATAACAAAAGTGTTTCATTTACATTGCAAAAAAAACCAATAACAAAAGTGTTTCATTTACATTGCAAAAAAAAAAACAATAACAAAAGTGTTTCATCTACATTGTCAAAAAAAAAACATTAACAAAAGTGTTTCATCTACATTGCCAAAAAAAAAAAAAAAAAAAAACAAGAGTGTTTCATCTACATTGTCAAAAAAAAACAAAACAATAACCAAAGTGTTTCATCTACATTTCAAAAAACAAAAAAAAAATAACAAAAGTATTTCATCTACATTGCCCCCCCCCCCAAAAAAAACAATAACAAAAGTGTTTCGTCTACCTTGCCAAAAAACAATAACAAAAGTGTTTCATCTGCATTGCCAAAAAAACAATAACAAAAGTGTTTCATCTACATTGCGAAAAAAAAAAAAAACAATAACAAAAGTGATTCATCTACATTGCCAAAAAAAAAAGTGTTTCATCTACATTGCCAAAAAAAAAACAATAACAAAAGTGGTTCATCTATATTGCCAAAAAAAAAAAAACAATAACAAAAGTGTTTCATCTACATTGCCAAAAAAAAAAGCAATAACAAAAGCGTTTCATCTACATTGCTAAAAAAAACGACTGTAGAAAATGAAATGTTTAATGTTGTTGTTGATCAAATTCGTGTCTGGCTAAATGTTTAATGTCGATTATTAAGAATCCTATCTGGATTGGTCTGACTTATAGTAGTTATTGGTAATCAAAACATTCGTCTGAAAATGTAGCTTAGACAACATGAAATATTATCAATCTGCTAGTTAAGTACATTGCAGCAACAACATTTATATAAAATCCATTTAAACGTATGTTGACCACGGAAAACCGTCATATCTGCAATCATAATATACCATATATATGATGCTAAAACTCACGTTAATTAATAATATCCTTAATTGTCGTAAAATATTTAGCACTTTATAGGAAAGTAAGCTTACAAGGTTCGTCGAACTACATCCTGTTTGAATAGATAAAGGCAACAGTAGCATACCACTGTCCAAAATTCATAAATCGATTGAGATAAACAAATCCGGGTTACAAACTGAAACTGGGGAAAACACATCAAATATAAGAGGATAACTACGATACAACAGAAACACATCAAATATAAGAGGATAACTACAATACAACAAGAACACAGAATTAAAATATATAACACACAGAAACGAACTATAAAAGAACAATGGCCATTTTCCAGACTTGGTACAGAATATTTTAAGAAAAAAATGGTGAGTTGAAATCAGCTCCAGTTATGATTACGAAATGATTTTCGTGCGCAACGCTCCCGTTTTAAAAGAATATATTGCATTAACTCAATACCAATGCCAAAGATTAAGTCGTATAGATTTAATGACTATGATTTTATCATACAAAAAGTATAGTTAAAATTGAAAATGGAAATGGGGAATCTGTCAAAGCGACAACAACCCGACCATAGAGCAGACAATAGCCGAAGGACACCAATGAGTGTTCTATGTAGCGAGAAACTCCCACACCCGGAGGCGCCCTTTAGCTGGCCCCTAAGCAGATATGTATACTATTTCAGTGATAATGGACGTCATACTAAAATCCGAATTATACCCAAGCAACTAAAATTAAAAATCATACAGGACTACCAAAGGCCTGAGGCTGCTGACTTGGGTGCAGAATTTCGGCGGTGTTAAACATCTTTTTTGAGATCTAAACCTTCCCCCTATAGTTGTATGCTTTGTATATACCACATGCCCAGTTATATGTAAATAACCGTATTGTTGATACCTGCTGTTTACAATTAACCGAAATACAAAACTGCCTGTATCATTAAGTCGTAATGTTTTGTTGTCGATACCATATAAACAAAGATTTATACATAAGGAGGAACTTGTGAATGCGTTGATGACAACGTACTAGTGGTGTATGCCTATACATTGAGGCTTTGTTTGTTTTGATCTTTTTATCATCTTAGATTTATTGTTTGATAATTAGTTTATAACATAATAAACAAAAGCTGTAAGAATTATGCTATTATAAATAACACATTATTGACGTTTGTCTGATGGAGGTAATTAGACGAACATTCTCCTGATGATCATTATTCCCATTGTAATTAATTAGTAACATTGGTATCAAAGAAATATGTATTTTAAATAGATATTGAAGCTTGTTTGATGCATCATATAACAATCTCGAAAATTTCACTTCTGTAAGTGGTGCTAAATATAACATGTATGACAAAAGTTTGGAAAAACTGCAATTTAAGAACAGAACCTTTCAAAAATAGTAACAAACAATGTGGCGAAAAGGTTATAAGTCACATGTGCATTGAGAGGATAACATATCCAACTGTTCCATGTGACACTTGTATAATTATTCAAACATCGAAGGGAACAAAAGGATCAGTTGAACGCTTTACGCGAACAGACAGAATGCGTCGAACTTACATTAAAAGCTCTTACTGATTTCATGACAATACAAACTGTCAATATTAGTTGATTTGTTAAACAATTCGCATAGACATTTACCGTTAAATACCAGAAAAATCACAAAATGAAATAGTCAAAATTAGAACAAGTAAAATAAGACAAATAACTGATTTTTAAGATTTTCAAACTACTCCTTATTATCTGATATCGCATTTTATAAGTACTTGCCAGCTGATAAAATACATTGATGAAAAAAGAGACGCACCAATCAAAAACCTAAATCAATTTTGACATAGTGACATACTGGGCTGAAGCCATCTTGTTGCCATCATTTTACAATAGCTTAAAAAATCAAGATGGCCAAACATTCATCCTTAATTAACTGTCTTACTTTTATATATAAACAAGCAAAAATAAAAAGGACAAAATAACCAATCTCCAAGGAAAATTCAAACCGTAAAATAAAAAACTAATGGAAAAAATTCCTGACTTGTTACAAGCATTGTCGTATGCAGAAAATAGTGGATTAAACATTGTTTTATAGCTAGAAAAAAAATCTTTCCTTGGATGACAGACGTATTGTCACAAACCTGACCTTGCAACTTGGCCAATGAAAACTTTTGGGACTTGTAATCTGGAAGCAGCTATACTGAACCAATTATAGTCAATAAGATCAATAAAATATCAAAGGGCATATCACGTGTTAACGAAGCAACTGGGTATTTGACAAAATCACAAAAGACTGTGTATTAACAACCATTTTACAAACTCGCTACTTTCTTAGACAGAGGAACTTCCTTTATATTTCATGATATAAATTGTCAGTCCACGTGATTTGTTTTTGTTGTCTTAAAGGAATGTCTTAACAGAATGTTTTGACATTTCAAATTGAACAGATTTCAAACTTTTGATTTTAGGATGTAATTTTCTAATGGCAAGAACACGTTTTATTGACATTGTGATAATTGAATTCTAAGATATGTAGATGAAAACAACGAACCTAAAATCAGCATGCATTGTACATCCTGCTCAGTTTGATATCGTGTTAAGCAACTCATTGAAATTACAGATTTAACCAGATTTACATATATTGCTTTGACATTTCAATAAAACCGTGACTGCTGCTCCTTTATTTGTTTTTTTTTATCGCTCATTATTTTTTTATTGACATTATGTCATTCATTTTTATGAGGTTAAACAGAATGATGTACGAAAAAGTGTAAATATTATTAAAAAAAGTAAAAAGCACTTGTTATGACCTCGTTTATAAAGATCAAAAAACGATATGTTGTCTTTTAATACAAGAAAATACTAGGTTCTGTCAAAGCTGAAAGTAGACTGACTGCATGCAACTTGTTTGATTAATACTTTATATAGTAAATGAATGTTTATTGGACTAGATGAGAAATGTTATGATTAATTTTCAATCTTTGGCAATCATCATGATCGTTTCAAGCAATAATTGGTTCACCTGTGTCATAATCTTGTACACGAAGTGTGGGTACAGGGTCTGTATCTAAAAAAAGATTATATAAAACATAGCTTGAACTGTATGAATAGCAAGTCGTTTGTAATTGTGGCCAATGCAACCTGTATTGTAATAATTTGCGTGTAAAGTTTGTTTACTATTTGTTCAATTACTTAGAAGATGCAGGGGTTGACATGTGATAAATGACTCGATCAGTCGCCTTTACTTATATTAATTGACTCTATTCCTATAAAACATATTTCAACAAGACAAGAGTTTTATTTTCTAAGATTTGATCATCCCTTCATGGCCGTTTTAAAAGTTTAATGGGGTTCACGCGTAATGTTATTGGTTTGAAACCAGAAAATAAGTTTCTCTTTCGGAAATGACTATTATTAAAATATTGAAAATGTTGATTATCCAATGCAATTCAACAGTAATCTATTGCGAAGGTCAGTATCCAACGTAGGGCTACAACCTCGGAATATCGATATTTACATGAAGAAAATAGGGAAAAAAACGATTTCGATAAAGGAGATAACAATCTCTATCTTTGAAACATTCTAATTTATGTCTTTAACAACAGTTTTAATCGACACTTCTTTCTCGTATAATTAACGACCATCTCATCAGACATTATCATGATGTTGTTAGTCGTTACAAAAGTACCCGTCAGTCAAGCAATTCTTAACTTCAAAGAGTGACTATCAACTGCTTTGGCATGATTATAAAGTAATCATCTCTTTCATTAAATATCATCCAATATGCTATCATCTAGATTAGAAAGTTCCTGGAATATTTGCATGCGTGAACTAGCAAATTCTCTCTAGACCTTTATTGTTTGAAATCAGGATTTGCTTTTGAATTTTTCTAGTTGGCATATAAATCAAATACACTGAGCTGTTCTAGAAATAGGAGATAAAAAGGAAAAAATTGAAGAAATAAAAAAAATCATTTAATTATAAATGCTGCAGTCATTTACGGTTTTGTATACACAATTATATTCGTTCTTTTGACAAATGCCAAAAAGTTTGTCTGGATACAGTGTAAATGAAGTCTTCAGAACCGAATTCTATTCACAAATCGTTATTAAACCAATACTAATATACAGCTTTCCCCCATTTTATATCATTTAATTATTCAAATAAAAACATGACGTTTTGCAAATGAAACAACAAAGGAATAATATGTCAAATAGTGGTTTCTCTTCACAACCTCACGATGTATACCAATATCAAAAAAATATTATAAAGTGCTTAACACAAAAACAGTTAATGTATACTTTTTTTCCTAATACAAAGGTCATCGATTACAGACAGACAAACAAGAAGTGACGATAGCTTGATCAAAATGTTTAAACCAATTGTTCTACATAATAATTCAAAAAGCCTTTAATATTTAGATAAGCTTTATCTAAATCACGTGATCTATACTTACCACCACTGTAGACAGAAACCATTGTCAAATTCACTTTTCCTTAAAGTTCGGAAAGACATCGCTTAAATTCGTTCAGAAATTGTTTTCACTTTTGCTTCCTTTTTTCTTTGATATGATGTTGGTGATTTCAGATCTTTCTACAGTACGATGATAAAACATATAGAGAATCCTTATTCGAAGACGAGTCCTATCAAATATGACATCACAATACCATAACATCGATACACATCTTAAAGGATGCTAAAAATCACTTCAAAGTTCGAAGAAAAACCATGAATTGTCACTTTTAATAGTCAAATAGCAACTCGTTCTACATGTAGACCTTAGCAACAGTGATGCATTGCAGACAACTTTACAGTTAAATAATCTTTTACATTGTTTATATTATATTGTTTCTCGTCTCTGTCTCTAATTACAATATCCTTATTCCTGCTCTATGTCAAATGTTTCAAATTAAATAAATTTATTATCCAGGAGCTAGAATTGTAAACAGAAAAACAACCCCGTTGTCTTTCCGGGAAACATTTCCGGAATGTTATTCTACGTTGGTTCTTTTTCTTTATTCCATGAAAATATAATAATACATGTCAGATCTACGAAACTATTACAGAAAAGATTCACGAGCAGGTGAATCACGTTCAAAACTGGATCCAAAATCAGTTGCACATGTTCTTTGGATCATATTTATTGCCGATTGCCCGAACTATGTTCATTAAGTTTATGTTGAAGTTCTTGGTCAATGGTAATTTGTCAGCATGGATTATACATATAACAAATTTCAGAATCACATGTGGTCAAT